>NC_044245.1:12051169-12673919 GCF_003957555.1 Calypte anna
TAAGTTTGTTTTTTTTTTTTTTTTTTTTCTTCCCTGAAGAGTTTCTCCTTGCAGGGTGAGGCTCTGGTGGTGCAGCTGGCTAAGACCCAGTACTGCAATGCCGAGGCCCCGGGTTCGAGACTCCTCAGAGCCTCACCCTGTGGGTGATGAGCGCTAGTGGCACAATGAAGGTAATATAGTGCTCCAAGAGCAACTGACCTCTCTGCAAAGCATGCTCAGGACTGAGCTGAGCCTATGCTTCAGGACTCACCTTTTATTGGCCCCCTGGTCCTGCTCATGCGCAGTGGGGGCCCACCCTAATTGGGCACAGGTGGGCTTGACACAAGCTCATGCTCAGTCCCTGGCAATTAGTGGCACCTGGTTGCCTTGTTACACTACAAGAAGTAACAATTGTATTAAATAGTGGGTGTATGGGTTAATTTGAAATCTCAAGCTAAGTATCATGATACCATACCATTAAATACCATTGTAAATGTTAATGAAGTCAGTAAGTGTTTTGGAAGATATTTATAATTTCATTTTACATGTATTTTTATATCAAATGTACTGAGTTTTTACGTAACATGTTTAGAAAAAAAAATCTCACATAACTTGTTTCTTCATGAATTTAGCAAAAGATATTTTAGCCCAATATTTTGCCACATTGCATTGGGAGAAGCAGCACTATTCTTCCCTATTTCATCTCTCTTTTTGTTTTATAAAGATTCTCAATCTTGAAGAATCCTAGTCTGTTTTACAAGAGATGACACCTCATGCCTCTGATTGTCCTTGACTTCCTTTCTTTACCTTTTCCAGTTTTACAGTACCCTGAGACAGAGAAACCATAACTGCATGCAGAATTAATTCGAGTATATAAAGTCATTTACATAGTTAAAGAGTAAAATCAATATAGTTAAGAAGCATCTTTCCTGTGATTGTTTGCCCTCTATTCTTTATCTTGTGCAAACAGAGAGAAAAACAACTTCTAAAAGCTTGATATTAATATTAATCATCATATAAGCTTATAAGGTTGGTTTGCAATAACTGTTAATTTTTCTTGTGAGTGCTTTCTCTTTTGCCTATCCTTATTTCCATTCCATGAACTGTTATATGAAACAGAGAAGTTAGCATTGTAACTTCTGTATTTGTACAAGAAACTACAGTGTTCCTGGGTTTGCCTTTCACTGCAAGTCCTCCATTTCTTATTTCTTATGTTTGAAGTACAGTGTGTGAGGAAAGGATTCACCTTCCCATGCATTTGAAACAGACCATGAACAATAGTAGCATTTGTCATGACTTCTCTTTAGAACATGGTAATTGCCTGTGATTATACTGACATTTTTGTTTTAATAACATTTATATCATACAATTTTTCTGACCTTTAAGATCATCAAATCAAACCATTAACTGAACTCTCAGAGTCCAGTACTTAGCCATGTTTTAAACACATCCAGGGTGTTTAAAACTACCTTGCAACTGGAATTATGTTATCTAACTTGTAGTTGTTTGCAGCATTTAATGTTATATATATATTTAGAGAACTTATATCCACATCCTTAAGTGCACTGTCTGTCCAGATGTCTCTCTAGGTTTCAGTTCTGATGTCTTGGATGAAAGCCAATGCTAACCTAAATAACAGGTTGATGTGAAAGAGGGTGATACTACTAAATCTAGTAGTACTATCAGGCTAATCATATTATTTCTTGATTGTAAGCAAAGGAATGGTATCTCAGTAAAGATTCTGTAAAATGTGGTTTGTTCATAAAGGAATCCACAGCCCTCTTGATATGGGATTCAGGTAACTAAATATAGACATCTATTCTGATCTGGTCACTTCTAGCTCCTTCTACAGATCATGAAGGAGACACAAATAAATATATTTTGGCATTCAGTTTGCTAAAGTTGATGTCTGAAACATTTACTATTAATTGTGCCCTAATAAGGGCTTGCTTAGCCATGAAGGAAGCTCCTCCCTGTAGTGAGACAGGACCAGGTGCCCTGAGTTATTGATGAGTGGGTGTGGGTTCACCTGTGTCTGGCCTCCCTCCTGAGCATGTGCAAGACCATGGGGCCAATAAATAGTGAGGCTCACACCCACTGAGGCAGCTTGTTCTAGAGCTAGCTTAGAGAGTGGCTGGTTGCTTCTATAGCAGCAGACCATCTTTGCTAGTTCCACACTGTGGGCAATAAACTCGGATCACATCCTACGAGTCTATATCATCGTATCGACGCTTCAATCCCGGACAAGAGACTCCTTTCCGGCTACATCTGGTGGAGAATGTGGGCAGCCTGCAGAAAACCTAGCTGGCACAGAAACTGCAAGAACATTCTCCCTGTAAGGTATGATCAACAAGCTCTCTGGACAGGAAACCCCAGAGCAGAGGGGAAAATCCCATGAGGAAGGGTTAAATCCCGAAGCCCATGAGGAAAGAAACCCCGGAACAGAGGGAAACCAAGCCAGAGGAGCAGATACAGGAGGGAGAATAATAACTAGAAGAACAACTTGCAGAGACTCTGTGAAAAGTGCCTCGTGCAACTTGCAGAGACTTTGTGAAATATGCCTAGGCTAAGCCCTTGAGCAGAGGGAAATCCCATGAGGAAGGGTTAAATCCCGAGGCCTATGAGGAAAGAAACCCCGGAACAGAGGGCAAGTGCCTGGGACAATTTACAGAGACTTTGTGAAGAGTGCTCAGACAACTTGCAGAGACTTTGCCAGAAAGGGGCTGACATCGAGCGAATATATGGGTATGCTTAATTCCCCTTAAAGAAAGAAGGTTGAGAATTCTCCCCAAAATATGTGTAAGGGTTGAGAATTCTCCCTAAAAATATATGTAAAATGTGTAATGTTTAATTCCCCTTAAAGATGTAAATGTTTAAAGGTGATGTTTAATTCCCCTTAAAGATGTATGTTTAAAGATGTAAATGTAAATGTCTATGTAAATGTCTGTGTAAGGTGAAAGATGTAAATGTAAATGTCTATGTAAATGTCTGTGTAAAAAAAAAAAAAAAAGGGGGGAAATGTAGTGAGACAGGACCAGGTGCCCTGAGTTATCGATGAGTGGGTGTGGGTTCACCTGTGTCTGGCCTCCCTCCTGAGCATGTGCAGGAGCAGGGGGCCAATAAGAGAGCAGCTGACACCCGCGGAGGGGGCTCTCACTCTTCAGTGAGGATGGAGAAGCCCACAGCTCGAGGAGCCCCAGGAGCAGGCAAGAAGGGGTAGATCCCAGAGCCCCAGGAACAGCCCTAGGACATCGTCCAGGAATGGGCTAAACCCCGAGGCCTCAGGATCAGCCCTAGGAGCAAGAAGGGCTCCTCCCGCTACACCTCCCTGCCTCCCATTCTGCAATAGTACCCACTAGACTTCCCAAAGTTACTAGAAATTATTTAAGTCTCTCTGTCCTACTGTTAAGGCTTTTTTTTAAACCCTGAAAACACGGAAACCCAATTTCTTGCTCTCAAAAAAATTTATTTTGAAAATGTCACAGGAGATATCAGGAAATAAATAACAATTGTCATTCATCAAATGTTTTTGATGGCATTTTTATTCTCTATCTTAAAATTGTTCTTTTATGATCACGTGACTCACACAACAGTTGTTCAAATTGCAGAGATTTCTTTTCATGTGAAAAGTTCATCATAGTTTTATGTGCATTTTCCTCTTCCCTTCTTCTGGATGGATTATTTCTTTGTTCTACTACCTCCTTCAAAGAGATTTGCAGGTTTTCTTTTCCTTTTTCCTTTACTCCTTCCCTTGTCCTACCTTGCCTTGCCTTACCCTGCCTCTTGCTTTCCTCACATAATGACTTTATTGTTCAGCCTGTGAAAAGCTGATCTGAATTCTCTACAGATAATTTCCTCATCATTAAGAATCTTTCCCTCACATGATACGGGTTTGGGTTTTGGTTGGGTTTTTTTGTTTGTTTAAAAACAGGGTCCTGATTGATAGAATGCAAAATGGTTCTTTTCATCTTTGATGTACAAAACAAATTGTTTTAGTTAAACCTATACACTCCCATTTATTTTAAAAGAACTGTCTAGTCAGAAATGAGTAGAGATTAGTTCAGTTCTTAGAGAAGCTGATATAGGAGTGCCATGTATGCTGAAATCTGCAATTTGAGTGACAGGGGTGTAGATAGCACTTCAAATACTCTCTCACTGTCATAAATGAAGTTGTGATCTCATCACTGTCTTTCTCAGAGATATTCTTAGCAAGGCTATTACTACTCCAGGCAACACTAGATGCTTGTATTTATTCCTTTTGAGTATCTCACTGCCACAGGCCAGATTATGAATTGTACTTGTGCAGCTACACTCTAGGACAAAGAGAAAAGGTTTTCAAAGTGAAAATAATGGGCATAGTTTTTCTTTTTGTTTTATCTTTTTATGATTGGTTTTACAGTGGGAGAATATGTATCCACTGTGCAGGGTAGAAAAATTAGAAAAAGAATAGCAGCCACATCCTTATTACTGTTCTGAGTTATTACTTTACCTGAAAAACAAGTTTTATCGTTATTTTACTGTCTTATTATTTTACTTTCATTTGCTTCACTGTTATCATTATAAAGCCAACATCAGTGTTATTCCCTGTCCAGTAACAAAATTATCATGCAATTGTTTTATTTTTATGAAACTGTCCTTTCTTAATACTGTTTTTTTTACTCTCCTTCATTGTAGACATTATCTGTCTGCACACATTTTTATGTCTCACTCATCAGTATACTATCTTAATCTTATAGACTTGACAACATGTTATTCAAACATTACTCCAGCATCTTATTTTGAGTTCGATGTGCAGGAATGCAAAGAAGCTGGAACACCCTGAAGTTATCAGGGTCCTTTGAAAAAGCCTGTCACTTGGATGGAGGCCAACAATTGAATCCCAAATGAAGTTTCTTGGCAGTTTACTTTTTGTAATAGCTCATTTGTTTACAGTACTGTTGTCTAGAAAACTGTATCTTTCATCCAGCCTGGAATATAAGAACCACAAGTAGGGGAGCTTCCTGCCTATAAAAATATACAAGTACATTAAGTCATCTGTGATCTGATTTGCAGATATAAAGGACCAACAGCTACAATGGGGACTAGCCATCAAACCAAGTACGCATTTTAACAAGTCTCAAAGACTGATGACATTGCTTCCTTCCTCTTCCTGTTTCTCCTTTTTATTTCCCCACTTGCTGTCTGTTTCTGAGCCCTTCTAGGAAAGGGGAACTGCTGTTAGATCATGCATTCATTTTGGCTAAACTAAGAGCCCAAGCTAATCCAGATCCAGGTTTATTTATCCAGATCCAACTAGGTTTATTAAATTTACTTCCACATTAAGGTCAAAGTGCTGATGATGGTTCCAGCACCTAGCACGGCACTTGATGCCAAGAGAGGAAGTTTATCTTTACAACTAAGAACGAACTGTGTTAGTATTGTTGCAATAGGTACATTAAGCTACCTTTGCAGATAATATTTTGAGGAATGTAATGATTTTTCTAGAAATCTTTTGAACCGCTTAGGCTACTTATTTTTCCTGAAAAAAGCAGGTGAGAGACTGAATATTTTAATACCTTGTTTAAAGATATGTTTTTGGTACTATTAATGTTACTGTTTCAAAGGCCTTGCTAATCAGTGTTCCAGAACATGCCTCTCTATCTTGGTACTTGTAGGATATTCCAGAAATAGCTCCTTTAGCATGATATGTAGAATTCTAATGAGTTTATACTTCCTGATTAATGTGATATTTTATCAAGTTGTTGATTCTGTAACATTAACTTTTTAACCTTAATCGGAAAAAGTCTTTCTGTGTAGCAAGTATAATCAAAGGCAAAATCAATCTTGCTTCTTATGAAGCAAATTATTCACAATGCATTTGGTATTTTGCATTATTTAGAGTATACTTGTTTTTCTTCAGCTAATTGATTCAATAAATGGTCTTCTAGAAACGTGACAAGGATATGGAACTTAAAAACAGGGACTTAAGTGGTGCATGTCTAAACTGTTATAGGTTGATTCCAAGCATTTGTTTTGTGTAACTCTTCAATTGTATTACCTCTTTTGAATAGAAAAGTAATTTCATTAATTTGGTGACATGACAGAAAGGCCACTGATTGTTTAAATGGATTTTTTTCCCTATGCGATTCAAGCAGGAGTCACAATGCCCCACAAGAGAGACTGAAAATCTCTTAAACTCACTGCTCTAGTTTGATTTTTTCACTGAATGGATACACTAGAAAGAGCAAGACAATCTTGGAAAGACTTCAAGTGCATACTGGAGATAAGAGAATATGCTCCTGCTTGCTCTTCTATGATTTTAACTACTGTCTTAGATCTGAGCGGAATATAGAAGAAAGTTATGAGCTTCTCTGGAGCCTTCCGTGACTGTTTATTTTAAAACCCATCAATATTATTTTATTTTTAAATTGAAAAGTTATTTCAAATTAAGATACTTCTAATTTTGTGCTGAAATGTCAGTGTGGCACAGCAACATTAGAAACTCACCACAGACTGTGTAATCTTATGTTTCAATGACAAAAATTATTTTGAGAGGGTTATAGCTTACTGGTAAGTATTTTTCACAGTGATTTCCCTTATCACACAAAATGAGGGATATTTACTAATATTTATATAAAACATCTTTATACAAAAGCTGTATTTGGTATGGATAAAACATATGTAAACCACCGATCAGTTATTTTCAAAGGTATTTTATTAATGAGTATTGTATTCTTATAAAATGTATTTTTAAGTGAGTGTTTTCCTTTGTGCTAATACTATCAAACATTTGGCAATATACTCTATGTGAACATAGCTTATTTTCTTACCCCTTACCCTCCATTTGTCATTCCTTAATTGCACGCTGATGAAGAAAAAGTAAAGTGACTATTTCTACTTGGTACAGCATAAGTGATGGGTAGAAGTGACACAGAAAATTAGGATGTTTGTTGCATTGTAGTTGTTTTCTGGTTTTGTTTAGGTTTTTTGGGGGGTTTTTTTGGGTTTTTTTTATGGGGTTAAAATGTGTTTTGAGGGACCTGTAACAGAACATAAATTTTTCCATTGCACAGACAAAATATCTGAATAAATTTTAGAGGCTGGCTGTACTTTTACTTGTTACTACTAAGAAGCCATTTCTCTATAGGGTGCTTTTCTTCATTTAAGATTGAGACATACAGGTAGAAATGATAAAATGTGCTTGAAAATGGGCTTTATGAAAAGTGCTGAACTTCTGTTTTGTTATAATCTGATGATTTTATATTTTTTTTGCATCAAATGTTTTCTGTATTGTTTACCAAACCTAGTTACTTATCCTTTTCCTTTAATTTATCTAAGAAGACACTAAAAGAAAAATGCTGGAGAGAAAAAAAAAATAACTGCAAATCACTTTAGAACTTCACAGATTTATTTATAAGATCTCCTTATGTGAAAAAGTGACATGGTTTTTGCAAGGCAATTAATTAATAATACATTATTATCAGTTCCTAGTGGAGCCAAAAGCTGCTGTCCTCAGACCCAGATCTCTTTTTAGGAAATTATACATATGGACATAATCTCCCTTTGGGAAACCTGGAAAATGTGGCTCATAAATGGAATTATTTGTGGAGTAAAACTTGGTAATGTTGGGAAAGTCTTTATGGAAATACTCCTGTTTTTCTAAGAAACTGTTGAAGAAATCTCAAAGCAGACTTACCATGAAACTTTACGCAGATAACAAGCCACATGTTTCAGATACTGAAAGAATATTTCTCATATTCACTTCATCAGCTGGAAGCCTGTTTGGAGCTTTATTGTTTCCTTAGTTTCCTATTGTTTTCCTTTAAAGTACATGATCTGAAATCTTCATGTTTGAACTTGAACAGAAACATACAGTTAAAATGTTGATCTTTATGCTGGAGGCAACAAGATATTCTAGAAAGTAAGCACAGTACTTAGTAAGACTGTAAACATGATTAAATTATAAGTTTATGTTATTTCTTCTGGAAGTCACTAACAAGTCATAACCAAATAGAAAATGAATGCAACTCTGCCCTAGAGGCCAGCCCAAACCTTATGGCACAAGGTGGGCGCAACCAATGCCAGGTGGGAGGGTCCTCTTGGCCCTACAAATGTAGCTGTGGCTCTGTACTTTTGCAAAGCTCAGAGGATCAGGGCTTTCTTCTCTTTTCCCTGAAGCACATGGTAAGGCTGGGGACAAGCCTGTGATCAGGGACTTAAGTAATTTCTGTAGTTTGGGTCAACATAGGCCTCAATTAAATACGTACCTGTCTCTAAGCATAATTTTCAATTGGAATT
Source organism: Calypte anna (assembly GCF_003957555.1). Taxonomy (NCBI): domain Eukaryota; kingdom Metazoa; phylum Chordata; class Aves; order Apodiformes; family Trochilidae; genus Calypte; species Calypte anna. Next base: position 12,059,426 of record NC_044245.1, read on the forward strand.
AGTCATCTGCTCCACTTGTTTATTAATTATTTTAAATATTGGCAGAGACAGGTACATTTTAAAAAGGCTAAGGAATAGCATTACTTTTGTGTCTCAAAGTGCTGTATGATTTAGCTATACTTTTCATTTTTGGTAACAGTATGAAATGTTATAAGAATTTAAATTGATACTTAAAAATGCTGAAAGGAACCTGGTGAGGTTTCTATTTTGCAGCTCTACTTTTCTTCCTTAATGCTTAGAAAGCATCTATCTAATTCATTATTTACCCCTGCAACCTTCAGGCCTTATTGCTTTCAAAGGTGTTGAGATGCCTAAATCACACTCAGATGTTTCCCCTGGATGACTCCTTCAGGATCAGACTGAAAGCATCTGAAGAACAGAAAAAGTATTTTCTTATGCTATAATGACAAGTACAGTTAAAACTCATCAGTTAAATGGTAACTAGATCCACAGATGTGGATCTGGAGTAATGGTTCAAGATTCATTCTTCTTTCAACTCAGATGCATTACACAGTCTTCAAACTGCTGTTGAGATAATCCTTTTCTTTTTTTTTCTGTCCCTCAACAGATGAGTTCAAAGCTCTTCTAATTGAAAACGACCTTGCAAGGTTCTCCCTAGACAAAGAAGGGACAAATTAAAATGCAGATTTCATGGCTTTTTCTGCTGACATCTCCTGTGCACAGAATTCAAATGTTTTAATTTATTTATGGAACTTTGCATTGTTATACTGAAGAATAATAGCCTCTGACTATTTTTTTCTTTTATTTTTAAATTTTATTTTAAGTTAGCAGTAACTCTGAGACCAGAGGAATCATTTGTTAAAGGATAGGGAACTGTCATTGAAATGAATTTTCATTGAGACTGGAAAATGTTCTGCTTTATTCTATCTCTTCTTAAGATCTTTCTTTATTATATGTCTTTATTATTTATTATGGATTAAATAACTTAATTAGAGAGGCCAAAAATTACCATTATTAGGCCCTGAGCTATTTGCACATAATTATTAAAACTTATTTTTTCTAGATAATTCATTGCAAGGTGTCTGCTTGTATTTTTTCTTAAAAATTCCTTTTAATTTTAACAAAAATAATACACCTGAGAGAGTGGGTGGCAGATGTGCTTGGTGGTTTGCCAGTTAACATTGGTGAATAATGTCTCAAGGGACAGTCTGAGTTGTTTTAATTTGGTGGCTACTAATATTTTGAAGTAGGAAGGAAAAAATATAGTTTTCTTAGAATCAAAGAACTCTGGAGATAGATGTGCTCTGGGGAACAGGATATAGGCACATGGAAAGCAATTGCTGTCAGATCAGTGAGTTTCACACCTTTCTGCTCTCTGCAAATGACTAAACACACATTGTTAGCTTATACCTGGAGAACAAGAAATCCACCTACAATGTTCTGATGCCTGTTTCTGCTTAGTACAAAAGTAATAGAATTTTTTTTCATTTATATATCAGGGGACTCTGTTGCTGCCACAAGCATTTATTCTATTTTAATGCAATTTTATCCAGTGCAAAGAGCATTGTGCAGGATGGACAGCTGAGAAATGAGAACATATGTTGTCATTGCAATTCATGATAACTTTGTTTATTTTTATACTACTGTTCTTAAGTTTCTTGCCTTTTTAGCTGCCTTTATTATGCTATTAAGGAAGACAATGGGCATTTTCAGAATTGTGGCCAAACATCATGTAATCCTGGTTAGTTTTCTCAATATGTAGAATCCAAACCTGTTGTGTAAAGGTTTCAGCATGACCTTGGTGAAAAGCCATCCTTTCTGAACCTGTTTTTTCCTGTCCATGCATAATGTAAATGTTTTTATTCAGAAACCACTTGCTACAATACTTGGTTGTGTGCTTCTCACTGTAATGGTTCCTGGCTGTGCTCAGGATATCCAGGTATTCCAGTAACATGATTTAACACTATCTACTATTCATTCCTAAATTCTTTTGAGGTAGTAAGTGTAGATTTCATGTGACAACAATTAGATATATCACATAAGTTATTCACTGAAATTCATGCAATTTTAATATTTTCTCTGATCCTGTCTGGAAATAAATGTATGTGGTGAAATATGTGGTTCAGATCTTAATTGTATAACAGAACCAAGACTGCTTTTTTCGGTTAGAACCAATAGCTTTCTGTATGAAGCCACTTGTAGTAGACACTATATCTACTATTAAAAATCTGCTTTGGCTGAAGGTCTGTGGTCTACAAATTGCTTTTTTTTTTACCCATTGCCAGAAAGTGAAGCTGCAAATAAGAGATTCTCAGACAACAGAGCATGTTTGAGATTTCCAGCAAGGTACAGAGAAAGCGTTTGGATTTGCTGTTAAAAAAAGTGAATAAACAAAGCAAGTAAAATATAATGAAGTTTCTTTCACCATTCCTCCCAGGCCTACCCCCAGGTCAGTTCTGGTCCTCTCCTTGTGGAATTTATCGCTGTTTTCAGTTGCTGCTTATTCTACTGAATGCAGAGATTTGTGGATTTGGTACTCTGAATTTTGATATGAGAGCAGGTCAGGAGTGATGTCTCTTGTTAATTTAGGGGAACTAGTAGCAATGCCTGAAGTTAAGATAGCTTAATTGATTTTTACATGATTCCAATTATTTTCTGGATGGAAGTCTGGGCTGAACTTTTGTGTGCTGTGTGCATGCTTTGGAGTGAAATTGCTTGGAGAGCCTTATTAGGGGATTAAAGGAAGATTTAGAAATTCTTCACAATCAGTATCTGAAAATTGTTCTATTTACATTTTCTAAAACATTTACTAAAGTAAAGTCTTAGAAAACACTGAAATCCTGTCATATTTGTATATTAGTGATGCCTGCTCTAAAGCTCTGTGGTCATCTCACACAGTTTCCAGTGGCACTTGCTATGCTTTGGCAGATGAATCCTCAGCTGATTCCTTCCTTCTGGGTCAGCTCCAAGCCAGGACTCCAATTGCAGAGTTCTTCTGCTGTTACACCATCTCAGAAAGGAAAGATTTTGAACTGCAGGTCTTCTGCGAGTACTATAGCATATGCAGCAGACCTTCGTAATGTCTCAGAACCTGAGGTTGCTCACATGGCAATAAATACTATATTTAAGCAACTGCATTCTACAAAGATCACTTGCCTTCATAGAATATCCCTCTTATGTAAAAGAATTCAACTGAAATATTTAGAATGATATGCATACAAGCACTAATAAATCTGCAAATCTAAAAGCAATCAAAATGCCCAGGTCAAGTTTAGCAAGAGCACATACACCAGGAACTCATGGAAAGAGCCCTGCATACTTATTTTGCTGCCTTTATTGATCAACTAAAAGAGTTTACCAATACAATCTTGGGCATTTCAGCAAGCAGATGTTTTAAGTTGCTGCCTTTTTACAAATGTGATTGATCATCTGTAGGTTTTCTTAATTTTGATTTAAAAGATTAAATGATCAATTAACAATATATAAGTTATAGCATTTTCTAAAAATGTTTATTCTGATCTTTTTCTCCATATAGTTAATGCAGCAAGGTTGCTTTTCCAAGCAAACTGATGATTTCAAAACAAGGCTGAAAATATAGCTATTCAGATCTTAAATAAAGTGAAAATCTGAAATAAGTAATTCATAATTGGAATTAACAATTTGTATAAATTATTTTAAAAAACCCCAAGCTTTATTAAAGATCAAACCTTACTAAAAAGTCGTAGCTTTTCTGGAATTTAATAGGAATGTAGCATACTAAAAATGCCTTCTTTTTGATGGTTACAGTATAGTCCTTATTACTGGTAGGAATCATCAAAATCCACTAAAATGTAAAGACAAATATTATACATTGAAAGGGATCTTAATTTCAGTTTATCTCAGAAGCATTTTAATGCTCGTCTCTTTTCCTGTATTCTCTGTTCCTTGCATTTGAAGTCATATTTGCTTAATTTTTTCTCTGATCCTGCATTTCCTAATTTTTTTTATATCTTTGCTAACAAGTGTTCTTCCCAATGTCAAGCATGATATTTCAGCTGCTGAGAAGTACAGAATAATTATCAGCTACGTCTCCTGTTTCTGAGGGCGAGCTTTATCTCTTTTTTTGAGACCATGTTATACTATTCATTTGTAATTAGCCTGTTGTTCATTGAAACTCCCAGGCTCTTTGCTGCTTTAATGGTGCTTGACTGACTCATTATCATAGCAGTAAGAAAGATAGGCAGGTCTCTGTCCTCTTGGGTATTTCTTCATAAAACAGTGGCAGAACATCCATTTACATGGCTGCATGGCCAGACTATTGGCTTTCCATGGCTTTCTCTAGCCAGAACCTCCAAATCAGTTTCATTTTCCCCTTACCTGCCTTTAGCAGGTCTTGCCCATATAGGTTTTTACAGTGCTAGCAACTTCTCTATCTGGCTTATTTCTTAGGTGTGAAAAATGGGATCCTATCAAGATGTTTAGCCATAACTTCATTGGTGAGTGAAGGAGCACCAGGAAAATACATTTCTAAGCAAGGCTCTAAGGTTGCTTCCATGCCTGCTTTGATCAGGTGCTGTGTGATGAAGCTGTGGTTTTGGGGGGGCTCTGCCTGGCTCCTTTTCCTGAGAGACCTCATCTCATGCAGCTCCCTGACACTCACCTCTACCCGCAGTCACCTACATCTGGTCCAGGGTTATATTGATGTAGTCACCTGCTCCCAGGCTAATCCTGCATCTAGGACTTTTAGATGCTTATCTGATATGGCATTTGCAGTTCATCATCTGACTCTCTGGAGAAGTGCTGAGTATGCTCTGCTCTGATACAGGGTGACATTTTGCTCAGAGGAAGAGTGGCTGCCAAAACAGCCACTGTGTCAATTTGATAGTAGAACAATCCAGAAAACCTAATGAGGCTTCAGAATTGTTTTTTTGGAGGCATGTAAGTTTAATGCATGAACTTTATATATATGTATGTTACTGGCAATTTTACAGTCCTGGTCCAAGAAATGGCTTTAGAAAATGGCTTTAGAAATGGCTTTACGAAAATGACAATAAACAATGTTTGGGTCATTAGCTGACTTGGAGCTATGTAAATTTACAGCAAAATGGATGGAAAAAATGAACTGTTAGAGGTGTATATATATATATATATAGGTATATATTGCTCTGAATAATTATATTTATGCAAATATTTTGAAATATATAGAAAAGATATCACTCTTTGAGGACTTAAGTATCTTTAATCAGAAACTAGGGTGACTAGATACTAAAGCTTTAATGAAAAATTATAAATAACTTGTAATTTTTTAATTGATGCTACCTCAGTGGGACATGATATCTGCTAGTCCAGATCTTGTCCTGTTGATGTCCTATTGACATCATCCAAGCTCACATGTCCATGTTATATGCTATTTTGTTTATGTGGAATGTCAGAAGATTTTGCAAGCTTTTTAAATTTCCCTGAGTTATTTATATTTTTGAATTCTGGTTATAACTTGACAGGATCAATGTAAAATTATGCTTTTTTGTTCCATTCAATTTATACACTTCAGAAAACTTATTTTTATGCTTTCAATCAGAGAGCAAGTTAAAGCGATCATGCCCGAGTTTACAGATTTCTGCTACATTATACAGGCAAAACTGTTAAGTTAATTTTCAGATAGCTTGGAAACTTATTTTTAATTATATTTCTAACTGAAATGGAGAACAATTACCTGTTGAATATTTGCTCTAATTTCAGATTGTAGTCTGCAAAAAATGCTAATTAAAGAGGCAGGTCAAATCTTTTGGTGTCAAAGTGATGTGATGTTCCCTTTACTTGGAAACAATAACATGCTGTTGACTGCTCCTGAAGTACAAATCTGACAGCTGCCAGGAAAGGGCAAAGCAACCACACTCTGACAAGATTTTCACTTGTTCAGTACTATGTCAATGACCTAAGGAAAATGAGCATCCCAGGGAACAAAGCTGTTGTGCTGCAATGCAACTGAGACAAAGTGTTTACATTTCTTCCTAAATGGACTAGACTTTACATAAATGCTCAGTGAGTTTCAAAATTGATTTACACTACTGAAAACCTACTCATATGGGTAGTAAGTTTGCACAAGTGACATTATAATCATGGTGGGTAATTTTATGTGAACTACAGGATATCCATAAATGTCGACAGTATTGCCTTAAAGCCACTTCTGTGTAATTTTTCACCAAGGGAGACAAATATCCCTCAATCTGCCACATAAAAAAGCTTCTGTAAAAAATACAAACAAAACCATATTTTAAAAATTCCAAAATACTAGGGAAATAAACAAAGTGTTGTACAGTTTTATTTCCCATGTTGACAGAGCTCCTGACGTTGAGCTCATGGTCAGTGTTTGCGCAGCAGATGGGCAGAGTTAGAGGCTTTGATTCCCTTGCAGATCATCCTGCTCTGACCATAGCACTGCCATCCAGCCCTGCAGCCAAGGGTATGGGGCTTAGCTCAGAAAAAACTTGTGTAGTGAATCAGACAACTCAGCTGCCCATCAGGAGCTAGTTTCCTCCAAGACATCAGCAACTAAGCTGATGTTATGACCTCTCAGAAACATTTTCTCTTAGGAGTGGTGGTGCCAGATATAGAAATATAGAATAATATCTGTAAGAGTTTGAAGCTGTGGGCCTGTAACTCCCTTCTGAGCTATACTTTCTTACATTGCAAGCTGGCAAGAAAAGCTCTGAATCTGATCAGATCATACACTGGGACCTTTGCTGCAGATTATGGAAATTATTGTAAGGCAAATAAATAACAAACTTGAAATTCAGTTTTGCATATTGCAGTGCCAATGGCCATAAGGACAAGTTCTAGACATTTAATTGGCTGATGAAATAATAAGAGTAGAGCTTCAAATGTTGATACAGTTGTATACAATGTACCGTCAGAGATTCTTTTTTGAGGGAAGGATCATGCTAAAAAGTGGTTTTTTTTAAAAGGTGTTTTTTTTCTTGATGTGATTTGTTATTGTAGTGGGAAAAAAGGTTGTGCCTGGACCTTATCAATCTGTTTATTGCATTTAATATACTTATTAGGCAAATGAGATATAAATTTGTTTTTTTATTATTATTAAGGTTTTGTCTTATGATCCTTTATTGACTTCTTATTAAATTGCACAGTATTTCCCCTAGCTACTGAGGACTTTATTCATCCAGATTACACCTCAGCAGTCTAATGGGATGAAGTATTCAGTGATCTAGAAACCTAGAATCCACTCTAATTTTTCTAAGAATTTAGTATTCTGCTCTGCAATTTTTTCCATTCAGGTATCTTCCAGATCATGTGCTAATTTGGAGCTGAGGTAATTTTGCAATGGTCCTAAGTAAATACAAAGGAGTAAGGAGCTGTCAGTCTGATTTTAATCCATTTTTTAATGTTCTTGTCCTAGTGGTACAGGAAAGATTACAACATGATCTTAAAATAAGAAATCTAAATACATGGCATGTTTGAAAGAGGGTGAAAAATGTCTTTATAATTCACTGCTACTCTTCAAAGATATTGCCTTCCAGACAGCTAAGGAGCTGATACAAAGTACACAGAAGTCAGGTAAAAAAGAATATAATAGATTTTTTTAATCTTCCTATCAACTCCTTTTATGTCGCATATTGTGGAAGTATTTACACTGTTTATGAAAAAAAATCATATTAGTAGATTGTGTCCCCCAGTTTTTTTTTTTTAATTCTTTAAAAAGTTTAATAAAATAGTGATGATAGAAGCTTTATCAACCCTTCTGATAGATTCAAAATTGTTTTCTGTTCATCTCAAAGTCTCATTTTTTTTCCAAGAGGAAAACCAAGCCAAATTCTTTAACCTTTGCACATGATTTATAGTAAATCTGCTGCATTGAATCTATTGTGCAGACTCAGTTTCATTTATCTTGCAGTATTCACTTTCTGTAAGGCAATAACACAGTTTTCTTTGGCTGATTTATGCTAGGAATGTAATTATGAAATTCCAAGTCTGGTTCTTGCACTCCCTTCTCGGGCTGTGTCACAGAAAAACCAAAGGCCCCTTCTGAACAGAAAGAAAGGGAGAAAAGCCAGCAATAAGGCCATTTCCTCAATGTTTAAAAAATCTTTTACACCTGTTTCTGCTGTGAAGCCATGCAAATGTATTTCAGTGGCCAAACAGGCATCAAGGGAAAAAAAGGACAGGAAGATGACCCTGAAACTATGGGAAGTGTTCTCACCTCTGTTCCATATGGACAAACAAAGTCACTGTGGTCTCTGTGTGTGCAAAAGACCTGCTTCTGTTTTGGGCTGCTGAATGTCTCAGCTTTGAAATCCTAATGGTATTTTTTGCTCCAAGGATTCAATGGCTGGTAGGGACAATAGATCCCATTGTCTACATCCCAGTTCTTTTAGAAATTAAGAGTGTTCTTGTGTTTGAAGAAACTGAGAAACTAAGACATCTAACCTATTTTTTTCAAGGGGTCTCACCATGAGTCAGGCTAATGGCAGCTAAAAATATAATGAGTCAAAGAAGGAAAATGTAAGAAATACGTTAATTAAAAAACAAACAAACATGAAAAAAAAAAGTAGAAAAATAAAAACAGTATTTATTTTGCTCTTGATAAGAAAGAAGAGAAGAAGATAAAAAAAGAAATGCCTTGACTGATTTTGAAAAATAGACACAGAAACACTGAAGAAATGACATACATGTGAGGCACAACACTGTTTTCTGAAATATTTTTCAAAAACTGAGCTGCATTACAGCCTCTGATGTGCTGGGACAAAGATGAAGTCTGTGTAAGAGAGGTTTATTTCCATTCCTAATGTCCACACAAGGAACAATTTACACAGGGGGAGAGAGTTTATATAGGAAGACAAGGATGAATAGAAGGGAATTCTGGGAAATTGTAACTAGAGGTTATCCATGCAAAAAATACCAGTCTGAATAAATGGAGACCTAACTCTGAGACTAGTAGTAAGGCAAAAAACATAATACAGACATCCACAATGATCACATTTGCATGTTGCTCAAAATTGCCACATTAATTACTCACATACACTACTTCACATTTGAACTGTGCTTTGGCAATACACACATGGTGTGAAATAGTTGTGGAATATTGTCCCAGTAAGGCATAAACATTCATCTATACTTATAGGCTTTGTTTGTGTCATGCACTGGGGGACTAAAAAATATAATAAAAGAGATATCAAAAGTTTTTTTAGAATGATTATAAGGTAATTAGGTTGTTACAATAGGGCTGAAGGCTGTAGACCTATTAATTGTTCATTGAACTTCCTTTGCAAAAATTTCTCATAAAATACAGAAAACATTTCTGTAAAGAATTATTTTAATGGCTAATATTCATTCACATTCAAAAACTAGTAATGAGAATAATAAATTCTGTTAAAAGAAATGCCAGCTTTCACACCTCAGTGTGGAAACTCAAAGACTCATTTGTAAACTCAAAGAATCAAGGCTGTAGTTTTAGGATTATTCTCAAAGTAATCATTGTGGCTATGAATGTGTTTGTAAAGAATATGAAACCCTAACATTAGATAGTGCAACACAAAGGTTAAATGGGGCAATCCAAATTCTCATTTTCATTCCAAGAAGCTATACTCAAGCTAGAGCATAACTGTTAATGTGAAAGGCTTGGTTAATCAAAGTCTTCCCTTAAACAGAGTAAAAGAGACGCAGTAAAGTGATTTACCCTTCAGAGAAACAGCTCCTGTAATTGAACCACACATTTTTATTCACTGGGAAACACAGCAGACTATGGGTGGCTTATTGAAAATGACAGAAAATAAAGGACAAGGTTTTTTTATGTTCAAGAACAGAAAATATTCTATTTTAGCATAAGATTGTAAAGTTACCATGTAGCTATTAAATATACCTGTAAGAACATGAAAAGAGTCATTGCTTTTTCAAGTGCAGAGAAATAAAATATAGTTCCTATTATCAGAACAGAAATAGTCTGGTGCAGGAGGACATCCTTTTATTGATCTAACCACAGGATTCAATGTATTAAGGAACTGTAAACAAACCCTAGTACAATGAAAAGCGTGTCCTGTGATAATAGTACCTGAAGAGAAGGAGTTTAATTTGAATTCAGAGCATGTTAGGAGGAAGCCTAAAAGTATAATTGAATAAAAATATGCAATTAGCTGCTCATGCACCCGTGAACACAACTCATTGCAAAGAGAGCATGAAAGGTAGAAAATATCAAGAAGACACTAGAGGTATATTTGGGTATTTTAAAAGTTTTAAAAAATACATTGTCAATCAATGTCAAAAAGAAAAAGGAAAGCATAATTTTTTAAAGAAATAAAATAAACAAAGAAAAATAACCATACGAGAAGCACAGGAGAATTAAAAGTAAGAATTCTTACTTACTAAGAAGTTGAGTGTTTATTTGGCACAAGACAATAGGCTGGAACAAGAAATAACAGGCCAAAATAAAGCAAGCATAAAAAGTACACTGATGTAAAGCAAAAGCTCCCAATGGGAATCTTCTCGGGAATGGCTGTAGAATATTTACATAAGTGAAGCAATGGTATTCGGTATTGCTGCTACTTGGATCATTTAAATGTGATTCTTAAATTTTACAGATCCTGGACTCTTGGTTTCAAACCATGAATAGTTCTTTTTCTTTCTCTCTTTTTTTTTTTTTTTTTTTTTTTTTTTTTTTTTTTTTTTTTTTTTTTTTCCTCCCTCCAAAGGACAGGAATCTTTTATCAAAGTAGAACCTCCCCTGTCTCAGCACTTCAGCACCCATCTCTGCCAGGCTGCCAGATCTTGTACTGAGAGTCACAAGTCTGTGTAGGAACAGGAACATTCCTGGGCTCCAGCACAGGTCTTACAGAGGATGCCCCAGCATGGTCAGGTGGATGGGGATTTCTAGGAGGAACTCATCAAGCACCCACATTCATGGACATACAGGAAGACTGAGAAAATGAGGGCTTTTCTCTAAATCAGAAAGCCAAATCAGTTCACCAGTGTTAGAAAATGTAATAATTTAGAGGGTTCTGAACTTTACCCAGATCTTTGCAATCCAAGGAAAGCAGGGTTGACACCTATAATAGCTCAGGGGAGTATCTAACCTAGGAAGTAATTTGTGTAGACATGCTTTCCCTCTGTCCATCTGAAGCTGGGCAAATGTGCAACAGGGAATACCAGTTTCACAGAGCTGGAAAACATGAAGCAAAGGACAAATCTGTCTCTGTGGTTCTGGATTCTGTTCTTTTTAAATGTATCATAAAAATGAAAAAAAACCCAAGTTAATGAGAAATACATGTATATATATGCAGCTTTATGGAAACAGAGAAATTGAAGAAATAGTAGAGGAAAATCTGAAGTGCTATGAATAATTTTCTTAAACCTTTGTACAAGATTCTTTGTCTTTGAACATTTTTTTCCTTTTTGGAAGGATAATGTTAACAGGATGCCTAGAGTGGTGTTAAGGATGCTCAGAGGAAATGTTAAGTTCAAAATAAGAGTGGAGAGTTAGGCTTAGGAATATGTGACAATTATGAACTCCTCAAGACACAGAAGGGGCACTAGATATGGCAGAGAATTTAATCTGTATGGAGTGTAGACTGAACTGCTTTTTATTTACCCTATAAATTGCCTAACGTGACATCTCTGAACTAGTAGTTTTCAACAGTAAGTTGCTCCAGATCTATGAAGGCATTCACTTGGAAATGCTCAGAAGTACCAAAGATTTATCAAGGTATCTTTTCATTATTCATTCCAAAATCTTAAAACATACCCAGTGAAAAAAAGAATACCCTGTTGTTCTCTTTATTTGTATGCTTTTATGGGTAGATATATAGACACCATGAGTTTGATGAAATTAAATGCTTGTGACTAAATTGCTTCCCTAATTTTAGATCAATAGACCCTGGGGGTGACCAATACAGTGTAATTTAATTGATAGTTTGCGTTTGATGCTTCACAGAGTGCTTACCTGACCATCTGTATTGGTATAACTGTTCAAAACATGTTTGCTGGTGTTACACCACCTGCTGAGTAACAGACACATTCACTTTACAATCATAAGTAAGGGCTGAGAAAGATCAGGAAGCAGGTCCATCTGTACTAATAGGTGTAATAATGCTCTAAATGTAATTCCATGCTTTTGTAGCATAGAAAGATTGTGAGGTTGGAGAGGTGAAAAGACAAAAACCCTACGTATATTAGTTCTCATATGGTGGAGCCAAATCATTATAAATGTATGAATAAATCTGTTCTGGTTCCATTCCCACCTCACAAGGAAAAAGGCAGGGAATAAAAGAAAACCAACAGTACAACTGGTGCCAAAACCAGAAAAAAAGTTTTCTTACAGAATTTATACTCCGAATTTGCTAACACAGGAATTGTGGGTAGCACAGATAAGCCCTTTGCATTTAGGTAAAGAACTGTACAGCTTTGCCCTATACTTTTGGAGCATCCAATTTTCCTGTAGTTATGAGTGTAGCTTTAATATCAAATTAATACTGCAGAGCTATTTAAGAGTTATGCAGACACTTCTATTTTTCTTAAAAAATGCTGTTTCAGCAAAACATAAAGCTGATTTGAGGTTTAGCTTTTTATGTCAGAATAGCCAATATTTTGTCATTAGGATATTAATCTCTCAGGGTATTTTTTTCAATTTCAGCTCTGATTGACAAAGAACAAAATCTGATAGTGAGCTTGGAGTAAGTCCCCTTGTGTTCTGACATTGCTCTTCTACAGTTAATCAGGCTACCTTTTTTCTTCCTATGAATACACCATCCCAACTGGACCACATTAAAGAAAAATGGTTATGATTTTTTCTTTACAAGAAAAGATAAAAGACCTAATTCTATGGTACACAGAAATGCCTCCTCTTCCCTATCACATCGCACCCTGATTGAGGTTTCTAAGTGGTGAAAAGGGACAGAGTAGCTCTTACTCCTGAGGTCAAACTACTATAGCTCTTCCTCCTGGGATCAGACAGGGATGCACTGGTTTCTACTGCTCATCTCTGGATTTCTTTTTCTTATTCTTAGGCTTGCTTTGGATCTGACATTAAAATAAGAAAGTCTTCCCACACCCATGACTACAGAACCCTTTCCTGGTAAGGTGTTCCACTCAGAAATGTGATCCACTTGTTTCTCCTCAGATCTTTAATCTAGTAGGATGGGAAATGCTTCCTGACTTGATAATAGTAGTAAACTTACCTACAGCAATCTGATAACTGGCTGTCTAGTCCAGGCTATTCATTGAAGCTGCCCTGTACAGTCAGAGCAGAAATTCAGACTTCGCTAGAGAGTGATTCACAAGAACTACTGAAAGATAATAGAAATTTCTCTTTGAAGGCAACTTATCTCTCATTCTTGACTACTAAGAGTTTATCCACCCCTCTTAAAGTGTTCTTTAAACTTCTACTTATGTATCCTTAAAACTTCTATTTTATAGGGGAAGATTAATAATTTTTTGGTTTGGTTTGGTTTCTGCTTTTTATTTGGTTTGTGGTTTTTTGTTTGTTTGTTTGTGGTTTTGTTTGGGTTTTTTTTTTGGTTTTGTTGAGTTTTTTTGAAGCTGGGAATACTAGCACATTCCCACACCTACAATGTCTTGTGAAGGTTAATCTATGACAAGGATGTGAAAAGGCATATGGTAATTTCTGCCATCAAGGAAACGTTACAGAAATAGAGGACTCATAATTTTTAAAATGTTCAATTAAGTGTTTTGGCAAATGATGACTTTGGGACAGCACTACAGCTTCAGGTTTGGCAAGATCTGGTTAATCATATAACCCCGTAAGCAAAGAATGAAGAATTACAGTTATTGAAGCATTTGTCCTTAATTCAGCTTAATGACTAAATGTAGTATATCTACACCTGTCTTGTGGGTTTTCTTCCTTAAATATAACATAACTACATAGTATACTTCAGTAGTAATATGCTTCAAGTAGCAAAAGATTATAAAGGAAAAAGAGGAATATTTTTGATAATCACTGGCAAGTTAAAAGTTCACCCGTTGCAATACTGGTGGGAATCTCCAAGGCCATCAGAAATGTTTGATCCAGTAAAATATGGAATTTTAAATATTGGAGGGTCTCAGCTTTCTTTGTGGGAAAAGAAATGTCTAGTAGAGGAGAAATCTCAACATTTTCATAAATTACCTATAATGTTATGCTAAGTTTTTTGTCTCTTTAAGATATCTTAAGGAAGAATGACTAAACAAATTCATTTCTAGGTTAGAGTTCTTTGGATTGTATCCATTTAAATTATAAGCCATTTTGTCTTTTGCTGAACTTTCTGTTTCATATTCATTGATTGCACTAAATTGTCTCCACGTCCCAGTTTATTCAAGGTCCTTTCACTTGCAAGATATCCCCAAGCCACTAGCAGTGGTCAGCACGTTGCTTGGAAAATAAATCCTTTCCTGCTTTCTCAAATGCATTTTTCTTCTTAGTCCTGAAACACTACTTATCCAAATCAATACTGGTATCAGAATAATTAAAATCTGGCATGTTTAAAGTTTTGGCATTCGAGCTGCCCTCTCTTATCTATGACACCACTTCCTGACAGACTTTGCCTACTGCTGTTACACTACATGATTACAATTTAAAATCATTGCAGCACCATACTGTTTTGTTCTATTCTAAACCTCAAATTAGCTGAAATATTTTGATAATTGATTTTTTTTCTCCCTCACCTATATATATAATTGTCTCGGTTGTTGCCCCTACATGTACCATCATTTTCATCTTCTAATAATTTTCCCAAATTAACTCTGATTTTCTTAGTCCATTTTTAAAGTTTCAGAACAATATATTTCTGGCACAGTGCCGTTTTTTTTACATTTGTATAGATAACAGTTTAACTTCTTCCTTGAGAGTCTCATTTGCACAGTACTGCAGACAAAACAAGATCCTACATGGACAAGATATTGAATGTTTGGGTCCTACTCAAAAAGTACTTTAATATTTACTAACTTTAAACATATTAGAAGTTTTATTGACTTTTTTGACTTCACATGACAAAAATTAAATTCTTAAGTATCTTGTTGACTTGGAACCTCAGTTCTTATGCAAAGAGATTTAACTTTAGTACATCTACTGCCAACTACAGATGTGTCAAGAATTCTAGCTCTAAACAATGAAACAGTCCACATGTTATGATCTAGAGATTTTTCCTATGAAGTTGTCTTTTCTCACATCGCTAATCTAAAAACTGAACCAGGAAATTTTCCTTATTAGCAGGAAAAATAGAAAAATCAATACATGATTATAAAATTACATTTCATATCTTCTAGAGATTGTGATATCAGTAAAAAAAATCTACTTCTCGCAAGCCATCTAACCTTCACAAGGTTAGTGTGAATTTGCAGTACAGGAGTTGTATCTGCTATTTTTTTATTATAGAACTGCTGCATGTACCTTTTAATTTGGTTGTCAGGGGAGACAAGAAGCAATAATTAAGGCTAAAAGATGGGGTATGGAAGCTTTATTAAAGGATATATTGAAGATGGGAATTTGATCTGAGAATTAGATTATGATTAGAGTTGTTAATGCAGCTGTGCCACTCTTGAGTGACAGAGCAGCAGATGAACTGAACAGGCAATTATAACTACAGGAGTCTCCCTAATCTTTACAATCCCAGCCTCACAGTCACATCCATTTAAATTAATTTTCATGAAGGCTGCAAATTTACAGCTTCACCAGATTGGAAATTTGTTTGTTTATTATCCACAGGAAATATTTTTAGGGAAGTAAATAGCACTGAAAGCCATGTTGTCTTTCTGCTTGTCTTTTTAACTTGCAGAATTAATAATATGAGATTAATCTGAAGGCTGCTGCCTTTATGAAAACTGATTGATTCTCAGCAGCCCAGTGTTATTATGATTATCTGTGGAAGGTCAAGGGGAAGGCATGTAAAAGTCATAGCTGATTCTTGAGTTCTCTATATTAAGCAGAAGATAAAAAAGAGGGCTTGTGTTGATCAGTGTTATATGTGAGAAATCAGTCTTCCTTGCATTGCTGAAACTGAAATTCTAGGAAAAGGATTTTAAACTTTGGACATAGTTATTTAAAGATGTCTGTTGAGGAGAGATAGCAATAGTTCATTATTATGCATGCTGAAAACCTATTTTAAGGAGTTCTTTGCTGCACAAAGATTAATTTACCATTACATTTTTCCTCCTTCACTACTAATGTAAATAATGGTTGTAGCTTAAATTGGCATTATATTTTTATAGCCTGGTTTTGAACATACAAAAGAATATTCTGCAGAACTACTCAGAAACTCAAAAATGGAAACCAAGGAACAGTACTCTTCTGTTCCAGAGGGTTTTTTTTTTTTTTTTTTAATATCAGTAATGAACAGAATAAAGGGTGAACGTTTAGAAACTAGCCATCGTTCTTGCAAAATATTGAGCTGTGGCAAGGACACATAAAAATTTGTCTTGGAAAAATCAGTGACACAAAAAATATTCCTCTACTGGTTGTCAATCATAAAACTTGGAAGGTGATCCCGGGAAATTATTATATGTGGTTGTCAGATCAACAAAATATTTAAACAACTGGCTTTAAGAATGTAAAAACATCCATCCAAGAACAGTCAATAGATATGTCTAATCTTCTCTAATTCTCAAGTGTCAGCTGCAGCCCCAACTTAACTCCCTGACAGGATAAGACTCAATCATATATCATCTTCATTGCTGACTTCATTTCCTTCAGAGAGAAAAGTGGCTCAGCATGCTGGTAGGAAGCTGTGGGCAATCCTTACTATGACTCTGGCCTGGTCATCTAGGAGACCAGGTCATGTAAAACACAAGTTTTTAGTTCTAATCAATTCATAAATTTATAAAAGCCCAGAGATTGTCCAGTCAACTTGCTTCTCACAGAGCATATTTGTTGGCTCAAAGTTAAGTATCTTCAAAATTGTCTGAACTGGGAATCTCAAGTTTGGACCAGTATGGCTTTAGTTATATTGCCAGTAAGTACTGTAACAGAGAGTATCTCTTGGAGTTTGTATTGTGTCATTGAACTCAAGTGCATTTATTTTCCTATGAACTTGGAAACTTCAGTCAGATGTCATTTTATAATCAGATACATTATTTATATCCTTCTAAACAGTTACTGAAACATTCTATAGGAACACTGCTAGCAGTACACTATAATATTTTCATTCAATGTCAATATTTTAAATTAGTCGTATTCTCAATTGATCTGGGATGGGAAAGCAGGTGTCAGTGAAAGAGAATACTGAATAACAGCTGACATGCAAACAGCCACGAACAGCAAAGAAGCCATGGTGAAATATATATTAAAAATGTGAAAAATGGTGCTGGAATTAGACAAGCAAAATGTATTAACAGTTGGAAGTACTGGAATTCCTTTTGTTATGACATATATTCATTTTTTTCCAGGAGACTAATATATTTTAGGCTTGTACTTTTTCAGGATTTGGATTTCTTTAAGAAACATGGAATAATTTTTGTCATATTTGGAGCATTTCCTCAGCAAAATAGCCTTCCTTCCTTGAACCTAGCTTTTCTGGGTCAAAATTCAAGGACAACATCTAGCATGTTTTTTCAGATTCTCTACTTTACTAAGCTGCCCCAAAGTTCAACATCTTTGGACTCAGAATCCATGAGGGATAGCAGTAGTATGTCAAAATGGACAGAAAAAAATAATTGCTTTTAAACCTAAAAACTTCACCAACTCCCAAATACACAAATTGACTTCCTCTTGCAGAAACAAAAGAAAATATTAATTGATGGCAAAAATCCAACAGAAAATTAATGTAACCTGATATGACAGAAGCCATATATGCACTTTTTTTTAGAGGAAAAACAATTTTAAAGCAATTCTGGTAATTTATTTTGAGCAATCATTTATTTTATTCATGCTGCTGTTGTTGACTTAAAATTTGAAAACATTCTCATTCTTACTCAGGTCACATAGGCAAATGAAAACTGGTATGTACACATGTCTGGGAAAAAAAAAAATCTGGAAAAACTCTGCTGCCTTTATTTTATTCTCTGAGCACTCTTCCTGCCTTTGATTAACATTGTGCAATTATGACTCCTCAGTATTTCCTCACATCCGAATATTAGTTGATTAACCTTGATGATAATGGATTGGGAGCTGGGTTTGAAAACTAAATATATGTAGTATTTTATTCAAGAGGTTATGACAGATATTTTTAAATATCCTTGACTTCTTTGGTAATTATACTATTTTTATACACCTTTAAAAGAAGTGACTACTTACCAGATATTGCTATTAAAAAGCATAGGGTATATGGAGATGATTTCTTTCTTTAGGAAAATTTTGGATATTTTAAGTCTGAAGTTGATAGTCTTTGTGTTGAAACAAATCTTTTTTTGGTAAGAAATAATACTATTTAGTTGGCTAGAACTGATGATGCTAGAACAGGAGAGATGCACCACCACTTTGCAGATTCAGAGAACTTCTCTGGAAGGAATTGTCATCACAGCTGCTGCATGTATTTTTGAGTTTCTCAGTAGATCTAGCACTGCCAAAGAGTAAAGAATTTCTCCTGTCCCTGTTCCTGGGCTTCTGTGAGTAGGAAGCATGTAAAAGTGAGTTCTCCTTTGAGCATTTAACCTGTGTAATGGCTCCTTTGTAAGAAGGGAGAGAAGGGCCTTAAAGTGACTGAGAAACCAGATACACACACAATATGTATTGGGACTGTTCAGTCTAGTTTTAAAACTACAGCTTGTCAGATAGGAAGTCTTCAAGGCCTTGTGTCCATTAATAACAGTGGGAAATGCACACTGGTACACTAGTAAGTCAGTTCAGGATACATTAAAATCTTTATCTGGCAACAACTACACCAATTGTCACTATGCATTGCATTTTAAAACTTTGTGGCTTTTCAATGCATAGCAATGAATATCAGAATCTGATTATTTTTATTCAGTGCCATTGCCACCTGGTGTCTTCACTTACTCTGATAAAAATCCATTAACCATCTGCTTGAAATACATTTAAGATTTCTGAACATCAGCCATCAGACACAATGGAAAGATCAAAACACTGCTGGATGTGCAAATCCATGCTGATTTCATTATAATAATATTTTGACCTAATACCGACATGACAGAAAAAAAATTAAAAAATCAATATTCAGAAGATATACGATATTTGATACAGATCTGGGAACGGAGCTCCACCTTCACCGGGGGGCAACTCCTTTGACTTAAAGAAGGTGAATCTATGTAATTTACTTCTTAATTTAGGCACTTCAAAGTCTTAATGTGCCTTGCCACTCAGTCCATGGTAAGTAAATGTTTCTCCAATGTAACCAAATGATTTAAATACATTTTTTAAGGTACTAAGCATTTAGGTACTTTTGAAAGTGCCAGGAGGTAAATATCTTTTTTATCTGCTTCAAAGCTTTCTGAAAGAGTGAATATTAATATAGATGAAGAAGCCAGGGTAAAATTTGACTTAACCAGGATTCTTTAATTTGGTTTAGTTCCTTGATCCTTCAGAAAGGTTCGTCTCTCTGTATACTTCAAATCACTATATGATGAACTCTAGATCTTCAATGCTCCCAGTTTAGTCCCAACATCTAATCTGAGAGAAACTGCATAAAACTGGTATAATTTTGTGTGGAGAAGACCCAGGACAGACCTCTAAAATGAACTTTAATTCTAAAAATGTCTCTAAAATTACATCCAACAACAAGCTTCCTTCTAAATTCATGAATAATTTATTGGTTTTGATAGATCTTCAGAGGAAAAAAGGCTTGTTGTACTTTTAAGACCCTAAAAGCAATGAGAGAACCTGATCTGAAACAGAGGTATGCAGATAATGCCGAAACAAGGATCCTAGAAGAAATGAAGTAGCAACAGCAACTGAAAATGTACTGACACATTTAAGAGGAAGAAAAAGAGTTTATGAGCCTCTGATATTTACTGTGTTCAGTATTTCAAAGCAACCACAAACCAGGTGATGAATGAGATTTATATCTACACATATATTTCTGGATTTACAGTAAAATATAGCTCATGGAAACACAGTTGTGTCACTTACTTTTTCTGTGGAGCTAGGACAGGTTTGGGGTTGTTTGTTTGTTTTACTTTTCTATGGTAACTTAATTGTGCTACATTGCAGAAGAAGATGTAATGCATCTTAAAGTTATTCCCATTTTTATATGAGTGTAGAGGGATTCTTTACCACAGTTTAGAGATGAAATAATATCCTGAAAAAAATATCAGCATCACCCAGGTATTATATGCATGTCTGGAAAGTAGTTTGCAACTTTGATTTTTCATAAATTAGGAGCTTTGCTGTGTTTGAGAGATGTAAATATTACCAGGCATTTAAAAATCACAGAACAATAATAGTAAAGACTGCAATAATTATCAACAAGTTCATGAATAATCTATTCAGTAGAAAACAGTGAATCATACAGCTCAGCAGTTCTAGGGTTAAAGTGTCCATTTCACACATATTATGAAATATCTGCAATAAATTCAAGTAATTATGCTGTTAAGCAGTTCCTCATCTATTGAATAATTAAACTTTATGTTCATCTCATAACCTCTTTAGGCACCCTCAGTTACTGCAGATTTAATGATCTTTGAACCTTTCTATATTTAGTTTTCTGAAGACTTACTAAGACCACTCAGTGCTGTAAGACAGAGATTGTTTTCTCTCTTCATCGGATTACTCATTTCCCTCAGATTCCACTCCCTATTTGTATCCTGAGTGGTGAAATCAGGCAGCTTGTGTTATATCAGTAGTATTAAATTTATTTTTTTTTAAAGTATGTCCTGTCCTTCTCTTCTGAGAGGCAACAAAGCTTACATTTTCCCAATATTTTGCTACTAGTATATGTTGCTGAGACTTCTGTATCTAAAGCAAATGTGTTTAGAGCAGATGGAATCAAGCTGCTTTACATAAATGACTTTAAGCATACAGGATTCCTCTTATCATCAACAGAGGAGTAAACTTATAATTGTATCTAGCATTAGAAAAGGAGATTATTATACTTCATCTGAACACAAACTAAGAAACCAGTTAGTAACTGACCTCTCTTGTTTTGCTGTCTTGAATTGTTATGGCACTATCCATTACCATTACCAATGCCAATTTGTATCTAAGCTTGAAATGTTTGTAGTGTCTATGTTAATCAGCCCAGGAAGCCTCAACCATTACTTGTTTATTTTCTTGAGAATAACTGATGCTCCTTATGCATAAAATGATTAAAAAGGATTATGAGTGAAAAACTGGAAAATCTATGCCTTTTTCTAAAAGAGATAGGAATCCTCTCTGCAAATTTTGCAGTAGGAGGTCAACTGCTACTCCTCTCCAATTAATACACTTGTTGTGTTGGAAGTAAAGTTAAACCTCCTGCACAACTTAATATGTTACGTAATTACCTTGATTTGGGAGGAAATATAATTTCTATAATATTTAACAAAAGTTAGAGTATTGGAAAGGAAAAAGCAAGAAACTGAATCAGATACTGAGTTTCTACATGCAAATAATACATTCATTATATTGTTCCTAACAAAGACATTAAAACTGAGTTAAACAAAATCTTTTTCTATGTCTTCAAGTCTATCTTTATTCACTAATGTGCTAAAATCATGCACATACATTAACTATTGCTGAATACAACAGAAAGCTGATGACCTTGGAAGCTGTGATTTGTAACAAATTTGCATTTTTGAGTAACATGAAGAGCAGAGAAGATACCTTAAAATTTACTGTAATGGGAAGGGCAGTTCATTTGCTTTACTGTAACTTTAAAATGGCTGAATGAGCAGTGAAACAGAATTCAAAGGCTTTCAAAAAGTTACAGATAATAAAAAATAATAAAATATAATTAAAGACTTCAGGGAATTTTAACCATTGGTGGCAGTGGATTTAGTGCTTTCAGTATTCCAAAGAAAATAAAAAACACCCCAAAGCAAACTATGTAGATGACTAACTAGATTTCAAAAAAAAGATCTCAGAAAACAAGGTTACAGCATACTGATTAGCCTGTCATGCTTTATCATCGGGCAAGGTTTTTACCTGCTTCTAGAAGCAGCCATCAAGTTGTACATAAAGAAGGAGACATTGTATAGGAATAAATAGTGCTAAAAAGTGGGCTGCTTTGCACAGTAACACAAATGGTGAACTCACCATTTTATTTCACATGTAACATGTTTATCAATACAAGAGAAAAATCTTTAAATCATTGAGATTTCTTCTGGATAGTTGTGCCTAAGTAACTTCTCTGAAACAGGCACTTGACAAATCAGCCTTTTTCTGCCAAGGATATCTGTATCTGGATGACAGATCAGGGTCTTCAAATCACCAAATTGTGACTGCACTTTAATCAGCGAGACCCTCAAGGAGACCAAGTATCCAGGCAACCAGCAAAGAAGCATCAAAGGAAATTGCTCAGCTCTGTAGCTGGCTAGAGGAGACCTTCTGGAAAAGTGGAATTCATTTAGATTAAAAGTTAAATTGAAGCTTTTCAGGTCTGTCTGGCATCACCGTGGTTGTGGGGCAGGGCCAGGGGACTGTTTTATGCCTGGGGTGCATGGATCTCCACTGTCAGGAGAAAAATTCTCTATCTCTACTCATGCAATCTTTGAAACTCCATAAGGTACACTTCCACTTGCCCTTACTCAGCTCCTCTGAACTTGGCATACTACCAGGGCTTATGTTTTCAAGAGAGCTTAGGAAATTCCCTCACAGTGTAACAGAGGTAGGACACTCACAGCCTTGTGTACCTTTAGTAATGTCCCTTCATGATGACCACAGTAAAGAGTATTTCACACACATAGCCTCCAAGCATTTAGAAATATCTAATTGTAATTACCTTATTTTTTTCTAACTTTTACTTCAAGGAAAGTAAAAATTGCCCTTTGCTTATTGCTAGTGTTAGATTTCCAACAGTGACAATAACAGAACTATTTCATATTTACTTAAATGGTTCTTAGAGCAAAATTTAGTCCATAACACCTGAGAAATTGTCTCAGAATCTGCACTGATGGATTAAGCCCTGAAAGTAGAATATAAGTCCACTATGTCACAGGAAAGTATGCCATAGTTAAATGCTACTCTTTAAAGCTTTGTTGGGAAGTAGTGTCTGTGTTCAAAGCCTTTGCTGATGATATAAGTCCCTTGTCAGTAGCACTGTAAGATAAAACTCTTTCCCAGCTGACTTTCTGATCGGATTGTCTTATGAAATCTTTGCTAATGCAAGATACAGAAACTGTGATAATAAATATAATTAAGCTTATTTTAAAAATAACTAATGATTAAGTGCGTTTGTTCTGTGTTCATAAGGAAAATATTGATTCAATGTAACACAAGCTGTAGGTCTGTTCAGTTCTGTAAGGGATAACAGTGGAAATATGCACTAAAGCAAGCTGATTCTCCTTGCTTGGTGACATTTGCAGGTTTTTTGAGAAGCAAGATACTGAGACTGTCTTTCCAGTTGACAAGAAATCATTTCGGTGGTAGACACCTCCAGAGGATCAGTTTATCTCTGACCTCAGCTGTGTCCCATCCATGCCAATTTGTATCTAAGCTTGAAATGTTTGTAGTGTCTATGTTAATCAGCCCAGGAAGTCTCAACCAACTCATCTGTTAGCTCTTAAAATAAGCAAAGAGGAGCAGAGGCAGCTGAGGAGCAGTCAAGTATGGCCAAGAATGTGGTTTGAAAGGAGGATCAAACCCATAGTGTGACAGGACCACTTAGATAAGTTTGAGACTGTAAAATAGAAGTCATAGCAGAGACCCCCCTGTGCTGTAAAGAATTCAGTTTAAAGATGCAGTTAGCAATACTTTGAACAGGAGATGCAACCAAATTCGTGGGTGGGTGCATAGAGCAGAAGAGGTAGAATGTGCTGTGGAGAGAAGGCTGTAAAGGAGGAGGCAAAGCACCCCTGCTCCCTGTCAGTCACACTCTGAGGGACATACACATAGTGAGTGGCATGTGAAAGGTGTGGATTGCCCTTCTGTCCCTTTTAAATTCTCCATGGGGCACCTTTCTGTTTATGAAGTTCAGATGATCCAGTGGGCTTGCATCATTCAATCACATGTCCAAGCTTGCTAGAAGTATTGAACAGTACCGTGTCCAGGGCCTTCTACTTCCAGCTTAAATAGGCAATTACACACAAAGAGCTGCCTCATACATAAGCAGCGTATAGATAATATGACAATAGAAACGACAAGAACAGAGCCTCCTTCTCTATGCCAAGTGGTAGGGGGTGTTATCAAAATGTTTAAGAATAATTTCTGCTATGAAAAGTTGTTAGCACTTTGCTATTAATTTTAATCATCATAGATTTTTCAACATGATACTTCTTATTTCACTGTTGTTTCATTTTATAGCCTAGATGGATCTTAATGAGAGTCTACAGTCTAAGATATTGAGGATATGGAAACTTCATTCGGGATATGGTGGTGGCAAATTGCACACTCGTGAAAAATATCTAGATCTTTTCTTTTCTATGTAATGGAAAGAATTTGTGGCCTTACACAGTTGTGGTTTTCTGTGTTTTTTCAGAGGAAGCACATCTTCTGTACAACTGTTGTTTCTATAACTAGAGAGATTTTACTGTGATGTACAATAAAACATACAAGAGCTCTGAGATGCTGTGACATTCTAGAGGACATGCTGTGGCAGCTGCTATTCTGAGTCACAGCAAAAGAAGAATAGCAAAATGTTTAAATAAATGGATTCTTCTGTAAGAAGACAGGCAAGATTATTGCAATTGAAAGAAACAACCTGCACTACATTCTACTGTGTAATCCTATAAACAATCTGATATATCTGATAGTACAGTTCTCATCTGCATCTTCATATGAAAACACTCAGAAACACCTGTTGTGATCCACCTGAGGCTGATGTAACTTAATATTTGGATCCCTCAAGAACAAAGTCCAACCACCAAGTATCGGGTGCAAATAGAAAGTTTTATTTGGTGGGCAGCAATATGAAGTGACAAGTAAACGTTTGACAAGTATTGAAAGAGACAGATAAAGGGAGACAAAGAGAGAGAAGGAGAGATGAAAGAGAGAGATAAAAGTATCACCAGCTGAGGTTCCCACGAAGCCCCAGTGATCTTTCTTCCTGGGGTGGTGGTCTGATTCTAGGCAGTCCAGCAGTCTGGTTCTTGGGCATCAAGGAATGAATGCATCGGAGTTCCTTATGTGCCCTGGAGGTTTCCACCTCTCCCATAGCAGAATCAAGCTCTGGGAATGCTGCTTATCTTCCCACCATTGTAAGGAATGGAGCTATTGTCTGGACTGGCCCTTATCTAGCCCAAGGATTGTTAGTTGATCATTGGCCAGTTAGCTGCGGGCATCAGCTCACTGCCTGCTGTATCTGGGTGAGACACCCCTAAACCCCTATCAAAATTTTTCAGTCCAACATTCCACTTGCCAGTTGTCATTTGAGGCAAAGATAATTCTTCTGACTGGGTGCTTACAGCATCAAAATTAATGAGAACATAAAGTCTTCCTTAAAAGAATTGGGGTGATTTTTTTCATAAATAAAGAACTGAAGGGCCATCAGGCTTATTTTCCTATTTGTAAAACTTACAAAATGAATAAATTTAGACAGCCTGATAATTTTTTGTTGTTGTTTGTGGATTTTTGTTGGTTTTTTATTGTTGGATTTTTTTTGAATTAGAAAGATTTCTGTTGCTTGTCTTGCAGAATACACTAAATACAAAAGTTTTGTATGCTTTTTTACAAACTGCAGATTTTTTTTTCTATACTAAAAAAATCCTGTTTATAATGGATGAAGAATCTTCAGTTCTTCAAGGGGCAATGATGCTGTTGTTCTCTTTTTGATTTCATCTCACACTTCACTCTACTGGAATATTCCTTTGAGGGGTGTCAATTTTCAATTTTTTTTTTTCAATAATCCTATAAAACTTTTTTTATTTTTTTTAACTATCGAGCCATTAGTTTATCATTCTTCTATAGTATCCAGGAAGTTCACCCTCTCCCCATATATTCAGTTGGGGAAAAAAATGGTTTCACTCTTTGTACTGAAGTCCTTTTTTATTCTTAAAACAGTGTAATTCAGCACAGGGCCAGCTAGTGATAAATCTATGGTAAATCAGATCAATCAACCATGTGGCTCTTCAGGAATGAAAGGTGTCTTCTTGTGTGAGAGGTGTCAGTGTTAAATCATTAACTCTGGGAATCCATAATAAAGAATTAAAAAAGCTGATTCTGTCATTCTTACCTTATGGCAATTCACCAACATTTAATGGCAGAAATCTGCAATGTTATTTATTAGCTCCAGTAACCCAGGGGTTCTTTTTCATTTTAGTCAGCAAGCTGTGAATCACCTAAGGGCAGCTGACATATACTGCAGGACTTCAGGGATTTAAGACAAATTATACTCAGTTATTAGTCTCATTTTAGATTCTGTGTTTGTTTATAGGCTACTTACCAACTCTGAGTAGACTTTTACAAACTGAAAATTATTTTACAAGTACATAAAACACAAATTTACTAAAATACATTGGTTAATGAAATTAATTCATGGAATTACTCTACTGAAAGGCAAAGCCTGTTTAATTGAGGCAATGAGAGTCAAGGCACTTCATGAGGCAGAAGCAGGTGTTTTAATACCATGAGTAAGCCAGTTGCAACGTTATGCTGTTGAAAAATTGATGGTATTTCAAGGCATTTTCTGTGTTTTTGCTTTGTATTGCACAGAATGCAATGCATTTCTTATTGCAATACTTGTAACTCCAAAAAGTCAGGACTCTCCAAGGAAGTTCATTGAAGAACTCGTAGGTTCAAACCAAGACACTTTTTTTTTTTTTTTCCATTTCACTGTTTCATATTTAAGGACTACAAAAAAGAAAAGTTCAGGGATTTGAAAGTTTTAAGCATTTCTAAAAATAATTTGTTATGAAATTGCTAATGATTCAAATGAAAAAATCAAATTTACCCTGCACTTTATGTTTGACTCTGACAAACTTCTGTCCATGATGTGGTAATTGTAGCTTCAAAGTCAGAGTGGTACCTTCTTAGGATCTATGATTTACTTAGGCAGCTAATCACTCTATGGTGTCTGCCCAGGCAAGGCAATTTGTAGAATAGGTGATGCTAGAAATAGCCTTGTAGCAACTGGAATTCCTACAGATGCACAACAGAAAGATTTAGTTTAAAATAAATTGCTACCACTTTCAAATGGTAAATTGTCTAGATACGGTGTTTAATGTATAGAGGTATGCAAAATAAGATCAGTACTGCACATTTTAATTATACTAAGCTCACAAAAACTTGGAGAGGAATATAATTTTCCAAATATAATTACTGTTATGTGTATTAAAATTGTGTCTGGGAACCATCATAAGAGATAGCTTCCTTCTGCTAATAACACGTACCAGGAGGCCCTTGCTAGGTCACATACCTTCAGAGGCAATTGTCAAAACATAACAGAAGAGCAAGGAATTGAAATTATACCAACAAACCTTGCAATAAAATCCCATTGGTGTGAATCAGAGTGCAAGTTTCTCTAAAATACAACTTCTATGCCTTTTTCTGAACAATATTTGCTATGTTGTAAATACCAGAATTACTAGTCTTCTAAAGTTTATGACTGCATGGAGGCATAAGGAACCTTCTTGTAGTCATATTCACATTTTTGAATGATAACCATGGCTGGGAAACAGTGCTAGAAGCCATGCAGAAGCAGCAGATAAACAGCAGAAACAGACATAAATGTCAAGCTTTTCATTTTCATTTTGGTACATAAAGAACAGCAATCCTTCACTCAGTGTCCTGGTGACAAGTTTTATTGCATATATTGTAGGCCACCTAAAATGGTTTGGGGTAGCAGAATTCTGAGAAATAGCAAGTGAGAGATCTCAAGTACACAAGTAATGTAGATGAGACATTGAATTTAAGTCAGATATTAGGAAATATTTCCTTGCTGTAAGGCTAGATGAATGTTGGGATTCATTGTGTGCATATGCTGTGCAAGGTCACTCACTGGGGGTATGTGACAACAAGTTAGAGAAATGTCTGCCAGGAATTGTTCAAAGAAAGCTGAGGAGCCTGTCAGGGTGAAGGTGCATGGCTTACGTGATACTTCCAGGTTTATTCCGTGAGTAATTTTATGATGTGATGTAAAAAATCTGACAAAGGAAAATAATTTAAAAATTTGTTTTATATTTAAATAAGGGGCTTTCCTAAGTCTGTTTTGAAAAAATTGCTGGTCACTGTGGAACACTGTCTAATTCTGCTTTATGGGTACAATTAGAAACATTCTGTAGTGGAAGTACTAGGATTTAAGCCTTGCGATGGCACATGCCACTCATTTTACCAAGCAAATCTGCTCCTATTCAGTGAAGCCCATATCTCAGTCATGAAACATGCTGTCCATTGCTTTTTATGGGCAATTTGGAAAATTCTCACTGAATAAAAATCCCACAGGTCATTTATCTATGTGGAGATATTTTTGCAGTCATAATTTTTTTTCTCATCCTGAGCTTTCACAAATTTACAGTCTATGAATTTCACTTCATGTTCCAACATCCTGAAGCAGCACTTATTTGAACTGCCAAACGTCACTGGCCTTCATAACAAATTAGTTCGACTCTGACCCATAAATTGTCCAATTAACTCCAAAGTATCTTCATCCGTATTAAATTTCTTGGAAAACTGCTCTGAGATTTGAGTTTGCCATAAAAATGTAAAGTAGGAATTACACAGAGTTGTTTTGCACATCTTTCTTGAGTCAATCTACTTATACTATCTGAAAGCATCACCAAAAATTTCTAGGTCTGATTTGACTGTTCTTGGGGAGAAATCTTTTAAACAGCTCCTCTAGAAAGTTGGACTGACTTTATATCCATTTACGTAAGACCAAAATCATATTGTTCAGCTGTGTCACATATGAAAAAAAATTAATTAAGCCAATTGATAGTAAATAAATACAGCTACCATTGGTAATATGCAATGGTAGTATATGTAACCAGATTACAAAGCCACTGAAAATATTTCCTTTTATTCTTATGTCAATTCTAGTTCTATCACTCTCCCAAGATATTCAAATCATCTTTACTCTCAGAGATTACCTGACATTCAGGTGTTTTGTTGGGGGAGAATGTCTCCATAGGTGTTCATTTAAAGCATGTCAGGTTGGACCTTGTCCCTTGTCACCACAAATATGGTGACTGCCAGACTTCCAGTTAAAACAAATATAACTGTATGGTACTTGTAGCCATCTGATGAACTGCAGCAAAGGAAGCTGATAGTCATGACAGTGGCTACCTTCTCTCCAAGGCTTATAAAGAGAAGAGCTGCTACAGCTAATATCTCAAAGTTTACTAATATACAATTACATGCTTTTCAGAAATGTCAGTCAGCCTTTTCTTTTAGTTTGTGCAGAAGCTCTTGTCAGTGACTGTATGTATAAAATACAAAATGAGATGGAAGGAGACCAAGGCCCTTTAGAGAAACCTCCTTACAGAAAGTGAAAAGACAACTTTATAGTCACTACTGACGTGTTTGGAACACTGTTAGCTGAGTTTATCCCCTTTGGCCTCTGCATTTTTTATACTAGCCATCCTATTTAGCACATAGTTATTCTCTTAATTGTAATGCACATAACCAGAGGACATGAAGCTAATTTGTTATCTTGCTTTGAATTATCTGCACTGGCCCCAGAAACAGCCATTTACCTGCTTTGGGCCATTTATTTAGTGGTTAATAAATGGCAAAGCAGGTTCATGAAAGGTGCTGTGATTGATTGCAGGAAATGGTCTTCCACATAAGCAGTGTTAGTATGAAGACATCTTGAGAATTAGCAATAAGTAGAATTAGCAATAAGTAGAAATGGGGAGATAGTGGTTTGAGGTCTATAAGGCAAATCATAATCTCAGGTTTCTATGGAGAATATTAGAATGTCTGTAACCTTATTTTTGCATAAATAAAATGAAAATCCTTATCTTCTTACAGAAATCATATTCTATAAAACCTGCAAACTCATTGTCAAATGCAGTCATAAAAATGAGGAATAAGTGAAGATAAATATTAAAAACACAAGATCTTAAATTTTGTTACTGAGATATGAATTATACACTAATATATATATGTAAATAAATTTAAGGTAGGTATTATACAGAAGTTTGAAAAACGAGAAATATGTTCTACAAATCATCACTAATATCTAAAATTTGCATATGTGATACTTGCTGTTTTCTCTGTGAATTCCCCAAAGGGTTCTCTGGGCTGCTTCACTATGATTTCCATGTATGCCACAGAGGTGGGATTTGTCACTCTTTTGTGCTGGACTCTGTCATTAACATGATGGAAAATACTGTGCTTAGAAAACATTTCTCTCTCACACTGTTCACTGAGAGAAAAGTGCAAGCTCATTCCACAATGTACACAGCGTGGAAAGTTATAAGACTGAGGAGAAACCAACTCCACTTTTCTTAGACCAGGAATTCCAGTTCATAGGTAATGTCAAAAAACTTGTGAGCTGCATGCAAAAATAGTGGGAACAAGGCAAACTGGCAGAAACCAGAACAATATAAAACACTATTTTTTAAGTGTTTTCTATATATCAGCTACATATTGGTAACAACCTTGTAGCAGTCTAAGTGCTACAAAAACTACTTGAGGGGCAACATAGGTGAAAGATAAAACCTAGCCCATGGCCCTAAGAAACAGAGACTGTGGGCAGCTCTGTATATCCATTACAAGTGTTAGGATAATTGCTGTTTAAAAGCCCATGTTCAAGGTTCCAGAATGCCGTTTCTATTCTCTCTTTTCATAAACCAGATGTACCTCACACCTTACAATGA
Organism: Calypte anna; assembly: GCF_003957555.1. Taxonomy (NCBI): domain Eukaryota; kingdom Metazoa; phylum Chordata; class Aves; order Apodiformes; family Trochilidae; genus Calypte; species Calypte anna. The sequence continues at coordinate 12,090,143 of NC_044245.1, forward strand.
ATATATTCATACAAAACAAATGGACAAAAAAAGACAGTTTTTTTGTAATCTGTAAAAAAAATGTGGATGGTGGCTTACCTTTTACCAAGGTATCCTACATCTTAATTTTTTAGCTAATAAAGTCACAGAGAAAAACAGGACATATGAGAAGCAGACTGTTTTTATTTTCCTGTGTGGCACTTCAACATAAATGCTGCAAGCCTACCAGTAAAATAAATGAAGGGAAGCTAATGATATTCAGTTTTCCACAGTTGTAACAAGTCCTGCAATCTTATTGCAGCTGATATGCTTCTTTAGGCAGATTAGTACCTAGTTCTTCTCCCAGACTACTATAAAACTGTCCTGTCTCCACAGAATTCTAGAGAACTGCCAACTCATCCTGTTGTAACTGAGCTAGGAATTAGTAGATTCTCGTTCTTCTCTCTCCCTTCCTGCTGAGGGATTTTTTTTTTAAGTTAATAGGCAAATTTATGAAAATGAAGAATCCTTCTTTCTCACTTTTTTGAGAATTTTTCTGCCTCATAATGAAATTGAAAAGCTAAGACTATACCCCCCAAATAAATTTTTAAATAATTTTACTGAAATAAGTGTATTTCTCCTTGTCTAATTTTTTATAACTTTTGGGAATCAGTGCTATTCAAAGTTCAGCAGTATAAGATGGAAAGCCTTGTTCTAAATCTCCTTAGCCCTTAGTGCTCATGTCAAAATACCAAAGTGTATGATGAGAAAAGAGTAGCATTACTTATGTTTTATTCACTAAATCTTGAAGCTATTGGGAAGTGATTTTCACTTAGTTATCAGTAACTTGTGAAGACACATTCAGATCTTGTGATCATTGACTCTGTTTTATCACTTAAATAAGGTCTGAATTTAGACTGCTAAAGAAAGCACTTTTTTATACTTAGGGACTGTGGCAGTGGAACTACTGGTCTCATTCCTGTCATAAAAGTCTCTCTGGCAATTCACAGAGAAAACTTCATTAGCCTGAATTGTCAGAGAATTGCTTATACCCTAGTTACAGATATCACTTCCTATCTTGGTTAACGCTGAGACTGTGATCCTTTTCTTTTTCTCCTGGGAAATCTTCACTGTAAAGTAGGACTTGAGTTTAAAGTCAAAGCCACTGAAGTTTTAAAGTCGATGGTGGTGAAATGTCCGTTCTTTTATCAGTAAAACAAGAAGAAGCTAATGTTCAGATTTAATGTAAGTAACAAAAATATGTTCAATCCATAAAAGAGGCAGTCAGCTACCTGAAATACATCTGGCACTGGACTGCTAATAAGCTAACAAGGTACAGCCCTACTACAGCCACCTTCCACATCCCAAACCAGTGTAGAAAAGGTATTAAAAGCTGAGGTTTGTTCATGAGAAATAGTCAAAGTGACAAGGTTGCATGAGTTCGTTGTAATTGTCAATAATTTGATTTCAATTATAACAAAAGCAAGAAGGGAAATTTAGAGGTATCCAAGATACCAGATTAACACAAAAACAAAGCTGGAGCTACTTCTGTATGGCATAACAGTGGAAGTTTTAGCAGAAAGAATGGATAAACCAAGAGCATCAGGTTAGACAGAAATGCTTGTCCAGCTATGCACTAAAGAAAATGGAGAATGGGATAAAAATTACTTTTATGTGATGTGCCATTAAATAGTCTCACAACCCCCCAAGTCGAGGTCCAATGCAAAGATATAAAAATCAAATAATCAAGAATAAAGTGTTTATTTCCAAGAAATAGCAATTGATTCAATATAAAAATCAAGACATTGAAGTAGTTTCATAATTTTTGCAGGTTATCTAAATAAAGATGTTTGGGTGTTTTTTTCATCTACTTCTTGACTCCTGGCCCATCAGCACCCATGCATCTAATGACAGGCATCATTTTATTCTTCCCTCCTATTCATTCATAGTTTCCTAAGGAAAACATGACGTTTCCTGCCCTTCTGTATTGTTACATGTTTGAGTGACAGCTGCCAAGAATAAGATTACAGGTTTTTCTGAACAACTTGACTGTCATAATTCAGAAATGGATACCTAATACACAACCATACCCTTCCCAAACATGGCTTGTTAAGCATTCTGTAGTCAATACAGGTACAAAAAACATCCTACATATCTAGCAATATTTCTGCACATCTTCCCAGTGCTTACTGAATTACTGAATGGTTTAGAAGGAAGAAACTACTAATGCTTCTCAGACTGCTGTTCAAGGTCTTGCTTAACTATGGGCTTTGATGACCCCAGTTGAAAATTATATTCAAAGAGCTTCCTCCCTTGTGAGGACCAGAGCTGGGCTCTGTCGCAGCTGACCATAGCTGCCAGAAGTGAGAAGTCTGTTGGATGTGTTTACAGAAAAATCGAGAAAATAAATGATCTGGAAACAAATTAAAAGTCCTATAGCTGAAAAGAACCATCTGGAGAGTAAGCTGGTTAGGGAGCAGCACTACTTACAAATGAAGTAGTGGTCAGAGAGGCTCTGGATGAAGTCAGCCATTACAAAGCATTTTCTTCTATGCTGGCATGTAGTAAGTCTCTGGTCAATACTTTTCCATTTCCTGGTGATATCCAGCTCCACATCACTCCTTTAGGAGAGCCAGCACTGCTCTTAGATCTAAGTTGTCAGAAGTATCAAGGAGCTCACAGAAACTCCACAGTCCTATTTATACTTTCATTCATGTCATTTTATTGAATTCCAAGTGACTCTTCATGGATGCTGGCTGGCTGGCTATCCTGAGTCCAGATACCACAAATACATTGGACACTGCAGAAGACATTTTTTACTGTACGACTTTTTGCAGCACAGCACAGCCATGATAGTTTTGGCACAGTAGTCCAATTGAAACATAATACTCACTGCTACATGGAACCTGTAATAAAAGATGCTCTGTGCATGAAAATCCTTTGGGATAACTGTAGGACAGTAGGATACAGTAGGCCCTTTTCCTCAGTAATAAGAATCACTGCAGGATTTTTTAGAAGATGCCAAAAGAAAAGAAGCTACAAGAAATGACATACAGAGAGACAATTTAGAGCAAATAAATTTTGGGACTTTTGCAATAAATACCAAAAGAACGTGATTTTTATGGAAGAAGTGAATATAGTTCAAGTTTAGATTTTCTTTTATTCAATGTCTGCATTTTGATTTGTTGGATTTTTGTTTTTTTTCCTTCAGTGTCAAAGATGACTCTGCTTTGGGCTGGAGATCAGGCTAGAGACTTTGAGGTCCCTTTCAACCTAGATTATTTAATATCATTATCACTGTACTTTTATAATATTACTCTATTATACAAAATGTAAATATAATTGTGTTTATAGCTGTTTTTTTCCTGAATGCATTGAACTGAGAATTGTACTGAATGTAGAAACATCAGCTGACAACCTGGAATAATCCTTTCCTCCTGGATGCTCTTGTGAATTTCTCTTTAAATGCCAGATGTGAGGAAATTTGGCAGAATAGAATGGCTTCCCTAAAAAAGTGGGATATTCGGGGAGCTGGCAGAATGCATGTCACCAAGTAAAAGGGTTTTCTCATACATTTGTCTGTAGCTTTCACAGCCTACCTTGCATGTCATTGCTGAAAACCAAGTTCACCCATTCTTCACTTGACTCACACACATGCCAGAAAATACGAGTACCGATTGACTTTTTTAGATCCTCTGGCTTTGATGGGAGCAAACTTCACTGCTGGGTCTGCTTGATAGAACTAGAAATGTGCCCAGAGTTTACATTCACTGAGCATCATATCAGCCATCAGCAAATAGGGAACTGTTTCTTTCTTTGCTGGAGTAATGGATCAGATACCAATATTCCCAAACAAAACTTTCAGGACCAAAAAGAAGGCAGAGCAAGAAGGCAGAAACATGAAACAATAAAAGAAGAAAATTCTGGAAATCAGATTCTTTAATCTGTATTATGTAGAAGATGTAAAAATCAAGTAGCCGAATGGCAGCCCTTCTTCAGAGTTTTAACTTTGCAGGAATTTTGAGATGTCAAACTCTTCTGTAAGTGAAAATGCTTAAGGTTACCTAGGAAACTCCAACAACAATGATATTCTATGAACTCTTAATAAATGTTATTTAAATTAAAAGGGTTTTCCACTCTTTTCTGTGTGCAATTATGCTAATTAAATCAGAAGACAACTCTGACATTTCCAATTAGCATTTAGCACAAAAGGTATACATGCAAATCTAACAGAAAGTAAATACTGATTTGAAAAAACAAAATATCAGCTGTGGTATCATACTGCAGCAACATAAGTAAATAGAACATTACTGTCAAACTTTTCTTATTCAAGATAAAAGTAATCAGTGCATAGCGGATAGTGAAAATCTAACGTTAAACATTTAGTAATAAAAGCAGCTACACAAAGATGATGCAAACATACATATTAAAATGCATTCAATATTGCAATATATTTAAAAAGGTAGATTTTTTTGTTCAACTGACACTTATTTAATTAGATTAATAAATCATACTTAATATGTGAAAAGAAGAAGTGGCCATTTAACCTTTCATGTGACTCTTGTGGGATTTCTTTAACACCTGAAAGGATACTGAGGCTCCTGGGGCCCTAGAACATGGAAAGAAATATATCAATCTAACTGTAACAAAATCTGCTGAAGAACATGAAAAGCAAGCTCCCTGGTTTTCTCTGGACACCAATTGCTGCCCCTGCAGTGCAGAATTAAGGTGGAAAGTACAGATGGACCTAGGTGGAATAATTTAAGAAGCTAAGTAGCTACTGCTGCTGATCTTCAGGCTCTTATTCTGCAAACCCAACCATTTTAGCTTGAACTGCTCTGAGAGAACATTTGGGATAACTTCATTGCCCTGAAATGGATTTAAAAACACTCACATACTTTGATCTGGTGATACCCTTAACGATGGATAATCCCTGGAACATAACAATGGGATGATAAAGATAGGTTCCAGAAAAGACACAAAAAGATACTGGTGATGACTGAGCTATGTTGTAAAAAATATACCCACTTTCATTGTTAAGAATTAGTTTTTAAAATGTACTTCCAGTTATTATAGTGAATATGTTTTTGTTCTTCTCAAGGACCATAGCAGGCAGCTATAGAATGTTGATCAGAAAACTGAGCTACTCATCAACAATTTTCACATGTCTTTAAGTGAAGGAGAGTAAAAGTACACAATAAATTATCAAACTTCATGTAAAGAAGTGTAATTCTTTGCTAATGAATGGTAAAACCCCTGATTTTTCACTTGAGCCTCCCAAAAGAGCATATTCTCTTCAACCCTCTCACATCAAAAACCTGAGGGATTTCCCAAGAAAAACAAAACGAAACAAAATAAAACAAAACAAAACACATTTCATATTAATGACAAGAATATCAGTTCACAACATGTAAATTTGCTTTAACTACAGAAGAGGGGATTTATATCCGACATCAGAATGAATTCCCAAATGTATGTATGGGAGCAGCCTGTTCAGGGAGGCTGTGGACTCTCTAACATAGGAGCTTTCTAAAATAAAGTGGTAATGTAATGGTTACACAGGAACAGTTGATTCTCCTTCAGCTGGGAGAATGAATTAACTTTCTCAGCTCCCTTCCAGATCATTTTTTTAAGATTTCTAAACAAAATAATATTTCTTAGATTACTTACAATATAGACCTTTGCCACCAGACATATTTTTATTCCAAAACATTTAGATATGAAATTCCTCTTACCAAAAAGGCCAAAAAACACAGTTCTGGAAACTAAAGCAGTAGCTTACTCTGGGTTGTGGATGGAATATAAATTATAAACTCAAGAAAAGGTAGGTAAGTGCATACTCATTTCATGGTTTATTATCCTCAGCTCATTATGCAGTGTAGAAGCTTTACACTGAACTATGAAACAATTTCAAATAATTCTAAAGATATACACACTTCCTCATTAACATGAGACTGATAAAGGATTGATCCTATCTCCCTGTGAAGCTAGAAACAGTTGAAAAATCTGAGAAGCAGTGTGCAGAGAAATTATAAAAATGTTAAAATACATGTTGCAGAAGTCATGTGCTGCAAGAAAGAAGCCTGACATTTCATAGTAGAGAAAATTTTCTCTAATTTGTAATCTTCCTAATTTAGGGATTTCGGAATTTCCAGATCTGGAGTGTTTTAAAATTGGATTAGGCAAACATATGTTGGGAGTAACAGACATACAGTCTGAGGGCAAAAAGGTAGAGGAATGGTCTTTTGAGGTCCTTTCCAGTAATATTTTTTTAACTCTCTAGATTTACTAACTAACTAGTTACTGGTTTCCTGTGGAGAAAAAAACAACCTTACACCTGAGTTACACTTTAATACTAGATGCTAAATCAGTTGAAAGTAAAAGGTGTTTGCTCAAAAGATTTGGCCACTACTGCAGGTTTCTCTTTCACTAGTAATAAAAGAAATGTATTGCTATACACCCTATGTTGTAATCTGAAGAAATTAGCTACTAAAATTTAATAACATAATTAAGCAATAGGTCCTGCTGCTGATGTTTCTGCTAGGAGATAATAGATGGAAGGAGAGTTATATACACTGGAAGTATATTTATGGCACATAAAGTTATGATGTTCTATTACTATTTGGTAGAGCCTTCAGAAGAAGGGATATATTTTTTTGTAAGGGTAAAGCTTTTTTTTTTTTTCCCCTAATTGATTCAAGTTTTTTCGTGTTGAAAAATGTTTGTGATGTTTCTGTTACTTGAGGTTTTATGGTATTTAAAGTGTGGATGACATCAGAACATGAAATCATATCAGGACAGTAGGCAACTCTTTCCAAGTTGCTCATGACAGCCCAGAGATCACTGGTCACTGGATATGCCAGAGAAGCTCTTGATCCATTTCATCTGTACCTGAAAAGGCAGGAAAACTGCCAGGAGCAAAACTACTTTATACAGTCTCAGTGGTTTAGCAGCAATAATAATGTTTTAAAACAAAATCTTACAAGAAATTTCTGGTCCAAAGGGCAGACTTCTGGAAGAAAAAAGATTTTACTTTCCAGAAGATCTGATTTTGACAAAAAGGTTTATCCCAGCTGAAGAACATTGTAATTGAATCACTGTAGCCACCTCATTTTCTTGAATCTGTACTCTTTCTAACACATGACATTAGGGGTCCCAAGGTTTGTAATGAAATACGAACACTGTTCTGATTAAATGCAGCCAAATTAGAAGACAGAACTATGCAAAGCTTTATTTTTATTCCTTCAAGATATGAAAGTTCTTTGACTCTGTGGTTAAATATATTTACGGATGTTTTTTATCCATTTTCCTTTTAACATAATTCACAGAAGAAGTTAAATAAGCAAGTTTCTGGAAGAGTCTTCCAATATACATTCAGTAGTCAAAAGTCAAAACTCCTATTTCTTATCCCACAATATGGTAATTTTTATAGATAATTTTATTATGTGATCTTGTTTGATAACTAGATGGGGGGATTCAGTGAAGCCTTTTAATTTTATTCTTATCCTTTTCATAAATTGGCTAATTCTTGTGGTAAATGAGTGGATGCAATGATCTTATTTTTACAGTACTTTTATAGTACTTTTTAGTACTATACACTACAGTAGTATATATATATTTAGTACTTTATATTACAGTAGTATATATAGTACATATAGTAGTATATATAGTACATAGTAGTATATATATAGTATATATAGTATATTTAGTACTATATACTATAGTACTTTACAGTACTTTTATAGTACCAAATGATGTGATTTTTTTTTTTATTCACTCTTACCTCAAGATATCATGGGGAGAGAAGCTGTAACAAGAGAAAATTAAATTGCTGATTCTGAGACATTTTTCAGGGGGTACATATGAAAAGTCCAGGTGCAATAGCATCAACTCTCTTAATATTTTCAATGACATATGTTAAACGTGTCTAAGTAATGGATAAAAGCTTTTTAAAAAATCAATAGGAATTAAAGATCCTTACTGCAGGAAAAAAACCCTAAAGGAGAAAAAAACCCAGAGTTTTAATCTGATAAAATAAAACCTCATTTTTTGGTTTTGGTGTTCTGTTTCTTTATGACATTGGTTCTCTATTTCCTCAATAGACAGACAAAAATAATTAAGGATATGTATTCCAAATCCTCTCATCATACTAATTTTAATAACAGGAGATACTGTAGCATATCTTGCAATTATTAACTGCCTTTATCATTTCATTTTCATGATGAGCAATATTTTGCTGCATGATAGCTAAAGGCAAAATAGAGCAATCTTTTTAACAGTATGTACCAACTTAACTGTAATATTCAGCTGCCAAAGGGTCATCCAAAATATATCCTTTTTTAAAAAATGTAAATTAGCAAGAGCTGGTTTTATGATAATGTCCTTTCTTGGAAAAGAATAATTTTGCTTTACATTTATTAGGTAATGGCCAGAGGAAGGTATCTCTTACATCAACAGAATAAGAAATAACTCCTGCAAAAAATTGTCTATATATTATCAAGTTTTCGGTCCATTCTTGAGCTCTAACAAGCTGTCCAGATCCAGACTGTAGTTCAGGCAAAGGAAGACGAAGACATGGGGAAAAATAAAACAAAATGTGTGAGGAGAGAAGGTGCAAGAAAACTCTGGTAACATAAACATTGGAATAATCTTTTTAACTGAATCTATTGCTTGGTGGTTAGATGTGCCAAAAAGAACTGAAAAAATGAGCACAGGAAACATTCAACAATTTTGTCAAAATTTGTCAACTATTAAGAGTGATTTGAGGTCTTTGAGTGACTTAAGGTAGCCTCTTACTTATAAGCAGATGCATCCTCACTGTGCTATAAGAATCTTTCATTTCATAAATGAACATAACATCTGACAGAACTTTTCTCTGGTAAAACTGAAGCAGAAAAGTTAATGCACATTATGGGCTTGCTCCCGGTGATTGAAACACGCTGAGAGGAAACAGAATTGCCCATTCTTGATTGGATTATTTAGAGTCAGATACCAACTCCTAATGCACAAATAAAAACTCAGGCATGCTGATATTGATGGGACACTAACCACTGATTTCAGAGAATCAGGATCCTCTTTAACCATAACAACTTGGCAGAGGACAGAGTGGACCTTGTGGCTCAGCACTGACTCATCTTAAGCCTGGTACCTAGGAAGAGAGAAAAGGTTCTTCTGCACTTGACCTTGTACCCACGTACTTGTGAGGTTCTTAATCATTCTTCTATTTGTTGTTAGTTTGCTTGTTGTTGTTACCTCTGTCTTAGTAATACATGTGCATTCTCCTGTGTTACAACCAATCCATTTTTTAATAAAGGTCTTTCACTTGTTTCAGTAGGCCAAAGGATTAGGAGAACTTGTGTGATGTAAGACTACAGAACATGCTATAAATCCATATGACACAAGGATTTATATTGTACCTTTAAAACCAATATGAACTTGAAAATTTTTTTGCACTCCTGTGCATTTGTTCAAGTTGTCTGCTGGTATGGACTTTGACATTTACTTGGAATCTTTACCTTCATTTTTCTTCAAATGAAAAGCATCTGAGCTAAAAAGCTGTTCTGAAGATCCCAGCAAAAGAAGCAAATACAAGACAAATATTATGGCTATTATGTCGATCTTAACTAGAAATTTTTCTAACTTCAAATAACAGCTCAGAAGAAATACAGAAATGTGTGTTGGACATAGGAGACATTTAAGAGGTATAAAGAGTGGCCTTGAAGAAAGTTGTAATTAACAGATTTTGATGCTTACATACTCTGAGGAGGTTTAATTATGAGTGTAATCTTACCTAGCTAGATTTAGAACATGCATACATATCAATATCCTTAAGAGAGACCCCCTAATAACCCTTAAATATATATATTTTAAGCATCTGGATTTGAATATTAAAATATGACTTTAAAATTTTCAGTCTTTTATTATGACAGGAGCATAGATCCTTTTTTATGTTATAATCTTTTTTCAAACATTGCTGGTTATTAGTAAAGTTTTTATGCCTTTGAATATATTTATAATGGGATGCAGAACTGTCTGTATCATCTGTTTTATGTGAAACACTAACACTTAAATGAAGTTTTTGAAAAAGAATTTATAGAATTTCTTGCTCATTCGGACTTGAAGGCAGGTGGCTCAGCTAATGCTGAGTGTAAAAATTTACGAAAATGTAAATGTCCGATTAACAGTTGAAATTTTGTACTCTGTAAAAATCTAAGCATTCAGATTAAAATTCTAGTTTACCTAATTAATGCGCATTCAAAAAATAAATTTACTTGGATTTTATGAGCTAACATTATAAAAATTATCCAGTGCATGGCTGTTTCGAGTGTGTAATAAAGAACACTGATTCACACTGCTTTGAAAAGAAAATCACAGGAAAGAATTTCTCTCAATGCCCATTGGAAATGTCTGTCCTATACTGTCGATTTGATTATAGTGTTAGAAACACTTTTGCCCTGAGTGCTTCTTCCAGTCCTGGTTCTTAATTGTTGTTATTTGGCAGCGTGAAATATTGATGACATTGGTCAAAAAGATTGACAGCCGCATGAATTGTTATTAACCAGCCTGTTGGTTGTAGTTTGAAGTTCAATAAATACCAGGATGCAGTATAAGCCTCAGGGAGCCTCTTTCTTTTTTTGAACAACTGGAAATTAACTATTTGATGTCTTTATAAGCCATCTGTCTTTTTCCCATCATCCCCTCAAATAATTGTTTAATTTGGTACTGCTTACTTCTGCATCCAAGTATTCTTTCATAACTGGGGATCTCAGCCCCTTCTTGACCCCGGCAGAAGACCAGACAGTACAGGAGTTCTGTCTATTCAGTCTGTCAGAACAGAGAGAACAACAAAATCATTTAGAAAAATCAGGATCTATAAAAGAACAGTGAACAGAATAATTTCTGAAGAGAGATGGGAATAATTTCTGTAAGATTGATACATGGGAAAGTTTTCCAGCCCCTACATACATAGTTTGCAGTATTGTTACAATGTGTCACTGTACATACATCCACATAAGTTGTTGAAGAGCCTTAGTAATCATCTATCAAGCTGAAGAGCAAATCTTTAACACTAACTTTAATAATACAAAACTGCTTAACGATACACCCTGAAGTTTTTTCTTTCTTTGCTTTTTAATGGTGAGTTATGAATATTTCCTTTTTAAAATGTGCACATTTGTTTTCTCAATCTTAAATCCTGGATGGATTAACTTTCATACTAATGAACTGAAATTTTCAAAGTACTGTATTTTTCCTGCCTACAAGCACACTTAGATTTTTACCACCTGCTTCTCTGCTAGTTAGCTATCTGATGTGAGCCCTCTTCCATACTTGTTTCTTACCTAGCTTAATGCCCTGAATCTCTTAGTTATTCAGTGTTCTTTATGATTATTGGTTGTGATGTAACATATCTTTTTTTGGTCTTGGATAAAACTAAGGTACTAGTAACAGGTAGTACGAAGCTGAATCAGGGAAGGTTTAGGTTAAATATTAGGAAAAGGTTTTTCACCCAGAGGGCAGGTCCTGGAGCAGGTTGGTGAAGGGACCGGAGCACAGACCCTATGAAGAGAGGCTGAGGGAGCTGGGGCTGTTCAGCCTAAAGAAGAGGAGGCTCAGGGGAGACCTCATCGCTCTCTACAACTACCTGAAGGGAGTTTGTAGCCAGGTGGGGGTTGGTCTCTTTTCCCAGATGACTTTCAACATGATAAAAAGGCACGGTCTTAAGTTGTGCCAGGGGAAGTTTAGGTTATATATTAGAAAGAATTTCTTTACGGAGAGAGTGATCAGACATTGGAATGGGCTGCCCAGGGAAGCAGTGGATTCTCCGTCCCTGGAGATATTTAAAAAAAGACTGGATGTGGTACTCAGTGCCATAGTCTAGCAACCGCAAAGGTGGTTCAGGGGTTGGACTCGATGATCTCTGAGGTCCCTTCTAACGCAGCCAATTCTATGATTCTATGACATGTGGATAATACAGCACAGGATGCACTGTGCATAGGTTGGGCAGGGAACCTGGAGTCAGCACTGCATTGAAGTCTGTGGTAGTTTTGACATTTTGGGTCACCAATAATTTTTTTATTAGTTGTGAAGGGGATTTTGACACCCATGGGTTATTTAGTCTCCTGTGAGATTTCACTATAAAGATGGATATGTAGTGTACACTGGTAATGAGGAACAATGAACTTTTAAAATCAAGATTTAATTGAACAATCTCCCTCCAGGCAACAATTACTTTTTCCAAAAGTTTTGAAGAAGTAAATATCTAATCTACTTTTACAGTTTCTATGAACTTATACCAAGGAAAAGTTTTAATTTTATCTCCTCTGGTATCAATTGCTTGCTATCCCATGAACATTTTAAAATGTCTTTTCCACTAACTTGCAAAAATTAGTGTTTTCCCCAACTTTACTGTACTGTGTATATTAACATGCAACAAAAGAATTAAAAAATGTCTTGCAACTACAAATAAAATAACTTTACATATAACTTTCCAAATCTTTTATTATGTCAGTATTCCTTTGGTAGACCAATAAACTGTAATTATATGCTAAACAGAATTGATAAGTAACTTGTTTTACCAATGGTTACAATCTCCTTGTCTTTGTTCTAAGTCTCTAGCAAAAAAACCTACTGAATTTCAATGCTGACATTTAATCAATGCATGTAAATCACCTTGGAGGTCTATTATTCTTGTATTCATTAATTCAGTCATGCAGCATACAAGCATGTAGGAGAATGATACACAAGGTTTTTGCAGCTGAGGTCAAAAAATGGCACGTATACTGTTTTGCTCTTGAAGTTCCAAACTGCTTCTGACGTACTGTATCACAATATCTCTGAATAAAAGCATAAGACTGCAGAATTAAAATTGTGTTATTATTTTATTTAATCAACTTTTTATGTTAGGATATTCTCTGTTGAGCTGTTGGTTGGATATCCTTCTCATTGACTATATGATACATATCTGTTCTTTACTAGCTTCTGGGAGTAGACAAAAATGACAATAAATACATAGGTAGTGTCTTCTACATGGAAATACTGAATTTTTTAAATCAAATGCCTTGGCTATAAGATAAAAAAAACATGATAAAAGCATACATGGCAAGGAATCAGTCCAAATAATTTCCAGTTTGTATCTTAACGTTTTCAAGTCACTGCTCGACAAGAATTTTGAGTTGCTTGTCTCTGTGAACTTCTATAATCTACTGGAAGTGAAAAATTGTGTTTATATTCAGGACAATATCAGTCAGAAGAGTGACTGAAAACATCAGAGGAAATAGTGAGCAACCTACAATGATACATCAGATGGACATGCTTTGGTATCTACCTCTCTGCAGATGCAATTCTCTCCTATATTCCATCAACTGAAATAGTGTTCAACTTGTGAAAAAAGGCAGTTTCTACATGACAGGTTTATTTTGACAAATTGATAAGACACCACCAGTTTTCTCCTACTGGTTACGTGAGCTGGCAACATACTGGAAGCAGAGCCTGGAATTTGAAGGTGGCCTGATAGCAACATAGAAGATGTAGAAATACATGAAGGGCAGATAGAGAAACACACAGATCACTTGCTTCCATTGAACGGTAGCTATGGTGACCTGTGGAAGAATTATGGAAAAAACAAACAAGAGTTGCAAAAGAGTTGGATTTTCTATCCTTGATCAGCACCCAAAATCTGGCATTACATTTTCTCTCTCTTCAGTTCCCATGAAAGAGACATTCTACACAAAAATTCAGCTTGAAGCATTTAAAACATTTAATAGAAATAATTTGAAATACTTTATTCAGCCTAGCTATTTAAATCTAGATATACTCAATTTTTGATGAAAAATAGCTTGGAATTGAAACAGAACAAGAGTAATTCAAATTTAATTTTCTTTGTTATTATGTGAAAATGTCCTTTTTCTTAAAAAGTTTCAATTTTAAGAACTATCTTCTCATTAAAATTTTTGAATTTTTAGTTTTCAAAATTTTAGCACATCAGTTATGAGTTACTAAATTATTTGAAATTTTAAATATTAAATTTTAACATTTAAAAAAACAACAAACTATGTTAATACACTTAGGACACAGTTAGGATACATTCAGTCTTCTGTTGGTCTTATCTGCAAGCAATGTGAATAGAATTACTAAGAAGTAGTCACTCTTGATTGTTACCCGGGAGGGAATAAGAGGCACCAGAGTACATGTATCATAAAGTAATCAAAAGTAACTACATTAGTCTAACTTTCTGAGCGAGGGTTCAGGTCTCTTCTTTGCATTTCACTGGGTCCAGTCATGGTAACTCCCTCTCTAAAGATTTAGGTTAATGTGGTTCATTTAATGATTCTCCAATGTAAAAATGTTGTCTTGCTGTCTAGAAAGGTGAACCATGTTGTACCTTATGGTTTTGCTCTGTCTTCAGTGAGAAAATATAGGCTTAAAATCAGATATAGGGGAGTCCTAGAGAGTCATAATGGCAATGTACATGCTCTTTTGTGAACCTGCTGTCCCCAGACATACCACTTAACTGTATGAAGTGGAGAAAGAAATACCTTGAACTTTACTGTCTTCTTTTCCTCTGCTGGAGACCTGGGAAGCAGTGATGCCCATCACTGAGCCATCAGTTTGGAGGTTTTCCCAGTGGCACTGGGGCTTGGACCCATTCTGCATGATGCACTGAGCAAGGAGCAGATTTATACTACAGAAAACTGTGTCTTGCCCACAGAGGATCTATATTATTTTATCTAAGCTCAGACTGTGATTCACTGTGGACAAAAGATTGTGAAGCAGGGAGAAGAAAGGGTAAAGCAGAGAAAATAAATAAGAGAGCAAAACAGAAAAGGATTACACATCCTGGCAATGAGGTGTTTGCTGTTATAGAGCCTATGTGACCTTTAAGACAAACCGACTTGACTGATTTCCTGAACAAGTTTCCACCCTGCAGTTCTGAGTCCAGTTACATGCCTAGTAGCTCATTTTAAAACAAACCTGCCATGCCACCACCTTCTGAATCCAGTATGCTTGCCCTGCAGGCACCCTTGAGAGTGACCTCCTTTTCAAGCAGGTCAGGAAAGTTACCTGCCCAAGAGGCACTGTCTTACTGGGTCATCTGCCTCGAGACAGATGTATCAGATACCTGCTTCAGAAGCACCTGCTTTTCAAGCACTGAAAATTGAACCAATCATGGATGATGACTTTAGTTTCCAGCAGGTAGGAGCATGTGAATCTCTCTCAGGCACAACACCTACAAAGAATTTTTTCCTTGTAGGAGTCTAAGGCAATTATTAGAGATATTACTATAAATTGTGCCTTCCAGGAACACCTGTCACCTGTCAGCTCACACACCTGATTTACCTGTTGTGTGTCTAAAGAGGGAAATTTTTTTGCTACACTTTTACATATTAAAATGTTATTATTGAGTATGCAAAAACATTTCTCACATACAGAAAAACAGATAATTCCTTTGCTCTTTGGAATTCCAAGATTGTAGAATGGTGCTAGTGAAAGGATATGCCAACTTCAAGGCTGCAACAGATAAATCCAAGTCTTCAAAAGAATCTGGATCCTGGTCAAGAGACGATTCTGAGAAAAAATTAACACATTGAATGCATGGTGTACAAACTGTATTATCTATAGTGAAGTCCTTTCTAAATCAAAGCCTGAATTTTACGTGGGGAATGCTGAGAGCAGATAGCAAATATGTAAGAGTCTGCAACTGCCATGGCATGAAGGATCGTCAGAGCTTAACTTCTGAAAATTAACATGGCACAAAACCCAACAGCAATTTCATGTATTCTCTAACAGAAGACAATGTGATTCAGAAGTCTGAGCTACTTTCTTTTAGCAGACTATGTTTCATGGATGCCAAAAGTGGTTGTATGAACTGTTTACTGAAGAGCAAATTAAGAGTCTAGGTGACTTGAGAATTCCTTTATTTAAGAAGTCTTTGATGATCTACAACTGAGGGATTCAGTGCTTCACCACTGGGTTTCAATCATCTTGGTGAAAGAAAATAAGTGACAGAAAGTCAGGCTAGACTTCTGCTTTTCTGATCTTCTACTACAGTGCAGTCATCCTGTTTTCTGTGGCTCTGAGCACAGAAAGGACAACAGAATACCAAACCATTTATTAACTGCTAAAATTAACAGACAGTTTGATCCCTTTTATCCTCTGTTTTTATTTTCTCCTATGATAAAGGGCAAATAAGGGAAGAAGATTAAGTCACACGAATTTTTATATGGGCAATATATAAAATGAGCAAACAAAAACTCTGAACATTCTTTTGGGAGATGCTGACTCACCATTTCTTTTCTACTTTGCACAACCAAACATGCACAAGGTAATTTATGGAGGCCTTTTGTTAAGACTTAAAATAAGGAACTATTGAAAAGTATAAATTCTGTGTAGTAGAGGTTAAATCATTAAGTAGATTGAATGAAGTAGAAGCTTCTCATTTATAATCAGTTTTAATCACATCCAATACTCTAAATCAGATTTAAATTGGACATTAGTGGTTTAGAATTAAACCATGCTTCCCTCCACCACACATTAAAATATTATAAATGCCAGTATTTTGGTCACACAGCTGTGTGCTGTATAAGGGAGGTGTTTCTGATGTAAAGAAGGTTGTTCATTAATACCAATGATTGCAAGGGACAGGATAGGCAATTTTTGTTGTTGGAAGGATCAGAGGACAGCGAGTGCAATGAAGTCTCTGAGAAATTTAAAATATGCCCGACCAAATGCTTCAGTACCTCCACCCAAAACTGTTTCCTTGTGACAAGTCTACACAACCTGGAACAAAAGGAGTAAAATATTTTGAGCAGAAGGATAACCTTTGTTCCTCTAGAAACAGAAAAAAACATTTGTATCTATTCAGATGGTTTAGCATCCTCTATGGTTTCAATTACAGCCGTTGCCTGGAAAGAAACATTAAAGTGAAAAAAAGCCTTCCAGTGTTAGCACAGGGAAAAAAAAAAAAATCTTTCTCGTGTTTAACATGACAAAGATTTAAAAAATTCTTTTAAACTTCTGCTTTCACTAAATCATCTTTACAAGCATGTCAGTTTATGTTGTAATACAGAGTAATGAATCTATGCTGCATCCCTTTGACATTATGAAGATTTTAAAATTCTGCAGCCACAAATTAGATAGAAAAAAATATAATCACTCAAACAGATTAAAAATTAAATATCATTCATGTTATTCCAAAATATGTTAGAACTTTCAGAACTGGTTTCAGAGCAGTACTTAACTAACAATAGCTATCTCACAGCACTTCACATCAAAAATTTGATGGTAGGGATAAATCTCTTTTCCCTTACATTTTGTACTCTCAGCAGAAAAGAAGAATTGAGTCCTTTCCTTGTGATCCAGTGAGCACATCTGAAAACCTGTATGCATTGACTGAACAGTGATGTTCAGATATTAAGAAGAATTTGGCCCCATACCTCTTCTGTAAATCATAGCTTAATCTTCTACAAGTCATTGGGTGTATGTGTCAAGTATCCCATACTGCTGCAAAAAGATACAAAGGTTTCTGAGGACTGAAATGATTACTATAAATCTGCTTTAGCTTTAGCTGGATACCATTAAAATAGCTAAATATTTTGTTTTCCACTTTCACAAAACATTTTTTTCTATTTGTTATTCAAATAGTTTTAAATATTTTTGCAGTATAAATATCTTAGAGAAGCAAGAAATTGTCTAAAGAAGCACTAAATACTCCATATAGGAATGATACTAGGGTAATTCTGTTAAAGTAATCAAAAAATAAACTAATCTAAAGTTCTCACTTCAAAAGCTCTTCTATTATAAGGAATATTCTACCTTGATGTCTAGAAAAATACATATCTTTGCGTGAATTATGAATTGTTTTATCTTTAAATGTGAGACTTCATACAACCCTTGTTGTTGTGATCAATGTCAAAATAATGAAAATATAATGAAATCAACGGCTCATCCTTCCTAAAGGTCTCTCTTGTCTGTGCTGGTGCTTTCAGATGTATTTATTCTACCTTATTTGGAAGTCTATGGCAAGAGTGAGGAAAAGCACTTCTTTGGAACAATCTGTTACCATTAACTAAGACAAAGCAATAGCAAACAGAGGTACATTTGGGTGCTTCACAGAATCTCACTGATATTTTGATTCCACTGTGTTTTGATGCTTTTCAGCAATTTTTTTTTTCTAATGAACATTGGATTACAAAGTTCAAGGGAGTTTTTATTGACATCCTTTAGGTATATCTATCTTCAGACAAGTATATTTATGGTTTGCCACACAGGTGTAATGGCTCTGATGAGTGACTTTCAAACTGTTACTTTCAAACTCTGCATTCACAAGCATACAGAGCATGTAGGATACCTAATATGGTACAACCCCACTCCCTGTGATCATAAAAATTTTAAATAAAATAAAATAAAATAAATATAATTCTTCATGGGTAGAATTGCCCACATATAAACTGAAAGTTTTGGGGCATGATCTTGACTCTTTGCCCTGGTGTGGGAAAAATATGACATATGTCCTCTATATTTTACCCCTTTAAAAAATCAGGTAAAGATGCCATTTGTCCCATCTCTGAAAATATTCAGACAAAACAGAGGTTTCTAAATTATGGGAGACAAGAGGCCGATCAGTCCTTACAGAGGCTTATTTCCATCCTTTGCCTCTCTTGGGAAGGTGGATCTCGTATGATTCTTCAACTTTAAAAATATGCTGGTCACCAAAACTAAATGGTCTCAACCAATCTAAATTTTACAGCTTGAGTCTATATGGCTAAATTCCCTTATCCTCCAATAAGTCATGGCTGGATCCAATTTGCTCACTGGGGAAGGATTCCAGTGCTAGTCTCAGCTAAGCATAGAAGTGGTCTGAAAGACATCTGTTGCCACAGGCCCACACTGGACCATGTTAACATTTAATAAAAGGCAATGACTGTTCTCTGGTAGTTTCATAATATACCAGTAAAAGTCAAAGCAGCATTCCCCATTTATTCAAAAATAAATGCCCTAACTTCCAAGTTACAAATTTCATGGGATGAATACATCTTTGAACTGAAATGTCTCCAGTGAAAGGGATTAAAGGAAACCCTCCCAGATACTCTACAGAGAGTTAAAATGGGAGATGCAAATGAAAGTTTACTCACACTAAGGAAAGCACTGGGCTGAATCCTCGTACATCCTTGCTGAGTACTGTTGCAGTGGGATGACAGTAATGATTGTCTGTGGGTTTTAATGTAACCATTCATGGCCATATTTAATACAGTTCTGAGCATAAATCAACAGATACACAGATAAATAAATAAATTGAGCAAGTATAACATTCTGTTCAAACAGAACAGGTTTTCTTAGGAAGAAAATAAGAGGGGAACAATATATGTAGTTTCAGTCAAACTCATTTTTTGGTACTTCTGTTAGGAAAACTTCTGAATTAAAATATTATTTATGTGCAACTCCCTATGTGCTCCACAATCTACATCAAGTGGTGTTTAAAAAAGAAAAAGACATAGTCTAGAAAAAAAAAAAATTCATTTCTAGCTGCAGTGACAAATAATATCTGAAGAAAATTATAGATAAGTATATCACTTTACAAAAGCACATGTACAAATCAAACTGATTTTAGTGCCTTCTGAACAATGCATGTTCCCATTTAAACAATCTACACTAATGATGATAAGGTGCAGGATAGAGAAATTCCAATAAAATTGCAGGTGATCACATCCCTACTATAGAAGATTACTTAAATACATGCTCAAAAACTTTTTCAGCATTAGTATATAAACTTTAGAGTACAAGAAGACCTTTAGATTTTCCTTTGATATTCTTCTGGTATCAAAAAATGCCTGATAGAAAATTTTGTGTTAAGAAATAAAAAAAATAATTGTGCTTTATGAACACACCTCATAAAGCGTGTCTCAGACTTGCTTGTTACCCAAAGGTTTTACAAGTGTTTTATTTGGCACACAATGAATAGATTTCATCTCTGTGGCACTGGTATCAGGAACAAACACATAAAATGCCATACTGGCCTTTAAGGAGGGATTGTGACTTTTTTTACAAGATTTCAAATACAAGAAAACCTCTACAGCCCAGTAGAGGCAGGCTCTCCTGAGGTCTTGCTTCCAGTTGCTGGTTTTTCCAATCCAAATCCACCCTGGATTGCTTCACAATGACAGGAGATGTCAATGAGCTGGAAAAATTGAGAGCTGTCTTCTGCAATCTCCTTTACTCTAAGTTTAGTATCATTATGGGTTTCCGTCTCTGCAGCATTATAAATCAGTTCTGCTGGAGTCTTGGTGTTATTTTAATTTGTTTGGTGACAGGGACTAGAAGCTCAGCTCAGAGGTTGATATCCTCCCAGCAAAGCCACATGTGAAATAGATTTTACTCCTTGAATACATAAATGCCATGGTTTTGGTGTGTAAGAATGGACATCCACTGCCCAGCAAGTCCTTACTGTGGAGTTGGCACATTCAGTGACAGGTACTCTAGCTCCACCTTTTCTAGATGTACCCCAACAAAAGTCCCTGCTGGCATCAGTGTTCATTTCTCTGTACAATTGTTGCTAGAGGAGGCTTCTCCTAGCCCCCTGTTTAGAGGAAATGGGGGTTCTGGTTGCATGAGTTCACTTTTCCTATGTCTGTGTTCATTCATGTTGAACACCACATAAAAGAAAGACAGAACTATGATGATGAATACACACAAAAAATGAAAATATTTTTATTTCATTGCCTTCAATGCAACATTCATACAGAAGTTACAGCATCTGCAGTAAAGTAAAAGAGTATTTGATGTTACATGGTTTTACCCAGGCCTTTCATTCCTGATGTAGGAGATATGTAATCTCCTCAAAGTCATCCAGAACATGTCTATTTTGGGTAAATATCTTGAAAATAAAGCTTAATTAGATCAAGAATCAGAAACAGTGTATGCAAATCAGTGTTATGTGCTGCCAAAATAGCTAGTCTTATCAAAAGGCAGAGATAATTTGCTGAGGAGTGGTATCACACCAAGGTAATCAGAACACCTTTGAGACCTGAAACTTTTATCCGCAGGGCTTGGCTGTGTGCTGATAGAAATAGCTGTTCCTATGGTGGAAAGTCCAGGACCCCAGAATGTTTTTTGAGGTTGGACCTTAGCGATTTTGTGGCAAAACTGGGATGGAAAACTAAAATACAGGGCATTGTTTAGGAACTTAGAATTTTTCCTCATGAAGTCCCCCACATAGGCAACAAATACAATGTGAAGGCAAAATCAATGTTATGTCTGAAAAAGTACTGCACTGCCATTAATGTGACTTAGATCTATGCTTCTGAATCATGACTCAACCTTTCTACTACAGCCTGATCCCTCTTTTTCTCTCCTGTCCTCTCCTCTCCAAAAAACATTATGAATATCTGGCTTTTTCTCAGTGCACAAGTCTTGGTTTATCCATCCCTGTTAAGGCTGATTATTAGTCTGAATACAAGGCAATGGACCTGTATGAATGGGAGTCCTTCACCCTCAGCAGCCCAATATAATCAGCTCACTATAACAGAGCTTAGAACTTATTCCAGTTTGGACAAATATTGTGACAGAAGACCATCCTCAGCTATGAAAATTATTCACAGGTCATGAGACCTGGCACCATACTTAACAACATAATGAGACATGGGGTTACTTTGGAGCTATTATAGGCATTAATCTTTTTCCATGGGTTGTGTTTGGTTTTTTTATTGTTTTCCTTTGCTACAGGAACTACTCCTCTAAGGCAAACAGTGCAGGAACTGCTTTTGAAAAACAGCCCTAGAAAAAAAAATAGCCCTAACCAGCATCTTTTCCTACCTTGCTTCTTTTTAACTCACTTATATTTATTTATTTTTAATTTTTGTTTCCTAGGGTGGAAGGACCTGAAAGGTTTAGGAGTGAACTAGGGAGTGACTATACTTTTGAGTCTGTTATAGCTCATTATTATGACATACTGTAAAGAAATAGGTGAGGAAACAAACAAAAAAAAGAAAAGTAGAAGGAATGGTTCGAGAATTTTTAAAAGCTGAACTCCAGACAGGCTGGAAGGACAGATGGAAGGGGTGGTTGGTATTTGACAAACCTTCCAGGCTGAGCACGATTTTGCCATGTTTCACTGCTCTCATTCACTTATTTGTCAAAAGGGCATCTAAGAAATCTATGTATTCCAAACTTTTAAAAATCTATATTCCATTTAAAATTCAACTAATACATTGTATTTGTTTGTGCAATATATTTTTTATTCTCATGATTCCTTTTTTGTTTGCTTGTTGTTGTTCGATTTTTTGGTTTGTTTATTCCACTCATCCTTGTGGCTTCTTTATCCCAGCCATTCCCGATTCTTATGTTCTATGATTACTTAATGTGCAGTAAAATAGCTCAGGTTTTCTATCTAGTTTTTACTTATTTAGTTTCTAATTAGACACCATTGCCCTAATATAAAATCCTATGTATGTTTGAATACCCATTCTTTAGAATAGGCAGCACAAGTTGCATAACACTGAGTACAACATACCCAGTAACATCAGAACTGAACCTGAATCTGATGCCGGAGACTGCTGAAATGATGGTCCTGGTGATTTTCCATTTCTGAATATGTTGCTATTTTACAAGGCTTTTTATAATCACAGATCTTACAAGAATAAATACAAATAAGTGAAAATGAAAAATAATAGCCCTTCATCAGAAGAAAGAGCAAGAGACAGTTCACAAAAATACAGAAGATAGTGAAGGTTTTTCCAGTAATTAAGAATGGGATCCAAAACTTTATCACAATCAGAAAAGTCACATTCCAAATTAGTAATCTGGTTCTCTTTAATATACTATTTTTGCCTTTGAAAATCTTAATTCTCTGAAATATCAAGATAAGGGTAATTTTAGCTTAATTTTTGTGTAAAGTAAATATTCATGTATCTGGATATGTAAATATATATATTTGATATCCACACTTATGGATATTTTATACATATGAAATATGTAATGAATATATTCACATATAATACATATTCATGAGATGATATGCTTATACATTTGTATATTTTTATACATTCATATATCCATATATTATATAAAATTTCATATATGATATCATATTTGTTATATCATGAATTTATGAATATAAAGCTATAAGTTTGTAATATATTATTGGCAAGATATTGTAATATTACAATATTGATATGATATGGTAATAATGTTATTAATATATAAAATTTATATAGTATATATTGAATCTGGATATATATAATATCCATAAATATGGATTATATATAATATATATGTGTAAGTACCTATATACACAGTTTGTATTGATATGCCTTTTAAAGTGTTTGGTGTAGAACGGCTTGTTAGCTTTCAACAGTGTTTGCAAATATAAACTTGGTAATTTAATTTTTAAAACATTTTTGTTTTGATCATTTTAAGTCAAGGCCCGTACTGATTTTGCTTCTGATTTCAAGCACTCCTGGTTTCATCATCAACGCATCTTTGTTTTTTTAAAAATGAGAATATGTTCTAAAATATTTTACAAACTTAAACAATATGATTCTGGTTTCATCAAATCCAGAGAAGATGCTTAGAGCTTTAAAATATACTTATTAGGAGCAATAAACTGGAATACGCTCTCCCCCTGTAACATCTTATACCTCATTCCCTCTTTTGTAGTTTCTTACAGTATTGATATGAAAACCCTAAGTTAAGGTTTCAGTCATTAAGTTAATGATCCATGAAGGTGAAAAAGGGAAAAGTAGAGGGGACATCACAGGATAAATGCTTTCCTTTTTTCACATAGTGATGCCAACAATATTCAAATAAAATTCACTATAGCCTTGGTCAAGTGTAGTTTTTCACTCACTACATTTTCAATCTGATGGTCACTCTTGGATTTCCCTGTGATGGGTAATGACAGCAATTGCCTCTCCCCTTCCTCTGCGCTTAGACCATAAGGTGCTGCCCCCTCACTGAAGCACTGCAAAGGGCACTTTACCCACTCCTGAGCACAGGTTGCAATCTGACATATTAAGTGCAAATGCCATTGATTTCTGTTTGTATTAACACAGCAGGCTGTGATATGCATGACTCAGAGCCCTAGGATGACAAAGCTCAAAGCTGTAAGCCTCGGCTAGCGAAGATCCTATTTTGTACAGCGTGGAACTTCACATTCTTTAAAATGGTTAAAATTTTCCCATTTCTATGTCAGTTTTAGTGAGTAGATTAATTGGAAAAAGCATGAAATCTTTCTTCCATGGAGCATGCTTTCTTTACATTAACTTAATATTCCCCCTCTGCCCAGAAGTAAACTTATCTGCACTATGCACCCAGCAGTGCTTATGAATGGCAGAAAGCAAGGGGCTAACATCAGGCACAAGAAGTCTATATTGTCAGAAATGCCATGGTTCATCAAAACTTCAGTATTTTCCTGCCAACACCCTGCCAAAGTCCTACTTTTCTTATCATCATCCGTGCCATTCACATGTCCTCAAATAAGATACTGAGCTGTTTAAACTAACTGCATGAACACAAGCTATTTTAGAGAGGGATGGGAAATTCTGCTTACAAACAGGCTCTTGGTTATGCTAGAATCATAGAAACCCCTTCCCCCCCCCTTCCATTGTAAATATTCTGCTATTCCATCTGAAGAAACTGTTATTTTCCTTCCACCTTCTGCTTAGAAAACTATGTGCTGAAAGGAGCTTCTCTGTATATACATAAATGACTTGGATATATTCTTAAATTTCTAGGACTACTGTCAATACTAAATTCATTAGAGAGTTTAATGAAGCTTCATTTACCTTACATTTAATTGATGATCTGAAAAGCTTACCCTTTAAACATGGTGTGGTCAATCTTCAACATAGAAATACTGGAGAAAGGAGGAGGTATTACACAGTATTTTATTTGTTAATTATATCATAAGGTTTGACCTGAAGTTGAACCTAAAGTTGACTGGTTATAGGTAGTGGTTCAGTAAGATATGGAATGGGCAAGAGAAACTGGGCTTGTGAAATTCAGAAAAAGCAGTGTTCTCTTGAGCTCTTCAGTATGACTTTCCCCTTAAATCAAATCTCACATGGTCCTTAGTGTGTTTATAACCTGTCTCCTGTAACAGGTTAGCTTGCTATTGTAACAAAATAGACTTATTAATTTAAATAGCATATTAATTTTAGCGTATCTATTGGACTTCTTACTATACACTGAAGTGTATTCCTAGCTGTATATGCATAATAAATCAATAAAAAGGTACAGTTTATCAATGGGCTAAGATAACCTTTCCTCAAGGATAATATTCATTCGGTATCTTAAACACCTGTTTTGGCCACAGATTCTTTCTGTATTGGTCCCCCTGAAGATTATAAAATATATCTGGTTATAAAGCTAAGACTTTGTGCAGTACAGAAGTGTTTTAGAGGTATTCAGTACAATGCAAAACAACAGGAACAATTTTGACTGTGAATGTAGTTTTCATAAAAGTTCCATGGGATATACCCCACGAATTAAAATGACAAAAGCACCTGAAAAAAAATATTGTCTTAAAAGTCTTCTAAATGCTCTCCAAAAGGTCTGGAAGCAAACATCTTTCTCTGTTAAAGACTTCTCTACCAGTAGGGCTCCTCAACTGAGGTTGTTGAATCAGCATTTTAAAGCTATACAGGTCTGAACACAACTCCTGTGAAGCATAGAAGACTTCTGAACTTAGAACACAAGCTAAGACCTTTTTCTGCTGTAGAATTGTTAGAAATATAAAATTAGTTACTATAAATTTATGGTATTAGTAGTAGGTAGGTAGCTAATATGAAAAGTAAGTGTAGAATTACCAGATATGGCTCCTACCTGCAGTCTATATTGCAAACTATTGTTTTGTTCCTTCTCTTCTCTCTTATTAAAAGCCCTTTTAATAGCTGCAGGAGGATATGACACTCTCCCATCCTCGGGATCTACAGCTGCCTCATTTAAAATTCTCCAGCTAATAAATTCTTAACCGTTCTCTTCCAGATGCTTTTATTCTTTGTTATGTTAATGGCCTATGAAAAAAAAATTACATGGAGGATCAAAGAATTCTGTGCATACAATTTATACTGAAGATAATTTTGATTTAAACTTGCAGTTTAAAGTAAATTTCCATTTTCATTAAGGTACAAAATGAATAGTGAGAAAAGTTATGTGACTGCATGTAGAAATATGAGATAATCCAATAAAGGATACTGCCAAAGAAGATCAGTGTGATGCTTCTGTTTCCATCATGGCAGAACCCTGTATCTAAAAGCAAACAATCTTATTTTTGAATATAAGAGAAATCTGAAACTATTTCCTTAAACCAGAAAAGTTTCTCTTCTGAGAGTATTAGTTCAGAGATTTATCAAAACTTAGACGGAAGGGACAGAAAATCATCCTATTATCTTGCAGAGAAACATGGTAGTCAAGCTAAAAGGCTTTGCATGTTGCTGTATATTTTGTTGCTGTATGTTACTTGCATGACATATGCCAGAGTTGCATCACAGTAGACAGTGCAGTGACTCCAGTTCAAAAAAGAGTAAGAGAAAGTTCTCTAGTTCTTGACCACACACCAGAAATAAAGAAGTCATTATAGGCTATTGTGATTCTAGACTATTGCCACTGAATAACATGGGAATCTTTGTCAGCTGAATCTCATGCCACTATTGCATGTAACATACTCATCACATTCTTTTTTTTTTTCCCCATCCTTGAAAACTGGTTGTGAACTTGTGAACTTCAAAAGCTTTCAAACAGAGGAGAAAAGATGAAGAGGAAGATGTAATGATGAGATGTAATCTGAACTTTAACAGTGGACAGAATGTTTGTCTCCTGAATGTTGAAGGAGGAGAAAGGGAAATCAAAGAGGTGGACAATAACTGCTAACATATATTGATATGAAAGAATTGTGGCAATAAAAAATCTTGGCCATAGACCAAGTTGGTGTTTAGGGTGAGCTTCAGTATTTCTTCTATCAGGCAAGGTGCCATGTCAACAAAGGGAGCTTGCAGTGAAGCTCATGTAATCTTTGCAAAAGCTCTGAAGCTACCACCATTCAAGCACAAAAGCTACTTGAACTTTGCTATAAAAGCCAGATTTCATTGACTGAAAGATGTTAAAAGTGGATCCCCCTGCAACTCAGTCACTAAAGTCATGTGAAGACTCAGTCCTTCCATAAATGCCACTTTAAACCTGCACTGTTAAGTTGTAAATTAAATTTGATTCCATAGAGATGCAATACAAAAATGCCAGCTCTGAAATCTTGTCTGTGAAACAGATATAACATATGCTTTTGATGAGCAGAGTAAAAAAATTATAATAAATATCAGATGGCTACAGTATTTTTACTTAATTAGCATAAGAATATCTAAATTGCCTCAAGCCAGGGGACCACCTAACTTCTTATTTTAAAAAAAGGATTTAGACATAAAATTAGTGCTAAAATGGGTAAGCTAATAAAAAAGTTAGATAGATAGATATATCTATACACACACACACACACACACAGTTTAGGCAGAATGATCCCCTAGGGAATGTGTCTATTATCTGCATCTCTGGAAATATCAAAAGACTAATTTTAACTAAACAGTAGTTCAGATCAGTGATAACCCTTTAAAATTAATCAAAAAGCCACTATACAAATTATCTGAAAGCATCAACCATATCTATACAAACTTCTGTGTCTGCAGAATCTTAAAAACCCATCTTAATATGATCATTATAAAGACATTTGGACTTCAGTGTTCTTAACTACATTCCAACTATGATCATAGCCAAGCAAGAATTGTGGAGTTTTCTTTAACAGTCTGTTCTAAATTTTCTGAAATCAAAACAATCTACCCACAGTACACTGTAGAGACCCCAGAAAATTCAGTCTTAGGAAGGACTCTACAACTGAACCACTCATTTAAGATCTTCAGTATTTATTAGAGGAAAGGAAAATGTGCAGAAAAAGTATCAAAAAGAGTGATTTTTTTTTTCCAAACCTCTTATTCCTAAGAAGTTATTTATTGTGTCCAAGAGAGGTTGAAAAGAGAAACTGACAATGATCTTTGTGGGAAGTATCTGCATGTTTAATGAACCAAGTGAAATACACTCCTTACTTTGTGTAGTTTTTGCCACTGTATGGATTGAGCAACAGAACTTGCTATGCAACCAAAGAGCTGTCACCAATGATCAGTAATCAGTGGTTATGTTAAAAAACATCTTTTTCTATCAAGATGTCCAGTCCAAATAGATCCAAGTGGATCTAACAAGTCTCTTAAGGAATGCTAGTATCTGTCAAGGAAACAAAATCCACAAGTTGTTTAAGTGTTTCCCCTCCACTAGTTCTATTCTGCTAAATTAACTATTACGTATCACATGAAATCAGTATTCAGAGAGAACCTGTAACTAGTGAAGATTTGCTAGACTTCACTGAATGTGAATAAAAAATGTCACCAAAAAAATGAGAAAAATCAGTCTAGCATCCGTTAACGCACATTAAAGCTTATTTTTTTTAACACAGTTTAATTACTCTGATTCTTCTATTCATTTAAACTTTGTTACTACCAGATGCTATATGTCTCTAGATCATCTAGAAAAACTTTCAGTTCTAAATGATAGGGAATTTGATAATCATTATTTTCACAGTTGTGACTTGAATGAATTAAAGCAGATTGGCTGCTATTTTTACAGTAATTTTTACATGCCTTTCATGTTGCTGCTCTGTGTCTATATAACTGCTGGCACTAGTTTTGTGCAGTACATAATATTTATTTTTTTCCTTTCCAATCTGCTACTTTATGCAGAGTAGTAATTTAGGATCTCTTTGACTCTTTGAGTGTAGAAGAAGGATTGATTAGAAATGCTTTGGATTTATAATTCAAATTGTGCAACTTTAGTTGGATTTTTCTCCATTTCATCAGATTACTGTTCAAGCAAGGGTTCATCCTGAAATAAAGTAGTGAGTCCCAGAACATGAGACTCTGACACATGGGTTCTTCTTGATCTTGCCACAGCAGTTCCAGAGATTGTAAAAGGTATTAACCTTCCCCACACCTTTCCTCAAGGCTATTACATGGCAGTATCAGCAGAAGAGAATGACATTTCTTCTTCAGGCACTCATTTAAAATCAATCCACAGGTGATTTTTGATCATTCACTGACCTGGGGAGGAAGGGGGAGATAGGTTGACATTTTCTTCTTCTGACTGTAGAGGGAAGAGGACACAACAAAATGGGGGAGGTCAGCCTCCTTCTTCTAGTTGAACAGAACATGAAGATGAGAACAGCTACAACCTAGAAAACTTACGTCAAAGCATTTTTTACCACTCTGTAATTTTCAGTAGTAATCTTTGTTCATCACTGGTTTAGGTTATTGAAAACTCCTGGTGAATTTCTATGCTTTCCATTTGAGGTCCTCTCTTCTGAATAACATAATACATTTTCCCTTTTTACTCTTATTGCTAAAGTCTGAGACCCATAGGCCTAGAAAGTCACAGCAGTATAAATATTTTACAAATATATGGTACATGACATTATATGATTTTTAAATTTTCCAGTACAGGAATGGGGTAGAAAGCAAATGTTGCTGAATGAATCTTTATGTTTAGGGTTCCATTGCTCACTGCTAAAGTGTAGGAAAATATTGAGATAATCCAGTTATTCTTTGAACACAAAACTTTTATTCATCTACTTTGAGATATGAAAGTTATTGCCACATGGCTGATGCATATCTTCATGTTTTTGCTAGTAACACTTGATTGCTCATGGACACTCACCATGAGCTGCAGCTCAAACTAAGAAATACAGATATATAAATTAACCATCTTTTAGAAGGATAGTAATTTTTTTATTATTATTTTCTTAATTAAACCAAAGATACTGCATTACGCCTGGCAACTAGCCACCTCTTAAGAATTAATGACCAAAATGTTGGGTTGCACAAAATAACACAGCTCTCTGCAATAGCACCATCTGCTGATATATCTTTCACCCATTTGAAAAATAATAAATGGAAAGAAAAAAAATTCATCTTGGCAAGACTGCATATATGTTCACAGTAACCCTCACAACATTGCATCACACAATTTAAAAAAGGATCAGGCATTTCTAAATTAGACTATCTTATCCACTGACTAGGATAACAATTACAGAACAATTACTGCTCATGCTTTGTAGCATTAGTCCAGCAACAAACAGAATCAAAAAGCAATTTCCTTCCAGGGTTAAATTTTGTGAGCATGCCAAGGCCTTCTTGCTTTCCTCTGAAGCATGCAACCATTGCCTCAGGCAGGATGCTGGACTAGATGGAACATTGGTTCTGTTCTGTTATGGCAATTCTATTGTTCTTAGCTCCTGTGCCAATGGAATATTGAAAAATACCATCTAAATTGCATTTGATATATACACTGTGTCACTCTTCAAACTAGTGAAGCAACGTGGACAGTGTGATTCATGTGGAGAATGTGCTTGAGTCACTTTAGACATGAGAAAAACAGTATCAGAGTGAGGTCTGTGAGCTAGTGCACACAGCAGGATTTAGCAATCTGTGGTGTTATTTGTCCATATGGAAGTGAAAAAGTATTCAAGAGCTATCAACATAAACAACACAATGTGTCTGCTTCTGTGCAGCACGCACCATGAAGCTGCAGTTCCTGGGCGCAAGTGTAAACACAAAAGCTGATACTCGAAGTACAAAGATATTCACAGACCACTTTGCTGCTATTCAGTGATTAAAAAAACACTCAGGCTTCTCATTATTTCATTAAATGTTCTATTCTCAAATGACTTTGAAAAGATGCCAAGAAAAAAAAAAAAAAAAAAAAGAATAAAACAAAGAAAATATTCTTAGGAAATTCCTACTCATTGCAATAAAAAAGTCTCCCCATTATCTTTATAACTTGTACAATATATATATATAGTGATTTTTAATATATGTAGAAACTACTAGAAAGTTTTACCATAAGAAGCTAAGTTAAAAGACTGTACATGTTTAAAGAGGTGAAACAGAGCATAAAACAGGCCTGATTCATGTTTGTAGCTATGGATGCACAAAACATTGATAGAATGATCCTTTGACCTGTGAGTACAGAAATTTAAACCTTATTGGTTTAATACTGGACCACTTGAAGCTTGTGCCTCACTAGTATAATCATCCCTGCCCCATAGCATCAAAATTACAGAGAAGGCAAATCCATACAAAGATTCTTATTATAGAATCATAGAATTACAGAATGCTAGGGGTTGGAAGGGACCTCTAGAGATCACCTAGTCCAACCTCCCCCCCCCCCACCAAAGCAGGATCACCTAGGGCAGGCCAAAAAGAAACACATCCAGGCAGGATTTGAAAGTCTCCAGAGAAGGAGACTCCACAACTTCTCTTGGCTGCCTGTTCCAGTGCTCCGTCACCCTCAGAGTAAAGAAGTTTCTGCTCATATTGAGGTGGAACTTTAAACCCATTAATCATTGTCCTACTACTGGGCACCACTGAAAAGAGATTATCCTCACCCTCTTGACACACACCTCTCAGATATTTATATTTCCCCTCTTAGCCTTCTTTTGTTAAGGCTAAACAGCCCCAGTTCTATCAGTCTTAGAATCATAGAATCATAGAATTGGCTGGGTTGGAAGGGACCTCAGAGATCATCGAGTCCAACCCTTGAACCACCGTTGCGGTTGCTAGACCATGGCACTGAGTACCACATCCAGTCTTTTTTTAAATATCTCCAGGGACGGAGAATTCACCACTTCCCTGGGCAGCCCATTCCAATGACGGATCACTCTTTCCGTAAAGAAATTCTTTCTAATATCTAACCTAAACTTCCCCTGGCACAACTTAAGTCCATGCCCTCTTGTCTTGTTGAAAGTTGTTTGGTAAAAGAGCCCAACCCCCACCTGGCTACACCCTCCTTTCAGGTAGTTGTAGAGAGCGATGAGGTCTCCCCTGAGCCGCCTCTTCTTTAGGCTTATCTCAAAAGAACAGGTGTTTATCTTTCATGACTATCTTTTGGACTCTTCATGTAAACTTTAGGAAGAACACATGGCCAGAAAACTTACTGAAGTATTTTTTGTAAATTATTTGTCAATCTAAAGATAGAAACATTTATTTTAGATCACTCTTGGGAAAGTACCTCAGAGCTAAAGTAATTGTGGTTTGTTGGTCAAAATTTCTAGTTTGTGTTATGCAAAGGAGTATTGATTTAGTTTATCTTTAAACTGATAAGCATGTGAAATCTTCTCAATCCCCCCATCTTCATTCTTCTAGAAGATCCTGGTAGCTGTTAATATGCACTCAGTAACAAGTGATATGTCAGTGAACAATAAATCACTAGAAAAATATCATTAAGATTTCTTTTAATTATTATTAATTCTACTAATCTTCTTTTTTTTTTTTTCATCTCAGTGTGGCTCTCTTGGATATACCATGCCACCCTTTCCTCCTTCCTTACATTGTATGCAATTACTACAGATCTGCAGTGAAAAAAGCACTTTGAGTTTGAGTGCTATTCATCACCAATGTCAGCAGCCTAGAACATATAAGAAATTATTAAGCTAGTAATTTATCTATAACAAAAAAAAAAACAAAACAAACAAGCAAACAAAAAAAACCCACAAAAAACCCACCCACATTCATTCTTCCTCAGAAGAGAGAATTAGCATCTAGAAATAGAAAGAAATTGTGGGTGTCACAATCACAGAATCTTGATAGCATTCCTTAACTTGACAAGTGAATTTTAACTAGTTGGACTGGTCTGGGCCATCCAGCCTTCTCCTGTCCTAGAAGCTGACAATCACCTACATTTAAGATGGTAAAGTGCCAAACTGCAGGTCTTCAATGTCCCTGTAGTGAGAAAGACACAGAAGGAAAAAAATACCTCTCAGGTAACATGGAAACCATGACTTGCCCCAGACACCTACTAAGGATTTTTTTTTCAATATTTTAAAGTTCAATCATCTTCTATTCAGTGATTAGTAAGTGAATGCCTTTGGTAACCTTTCCTTACCATTCAGCTTTTAATTTTTCAGGAATTCTAACACAGTTACATTTGAGACTGTATTTTCAATGACAGAAAAAAACATTTGTTGATACAAACCAGATATATCATTCAAGTGAAGTTCCTGAGATTTACCGGAGGTGCTGTTAATTAGGCAAGATAGAAAAAATGCTTTGGGTTTAGGAATGTCTTGTGCTTAATTTTTCTGTGCACTCTTTACCAGGGTGAAACCTGCCAGTTCAAAATTGTGTCACGTCTAAGCTAAATCTCTATCTTCATTGTTAGAGTTGTGGAAATAGATTCCTAGCAGATCATTTATTTCTACCAATTCTGCCTGAAACCTAAGGAGAATGTATAATTTAAGATAGACTATAGGTTTCCCAATTTTATTTCTTTTGTATAAAATTTCTACCAACTACTTAGCAGCTCCCAGAGGAATGCAATATATCCATTTCCTCTGCCTTTGCTGGTCCCCTGCTCACTTCAGTGGCAATGTTTTTTTTGTTTGTTTCATTTGCGAATAGAATTATTTTTACTAAAATATATTCTTAAAAAAAGTAAAAAATGCCTAGCTATTACTTCTTCATGTGCCTGTCCCCATAAAAAATGCAGCATCAGAATATGACATCATGAACATAAAAGTGATAAATTTTATCTTCAAAAAAATCCTACAAAGCAAGGAAACACTAGTGCCATATAAGAGACAGAGAACAGAGGGTAAAATGTAAATACTTTTGCCGCTGGACACATAGCAGTCGAGTTCTGCACTGAATCCAAGTTTTACTCTCAGCAGCACATCCTTCCTATCTATTTGAATATCAGAGACAGCTCAGGCTTTGAACAGTGAGTGAACAATAATCGGGTCTTTCAAGTACATGCCCTCCTTGTGTTCACTGCAAGGAGGTTTTGCTGATGCTTAAAAATTCTCCTAGAAGTGGTGTGACCTTAAAGTGGCATGTAAATTACAAATTTGAAGTGAAAACTCAGGATGACAGTTGTTCGCTATGCATCTCTGGAGTACAAAAATAGGTCACTACAATGCTTTGGCTGTTCATCTTTGGTCAAAACCTAACCAGGTCCTTTGCATATTCCCATTCTCTGAGGTTCAGTAGAATGGCTTTGGAGCTCGCCAGGTAAGGTCCTTGTGTGAAAGAGTGAAAACCAAACACATATGTGTGAGAAAAAATCTCATTATAACCGTCTCTTCTCTTTAATAATCTGAAAAAAATACACCACTTGTCAGGGAGCAAAATATCTACATCCTTCCCCATTACATGTTGGTGACAGGTGTTTGATAGCTTCAGCCACTGGAGATGGAAAGAAGCTGTGTCAAGGTATCTTATCTTGGGGGGCTATTAGTCTCTGATTTGAGATATGCTGCAAGGAAAAAATAAAACCAGAAGAAAATAGTAAGCACTGACATTAGAACCATTTATCACCTACTGCTGTGTGTGGAATAAAAGGATTCTCTTTGAAGATAAGCCATTATCTTCTTCCGCTGGCTTCTTGCTGTCATATCTTCTCGCTAAAATAATAAATTTAGTAACATAATATTTTGAAAGTACTGCTATATACATAAGTATATATATTGCTCTTTTATTTACTCTCACTTTTGCCCATTTTCTAGAAGGAAATTGTGGTTTTACATTTGTTATTTGTGGTTTCCTCATATCTGTTATTTTTCCCTCTCAGGTACAAAAATTGGAGTTGGTACTGATGGAAGACTGGAATAATATAAAAGCAAATGCATGCAATATATTTTTCTTCCTACTAGACAAATTCCAGGGGAAATAATATCTATTTCTGTTCTGTAATGGTACGAAAGATTTCCAGTAAGAAATACATATATAAAAATATTATATATGCTTCCTATGTGTGGGTGTATATCCATACACATGCATATTTACATACATATGTATACAATATCTACATTTATGCAGATATACATACATGTGTGTGCATGTATTTATATATGTATATGTGCTGACATGTGCATATAAGCCCATATATGCATACATATGCACAGAATCATTCGGGTTGGAAAGGACCTCTGAGATCATCAAGTCCAACCCTTGATCCACTTCCACTGAGTGCCACATTCAGCCTCTTCTTAAAAACCTCCAGGGACACAGAATCCAGCACCTCCCTGCGCAGCCCATTCCAATGTCTGATCACCCTCTCTGTAAAGAATTTCTTCCTAATATCCAACCTAAACTTCCCCTGGCACAGCTTAAACCCATGCTCTCTTGTCTTATTGGGAGCTGTGTGGGAGAAGAGCCTGACCCCCCTCTGGCTCCAACCTCCTTTCAGGGAGTTGTAGAGAGTGATGAGGTCTCCCCTGAGCCTCCTCTTCTCCAGACTGAACACCCCCAGCTCCCTCAGCCCTTCCTCACAGGACTTGTGCTGGATCTCTTCACAGCCTCCTTGCTCTTCTCTGGACCGGCTCCTTCCTGAACTGAGGGGCCCAGAACTGGACAGAGAACTCAAGGTGTGGCCTCACCAGGGCTGAGTACAGGGGAAGAATCCCTTCCCTGGACCTGTTGGCCACACTGTTCCTGATCCAGGCTAGGATGCCATTGGCCTTCTTGGCCACCTGGGCACACTGCTGGCTCATGTTCAGCTTCCTGTCAACCCAAACTCACAGGTCCCTTTCTGCCTGGCTGCTCACAGCCACTCTGTGCTCAGCCTGGAGCTCCCCATGGGGTTGTTGTGGCCAAAGTGGACCTGGCACTTGACTGTGTTGAACCTCATCCCGTTGGAATCAGCCCAACTCTCCAGTCTGTCCACGTCCCCCTGCAGAGCCCTCCTGCCTTCCAGCTGACACTCACCCACAATTTAGTGTTGTCTCGGAATTTGCTAGTGGTGGACTCAATCCCCTCATCTAAATCATCAATTAAGATATTAAACAGAACTAGGCCCAGCACTGATCCCTGGGGGACACCACGGCTGCCAATTGGATCAGCACTGTTCAGCACCACTCTCTGGGGGCCTCCAGCAGTTCCTAACTCAGCACAGAGTGCTCCTGTCTGAGCCCTGGGCTGACAGCTTTTTCAGGAGAACGCTACGGGAGACGGT
This sequence comes from Calypte anna, assembly GCF_003957555.1. Taxonomy (NCBI): domain Eukaryota; kingdom Metazoa; phylum Chordata; class Aves; order Apodiformes; family Trochilidae; genus Calypte; species Calypte anna. Next base: position 12,126,128 of record NC_044245.1, read on the forward strand.
ATCAAAGGCTTTGCTGAAGTCCAGGTAGACTCCATCCACAGCCTTCCCCTCATCCACCAGAGGGGTCACCTGATGATAAAAGGAGATCAGGTTGGTCAGACAGGATCTGCCCTTCCTAACCTCTTGCTGGCTGGGTCTGATCCCCTGTCCATCCTGTAGGTGCTGTGTTATTGCCCCCAGGATGATCTGCTCCATAACCCTGCCTGGCACTGAGGTCAGGCTGACAGGCCTGTAAAAGTAAAAAAAAAAATCTTCAGACACACACAGCGGGCAGGCCGCACCAGCAGCACCAGATGGAGGATGAGGCTGCCCGGGTGCGGTGGCCCCACGACCCAGCTCCCTTCAATAGGAACTCGTCTTGCTCCACCCTGATGGGGCCTGGCATGCCCCTCACCCACTCCTGACAGAGCCCCGCCTGCCCACCACACCCCCTCATGTGTATATACATAAACATGTATATATACATAAAGTAACATACTTTCAGTTTTTTTCTCTAACAACTGTTTTCATTCAGGTGGATGACTGCACCCATCTTGATCACTGCTGATGCCAACGATTCCATGGGATGTAGCCTCGCACCACTGTGGTGAAATGTTACTGATAGAGGTACACATCCTTTAAAACTGTTCTGCCCATTATTTTTTTTTTTACTTTATCACTATTTTAATATTAAAACCATTATATATAAGTATTTTGTAAATATATGTTACATTCTAACTACTTATTAGTAGTTGTCTAAAAAGAGTTTTACAGGTACTAGGATGTAATACCTTTAAAATGGAAGAAAGTGGATTCTGGTTAGACATTAGGAAGAAACTCTTCTCTGTGAGGATAGTGAGACACTGAAACAGGTTGACCCAGGGAAGTTGTGCTTGGCCCGCTCCTGGAAACATAAAAGGCCAGTTTGAATGGGACTTTCAGCAATCTGGTCTAGTGGGTGTCCCTGCCAATTCCAACCTGATTCCCAGGGCTGGAACGTAAATGAACTTTAAGGTATATTCCACCCCAAACCATTGAATGATTCTACATTTTAGGCAATCTAGCAATAACAAGGTTTTCAATGTGATGAGTCCTTTATGCCCAGGAATATTTCTTCATCTGCATTTGTACATCACTCAAGCCAGTTCTTACTGACTTTTCAGATGCTGTGATCTGCTGATTAGGTATTAAAATTGATACTTTACTAGATAAGACTCCCATATTTTTTTAATAAAGAACAACTAAAACTAATTTACAAACATAAAACTAATTCTGTTTAGGCAACAAAATAAAGATCAAGTGAGGATTTACCAAATATAATGCCCCACTGAAGGATTAGTCTATCTTTTCTTTAAGGCAGGTATGAAATCAATGTGTAAATATACTTGAAAAGGAGGATTTGCTTTAGCTAGACATCCTTTTTAAGATATGAAATAAATCTATTTCTGTGTTTGTAATGCTATGCTGGAGGTGGCATTTGCCTCCAGTAGGGTCTCCCATGCCAGACAGGTCACAACTGAAGGGTTAGACAAAGTGTGTCCATGGGAAGGATGGGCTCACTAGGCTTCAGGCAAGTATCCTGGGAGAAGGACAACTCTAACTCCAAACCCAGGAAGATGGAACTCATTTAGACATGTAAGGCCATCCATCTAAGAGAAGGATACTTTGATTAAACCGGCCTCCTGAAGACTTCGCTGTCACTGTTCAAGGTTTTGTTCTCACACCCACTCTATTCACAATCTTCTTCAGCACGATGTTCCAAAGGGCCATGGCAGACCTCAATGAAGAAAATGGCATTTACATCGGATATGGTACTGATGGGAGACTATTCAGCTGAAGGCGATTGAAGGCTCACACCAAGATCCTAAATCACCATGTCCCAGAGTTGCTTTTTGCTGATGGTGCCGCCCTCGTTGCTCACACAGAAGCAGCTCTGCAGAGCATAACATCCTGCTTTGCAGAGGCTGCAGATATTTATGGGTTAGTAGACAACTTGAAGAAGATAGAAGTTCTCTACCAGCCTGCACCACAGGAAGACTTCCATCATCCCCACAGCACCATAGGCGAATCAGAGCTTAAGACAGTCCAGCAGTTCAGCTATCCGTGATGCATTATTTCCTTGGACACCAAGATCAACAAAGAGACAACAGAGTAGCAAAGACATAGAGAGCATTCAGAAGACTTCATAAAAGAGTCTGGAGCAATAATCACCTGAAGAAAAGTACAAAGACTAGTGTCTACAGAACCATTCTACTGTCTGCTCTTTTATATGGGTCTGAATCGTGGGTCATCTACCACCATCACCTGCGACTCCTTGAATGCTTCCACCAGTGCTGCCTCTGTACAATCTTAAACATCCATTGGACTGACTGTGTTACCAATGTCTCTGTCCTTGAATAGGCAGGGGTCACCAGTGTTGAGGCTATGATAATGAGGACACAGCTGTGCTGGGCAGGGCACGTCTCCAGGATGGAGGGTCACCACCTACCTAAGGTTGTGCTCTATGGTGAACTTGCCACCAGTTGCCGTAACAGAGGAGCCCCAGAAAGGAGACACAAGAACTCCCTGAAACAGTCCCTCAGCTTTGGACATATTGACTGCCATCCGTGCTCCACTGTGTCCTCCAGTTGGGAGACATGGAGACACCATCCATAACACTGCTGCCTCCTCTGAGAACACACATGAATCATAGAATCATAGAATTAGCCGGGTTGGAAGGGACCTCAGAGATCATCTAGTCCAACCCTTGACCCACCGGAGCAGTTGCTAGACCATGGCACTGAGTGCCACATCCAGTCTTTTTTTTAAATGTCTCCAGGGACGGAGAATCTACCACCTCCCCGGGCAGTCCATTCCATAGCCTAATCACCCTCTCCGTGAAGAAATTCTTTCTAATATCTAACCTAAACCTCCCCTGGCACAACTTAAGACTGTGTCCTCTTGTCTTGTTGAAGGTCGTCTGTGAAAAGAGTCCAGTTCCCACCTCGCTACAGCCTCCTTTCAGGTAGTTGTAGACAGCAATGAGGTCTCCCCTGAGCCTCCTCTTCTTCAGGCTGAACAGCCCCAGCTCTCTCAGCCTCTCCTCATAGGGCCTGTGCTCGAGTCCCTTCACCAGCCTGGTTGCCCTCCTTTGGACCTGTTCCAGGACCTCTACATCCTTCTTAAACTGAGGGGCCCAGAACTGGACACAGTACTCGAGGTGTGGCCTAACCAGTGCTGAGTACAGGGGCAGAATCACCTCCCTGGACCTGCTGGTGACGCTGTTTTTGATACAGGCCAGGATGCCATTGGCCTTCTTGGCCACCTGGGCACACTGCTGGCTCATGTTCAGTTTCTTGTCGATGCAGACTCCCAGGTCCCTTTCTGCCTGGCTGCTCTCCAGCCACTCTGTGCCCAGCCTGTAGCGCTGCATGGGGTTGTTGTGGCCAAAGTGCAGGACCCGGCACTTGGCCTTGTTGAACCTCATCCCGTTGGAATCGGCCCAGCTCTCTAGTCTGTCCAGGTCCCTCTGCTGAGCCCTCCTGCCTTCGAGTTGGTCCACACTTCCTCCCAGCTTGGTGTCATCTGCGAATTTGCTGATGATGGACTCAATCCCTTCATCTAGGTCGTCGATAAAGATATTGAACAGAACTGGGCCCAATACTGATCCCTGGGGGACACCACTAGCGACCGGCCGCCAACTGGATGCAGCCCCGTTCACCACCACTCTCTGGGCCCGGCCCTCCAGCCAGTTTCTAACCCAGCACAGGGTGCTCCTGTCCAAGCTGTGGGCTGACAGCTTCTTCAGGAGAATGCTATGGGGGACGGTGTCAAAGGCTTTGCTGAAATCCAGGTAGACCACATCCACCGCCTTCCCCTCATCCACCAAACGGGTCACCTGATCATAAAAGGAGATCAGGTTGGAATCAGTGTCAAGGAGAACAGACAGCACAGAAAGCATCGTGCCTTAGTTGTCCCCTCACAGGAGACTTTCTGTTGTGCCTTTTGCAACCACACTGCCTGTCCCACATTGGCCTTATCGGCCACCAGCACACTTGCAGCAAGTGTGGGGAGAGCCCTTCTGAAATCTTTGTTCGTGAAGCCAAGCCATGAGTGAGAGTGAGTCTATTTAAATTAGTAGTAAATTAAGAATAAAGATTTCCCCAGTATTTTACAGGTTAAGAGAACAATTCTAATCAGTGAGTAACATTTAAGACAAAACTTTTATTTCGCAATGAATAATAGTGAAAGTTTTCCTGCTAATAGTTTCTCTGCTGACATTATTGTGAATCAGAACATTTGATTGGTTTTGAGTGTGAAAACACTTGGATGACACATCTCATTTTCTTTTCTGTAATTACCTAATTTAAAATTAGAGCAGTAGATTAATTGCCCCTTTAATGACAGGTGCTTGCCTAGACAAAGTTAAGATCAGGGTTAGAAGTGTGCCAGGTAATTTAGGTAGCCAGCAAACCATAAATTTCACACTGGCAGTACTACAGGCATTAATCCCTGACATTTTCCTTTTTCTTTCATGCAGTTAAATAAACAATTATCTGACTTTGATTCAATAAATTCCCCCATTACCCCCCAAAAAAGGGTTTTGTTAGCTTTATTTGCTAAGTTCAAGCACATGCTTGGTTTTGAGTTTCTCTTCCCTATCCCACCCCCTTCCTCAGTACCATCCCATCCCCTGTTTTGTATTTTTTAAAAATCAATATAATTCAACATGATGTAGTGTGTTACATACCCCACAGGGACCTGTGTGACTGGAGTGCCTTTGGTAAGAAGGTACTTTCAAGCTAAAGACAGAAAAGGGATAAGGAACCTTAAGCACCGATGTTTGGGTTGCCCCGTGACAATTGGTGGGGCAGTAACATACCCTGATATATCCAGTGTTGTATCAATGAAACAATTTTGTCCTTGTCAGTTCAAAATTATTTTCCTTAGAGCCAGCTGAGTACAAAAAAAGCTCATTGCTGGCTTGAAAATTCAGGAAGCAAAATTGAGGGATGCCAATGCTTGGTTTTAGTGTCAGGTGGGTGATTGAGAAATGCATAGGAATTTCTTTGTATATCTCCAACAAATAATCATTGTGGAATCAGGCTGTGAACAAAGCAAGCTTTTATCCTCAACAAACCCATTATTAGATACAAGTGCAGAATAAATTTCTCAGAAAATCTTTCTCCCTCATACACCTGCTATGTGTTCTTCATTAGCAGTACATTTGGACTTGCTCCATGCCTACTTCATGAAAGACAATTGTGATAATGCTCAGTGTGTCAAGGGGAATGGCAGTGCTGTCATTGTTTTCAGTACACAAGTATACAACTTAGATGCCCATGCTACCTTCAAGCACAGCAGCTGGTGTCTAGGTTTTACCTTCTCATTCTCGTTTGTGTTCTAAATGTGGAGCAGAGGAGCAGAGAGCTCCTTCTTGAGGGTCTTGTTTCCTTCTCTCAAAAGAAAGGTAGAGAGGAGTCAGGAGGACAAGATCACATTTCTTCTATTGTATAAAAGTGATGCACATCATAACTAAACTTGGGGACAAGAACTGTCCCTACAGGTCCCAGCTATGTGTTCCTTTGGCCAGAGCTGTGCAGGACACAAGATGCACCTTCAGAGCATGTACAGCTTTGAAAAGAAGAAGTGGTATGTGCCTACAGAACAGAAGATGCCCTAAAGTGATCAACTTCAACTGCAGAGTAATTAGCTAGGTAAATAAAATTGTCTCTCTGTAAATAAATGATTCTAGCTTATGAGCCCTACAGGCTCACATTTTGTTTCAGTTGTTTTCCAAAATCTCTGAAAAGCAAGGTTATAGTATATTTTGTATATATATATATCATAATATGTGCTCCTGGAACACAGACACTATGAATGTCAATAACACAAGCTGAGTTAAAATGCTAATTTTAGAGAATATGTTTCTAATGTTTGAGCCTGTGAAGGTGTCAGGCAGCTGTCATGCAGGAGAGGAGAGGATAGAGGAGAGGAGAGGAGAGGAGAAGAGAGGAGAGGAGAGGAGAGGAGAAGAGAGGAGAGGAGAGGAGAGGAGAGGAGAGGAGAGGAGAGGAGAGGAGAGGAGAGGAGAGGAGAGGAGAGGAGAGGAGAGGAGAGGAGAGGAGAGGAGAGGAGAGAGGAAAAAGGAGAACAGATTCACAAAAGAGGGAAAGACAAAACCACACTTTGCTTGTGCTAGTTATGTTTCTTTACTGTTTTTGTCAGAACACTAAGAACACTCTATCTGCAGTACAGTTATTTGCCAGGTATGCTCAATGAGGATTACTTGTGAAGCTGGTGTGTTGTTGAGGGGTTGGTTCTTCAGGTCTTCTACATGTCATAGAGTAGGGCATCATAGCTTCTATTCTTTATTTTTCAGGATGTCTGTGAGTTCATTTTTTTAGCAGAATGTACATAAGAGAAATTATAGAATTTTTGGAACACTTAATCAGTAAACCTACTGTTTTCTTAATTCAAATAAGGGACCAGAGAAGAGTAAGAAAATAATTTGTGTGGTTAATCATATGTACTGTTTCTTTGGTTTAGCTTTGTAGTATTTGTTTTGGCTCATGGGTTTGATAAATTAGACTCTAATTTCATGGTTGTGATAAGACATGAGTTTCACTGTTTGGATTCCTTTCGTGAATGTGTTTACCTAACACAATCCTGCTTTTTCTAATATTTTTGAGAGATGACACTGGTGAGATAAATAATGTATGTGTTCAAATAATGCTTATTCATCAGACATTTGTGTTCATTAAAACTTAGTCTTCCACACCTCAATCTATGATAACAAAAGATGTCATCAATTTAGATTCTTTTTCAATTAAGCAAAGAGGGTTGGAAAAGTAAAGCTGATATAATTTCATTCATTTAACATCACTATTCTCTTGCAGTACCACCCAAGGAAATGCAAATGTTCCTACTTTCTCTGCCTTGATTATTTAAGTTCTCTTCCTTTTTTCATTTCTTTCTTGAAGAATGGATGAATTTTATTCTTGGGAATAAGTTACTTGGTTGTTAGAATTTATTTCTAATGTTAGATTTTAAAGTTCATTGTCTGATCTTCTAAAAGGAAGGCTGGAAAGACTGATGAAAAGACCAAAATATGGGACTTAAAGGTATGCAAAGACCTTATGATGTTCCTCTTCAGTGCCACTTGCCATCATCCCATCTCTGAAAGAACAACTGGTCTCATTTGCAAGAAAAGTGAAGTCTGACAACATGCTCTTTGCTTTTATGTATGCTTTCACATGTTTGTTCTTTTAACAGTATCTTTGCTGTAAAAGAGAATATTTTTAGAAAAGAATATAGAAGGAAAGCATGCCATTCACATTTCTGCTGCACACTAGAGGAACAACAAGATTGTTTGCAGACCTAATTTTTGGTCTGTTGTATAAGCTTTAAGTGAATCTTCTTAAGCAACACAGTAAATTGTAATGGGGCTTGGGAATGTAAAAATAATCTTTAGAATTCAATACTACTGATTTCTTTCATGACTTCATTGCATCCACGCACCACTGACTGCAGCTTTCATAGAAAAGGAAGGACACAAAGACACATTTCTGTGCTTTCTGAACTGCTAAAAGCTCTTGGATGTCTCTAGATATGAATTTGCTGTGCTTTCAGAATAAAAATTCAGATATGAAACATAGAAAATAATTAATGAAACTCATATGCATTGAAAAGGATTAAATAATAACTGTACTAGAATTTATATTAAAGGTCCTGAAGTTATTTTTTAACTTCAGGAAGAGGTTCCTGGATTACACATAATTTACCCATACATATTTCATCCCATTCTAACCCCAAATATGTTTAAGAATTTGTTTTGAAAGTGTCCTTGAGGACTAATGAAAATCAATAGATGACTATGTTAAAATTACTGTTGTGGTTATATTGCCCTTTCATCTATATTGTTATGAATTGCTACATTTTGAATGATACAAAACTGTAATCTCTTTGTATCCCAGACAGTTTTGGTTTGGTTTTTTTGGAAGTCTTGAACCCCAGTTTGTGGTTTGTTAAAGCTAATGTCATACTACTTATTAGTTAAAAGAATAACATAATCCTTTTAAGAACAAAGTATGTAAGAAATTACTGGAGCTTGAATTTTGCAACTGTTTTCATGGAACTGGCAAAATAATATAAAATAATTTATAACAACACAATTTGTTTTCCTACTGCTTCAAAGCATTGTCTAGTCTAGAAGTGAGGAATAGAATCAAGCTTTTATATATTTCAAGCATAGCTTCTATTGTGTTGATAATCACTGAATCTCTATAAAATCCATATTCCTTTGGCATATTAAATGCAGTCTAAAGGTATGTGTGGTGATAATGCCAAATAATTTTTCCAGAAACAGTTCCCAAACTGTGCATCCCTAGGTTCTTGCAAATGACATTCTGTAATGAGCTGTAGGTACTTTTTGATTAGCACAGGGTTGAACATTCGTGTATTTATCTTTTTTTTTGTGCACCAGTGTGACATCTCTGCTGATTACCCACATTATGGTTAATTTGCACCTGATAATCAGTCCCAGCTTCTTAATAAACTTCTCATTAAGTGAGTGGAGCTGTCACTTTACCTCTATGTTAGTCTTCCTAAGTATAATCTGTGACCATTATGCAAAGGAAAGGACTGCTGGACGTCACACGTGTCATTTGCAATCATATACAAAACCTTCAAAAGGAGCTTGTTAAATAAATGGCCTTCATAATTCATTACTGTAAAATAGAAAGGTATAACGAATCACCCCATTACCAATGTGTTGCCACATTTGGCTTTTTTTGAAGAGGCATGCTCAGCCAGTACGGATTTTAAAAGATCATTACAAAATAGTTTCAGGGAACTCCCTGAATGTCTTGCTCTTTGCTTGTGACACAGTTAATAATGAAAAAGCTTATTAGTACAGAGGCTCAAATTGAGTCACCTGAAAGACACTTGAATGTTTATTCTGAAAGTGTTAGCTTCAGGAATACGTGATGCAAATAAGTTTTGATGGTAACATTGCATTAACTGAGCCAAAGTAAATTTCCAAATTAACATTTTGAATTAACAGTAAAAATTAAGTTATTCAGAACAGTTTGCAGACAAATAAATTGTAGTTGTGTTAACTCATGCTATAATAAAACGTGTATAGATCACTGCCACAGTTTACAGAAAGTGCAGTACCAGCCAGTTTATAGTAGCCTGAAAATATTTTTTGTATTGTCAATAAAAAAAAACTAAGCAAAACTCTTTGCTATATCATTTTCCTGAATGCAATCCTTCAGTTCAGCCTTCTGAACAACTATGTGACTACATGGTTTCTGTAACCCTGTCTCAGGCTCTACCAGTTTTGAGAACTTTGCCAATTTTTCATGAGGAAAAGATTAGACCATGAGTGTTGGAGTGAATTCAAAGTTAAGATGCATTACTTTGAAGGATTTTTTTTCCTAGATGCGTTCCAGCTTGATAGGGGACAGCACAAGTAACAATTATTGCAGAGTAGGGCTCTGAAAGATAATTAAAATGAGTTCAAGAAGACAAATTAACCATAAATAATCAAAACCCCTATTTCTTCTTGAAGGGAACCCTTACTAAGTGCTTATATTGTTTAAATTCTATACAGTCATAAACCATCAATAACAGTGTGCCATTATTATTTTCTTCTAAAGAAATATTACTGTAGAGTTACTTCTGAAATACACATTCATGCTGTTTACTCATTGTCTTACTTCCTATCATGATTTTTTAAATGGTTTATAAAAAAAAAAAAAAGAAGAAGAAAAAATTATTAAAAAATTTGAATTGAATTGAACTGAACTGAAATAAAATAGAAAAAAGGCAAAATAGTAGTCAGTATTTACAGTTAACTAATTAGAAGTTACTGCTTTTAGGGTTTATGTTGACTTTAGAGGAATGGTCATAATGGACATGAGTTGGAAATACAGATTCATAAGTGGGGACAAAAGGTGTGAGGTGATGAGGTTTTTCAGGACCTATAAAATACTCAACACGGAAGTGAATTTCAACAGCTCTTATCTCAACTATTTTCAGGTGTAGGGACACATTAATTTTTACTATGGTATCTGAGGAACAGCACAGCTTTCTTTTAGGACTGTTTTTAGTAGTTATTCCTGTTATACCATTATGTTGCTGTGCACTGGCCATTGCAGGTCTGCTTTATTGTGCTTTTTTAGTTTTGTTTTATTTTCTGTGCTTTTAGGACTCTATCACCACGTGCACACACAAATGAAAACAGACTAAGAAGTGATTGGAAAATATTATGATCTGCTATTTCTTTTTACTCTGTAAATTAAAATGTTGAACTTGGGGACAGGACTCTTGTCTAGTCCCATATGTTCTTTGATTGTGACTATAAAATAAGCTAGTCATTTCCAGAAAACATTTGCTTTTCATTAAGAAACAATTGCAAAGATTTGATTGTCTATGAGTGTGTTGCAAATATATTTTGACTGGATTAAATTTTTAGTTACACACCATCATCAAATTCTTGTCACATTTCAGCTTTATTGATTTGAAACAGAAGTGGATTTTTATATCATTTATTCTGTGCTACATATTGTGTAATTATTCAGATGCTTCATTTTCATTTGTGCTTTCCTATTTGTTTTAAATGTTATTACTTGCTTCAATGGTTTTTCATTTTAGTGAATACACTGATAAATATTTCTATCAATTGCAGATATGATTTTTGCATAAGTAACTGAAATCCTACTACCTCGGTTTAGTACAAGATTAGACACCAGAGGAACTTGTAGAAGCAACTAGAGAGCCTATGCATACATCTGATTATTGAGTTATTAAAAAATGCTCTTAAGAGATTGCTTGAGCTAAAAGAGCTCCAACATTAATGCTGTTAGTTTCACTGGCAGATCTGCAGATTTCCTCACTGTGGACAAAGTGCTATCCCAGTCACTCCAGGTTGTATATAAGATTCACTGAGGATGAGTCCCAAGATGCAGTTTTGTTTTTATTCTCCCTGAGCAGGGATGAGCACATCTCTGTGTAGGAGGCCCAGCCTGGGCCCAGTGGGCTAGGCAAGGCAACTCCCTCACCACAGAGGAAAGGTTGTGCCCCAGGCTGCTGAGTTGCAATGAAATATAACCCTCTCTGAGCTACTAAAACCTCTAGATAATTTGCCACATTTTATGCCTGTTTCCTTATTAAAAACTGACATTTAAATAGGGAATGCAACCTCCTTCCATGAGCAGCCATTTTAAAAATCAATAGAAATATTTTAGTGTCAATCTGGAAGACTCAGTTTTCCAACCACAGCTATGTACTCCCTTCTGAATTAAGGTACAGAGAAGAGATGAATGAAAAATTGTGGGTGAATCTTTTTGTTATTATTTTTGCTCTCAGTTTTTCCATTGAACTGCAATGAAAAGTTTTAGATTGCTACTTTATTCCTTACTTCTGTTTTTGGATGCTTAAACAGGTGGCAGAAAAAGCAGTGGGGAAAAAAATGCAACCTTATGATTGATAAGGTAAATATTATTGAAAAAATATTTTTATGAGTGAAAAAATTATTCTAAATATGAAGTTGAAAATTACTAACTGAAATTTTCCCCTATGGTGTTCACTTAGGAACAGAAAAAGCTTTCAGAATGGCTCTAGTTGAAGGTACTTGTAGAAGGAACACAAGGGTCACTATGTCCCATCATACACAGGCTTTACTCACATAACAACTGAATGGCTGCTGCAGTCAGTGCACCTTTTAATGGCCACAAAAGCAGGAACAGGAAGAATGTCTTTGTTACTGAAGTCCCTGCAGCCTAACAAAGCTCAGTGTACAAGGACTATGTGATAGATGATAGCCTCACAACTCATTGCAGGAAATCACCCAGGTACAGACTGAACAGTGTCTGATTGAACCATCATACAGCAGTTGTTGCTGCACTCCAGAATGGTGACACAGCAGGATGTTTGTGCAGACTTTAATACATATGATCTGTAAGAATTCCCTGGAAGCATCAGCATGATGCATGAGCTTCTCTTATGGATTGGACCTCTTTAATATCACACTTTAGCATATTCTGACATCATCCGTTATGTTTTTATAAATTATATAACACATAGTAATCCAGAAACAAAGTCTAAATCCTTAGCTTCTGCATAGAGGAATTATTTCTAACTCAATTGCAAGCATTAGAGTGTAATCATTAGTATCTGTAGGATCATTAGTCTTCCCAAAAGGAAATCTTCACAGCCAGCAAGAACAGTTTTCTGAACATTGCTTGGTAACATTTTTCATTTCCTTTGCATATTTTAATGTAATCAGTACGACTTACATCTGTGTAGCAATCAAATTACAAAGTCAACATAATCTAATGAAATGCTGAAGAGCCAAATAATCAAATTCAGATTAATATTAATTGCTGTAGTCTCTGCACCTGGATTTTAAAACAAAAACAAAAACAAGAAAACCACTACATAGAACTTCCTCTCTTTAACTGTAATGTTTTAAGTAGAATAACCCAAAACAACCCAAGCCTAAGCAAAATCAAAAACCAGATACCCTCCTTCCAAGAAACCAAACTCAAAACTTCAGATGATCCATGTTCTCCTTCTCTAAGGAAGGAAATTGTTAATATACAGCTAATAATTTAGATATACATTTCTCAGACATCCCATTGAAAAAAAAATATTTTTATTTTCTTTTTTAACTAATTTTCCATCTCAAAGTTGGAAATATTACTATTTCACACAGGCACAGATTACTGCAGAACATTTGGTGTTATAATTCTGGAACAAGATTAGGATTAACATGTCCATTACTGAAGTGGATCTCACTGCCAAGCGAATTCTGATATTCACTTGTTCATGCAACAAACAATGAATGCAAAAAAGCCAGTGAACAAAAGACAAATTACTATTTCCAGTTCTCCTCCCCAGAGGTACCTTTACCCCTCCATTAGAAAGCAGCTGCACACACAATTAATTCAATAATTGTCATAACTAGGAAGATCTCCATTACAGAGAGAAGTGAACACTTGAGGATGGGGACAGAAACTTACTGATGCAGATTTATTAGCTACAAAAGGAGGAAATTACTACTCTGTTAGCAACTTGAGCATTTTTTTTTTTTGTCATTGTTCACGCATCCTCTTTGGTTACATCACATGCCATATGATGTGTGTGTAGTTACACACAGGCTTTCAGTGGGAGTTTCACAGCAATGTGGTGAAACCGATAATGAAAAGAAATATAGTTTGCTTGGACTACAATCTCTGTACTGGTTCCTGTAGGCTTTTTAGCTTAAGTACAAACTGTCTTCTTTCTCCCACTTTGACTTTCCTGCCCTTCACCCAAAGGAAAGAAATAAAAAAATACTTGTTTTATATATTGAGCTAAAACAGCTTACTTCCTAAGGCAGATGGAACTTTAATAACAAGTCCAAATTTAAAAGTGGCCAATGCTGATGATGAGTGTATTTTTCACTGTTAAATTCTTACAGAAGAAGGGCACAGCATACGTATTTAAAGCATAATTGGTTGGGAAATGCTGCTTAGCCAGACAGAAATGTGAGACTTCAGGACAGGGCTTTTCCTTAGCAATAGCTTCCACTAGTCACTTAAGGCTGCCATTGAACTAAAAGAAATGGCTACATGCATAATTACATCCTCTCTCATTTAATTATCATTGCAATTTAGGCAAGATGGTAACCAGTAATTAGGAAGTTATTAATTACTAAACTTGTGACCAGTGAGGTCTCACAAACAGTTCTAAATTTGAGTAGTTTAGGTTTTAGCAGCTACTTAGTCACAAAGAAATAGGAAAAATTGACTGAAATAGGCATGGAAAACACCAGTGAGCTTCATAACAATAACTTATAATTGTTAAAGCACAAAATTAGTTTGTAGAATTAATCTCCACATCAGTCAGAAATGTCAATGGTAAAGTGGTAAAGCAGATCTATTTGCTTCCTTGTCATTACAGATTAACTTTCTCAATTACAGACAAAACATACAATGCAAGAGAAGTACAAATTGTGTGGTGGCCACACAATCAACCACAAATCAACCACAGAATGATTTTAAAAGTGTGGAGAAAGCTTTGTGATCAAAGCAGAAGGATTTGATGTGTTTTCAATGGAAAGAGTTGCCTCTTGACCTTGCCACTTAGGTTTGAGTGGTCTATTCAGTATCAGAGAGAAACAAGAGTTTATACCTATAAAAGCCTATAAAAACCGGAAGCAAACAAAACATAATTGGTTCTCAGGCCAAATCCAAACTTACTTTCAGTGGGCAACACTTTTGTTGCCAGCCAGTACAACACTTCCTAGGACACAGAGTTCCTTTCTCTTTGTGCTTGAGGACCTTGCATATCACATGCGCCCTTTCACAGAGTATGGGAATTCACCATCTCTCCTGTTGAAGTGTTGCAGTTCTATGATAATTTTCCTCTGTACAGAAAACGGAGTGCAAAGAATAAGAGTTTTGGGTTCTGATCTATGCTAAAAAAATCTATGAATGCATCTTTGCATTAGTGTGCATTAGTGATGTGAGAAAGGCCTTATGTAATGATACAGAGGACCTGGAAATAGTATATAAAATTAAGATTATTCACAAGGTGTGAGCCTAATGTCAAGTAATACATGCAACCCGAAGGCAGAAACAGCTACCTACAAAGTTTATCAGCTTCAGGATTAAGTTGCTGTTCTATCTAGACTCTCAGAATCATGGCTATGGACTTTAGCACCCAAGATTTCCCACAGATATCAGGCTTTTGTAGACCACTGCATTGTTAGAACTGTCACAATACCAGCATTTACAGAAAAGGACAAGAAAAGGCACTCTTAAACATCTGCAGTAGGGCCTGCCAGACTCTGGGCAGTCATGAAATTAGATAGACAGCAGTCAGTAAAAGCTTATACAAAATTGCACTCTACAGATTTTTTTACTCTTATTGTTTTTATTATTACTACTTATTTTTTAAATTTTATTATTATTACTCTTATTATTTTTATTACTCTTAACATTGTTGTTATTATTGCAAATTATTACTACATCTTAAAAAAGAGCTCCTCCTTCCCATATCAATACAAAAAGAAAAATGTTGATTCTTTGGGGCTAGTATAAAGAAAGAAAAATTCTATTATTCAATGGAGGATTGAATGGAAGCTTTTATGTCCCCAGACCTAGTAATTTAGTCATTTCAAATTTATTCATGTAAGTGATTCTGTTGGCTTTTTATGTGTATATAAATGTGAATAACCTTGCCATAATCTGACACTTTGAAAAATATAATGCCCATTTCCTTCTATTTAAAATCAGTCTCTTTGGATCTGTGACAATACTGACACTCATTAGAAGACAAAATGCACTATTTTGTTACATTTCAGGAAAAGTGAAGCATTTCCTTCTGTTCAAACAGAGATGGACAACTTGGCTGCAGGTGTTACTACTGCAAGTGCTCTGCATAACCTTCTGACCCAGTAGCATTCATGTTGTCATTGGTGGGTAAACTGTGCCTTTTTGGTAAACTAAAAACTGAAGTTCTATGATCCATTTTGGCCTGCCCTATGTTTTTTGTTTAGTTTTTTTGTTTGTTTGTTTTGTTTGGGTTTTTTTTTTTTAGTTAGTCTAACAGCCTGGTGACTATTACCCTTTTTGGTTCAGCTTTGTGCATCTTTTTGTGGTATAACACTTACTGCTTTTACGTATAGCTGTATTTCGTACAAAATTTAAAAAGTGCATGTTCTGTACAGTACAAAATTCCTATAGCCCTAGAAAAACATATTGGTCCCCAAAGGACTTTAGCCCTGCGAGTTTGGTTACACTATCACAAGGAACAAGAATCATCTAACATATAAGAAACACACCTTATCTTGTAAATTCAGATATAACCTTGCCAACAATGGGTAGGAGAAAAAGGTAAAGAGGTTGCCTTGCACACTGTTGATCTGACCCTTACATTGCTTACTCAGCCATATTAGTGCAGACTTCTTCAGTGATCAAGACCTCTGTCTGGATCTTGTCAAGGTTGCTGGATGCACTCTGTTCCTCTTACCTGGGTACTCTGTGAGACAGCATCCCTGCTCTGCAACAGCACTGTCCTGCTGTCACCTCCACCCTGGCTTGCTTTCCTGTGCAGAGCAGCCCAGTTTTGCTGCTTCCTGACAAAAATTACATAAAACACCTGCTCTTGCTGCCTATGGATTTGTAAATCAATTTGAACAAATGTAATTGTGCCTGCGTTAGCAGTTGGCACTTTCTCCTGGGCATTCAAAGCTCAAAGGAGCCTCAGAATGTTTTACACTGTGACATGCTCCTTGGTTAGAGTGCTGATCAAAATAATTTTAAAATAATCTTTCTTACTGGCCTAAAGCATAAGGATAATAATTCCTATCCCCTACATAATGCTTTTCTTTTTTAAAACTATTGTAATAAATGTAATGACTGAAACTGCTCCTCCAGGTACCCTTGTAAAGTAGCAATTAATAAACGTTTATACTTCCACTGTGCCTGACATCTGATGTTCTTGAATTATTTTATGTATTCAATGGATAAAACCACTTATGCTTTCTCTATATTAAGACCTATGAGACCAAGTGAATTTTAGAGCGCTACAGGTTTTAAAAAATATATCTTCCTGGCATAGAAAAAGGAGATAAAAAAGGATCTTCATGAACCTCTTTTGAGGTATCACATTCTACAATATCTAGTACTTGAATCTTGTCCCTTTTTTTTGCAGGAGGACATCCTGAAGCATAGAAAAATGAAACAAGTAGCTGATATCTGAAAACCAATAGACTTCCCCTTGACTCTCACTGCCTGTCTGTAAAACACATATGTGTCCCATAGTGGAGGGGCCAGGGACACTGTTCCTGTCTCCCCATAAGTCCCATCCCATAAGGTCTTGGAAAACTCTGAAGGTCCTCTGAAGGAGTCCTCATGCTGCAGGACATCATCAACCAAAAACTTACGGCACATATTGCAACACCTTTGATAGACACCAATTTAAGAAATCCAAACTTCTCCTGTAAAACATCAAAACACTTGTATAAGTGTGAGACGTTATAATGAGGAAATGCAAAATTGCTGAATTTTCTGGGAGATCCTGTGCACCATGGTGATGAACCAGAGTGCCTGCTTCTAATGTAGCAAGCCCACAGATTGTTTTGCTTGTGCAACCCAATTCTAAACACTAACAACAGTAGAAGGCTATAAAACCCTTTATCATGCAGTTAAATTTTTCAGGGCAGTTTAACCAAACCATTTGAAACTTCCCAGGCTTGACACATTGCTGAGATGGTACAACATGCCTCATTACACTGTGACACTGTGTCAGCAGCACAGATTGCCACCAGCCCTTTCCCTCGCTTCAGAAGTACAGCAGTGCAACTCAGTCATACTGTTTACTTCCAGGGAACTGAGGAAAAAACAGAAAAGCAAAATGACCAGGTGCATTGGAAGGGATGTTTACTCTCCTCTTCTAGGTGAAAAAGTAGAAAAGCTTTATATTTAAAAAAAAATAAAATTAATTTATTAAAAACTTTTTAGTGTTCCACTAAACAGCCTTGATTTCAGAAACAAGTATGCAAGACAGCCCCTGGTTCACCCTTCTAGGGTCACATAACTTGGAAAGGAGCAATGCAAAATATTCATTGCATTGATAGGAGGAGAGGAACAAGGCCCACTATTCAGTTACATACAATTACATCCATGTGCTCAAGTCCAGACTTTCTCTCAAGTCTGTATTCGTGACTGTAAATTAGAAGTGAAAAAGGACAATGGTGACCTCCAGACCTCAAACTTTGGCTCATAGATTTGCTTTTTGTAATTTCTTTTTCCAAAAACCTACCTACCTGGGAGCCTTTTGAGCCCTAGTCACTTCAAAGGGACTGGAAAGCAGCTGGAAGTCTACCTCTAACTACTCCATCCCTTTTTCCTAACAGGCTATCAGCAGAGGAGATGCTGTGGGTGACATGGGAAGGGAATGTGTGATGATATGAAGACTTGCAGCAGCTTTCCTCCTGCTTACATCTGAAAACAGGGAAATGTATCATTTTTTGGAGCCCACCCACCATGCACTTGATTAAGGAAGACACTTGTTACCAGCATGTGAATAGCCAGCATATCTGCATTTTAAATAAGGCATGAGAAAAAATGAAATTGTAATTAGCCTAGTAAAATCCATCAGTTGGTAATGCTATGGGGAAGCCTTGTTCTTTGTGGACCTGGTTTGCAAAGCTTGATCTGGGGCCAGTTTTCATCATTTGAGGTTTTCCATCTTCAACAGTTGCAACAATCAGACAGCTAAATCTCAGAAGGTGCTTAAGCATCCTGCTGAACTAGGCTTTGAATCAGCAATCTCTCTGGTTAACTAACTGGGATGTGACCCAGTTACAACACTCTGAAAGCTCTTTGATGGCCTAAAGTCTGGAAAGTGAATTCCTCTGATGTCTAATTCCTCTGATGTCCAGCCTCACAACTGGCTATGCCTGCTTGCTGTGTACAAAAAAAGCCTCTAATACTGGCAGAGGCCTCCCAGAGTACCTAGCAGTGAAAGCAAGCTGATGTATACAGTTAGTAAGAGGTTCATTTATCAAAGTCTGTTCATGTTAGCAAGAACATATATGGATAATAATGGCACGCATGTATGTATCAAGGTTCATTCCAAAGTTCTGAGTGCCTTTTCAGCCAAAGTCAGAGCAGTCTCAAAGAATTCAGGAGTCCCATTTGCATGCAGCTTCTTTTTTTAGTGCTGAATCCTCCTTGCTCTGAGGCGAAATAATATTGTCTCCTAGTTTTGCCCTCTGCAAAAGCTCTTTCTTTCCACTGCCAAATTTCCCAGTGTCTTTGTAATCCTCAATGAGCTATTCCTTCCTTCTCCTTGCCAAGATTGAGCAATCATACCTATGTCTTTGTTCTTTGATTGAAACATTTTCCATCTCCAAAGCCAAAAATAAACATGTACTTGCTGTTACTATTAGCAGGCCTGATACATACAAATATAGAACAGACCTGGTATCTTTTGTTGCTGAGAAGATTAAATTAATTTATTTTATTCTAAAAGATTTCTTGTCATGGGGAGAAAAGCCTCAGTGACTCAGGGCAGACTTAGAAATCTGTTCTTAATGATGTTGGAGATATTGTACATGCATGAATTAAGAAGTACCTCTACATTTTAAGGAAAGCATTTTATTTTATTAGCCTGAGGCATTAGAAGACATAAAAAATGTAGGGAAGTTTTTCTCCATTTCATTTTTTTGTCATGAGGAACTGAAATGCAGCACAAATGCTTCTAGCAGACATTTATATCTTCTTCCTGTCTAGACTTTAAAAAAATGATTGACATAAATGTAAAAAAATTAGCTACAATTTGTATTTGAAAAACCAAACAGGAGCTATATTTCTAAGACAATATTCCTTAACTTTTTGTATCAAGAAGCAAAAACACAAACCCAACGTGTTGAAGTCAGAAATATTCTAGAGAATTCAGATGAGAAAAGTGAGAGAATCTAATCTGATTCACTGATACAGATGTTCTGCTTCAATGGAGGACAGTGCCTGAGTACTTTTCTGAGAAGGATTTAGAACCAAAGTGGCTGCCTGCTAATAACTACTGTGTACCCTTAGTGCACCACATTTTGTTGAAAAAGTAAAAAGAAATGAGAGAACTTTTGTAAATATATGAGTATTCATGTTAAACTCTGAATCCAGTGCCTGTCTCAACTGAAGGAACTTGTGGTAATGGAGAAGAAGAGAGCAAATTTGGATTGGGAATGATGTTCGAGATGATTATATTCATGGCTCTAACAACCCAGGTGTCCCTTAACCAGACAAAGAGGTAAAGGTTGATTGCTGATTCAGCAGCCTGATCACTACTTTCCTTGTTAAGCAGGTTTTCCCACAGCTGAGATCTACCCACCATAACATTTTCCCACTTCCTCAGCAGACATATTTTGATGGATCTGTTTAGCCCACTCCTGTTCCACAAGCTGAAATGTCTTAGAATTTATTGCCCTGCTGCTGCCAGAAGGGGACTTCATCCCTTGGTACATCATTTACAGTTCCTTCTTCCTTCCCCTTTTGATGACACTGCCCTTTTAATTCTCTCTAAATATTATTGCATCTTTAAAGATAATTTTTGTAATTACAGTATATCCATTCAGATTTGGTAATCTTTTATGGCAGCAGTACTTGCATTCAGTCAGATTGTTGGCATATTTGCAAGTATTTCATAATTTCAGTGTATTACCTGGGAATCACAGATCCACAGATCCAGGAAGAACTTGTCCCAGTCAACTTTCACACAAAAAATGAAAAAAAAAAAAAAAGAAAAGGGAAGCTTACCCAATATTTCTTCCCCACTACACTAAAAACAAGAAAAAGCACTTTATTTTACTTTACTTTAGGACACTATTTTCTTCAGTATATCATCTAGGCATTCTTTCTTTCCAAATAACAAAATAAATATAATTCAGTACTCCTAAGCATCAATCAATCAATCAAAAAATGTATTTCCTGTTGGCTTAAATATATTTATTTGTATGAGGTACATATCATTATTATATAATTTATTAAATATGAAGTTTTTCATCAGTATAGAAAATATTTCATATAAACACATAAAATTAACTTAGACATGATAGTCTGTTTATAGAGTCAATATTTATCAGATTTCTGAAGAGTGTCAAAAAATAAAATGTACGCAAAGAACATATTATTTACACTTGTGTTTGTTACTGAAATGATATGGGCTATATGTCAGTCTAGATAAATAGGATTTTAACATTGAGCACTGAACTCGTCTCCAATGTCAAATTTGTGTAATATACAGTAGTATGCAGTAGCATCTCATTTAAAATATCCAACATGAATAAAGAGAAAACCCTTTTCTAAATTAAACCACCTAAAATATTTAGGGTTGTTTTTATTTTAAGCTGTTTATTTTGTTTTACTGTTTTTCATGCTTGTTTTTGTTGTTGGTTTTTTTTTTTGGTTGGTTACTTTTTTTTTTTTGATTTGGATTTTTGTGGTTTTTTTGTGAGGAGGTTCATGAGCGGCTTATTTTGGTTGTTGTGGTTTTGGGTTTTTATTCCCTAAAGAAAGTGTCCCAATAAAGTTCAAATAAGTTTGTTTGTGGTCCACTTCAGATCTGCTATGTAACACTGAATGAATTTTTTTTCCCATTTTTTCTACTTCACACAGCATGTCCTTAGATTATGGTGGGTAGATTATTTACATTCATAAACAAAGTAATTACATGCTTTAAAATACACTTCTTTGCACTCAAAACTTCAGCACATATTAGAGTAGGGTATCTTAATTTAAAAAAAAATAATTTAAAAATATAAATAATGCTTAAAAAAATGTGGCACTTTCACATTTCCATGTTTATCAATACTGTAGAAAATGAAAAATTACAACTAGGAAGGCCTTTCATGCTGTACAAAAGTAAATTTTAATAACTAGAAAGCTTTTTAAGTTACTTTTAACTGCATGGTTTCAAGATAAAGATCCTTTGGGAGCACATCTACTTTTCTCTGAGTTAGAGTTGGCAAAATGAACCATATCCTGCAATTCTGAAGCTCTTTGAGGTAAAGTAATTGAAAGGTATTGTCATTCAATCTACAAAATCAGATTAGACCTATCTATAGCTTAATTTAGAGTATTATGAGAAAATAAGGTAGACAAATAGCTGGAAGCTAATTTGTACATTTTATATGCAGGCTAAATAGTATCTCCCAAACTTAACCTCGGATTTAGCATTTATAAATGATAAGGCATTTTCAAATTTCAGAACCATTTATTTTAATCCCTTTTTATTTTTCAGCTATTCCTAATGCATTTTCTCTTTTGTCTAAAAATAGCCAAGGAGACAACACAGGATTATTTCTACCTCAGCTGTGCAAAAACTGATAACTATGTGGACTCTTTGTTGCCATATGCATGATGTAAGGTGTTGGCAAACACGGGAAAAAAGTTTTTTTCAGAAAATACTTCAAATTTAACTTTAATCAATGGTTAGTTTGCTAAATTTTGCTCAGCAATAGTTTGATTCATTCAGTCTCTCCTTCACACATCACGGAAACAAATGAAATAGGGAAAGCTCAACAGAGTACAGGATAAATGTTCGCTATAGTGACAAATCAAGATCCTTTCAATAAAGGACAAAGGATGGCCCTTTTACTTACATATGGTCAGATCAGATCATGTCTTTTGCTTGGAAATTTGTTTGGACTGAAAGTGTCAGATGGTTATGACAGGTACAGGTAGAGAAGTCTTTCCATTCCAAAAAGATTATTTAAAAGACCTTTGTTTCTACAACAACTAATGCTACAAAAATGCATCCTTTGTCTCTTTTACTGAAGTCCAGCATCTAAAAATATAAAGTAAAGATATAAACAGTTGAGCACACTGGAAAATACTTGTACTAGCTACTTTGTTCTGATCAGATTTAAGCATTCTGCCTTGGCATGGGATATCTCACATCATGGTTTAAGACTTAATAGATGAAAATGGTGGAAAAGAAAAGCATGAAATCATGAGAAGCATGGAATCACAGTTTAAAAAACATGAGGTCTGCTATCTTTTTGGTATATTATTTTTCGGGACAAAACACTAATAATCTTGGGACAAAATATTTCAATGTTCAGTAGTTACACAGAATCTTGGAATCTTTCACAGTAAAAAATTTTAAAAAACTTACATGAAATGAAACAAAATAAAATAAAATAAAAGCAACATTTTAACAATAAAATACATAGTATCTCAAATATTTTCCAACTGTCATTAAATAATATGGTATCATAATTAAAAGAAACTCAGTAAAGAAAAGATTAAGGACATCCGCAAAGAAAAAAAAGAAGAAAAAAAGAAAAGAAGAAAAAATATTCTGGTCAGAGCAACTGGAACCAAAATATTCTGTGCAGATTTTAAAATAAATAAAAATCTGTACACACACACCTAAGACTTATTTTGCACTCCCACAACAAATTTAGTCTCTGCTAGAGAAGAAAGGTGTACCCAAAATACATTTTCTGTGAACTGTCAGTTTACCAAGCAATTAAGTAACTTTGTCTAGTACATATACTTTAATTACTCTATGGCACATTCTTGACTCTGAGTCTAGGTAACTGGGCCAGATGTTGATCACTGCTCTCTCAGCTGCATCCTCTGCATGAAAGATCTCAAGGCATTTTAATACTTCCCACAGCGACTCAGTACATACATGGGTGTATGTGGAAAATAGTACTAGACCAGCTTGGTCAAAGAAGATGGGCGTATCATGTAAAACCTAATCTTGGCTTTTAGAACACACACTAAGGCTACCAGAGAATGCAAAAAAAGGACATCAGCATTACTGACTATACAGCTAGTGCTGACCTGACCTAGTAAGTCCCTTGTGGTTGCTCCAGATCTGAATATAACTCTGTAGAAAAATCTGCAGAGGTTTAAGGACAACCCGTAGTCACCAATATGGTTAAAGTGAAGTCGTCCATTAACAATTCATGCTCACCTTATATAGAGCCCTTGTTTATATAACGATATCTTGCAGGTGGCTATATCTTGGCCACAAATTCTATTCTCACAGAACTTCTGCTGGTTACACCATCACTCTGCTATTCTTCTTTTTCTGTTGCCAGCTCCCTTATCTTTTTCCCATAGCTCATCTTTCAGTAGCCTTGAAACTCAAGGCCCTCAGCTTACTCTAGCTAAAGTTAAATAGTCAGGATTGCTCACGTCTGTTTTTTTCCAGACAGTTTCCCAACATAACTCCAACTGAGCATGTCTTGTAGCCAAAGAGTCTGGGTAACACAGGCATATTATGATGATAAAAGACTCATGACATAACTCAGGCAATCCAGGCACAGATAAATGAGAGCTGGATGTGTTTTCTTTTTCAATATGAGGAGGTATGTAACTCCAGCTAAAGGTGATGACCTGTAGTAGGCACTGCAGTAGTAGACCAATTAAGACAATTTCTTCTTAAGGTTACTTACTACTTATTTTAGAACACTAGTATGAAATACATGCAAATGTAGATGAAAGTCAGCAGGGATTTGTAGCGGGAGGAGCCATTCTTGCTCCTGAAGCTCGACGAGCTGCTGGTCTCTTCCAGGACTCCAGCCACCACACAGTGCTTCCAGGGTAGAAGTGTAGCGGGAAGAGCCTTTCTTGCTCCAGAGGCTTGACAAGCTGCTGACCTCTCCATGCCTCGCACCAGAGTGAGCTGAGCTTTTCTCTGTGGGTGTGTGTCCCACCTTTATTGGTCCCCTGATCTTGCTCATGCCCAATAGGGGCCTGTCCTAATCAGGCACAGGTGGACTCACACCCACTCTTTGGCAACTCAAGGCACCTGGTTGACAATGTCTCTCTACAGGGATTGTTTTGTTAGAAGCCATAATCAACCTGAGTATTACTAGCATGCTGCAGGCTAAACAAGTTGGCCTATAGCACTACAAGAGCTATTTTTCTTTGAAAATCCTCATAATCATAGCCAGTGCATATATGTCACAGAAATGAAACAGAAGGTTATAATCAAGCCAAGCTGAGCATGTAAAGAATCATATGGGATATGAGAATGAGCAGCTACTTTTGTATAGTGAATGGTGATTTCTGTTTTCAAGCCAGATGTTTTACTGACAACACCTTCAGATATTTCATGAATATTTCAGTGCAAAATGAGCTTGAGCTACAAATTAATGAGTTCTTTTTTTCAGACCCACTTAGATATGCTATTACAGCTAACAGCATTCTCCCTTTCAGACACAGCTATTTTATGTTGATAAAATAGAATGCCTTATTCAACCCAGAAGAAATTTCTGTTAAAAGATTCCAAATTGTTGTAATATGTAGAAATATGTGTAAACATCTGTAAAAAAGAGTATTGAATCTATAGAGTCTGACAGATGAAAATACTATGGCTCAACAAATACAGGACAACTTAAGTATATGAAAAGAGTAATATGCTCTGAAGTTGCAAGCCCTTTCTCATCTGAGAAGTTTTGTAAATCAACAAGTTTGTCTCTGCACCTTATTGGAAAGTAACAGCTAGATTTTTTAGTGAAGTCCATATTGTGTCTTTTTCTCTACTGTTATTTATATTCATGCAGCCTTTTAAAGGAAAATTAAATTTATTGCTTTTAAATGTGACCTTTTATTAGTGAACCTAAACAAATCTAATTGCTGTGATATAATTGCCAGGAAATGAGTATAACTGAAATATCCTTGTTGCACTAAACCTAAAGCCAGTGCAGATTCACCTCCTTTACCTAATGTAAGGTAGCAAAAATGTTATTCAAGACACTGTCCATGCCAGACCTGACACTAAACAATCAGGCTTTACCTTTGCAGGACTGACAGCAAGCTGCTACTCCTGTTCTTGCCACAGATAAACTTCAGACAAAAGACTTGGAACAAAATTCCTAATACAGACCTTCACATATGCAGACATATGGACTATTGGAGCTTTTCTAAGACCTGTAATTTTCTCACAGTATAATGTTATAATGTTTCTTCTCCCTGTCTAATCTTCCACATTAAAATTTTGTCTTTGTTTTTCAAATCCAGACTAGTTTGAGTATTTCACTTTCTTGTGACGTCAGACTCTCATGTCATAATGGTGTAGTGTTCTATTAATTGTGGAATTTTGCTTGGATTTGTGGGTTAATTAGTAATATCTGCATTGAACATTTTTTTTCAAGATGTTTTACATTACAGCAATAAGCCACATATTTGGGGCAGCAAGAATTTACCAGCTTTCAGCTTCTTATTTCTTCATCCAATTTCTGTGAAAATCTTCTGTTTTCCATTCTTGGTTACACTGTGAAAAGTGAAGAACAGGACATACATGCCATTCTCTCCAGATCTTCTCTTGAGAGAAAAGATCTTCTAATATATCGTGCCTCTTTTATCTTTAGACTAATCAAATCAGTTAGGTTCATTGTGATGTTTTGTTGGGGTTTTGTTGGGTTGGTTAGAGGGGTGTGTTTTTCTTTTTGTTTGATTTCTTTTAATTTTTGTTCTATTTATTCTTTATTTTATTTATGTTTGGATCATATTCCTGGTATTTTCTTCCAGCTATTATATCTATATATTAAAATCACGGAATGGAAACTGAGACACACATGTGCATGTAAACTTGAAAACTAATATTATAGGAGCAATTAAAAGTAGTAATAAAAGTTCAAGAGTGGGCATCACAGTATTGAATAAACACATACAGGTACATGATTTCTTTTCCATGGTACAATTATCAGATGAGCTGGAAAGCTTTAATTTTAATGTGAATGATTTGCAGTCTGTGTTGAATGGGTTTTGCTTTCTTTTTGCCACAGTCCCTGACTTTGAAGTGAGGTAATTTTCCTTAATTGTATCTATCGTGCTTGTTTCAGACAAGTTCTTTGGGATGGGATATGCTTTTCCTATGATAAATATAATTCCATAGTGCCTAGTTTAATGCAGTATTATACCACTCTCTGAGTAGTTTCATTTTATCACTTATAATGAATCTGAAATTCACCTTTCACTAACTGCTTCTTCCAGTTTGAGAAGGTGAGCAGTTGCATGAACAGTGGAAAACTTAGAAAAGGATCTAATACGACAGTAATGTGTGTCTAGATATTGTCTATGTGACAAATTACTTGTTCTATACGAGATGATTTGAAAATTTGCCATTGCTAACTAGGAAGTCCCTTAAAAGGCTACATCTTTACTGTTGATTGAAAAGACACAGTTCCATGGTTGGAGAGAGTTGAAATTTTAATTCACCTACAGGTGTTTACATATGTAGCTCAAAACATGACTGTAAGATGCTCAGAAATTTAAAAAATTGACTTGGAACAGACAAAAACAGAACTTAGAAAATATATGCTTTAGATACTGAATGCATTTTCAATGGTATTCGAATTGTTGATTTTCTTCAGAAGAGGAGAATAAAATTCTGAAATGTATCTGCTCACTAGATTACTCTTTGTAATATGCACCAAAATGCAACATTATCTCAGTGAAAACTTGGTTTCTTTGCCTTTCAGTGTTGTTGATTAATTGTTTGGTTTCAGTTTTGGTTTTAAATCTAAAATTTGCTTTCATTCTAATAGGAACAACCCTGGTGTGTGTGTGTCTGTGTGTATATATATTTAAACCAGCTTTCTAAGGGTAGCTATTGTTATTCAGGGCATTTCGCTTATAAGCAAAATATTAAATTAGATTAGCTTACAGAATCCATAAACATGTTATGTCAGTGTGTTATAAGAAAGATAATGGAAATAATAACAAATAGACTTTAGTATCACATTTTAATTAGTCATATGAACAGTTTAACATAGAAATACTGACAAAGCAGAACTAACTGTATAATGAAGCTGCTTAAAGGTGTAGATAGGAGTCATCCTTGCAATATAAATGCAATATTTAATAAGAATTTTTACTTAAAATATTGATGTCACTAAATCACTGTGACTAGAAAAAGGCCAAACGAGAAGTATGCCCTGTTTGACTTTACCTAGGAAAACAAAGACATTTTTCTCTTCAATATGAATCTTACAATGAAAAAAATATCTGCAGTTAATGGATAAACTTAATAATATATTTCTTAGAATATCCAGGTCCCCTGCAAAGGGATCTGGACTGGCTGGATCAATGGGCTGAGGTCAATTGTATGGGATTCAACAATGCCAAACATTGTGTTCTGCAGTTAGGTCACAAAAACCCCATGCAACACTCCAGGCTTGGAGAAGACTGGCTAGGAAGTTGCTCAGTGGAAATGGAGTAAGTCAGTAGCTGGATGAATATTAGCCAGAAATGTGTCCAGGTGGTCAAAACGTCCAACAGCATCTTGGCTTGTGTTAGGAATAGTGTGACAAGATAGACTAATGAAATAATCATGCCCCTGTACTTGGTACTGGTGAGGCTGCACCTCGAGAACTTACGTTCTCATTTTTGCGCCCCTCTCTACCACAAGGACAGTGAGTTGGTGGAGTAAGTCAAGAGAAGCACAATGAAGCTGGTAAAAAGACTTGAGCACAAGTCTTATGAAAAATGTCTGAGGGAACTGGAGTTGTTTAGTCTGGAAAAAGGGAGTCAGAAGGGAGACCTTCCTTCTCTTTACAACTATCTGAAAAGAGGTTTAAGCAAAGTGAGTGCTGGTCTCTTTCTAGAAACAAAGAGTAGGACACGAGCAAATGGTCTAGAGTTGCAGCAAGGGAGGTTTCCATCAGATATTAGAACACGGTTAGTTATTAAACACTAGAATAGGCTTCCCAGGGAGGTGGTTGAATCACCATCCCTGGAAGTGTTTTAAAGATTTGTAGATATGGTGATTAAAAATATGGTTTGGCACTGGAGTTCGTAGTGTTAGGTTAATGGTTGAAAACAATAATCTTAAGGCCCATTCCAACAAGAACATTTCTGTGATTCTATTATTTGTAGTTCACATCAAGAAGAGTAGTTAAGAGGAGAGGTGTCAGGTTGACATTCTCTGAGTGATACATTTGTTTTTTAATTTGAATGGTAATAATGATTAATCTGTACCATAATTTTAACTTTTCCTTAGGTAGTCAGCAGAAAACTATATTTTCAAATATTTTTATGAAATGGTTAATCTAGTCAGGCTCCAAGCAAACTTCACAGAAGATTTCACTAAAGCTTTCAGTTCTTAACACACAACAAAGAAGGTGAAAACTCAACATTTTATGGAATAGCAATTGTGAAGTTCTTGAAGGTCTCACATATATATTCCTGAAGTGATCAACAAGACAAAGTGTAAATTCATTTCTTGATACTCTAAATGTTTCCTGGAGCAGCTATGTTTCTGTACCACACCAGATGGTGTAGCACATAATCATATATTCTAACATAAGGAAGCTGTTTTATTAATTAATATAGCTGAGTGTTATGTAGTAGTCATTATCATATTGCAGAATCACAGAATCTTTGGATTTGGAAGGGACCTCTGGAGACCATCTCTGGAGTCCACTCCCCCTGCCTGGCTAAGGCAGGATTGCCCAGAGCACATTAAACAGAATGGCATCTGAGCAGAGCTTGACTGCCTCCAGAGGAGACTCCACAACCTCTCTGGGAATTCTGTTCAGTGCCTTGTCACCCTCACAGTAGAGAAGTTTTTCCTCATGTTTAAATTCAGTTTCCTCTGTTCTAGTTTGTGTCCCCTGTCTCATTGCTGAAAAGATCTTGACTCCATCCTCCTTACAGTTGCCCTTTGGATATTTATAGAAATTGACAAGGTCCTCTTTCAGTCTTCTCCTATCCAGGCTAAACAGTCCCAGCTCTCTCACCCTTGCTTCATAAGAGAGGTGCTCCAGCCCCCCAGACATCTTTCTTGCCCTCCTCAGTAAAGGAACCATACAAAAAGAAACACCACGAATGAAAAGTGAGGATTAAAATAAGAAAAAAAAGGAAGGAACCTAGCCAGAGTAGAAGCTTATAAAAACTAGTAACACTGTCCTTTGAATGCACCTACGTACTTCCAGAAGCACACTGGGCATTGCTGGGTATGTTTTAAGCTAGAAAATGTTACTATTCCCTTTGTATAGATGAGTCACTGTTGCAAAACTCCTCAGGAGTCATGCAGGATACACAAGAAAAATTGGTCAAGCTAATACTTTAACCACTAAACCCATCTCCTATCTCACAACCTTAAATAATATCTACACACACACACACACACATATATATATGATTAAAAAGGAGGGAAGAGGAAAATAGGTATCTAAATAGGCCAGCCTAAAGAGGTTAGTAGAACATGGCTTTCAAAGAAATTAGTGTTTTCTTGTATTAAATCTTTCTGTGCAAAAAAATGGCAGGTGAAATGTACATTGGAAATATAGACTAAGAGGGATTTTAAATAATCAAAGACTATAATACATTATTAGAACCCATTGTCACAATATAGCATTCAGAGCAGGAGCTTAGCAGGAATTAAAAAAGGATTAAACCTTTCTAAGGATAATGAGAACATCCATAGTTACTGTAGATAGGATATAAAATAATATTTTTAGAAAAGAAATACAGGCCTTCCTCAGGGAATAAATGAACCATTAACTGAGGAAGTGAGGAAGAAACTTTTCTATATAAAAGACACATAGAGGATACAATTCGAAATAGGAAAAAACCACAGATCTACTGATCAAAT
The DNA here is from genome assembly GCF_003957555.1 of Calypte anna. NCBI lineage: Eukaryota > Metazoa > Chordata > Aves > Apodiformes > Trochilidae > Calypte > Calypte anna. The sequence goes on from NC_044245.1 coordinate 12,156,200, forward strand.
CTGTTTTGGCAATTTCTGTTCTCGAACAGTGTGTGTTAAATACATTTTAGTATAGTTGTTTGACTATTGGCATACATGTTCAGCTCCTTTCTACTGGTATAATCAGGATCTCACAGAATTTCCTAAAAAAAAGAGGAAATAGATGTGCATGTTCAGAGCAGCTGAAAATTAAATTTAATTTCACTAAAGGAATATCAAAATCTCATTAACCTTTTCATCATTTGACTTGGACCTACCAATGAGCTCAATTATATTCACTTCTTGCCAAAATACTGAGACCTAAATTTAAAAAAGTAGTAGGCACATATGAAAAGCAAAACTTGTTATCCTAAATTTGTAATTATATTTCCCTGTAGTTTCTATTTTATACAAATTATATGCTCTGGAAAATATCACACAGTTCAAATATTTGTTTTTTAAAAAAAAACAACCCACATGCAGAGACTGGCAACTTTTGACTACTCACATACTTGTCCCTTCAGAAACAATAGAAGAGCGTGAGATCTCTTCTAGTGTAAGGGTCATTTCCAGTGGTAAGACAATGAACTCTTCTTGAAAATATAAAACCTGAATGTTCTCAGAAGTAATTTTTTTGCAAGGAAATTTTCAATACCCATGAAAACAGGGATTTCTTTGAACACAGATAGCACATAATTCTTCACAGACTGTTGTGTTCTTGGGTGTTTTGCCATCATATAGGGCACAAAACCTCACTTTTGGAGGGCATTGTTGTGGACATTTTTTCAATTTATTGGTGGGTGTTCTCACAGGCTCTGAAAAACTTGAAACATCAGAAGGCTTTATGGTTTTCCTGTGAATGAGAAAGACCGATTCAATATTCTTTGTGAGTGCAACTTCGTTGTTAATTGATGGTTCCCCTATGCATTGTCAGGTTTAATTCCCTACAGTGTCCACTAATGTTACTTCATTCCCAATATCCTTTTTGTGATAAGCCTGCTCATTTGCACTTATAAAATAAATACAGTTCAAGTTCTGGATGCAGTTCACTCTAGAAACTGATCACATGAAGTATTATAGAGGAGTCTGCATCTCATTTGGTTGTATACATCCTCCTCCAATGTGCTCCATCACTATCCCAGATTTTTTACACTTATTGTTTCAACTGTTTGAAACTTTAAAAAAAAAAAAACAACAACAAACACAGATTTTCTTTTTTTTTCTTAAAACCACAAAGACAACACATGGGGCCTAAAAGGGTATCCACATTTTAATATTATGTAGTGTGGCTATGACCAATCTACTCAAGGGAGGCTGAGCATGTGTGGATGATGAATGACTACACGCTGTTCTGAGCAAGATGAGACTTTTAAAAAATTTTTTAAATTTTGCAGTACGAATGTAGCATTGTTGTGAACCTGTAGGTTTTACTTCAGCCTTCTCATTTATTAACATAGGCAATTAAAATCTGTCTATAAACCATAAATGGTTCAAAGAAAGTAAAAGGAGTATGGTTAATCACTACTGGCAACAAGGATGCCAGACAATGATTAGTCTCTATTAGCCACTATTGTAAAACTGTGCTTCTGTGAGAATTACTTTCACTGAAGGTGTAAAACAAAGATAAAGGTGATTTTTTTCCTTCTGGTTTCATTTATACCTTTATACTTTTAACCCGTGGAACTGATTGCCAGTGTTTATCATGAAGACTGGAGTTGTTAGTGGTTTGGAAAAAAATGAGTAGCCAATCATGTTTAGTATTACCTATTCAATGAGACAATTGAAATGCAATATGCTTGCCAGAGACTAGGAGGTATACAGATAAGATACCCCTTTTTTCATATTTTTTTTCCCCAAGTCAGTATTTACCATATCAGAAGCAGGACACTTGGATCACACACTGTACAACAGTTCTCTTACATAGAATATGACAATTCATACTATGAATTTGTCCTAATAAACTAACCAATTCAATTTTTTAATTTCTTTTCTCGTGTTTTGCTTCTTTAAAGTCTAGTATTCCAGGCCCAAATGAATTTTACAGAACTTATTTACATTTAGAGTAGTGTGCCATTCTTCATAAGAGGAAACTATCTCACTGACTCATAAATCAAGGGGAAAAAAAAAGTTTTCATCTTGTAATAATGCTTGTAATAATCAGTTTTTGACTGTTCAAATTTTGATTGTTGTTTTTAACATCAGAAATTATTCATGAAGGTATTTTGTTTTGGTTTTAAATGGCAACTACTGTTTTTGTTTAGATTTGCCAGCTTTAAAACTGCAAATCCATTTTCACAGTTCATATAAAGCTCACTGTACAATTTCTAACACAGCAAGGAGAAACTCAGTAAAGAAAATTATTTTGAAATTAAGTCAGCACTTCTAAGGAATTTGATATAAAATACAATTTTTTGCCTTCGGTAAATCCTTGAAAATCATGACAGTTTTTCTAGTTAACTTTCTTCAGTATGCTGGTGATGGAAATAAATATTTACAATATTTAAAATAGTTTTATAAATACTATATGAATACCACAGCTACCTTTATTTCTCTGGTACTATTTTTCATTAATGTCTTGGTACACAAGAAAATGTGTAGTAAGCCCAGTCTTGTATTAAAATATTAGAAAGTAAACATGAACAAAACAGCAGGTCTATTATGAATGTACTGCAATATAACTACCATTTTATCTTAGAGACAGCAAAACAAAAATTCTGTAGGAAGGTGTAGTCTAGAGAAGTTTGAAAATGTGTCTTTAAATAAAATTTAGTGGGTTTTTTGCATTCTTGTTTTGGGGTCACAGTTTCTGAAAAAACACTATGGTAGTCCTAAGGCTGCCCTGTACAGTGCCGAGGAGATACCAGGTCTGCCTGAGTGTGACTGTGCTGGGATGGCACAAACCCAGAACTTCACAACACCAGTGTTCCCCCTAGAGCAAGAAAATTAAAAAAGGATTGGTACAAGGACTTTTCAGTGGGATTTTTTCTAAATGTAAGCCTTTAATCCTCTGCTATGAGAAATAGTGACTGAGTATAGGGACTGATAGCTCTCTACTGTATTCAAGTCTTCATGACTGCTTACAGCTGGAGGAACTACATTTTTCCTGAAAAATGGAAAACCATAGAGGAAATCCAGAGAACGCCAGTGATGTTGGAACTGTGAGAGATAAAAAGGCAGAATGTTGCTGTTGCTATTGCTGCTGCTTCTGCTATTACTAATTTATGTAGCTTTCAGACTAGAAAGCAGTGAGGAGTCTTTTGTCACATCAATTTTTAGAGCCAGACACCAGAAAGATGGAAGTTAAACAAATTAAAAACCTGTTCATTGCCTCGGGCATATTTTACTTTGTAATTTGGTTCAGTTCATTTCAGCATTACACTTTTAATGACTCACTTAGTTAAACTTGAACTTATGATTACTGTTACTCCTTCTAATAAAGGCCTGTTTTGTGAAGGTTTCATTACCGCTGCCTCAGGATAACAGCTGCTAATTGGTTTTATTACTCTAGTATATTTTATTTAGACTTTTTTTCTCAAAAACCTCTGTCTGTGGTGCTTGCAGTCATTGTTGTCTACTCAAACAGTCAGTCTGCAGAGCTGGTATAGCCTAAAGGACATGTACATGGCAGGACTTCGGATTGATCAGTGATATCTACAGACGTCCCATTTATACCACAGCCTTTCTTTTTGACTTTGATGAAATAATTGTTTTACCCCCTAAAATACAGAGAGTAAAACCTGCATCCCCTGCTGGGAGCTTAGATGCCTGCTGATGAACACTACTAGGTAAGAGGAGGGTATTTCTAGCAGAGGGCATATATTTTTCTTTTATTACATCTGTACACTGGAACAAATTCACTGTCCTGTGGAGCTATTAGGAATTTTCATTGCTTAATCCTAGTGTTAGAGGTCTAAGGGACAAACTAAGTTTGCATTTGAATTTATGTAATATTTACAAAGTATTGCACAGTGCAAGGAAGCATAAAAGACTTCATTGCCTAAAATAATCCTAAGGCAGCATAACAGTAAGTGCCTCACAGCAATCCCTCCCTCACAGGAGCAGATGGGTTGTGCGCTTGCCTGCTTGGGGCTCCTCCAGCCAACCACAGTTTCTCAAGGCTTCAAGTGAAAGATAGGACCTGAATTTTCTGATACCTTGTTCAGACCAAAGAGATGATCTGACATGCATTTCCTATATTTGCATCTGAGTAAGGACATATAATTTGTATCTTATTTACCTACTACTTCTCCATTTGGCACAGTGATTATAATGAAATTGAAAATTAATTTATGTGATAAAAATAACAGAAAAAACATGCATTGTATTGTTTTCATTCCCTGTGTTTTATCTTAGAATCAGGCTATAAGCTGATGTTCTAATTTTTGGCTATAATTACCTTTTTGGATTTATCATGCACATAGTTGCTTTCTTTATCTAAAGTTGTCTGCTGAATTTCCTTATAACTGAGAAAGAAAATATGCTTCAAAGAGCCAAGAGTGGAGGAGGAATGCTTTGTAACAACTTTAGATCTGCTACTTAGACCAGAAGGGAATGGTCTTCCTAAAATCATTTTATGGTCATTGTACAGGACTGGGATATAGAACTTGACAGCTATTCTGCCCTCACAAAGAAAGAAGCAATGCAGTGGGCATTACTACCCAGCACACCATCAGGAACAAAACTACATGTATGCAAAAACCTACCTTGTATTCACTAAGAGAAGATGAAACTTCAAAAACTCACAATAGCAAACAAATTAATTCTAAACATAGTGGAATCTTGCAGGCTGTAGTATATTAAAAGAGAAAGTAAATTGTCTGTGTCATACACAGTGAGAGTCTGGAAACTGAGGTACATTCCATAGGAACAGAAAATGAAAGAAATTTCTACAATTTTTTTGTTGCAAAACCACCCAAAACCCTTTTAAATAAAGAGGGGTAATTGAATCAGTAAATGTGGTATGTTGAATTTGTGGCTGTTCATCTCTGAAAGCTCTAAAAGTCAAGTGGTTATGAACATTAGACCACCTGGTATAGGTGAGTAGTTTTGCGAAGCTGGGTCTGAGGGCATACTTAGGACAACTGATTTTATGAACTGCACCACTGACCTCTGCTGAAGATAATGAGTACTGCTCACTTTTTTAAACTTGGTTCCGTATCAGTAAGAACTAAAAAGGACTCTCCCTTCAAGTCAAGCTGCAGGGTCTGGAGACTGATGCTGGATGATGGTTTCAGATCAACGAAGTAGAGATTAGTGGGGATGAACTACCTGAGCTAAAGGAAAAAAATAGCATAAAAACACATACACAAAAAATATTCATCATGGATACATTTATACTGCAAGAGAAGAGAAACTTTATTTTGTGAAACCAAAAAGGTCAAGTGGATGGTGCTTTAGTTTGTGAAAAGGACTCTATTGCTTATGCAGATGAAGGAGGAGTAGTTTTAAGCTTCTTCCAATCTTATGTTCTTGTCACTTTTTCTACCTAGTATCACAGGGGTCCCTTTGATTTTTGATGTATTTCTGTCACTGAAAACCTCTCATTTGCAAAGAGATTCTTCTGTTCTACAACTGACTTTTAGTCAGTGAGAAACATCAAGCCTCACTGAGAAACATCAAGCCTAGGTGAATGTGAAAGCTATAACACATCTGTAAGAATTTTGATTCATGTGTAATACACTGCCAACTTCAATTATAATTAAAAATTTCATCTTCTGATGCTTCAGTTCAACCTCATGTTTTGTTTTCAGATTCTCAGATGCTACCCAACCAGGACACCCATGATTTGCAGTGTCACTATATATATATAGACTATTCCAAAGCTGGCTCTCTATTATTATTCATAGAGATTTCAAACTTGGATGTTCTTACAAGTAAAAAACAAGAAGAAAAAAAATAATATAATGCCATGATCATCTAGTAGATCATACAGGTTTTCTTTGATTAACTCTAGAACACGGAGAGAAAAAAAGATTCAGAGAGGAAAAGAAAGTAAAGGAAATATAATTTCATTAGCAACAGACTAGGTTAATATTTAAAACGATTTAAGAGCAGGCTGAATGAAGAGGGCATAATGCACTGAAAAGGGAGAATTGGATGGCTAGGGAGTAGCAGTTGCAGTCTCCTTCTGAGGGGTTCTGTAGTTTAAACTAATTTTTTTCTACTTTGACATTGTTGACTGCTTCCTGACATGAACTTCCTTCTCTTCCTTCTACTTCCTCAACTGAAGTTCCTCAAAGCTGTTAATCTGCAGTGGGTTGACTGGCTGAACATGAAGTAGCCACCCAGCCACTCTTGTCACTCCATTCCTCAGCTGGACAAGGAGGTAAAAATAAGATGGAAACGATTTATTATCTACCTCCCATCAGCAGGTAATGTCTGGCCACTTCCTGGGAAGCAGGGCTTCTGTACGTGTAATGGTTTGGTCCAGAGGACAAATGTCATAAAGATAACAAATGACACACATCCCCTTCCTCCTTTCCCCTAGGTTTATTGTGGGGCAGAAATTATGATATGGAATATCCCTTTTATCAGTTTGGATCAGATGCCCTGCCCATGTCCCCTCCCAAGATCTTACCCCGTCTCAGCCTACTTGGGGTGGAGGAAATAGTAGACACAGTCCTGAAGCTGTTCCAGCACCACCAAGCAGTATCAGATAACACTGGTGTGTTATCAATACCTTTCTAGCTACCAATACAAAGAGAAATTATGAGACCTGCTATGGAGGAACTTAACTTCATCTCAGCTGGGCCCATTCCAACTTCCTTGTTCCTTCTTTCACTGCACCTGTTTGTATCAATGACTCTCTTTTCAACTTCTTTTTTTCCCATGTCTTTAAATAAAAAACAGTGAAACAAGGAATTAGCAACACCTATATCATGGAGCCATTTTTACATTTTTTAATTTATTTTGTGCTTCTAACTTTTCTCAAAGGGAACTGAATAAGATGCAGTGTTGAATCCACAATAAAAGAAAACTCATCACGAAAACGGCACTGAAATATGTATATGCCATAATATCTGCATTTTGGTCTGTTGGTGTGTAAATCTTTTGGAAAAGCAGTAGTAATCTTCATATCCTAATGAGAGAGGATAAAACAACTCTCTTCCTTGCTCCTCTAGGGAGCAAAAAGAATTTGTCACTGATAAGGAAGTCATTTAGAAGGCATTTCTAGGATATCAGTCAGGCTTATAAGCAGCACAGCAGGAACTGTATCAAGGAGACCAAAGCAATTAGCAAGCAAAAGTCAATTCCCTGGTGAGACTGAGAGGTGGCTGAATTCCACTACTAGTTGTCTGGTTCTCAAGTTTTGATTGTGCTTTAGCTGAGTTTATTCCTGGTTAGGAAGGCCATCAAATATTGTTCTTTTTTAAAGTGGTAGACATAAAAAGCATCTTTGATAGTCATAGGCAATATGTTTTAAATCATCCACCAGTGCTGTTCTTCCAGCCCTTCAAGTAATTTATGTCCTGTATTCTGAAGAGTTTAGAGTTTCCAAATCCTATTACTTCAATAGCTGAGTGAACTATAATACTCTGAATGATCATTAATAACTTACATCTCCAGAAAACAGTAACAATAGAGAAGTGAAAACCTAAATAGATTTGACTCTTCTTCATACTCACTTAATCCCCTGTAAAATCATCATTCAAATTCTACTCTGTAATCATTGTAGAATTTCTGATGAATGAGGTGAATGTTTCTGTAAAAGTGTGCAATTTTATTCTCAAATATTTCCTAAAATTACTTTCTGCTACTAACATACAAAATGCCCATTATACTGTTGAGGATGTTTTATCTTTGTGATATTTTTTATTTTTAATAATTGTTGAAATCAAAATAATCTTTGATGAATCAATGGATCTAGTACCATGAGCAGTCAAAGTTTGTAATGTAATTACAGGGACCTTGGGCTGCACACCTGAATTCTAGCTCATCTTCCTAATTAGAGATAATATATCTCCTCTAATTAGGTCTCTTTCCTGCATAGGTCATTCTGGACCTGGACAGAGCTGGAAGACAAATGTTAGTCTGCATTTAGAATAGAAAACAAATGAAAAAATGGGAGAATAGACAGGAGGAGAGGAGAGCAGAGGAGAGGAGAGGAGAGGAGAGGAGAGGAGAGGAGAGGAGAGGAGAGGAGAGGAGAGGAGAGGAGAGGAGAGGAGAGGAGAGGAGAGGAGAGGAGAGGAGAGGAGAGGAGAGGAGAGAGGGAAAGTGGAACAAATTCATAAGAGAGGGAAAGGCAAAGGCATACTTTGCATGTTAGCTATGTTTCTTTACTGGTTTTGTCACAACACTAAGAACATTCTATCTGTGGTACTGTTATTTGCCAGGTCTGCTCAGTGAGTCTAACTTGTGAAGCTGGGAGACCTGAGATGACATAAGAAATCCACAGACCTTTACAAACTTGCTACAGAAAAATCTGTAGGAAGGAAACCAGAAGTGGATTGGATTGTGCAATCATTATTCTGATATTCTGATATACTTGTAAATCGTTGCTTTTTGGCTTCTCTATGCCATTTCCAGTTCTTAGCATAGCTCTGACACTATATTATTGATATTTTTTGAACTATTGTACTCTGAGACCTATTTTTTTTTTAATTTTTGCTTTAAAAAATTAGTGTCTTCATTCAATTTGTTCATTATTTACACTCACTGAGAAGCTCTCACATCTCCCATCTGATCTTATACTTCTGGATTTCTTACAACTCCAGTGACACAATGTCATCCCTCTAGAGGCTCTAGCACTAGACACCAGCACTTAGGTGACAGAATCATGCTCATATCCAGCTTCAGCCCACAGTGAATACTTCCATGGACACTTCCTTTGATTGATTCATCCTGTCTACCTTAAATGTCATTTTTTTTTTGTGAGAACCCAATCTTGCCCAAGCTGCCCTTCGTGGTCTACATGGTTGTCTTCATTAATGATGGAGCAATTTAGACTGGATATTTAATTTCCAGGCAGTTTAAATCAGGTTCAATCATACCAATTGGTATTCATTGTTTTTGGTTACAGTGCACTTGTACACACCTCTCAGAGTTGAGCTGAAAATTAGTGTAGCTTTCCTTTGTATAACACTACACTCAAAGAGTAGTTGTCAAGGCCTTGCTGTTGTATTACACATCTTACCAAACTATAGAAAACAAACTATTTTCAGTCATTTTGATATATAGCTCAGTCATCATGGAGGATAGATAACAGTGTCACAAATTATGGCATAATTATGTTAATAATTTTAAGGGAATCTGTTACTAAACTGCAAGTGAAATGCTACTGATGTCCACACACTATTTCAAACCAAATAATTTTTTTTAAATCCTTAAATAATATTTTTTAATGAGGGGAAAAATATCGATAAGGCAGTCCATAACAAAATCTAGTCACTAAACCATTCTATAGGTCTGTTTTACAATATGAGGAGGTCACACATGAAAAATACTGTCTCTCTAAATCAACTACTAAAATTGGAGAGGAGAGGGTAGAAAAGAAAAAGAAAAGCAGAAAAAGAAAAGCAAAAAAACCCAACCCAGCAGTTCTGTAAGTTTCAGTACAGTGCAAGGGTGACCTACTTAGCTTTACATCAGAGAAATAAATAGTAACCTATCACACTAGATTATTTGGTATAATCCCTATATCTTGCAAAGAAAAAAAAGAAAATTAGCCCTTATTCCTAGCTTGATATTGCATAGGAAGACTGCTTCTGGTATCCAAGATATCTGGTTTAACACAAACATAGGAATCTTTCCACTATAGTTGTTCAAGTCTATTGTTTTAGTACTATTTGTAAGAGTTCTTTCCCCATTGATTTGTCTGATATTTTTCATTAAATAAACAACACATTTATGATGTCTGACTGTATCAATCTGTCTGTGAGTATTGGTTAAATATCTGTCACTATCAGGCAGTAGAAATACAGGTTTTTTAACTAGTGTTAAAAGATTATGGCTACCCCAATGGAACTGTTCTATTTGGCATCACCAATATTGATATGGGCTGCATAAGAAATGCCTTGATGCATTTGTTAGATGTTGTTTGTGTTAAAAATATATCTCTTGATACTAGATGTAAAAGGTTATTCTGCATCATGTTAATGGGCAAATCTAAAACAATTTGTAAATACCTCAATCAGGCTGACAAATAGGCTTGTTGACATTGCTGCCACTGGGGAAAGAAAAACACTGTGTTTCTGAAAGGAATTTCTCCTATAGAAAAAAATCTGAGATCAAAAAACCTGAACCAGCTGAGGAACATGAAAATGCCTCCAAAATATAGTGTCCACTGTGAATTGTGTGAAATGATGCCTACAGAATACTGAAGAAATGCTGCAGAATGAAACACCTTTTAAAAATCACTGCCACCAACATTCCATGAACTCTTTTGTTCATCACTTCACAACATACCTGAGTTTCAAAATAAAATGCATTGATAAGAAAACAAAAGGTACAGAACATGTCACTGACAAAAAGGATAACATGTAGTTTAAAATGAAGTTGCTTTCTCTGAGTCACACTATGTTCATAAGTAGCTCAAGGAAAAATCTCTCCTGTAGATACAAGTTCTGCTCAGCATGTAGCCAGTGGGATCATCTACAGGACTGTCTTGTCTCTGTGTTTTCTGTACTCCAAAAGAAAACAAATGTGGAGATATGGAACAAAAGCACTTTAGCAAATTCTCATATGGTAGGGAAAAAAAGTCCCTATAGTGTGATACCAAAAAGAGAGTATAATGGGAAAATGGGAAAATTAGTGCTAATATTAAAAATATTTATCAACATAGAAATTAATATACTGAATAAAACTATGCATCTTATTTTGTTATTATGTAATCAATACATTATGTCTACCATCAACATTTCCAAACAAATTTTCTCTTCCCAGGTATTTTGCTTGCTTAAATTCACTGGCACGGAGAAATGACATGTCATGCAATGCTATAGTTCAAATCAATAGCTTTATACTTAATTCTGACAAAGTATAACATTAGCATTACTACCTCCTACTAATTGTAAAAAGCCAAAATTTTCACATTTTAACAGAATAAATTGTTAAAGACTGCAAAAGCTATTTGCACTAACACAGGGCTTCCTTTCCACACTGTTCATTCTTACCTTCATGTATTGTATCTATGGCCTAGATCACAAAGGTACACAAGAATTATACTGTTACATACTGCCTCCAGAGTAAATTACAAAATCCTTAGCTTAGGACATTCAGCTGTTTTTTAAAGAGTGTTTGCTCTTGCTCAAGATTAAATAATTTATTTTGGGAATTTTGGACTTGCTACAAAAAATCAACCTGTCTAGAAATATTCTGATGGTATTAGATTCACTGTGTATATTTAAAACGGTGTCTGCTTGGTGACCTGACATATGTTGTTCATAAACACATATTTGCACAGGACCTTAAGGAGTAACATAGAAGCAATAGTCATGAAAAACTGAGAAATGAAAGTCACAGGAAGGAAAAAATAATAAAAAGACTTTCAATTCCCCAAGGACTTTCAATCAGGTATTTAAAAGAAAACAAAAAAAATACAAACTTATTTTCAGCTTGCTAACAAAAAATAAAGGCAAAAAATATCTTTCTTCCACACTACCTCTTCAAATTCTGTATATTATTGAAAATAACAAGTGTAGATTTTGGATGGAAATAAAGCAGCCAAAAAGGGTTCACAGTGGTTCACTAAATTATTCATTTAATCATTATTGATCTCAGATGAATTAGCAAATGGTGTGCTCTAGCTGAGCACAAAGTTATTCATCTTTGATTGTAATCTTAGAGGAAACGGAACTACATTTTATTAATGAAAACCACAACAGAACACAGTAGGCAATTTTTTTACAACATGTTTAACATAAATTAAGAAACTGGGTGTGTTTTTATAGTTCAAGAACAAAAATAAAAATTGTATCATATATGCAACAAAATAATCAAAATAATACCTTCTTTACATATGAAATCAGAATTTTTGCCACTTCTGTAGTTGTAGTATATTATTATTATTGTATTATAACAGGTATAATAGCATAATACAGAACAGATTTTGGGTAGTTAAGGGTTTTTTGCAAAGTTCCATGTCATTGGAACAGGCTCTTCTTGCATATTTAGAATCTGTAAATTAGTGTGCAGAATTAACTCAGAGCAGTTACAGGAAAACACTATCTGGATAAATCAGTTGCCTACTGCTGATAGTGGCTCTTAGATTAACAGAAGAAAATTGCTCAGTGGGAAAACCAAATGATAATCTAGAGGAACTTAAAGCAAACCAAATTATTTTTTATTAGTAGGTTGAAATTCCCTCACACACAGTATACATGCTTATTTCAGCATTATGCTATATTTAATGCCCTAATAATGTTTGTTTCTTCAGTGATGGAATTCTAAGCCAGAGCTCTAGTGACCTGAACCTTTTCCTGGCTTTTCCTGTTATGAACAGACATGACTACCTGGACTAGTGCCCTAACAAAACCCTTCCTCCTGGATATGAGATGTTGAAGTGGTTATGAACCATGACTGGAAAATAAATGAGAGGACAACTCAGCAGTCTTATTGCCTGATAAGAAGAAAGCTAGAAAAGTCCACAAGGATAAATTCAATTTGAAAAATAACTGCACTGTAAATGCATAATATTGTTTTGAAGACTCAAAATAAATGTCGGAGGTGACTCAGTCACCCCATATCTCCCTGTATCTTCTGCCACAGCTACACTGGTTGAGAGAGGCTGGATACTGAAATGTCAAGGAGAATATCAGGCAAGGAGTGGATACCATCTGGTTTGTACAGCAGTTACCCTGCCATTTATTTAAAAGTTCAGTTAGATAAGTGGACTTTTAAGTACTAATATAGGAATCCAAAACAAGCTGCATAAGGACATAGGAAGGTCTTTACCTCTAAAACTCAGAGGTCTTAAGAACTCTTCTGGCTGCTGATCAGAGGAGAAAGAAATTTGCCTCAAATCAGAGAAGTCTTTTTTTTTTTTTTCTTTTTTTTTTTTTTTTTTTTTTTTTTTCTTTTTTTTTTTTTTCCCACAGCTGTATTAATTCCTGTGCCTCCAGTGAGAGCCAGGATGAGCTGACATCACTGTGTACCAGAGCTGGAAAAGCTATTTGGTTACCTTCAGTGATGTTTCTGCCTAGGACCCTATAAGAGACTGGGTATCTGTTTCTGTAATGTCTCCCTAAAAATCTGCATTATGGACTGATGCATCTACTGGAAGGTTGTGCTCTGCTCACTGACAACCATGTCTATGCATTATTACATAAATAGTGCTCACAGTTTTGATTTCTGATCAGTGTTTCTCTTCCCAAAAGCTAGATATTGATTAACATTAAAATATTTTCAAATGCATTACTTTAAGAAACTTTTGAAGAATACTTCATGACTGGTGATAGTACTGTTTCTGGAAAAATATTCTAAGAAGCTTTTTAAACTTTGGTAAAACCAGATTCTTTCAGGACATCCATCAAATACTATAAATGCAATGCTGATTTTTCTGATGACACTTCACAAAATAATTTCAGTTGTCTGAAAGTTGTCAAACCATGTTCAATGCATAGTAGAATAACTTCCTCAGAGGAAAAGTGGTTGTCACTAAAATGGTTGCCAGCAAAAGATGAAATTTTGCTGTGTTGCAGGATAATGTCCTTCTGCTGGACCTTATAAAAATAGCTACCAAATGAAAAAGAAAAAAAAAAGTAGCAAGTTAAAATAATGCAACTCTACAGGGGTTGTCTCCAAAAGCATCAGCAATTCCCATTAATTTTAGTAAGCATCAGTGTCTCTCAGATGTCTGTCAGTGCTGATGAGAGGGCAGACTCCCCACGTGATAACTGTTGGATTTTTTCCAGTAAAATCAATGGATGTATTCTATCTTCATCAGGTCAGAATAAAACATTTCAGAAATACAAATGTCATTGAGGAAGGAGAGGATGAAGATGCCCAAGCAGAGATTTTTCCTGCAGTGAGACAACAGGATGTCCCCCTGCAACCTATGGAGAAGCATGGTAGAACAGTCCCTAAAAAAACACATAGTGGGGCAGTCCCTGAAGGACAATAGTGGAGTAGATGTGGATTTGTAGCCCCTGAAGTGTCACAGGTGGGCAGATGTGAAGTAGGAGCCTGTGAATGATTATAGAGAGGGGCAGATGTAAACCTGCAGCTGTGGAGGACCCTGACTCTGGGGAGGTGACTGTTCCCAAAGCAAACCATGACTTTGTGACAGCCCAGAAGCAGTCTGTTCCTGAGGGACCGCACCTGGTAGGAGGGACTCATGTTGGAGGGATTCATGAAGGACTTTCCCCTGAGGGACCCCATGTTGGAACAGGGCAAGGCTGTGGGGAGTCCTCCCACAACATTCACTCAAAAGTTTATTTTCCATTGCTGGAAAAGTTTGGCAGAGTCATATCCACTGTGTGCCATAAAGCCAGAGCCACAGCTACCAATCTCAGGAATCACAGTGTGTACACATCTGTGTATTCCCCGCATCCCTTACTACAGACAAATCTCCTTTTCCTCATAACTCTCAAAAGTTTACTTTCCCATTGGCTATGCAGGGCAGCTGGGGAAATGGGCTTGGATGAGGTTAGCTTTTGTGAATGCTCTTTTTTATAGTAATTTACACTAATGACTTCAATGGAATTGTCCTGCCATAAATTAATTTATGATCCTTTAGGCACCTATGCACTATTTCTAAATCCAAGCTTAACTTTGTTTCAAAAATGAGGATACTATACTGCCTAAACACTTTTGTAAATGTTACAGGTTGACACAATTTGTAAAAAGGATGACACAGAAACAGGTCCATTTAATTATGATCAGCCAAATTAAGGTTTGAAACCCTCAAATATTAAATACTTATAAAAATAACTATTAACTATTTAATGGTCCTACTTGTTCCCCTTCTAAGTGATATTTCAGTTTCTGCTTGTATGTTCATCCTCATCAGCAGCAATACTGAGAAATTCTTGATGTGGCTTTACTTCCAGGATATCTTATTTTATTTGGATTTGTTATTCATCCCTGAAAAAGATTTAATTTTTCCTCTACAAATGTGCTGTCAGGTGTGCATGAAGCTGAATTTATGCAAGACCATTTTCCCAAAGAGGACAATTAAAGGCAAATGCTGTGTGTGATCTGTCTGGGATTTTCTCATGTTTTAATGTGCCTTGACCTGCTCATGTCTTGTTATGTCTGAGAGCACCTCTGAGAAGCTGCTGAGAGCTCTGGCTGGCTGCTCTTCTCTCATTAAAGGTAGCAAGAGAACATGCAGTTTCAAAGTGCTGTTTCTAAAGGATAGTGCTTGTTGTAAGGTAGTTACAACAGAAAATAGAAACATTTTTGCTGGACCAAGTTTGGTTGTCAGTTATATCCCACATTTTCAAAAACCACTGAAATTTGCACCTGTGCAACTTACAGGAAACCGCCTTTATAGGTATCATAGCAGAAGAAGCTATTTTTTCCCTCTGAATTTTTAGAATTTTTTTCCCTCTGTCTTATTTTTCCTTTGTCACCCCCTTTTCCTCCAGTTTCTTGGAAGAACGTAACTGTCACTTTTCAAGCTACTCTTCAAGTTCAAGGCAGTAGATGTTCAACATCTTATCTCTAAGTCTGCACAATCTCTGCGTGTCAGAGTGCATCATGGGTGTACTTCTGCCTACCTGGTTTCATGTCATTGATGTTCACCTAGTCCTTCACGAACAGTTTACTAAACATAAGAAAAAGGGAGAATCTGTCTAAAGTGGATTTTAAGGAGTTCATTTCTCTACAGGAAAGGTTAAAAAAATGTTTGGTAACTACTGCTATATCTCTATTAAGCAATATTTTGGGTAATATTTTAAGCACCTTTGCTATTCCGCTAATGAAACTCACTATGTTGTACACTGCTTTTACTTACATCAGAAAACTCAAAAGCCACAGAAATAATTAATAGAAAAAATTTCTGTATTACTGGTGTGATGCAGAGCACTCTGTCCAGTATCCAGAGTTGTTCCTCTCTCCATCTTGTATTCCCCTGTTCCTTTCCATCTCAGAACTTTGAGGAGGAATTTCTTAAAATAAGTAAGCTTAATATGCCCAGTGAAGTACAACTACTTAGCTAGTAGCCTCAAGACATTGCTTTAAACACAGAGAAATTAGATGTGAAAATAGCAATAGCAGTAACCTATTCCTATATATGTTCTTCATGTAAGATAAACATCACAGAACAGTCAAATTCCCTGTGCTTAGACACTGAAGTCACCTGAATTATGTGTATTTGTAAGGAAAGTTTTACTGCCTTGTGAATGTACTCAGCATAATTACATAGGTAGTTAATTGCTTCATTCCTAAATTGTACCTAGAAACTGTCTGGAAAGCAACTATATAGTACCTGTAGTATTTCACATTACTAAGTCCCAAAACTGAGCATACCACTTGTAGGTGCTTTTACATGAATGAAGAGCAATACTTGGAACTTATTTTTAGAGCATATATGAAGCAGAATAAGCTTGAAATAGCTCCAGGCATATGCAGTCCAGGACAATTTGAATGCATTCAAATGAGGCCACCATATCCAGAGGAACAGAATAAACAGGCTCGGCCAGGTATAGATGTTGCTATTAGCACTTTATGCTATTACACCATGAATTCTCCCACTGAGCCTTGCTGCTGCTAAGGGGACATGCTTCCTAAAGTACTATAAATATACATGAATTTTTATGCTGGCTGAGGTCACGGAAAAGGCACAATTTGCTTCAACTAAATTAATTTGAGCAAAGTTTCTTCCAACTCCTGTATTATTTTCATATGTGTATTTGCAATTTTAGACTTGGCTGCTGAAAGGTTTTAGGATACCGGTCAAGACCTTTTGAAATCAGCAACTTCACTGAAACCAGCTGGCTATAACAAAAACTCAATTAAAATTCAGAAGGTATTATACTGTTAACAACCTTGTTTTTCCTGTATTTATCATTCTAATAACATTTTTAGCATTGGTTTTCTGTTATTAGCCAAAAAAGAAAATATTATTTGTTTACCATTTGTTAATAAAATAAAAGCAATATTAAGAACTTACAACATAAAACTGCTCCTTAGGGAACATACCAAAGCTACAATTAAAAGTATTCAGTCACCAAATATATTTCTAATTTGTTCCACTGAAGTGTGTAAACCTTGTTGATAAATGAGTAGTGTCTCTGAAGAGTAAAGATAAGAAATATATGTTTCTATAGTTAACTGTTCAGAAATATCCAAGTCACTCATTGAAAAGAAGAGAGAGCTTATTCCCTGGATCTGGAGTGATCCTATGTACTGCAAGGTCATTTAGCTGGCCCAGATCTTAGTAGAAATTTGTTGAGAGCAATGTAAAACTAATAATAGTCATAATAAGGCCACTCAACAAAAATTATTGCCTGTGTGTTGCAAACTGAAGTCTTCCCTGGGAGAGATACAAAATATATTCTGCCAGTTAATAGATGAAATTCTTTAGCTCCTTACTTGGAATCAGGCAGTGCTTATGTTCATGCAAAGAGAGAAAAAAATACCCATAGCAGCTAATCAATGTTGAAACTCATAAAGCAGTCTGTCACTCTTACAGTTGCAGTAGGATATTAGTGAGGCTTTGCTCCTCCCAGGACTCCAGAAGGAATTGGGAATTTTTCTCCTTTCTCTGCCCAGCAGTGTCAAAGTAATTATCTCTGTGCTTGAAACAGGGAGGTTTTTTTTCCAGGGATGACCCTGAGCTGAACAAGCACAGCACTGACATTCTGCACTGTACATGGGTGTTGCAAGGACCTTCTCTCCTGCTATCCCAGGAGACCAGCAATGGGCTGATGACAGCAAAGGTAATGTCCTCTTCTCAGCAACCATAGCATTTCTTATCAGTGAAGACTACTTCTTACAGCTTTATGTTTAAAAACACTGTAATCCATGACATTTTTTGGCTTCAGTTGACAGTCTAGAGAAATCTGGGCCTTGTCTGCAAATTATTATGCCCCCTGCCTCTACCTTTGCCAAATACTATTTCCATTAGGAGAAAAATGTTTCCTGAGACAGTGATATTTTTCACCTTGGCTTTGATGTGAGACTTCATACATCCAGTTCCTGCTACTCACAATCCCTGAGGTTTTTTTAGATCACATCTGTCCTTCTGCACCACCCCAGGGCTATATGCTTAAAATAAGTAAATTAACACTTCTCAGCATGTCCCAGACCACCCAAGTGTTTGTGTCAGGGTTGGAGTCCATGTTTCTGTTGTAAGCCAGGCAGTGAACAGGTCTGAGCACAGGTCTTTTGTGTCCCTGGTGCATGGAGCGCTTAAAAAATCATCCTTTTGTTTTGTGACAAAGGCTTGATTGGGACACAGAACATCTGTAGATCCTTACCCTGGTAGGTTCAGGAATCTCATATTAATATCTAAGAGTATCTGAGTACTAAAAAGCATATAAATACATTTAAGCTGTGGTACTCTCATCAGCATTTCCTGCTTACATGCACATGAAGCCTTCACACTGGCATCAGAGGATTTTATTTTTCCTATAGCCTGCCTTGGAAAACTTCTCTAACTAAGGACTTCCAGGGAAGTTGAAGGTTTCTGAATAAAAAGGGTTTGTTTATTTTCACAACTGATTAATTAGTACCAAGTTGTAGATGTCAAGATGCGGATTTGGAAGTACATGTTCAATAAACTTGCTGTTTATTGGAAAGGACATGAAAAACTCAAGTAAAACGTTTTCCTTAATCCTTTAAATGTGTTTCACATATCAGTTTTTTTCCTTCTTGTGTGTACCTAATTTTATCTATGATTTTAGTTCTCAAAAATACAATATGAAAAAGTAAATTCCAGGAGTGTGCTTTGAAGGTGGACAAAGCACAGGTTTAAACAGGTTCCTCTATACCAAGCAAAGAGCTTTTGTATGGAATATGGAAACACTTAATGAGGGAGGTGATGTAGCTATTTTAAGGGTTATTTATGTTTTTGAGGTATCTAAAATGTTTACAGCAATGTGACTTTAATGAGCCATGAGCAATTGGTAGCTTTTTTTTTGTTGAATATTTTCCCCCGGGTAAACTGAGTCATTTATATTATTTAGGTATTCAGTCACCAATTACAGGATTGAGTAGGAAATGAGGTAAAAAACCCCAGCTGTTTGGAAGCAAAGTATCTACAAATATACAGTGAGGGAGCTTGAGGTCATTAAAATCTGTGGTATGGGACTAGTGGGCTCCAGCTATGTGCATTATTAATAAATAGACCTAGATCACTCAATTGCAATTTCTGATTAATCATAAATGAAATGTCTGTATATAGAATAATTCAGCATGAGGTAAAAAACTGGATTTTAGTTTCCAGTGGGTGGAAATTGTAGCAGTAAATGGTAGATGGATTTAAATTTAAATTATATACAGATTTAGATAAGGGTAAATATAAATCAATGGGAAGATTGATTTAATTTCCTTTTTTAAATCTGACACTTGCTTCATTCCCTGAGAAGCATTCCCCTAAGGGAATGACCTAATTTACCTCAACTTTCCAGATTTTTTGACTTTTATGTATTTCTTTATGAAAACTGAAAATTTGCACACTCTTCCTTGCCTTGAAAATTTTCAGGTCAAACTGAAGCTAAAAAAGTACTTGTGCTCCAGAGGGGAAGTATTCTCAATGTCATCTTAAAGTAGACAATGGATTAAAAACCTGATAGGATTGTGTCGAACCCTATGTCTATAAAGCATTCTAGTACTTCCTGAAAGAGTGGCTTAAACCATGAAAAAAATTAATAATTATGCCTCTAGAGCTTTCCCATGATAAAGCCTGGGGCCACAAACAAAATCTTGAGTGGCTGCTCAGGAGGAAAACACCAATCATTCTGTATACTAAATAATATGAGAATGTGGGGGGAAATTGTGTAAATTCATAGATTTTATATACTTAATACATATGCATAAGAGCAAATTTTAGCAGCTTTTGAATGATTCTGTTTGGCAATATTATACTTTTCTTGCTCTTTCTTAAAATGCTAGTCCTATTAGTTATTCATGGGCAGTGTTTTCTTCAGGAGCTTTGCTAATATTTATTTATAAGTCACCATATTCTACCTGATTGCCCCATTTATTAGTTTCAATTTCATAGGTTTGCATATTAGTGCTTAGACAGCTTGAGGCCGAGGAGTCGCCAAAGGCCCAAATGCAATCTGTTTCATTGCTTAACCACTGCATTTTTATAGAACATATTCTCTGGAAGCTGGACTGAGGTTAAACCTGTGCTGCCATAAGAGGAATTAAGAAGACGTCAATTTCTGAGATCCAATGCAGGAAAACAACCCAGACTGGCTAAGGAGACCTACTGGTAAAGTAACTCAGTTTGTATCATGTCTGCAGTATCTAACACACCAAAATGTGAAAGGTTCCTGTAGCCACAGGATTGGAGATTCTCCTTGCTTCTTGTACGGCCTTTCCTCATCTGCTGTAACACCACTGAAGTTCAAACGCCTTCATGTACCATGTCCTCTGAAAGAAGATGAGAACAGACATAATTGTCTTCACTATACCTCACATCTAACAGCCTCTTTTTGTTTTACCACTGAATATCAGCAAATTACATATCTCTCTTCTGAGCTCTTAATGATGACATAGATGACATGACTGATATTTCTGATAATAAGTCAAGTATACCTCATCTACCCTGGCTTTTTCTGAATGAAAAGTCAAGGAATTCCATTTGTCAAACTAAAAGAAAACAGCAACAGTAGTTGGTGTCTACTGCATGGCACATTTAATCAAAGAGTCTTCAAGACAATTATAAACATTAATTACTAAATTTAAACTAAACCAGCTGTGTTGTACAAGGCAGAAGACATGAGACTTTTTTTATCAGCTTCATTCAAACACCTTTAAAGGTACCTATAGGCATAGGGTTTCTTTTTAATTAGTAGCAAAATATGAACTGATAGTGTCAGAAGAATGTGATCTAAAATAGTTATTTGTCCAGTTTTGGTGCCATGAGGTCTTTAGAAGTTATAAGATAAAGTATCTTTTTACATCCTATCCAAAAAAAACCAGACAATCCACCACAGAAGCCACACAGTTTACTTTCTTTCTGTGACAGCCAGAAACTTCTTAAGTTTGTGTGATCAGAAAGATTATGCATAAGACTATTTAATGCAGTAATACAGCTGCTAGATCAAGCTAGAATTGGTGTCCTATAATGTATTACATAATTCACATTTTATCTAACTGACACTTCTTAAAACTTTGTATTATAATTTAACTTTTTTAAAATTATATTCAGTGTTTCTCAGTTGAGTAACAGGCACACATTAAGCACAGCACAATATGAACAGTACTGGTAGAATGTGGGAAAACAACATGTATACAACACATGGTTATATGTACAGCTATCAGCACATTAAAGTATAGATATTTACATAATTATATATAATTACATACATAGTGATAATTGCAATACCCAGCAATTTACACTCACTTTAACTCAAACTGGTAAATTACATGTTCATATGTAGTTGAAAATACATGAACAAAATAAAAAATGTGTCTCCTGCTCCTTGTCAGAGAGGTCAAGTTATGAGGACCTTTTGATTCTTCTCATGTCCAGTGCACACAGTGAGTATCATAGTTCACCAGAATTACCAAGTATTATATTATAATAAATATATATAAATATATTATATTATAACAGATATAATGGCAAAAAGTGACCAAAATATTGCTAGTGATCTTATGGCTGAGTTAATGAGTGTTGAAGGTTCAGGCACAGGACATCACAGCATGTCTTTTACATTCAGTCAGAATCGGACCTCATTCTGTCACCTGCTGTGAATACTTGTACAACTATTTTTTCTGTACTTGACTTGTTAGAAATTTGAAGTGTAAAAAGCAAAATTTAATAATCAATAGTTATTGTTTAGACTATCTACGCCCTATACCAGGGTACCTTAGTGCTTCATTAAAAGGCTCTGATTTGTCTTTGCTGTTGGCTTTTGTGGTAGGGTTTTCAGGCTACGTGTGAGAGAAATACAGCTGGGAAGAGAATTGTATGGAGCAAGAGGTTATGCTTAGAATTTAGCTTGTGGATATCATAAATTTAAATAAATTTATTTATTTAAAATAAATATATTTGTTTTATTATTTAAGTAAACCTTTCAGCCACCTTACTTATGTATTAATATAAAGTAGGAAATCACACAGTGCTGTAACTTGCAAGCTGCTCTAGTAAAAGCTAATGAAATTATATCAAAAAATATAAATAATAATATCTGTTATGGACAGGATTTCTCTGATCATTGGAAGATTGCATTGCTGACTACTAAATGTAAATAAATCATTGCATTCAGATTTCTTCAAATAAATTTTTAAACATCTGACAATCATTGCAAACTTAAAAGTTACAGGTATTAAAAGAACTGAAAGGCGGTAAGCTTTTACCAACAGATACACATCTCACTGAAATGCTAGCTAAGGCACCTAAACTCTAATTTTACTGGAAAATATGTGATGCTAAATACCACCAGAGAAAAATGCCTAATAAAGAACAAGGCTTGATGCACATTGAAGAAAAAACATGGTGCACAATTTCTATCGAGAATTTAAATACACTACAATTATTTGGATCCGGGATAGAGGAGTATGGCATTGCCTTCTCAGAATTTAAATGAGTATAAATGGAAAACAATCACAAAAATGCTGGTAATTTTAACTGAACCAGAATGGAACATTTCAAGTAACTCATAATGAAATCAATCCATCTTGAAATATGAGGATTAACCAGATTAACCAAAGGTAGTTAAAGTAATACCTTTCCAGTTCCAGCTCTTTTAAAAGTCAAACACCTTTTAAACCCCTAGCCTCAAGTCCATCTTTCACTTGTTTCATATTCATTCAGTATAAAACTGATCTTCATCTATTCATTCAAGGACAAATACCACTCATGCTTTGACTGAACAGCCATATACTCTTCAGAGTATACATTCACTTTGATTGAACTGCTTCAGATATTAAGGACTAGAGGTGACTTGACAAAACCTCAGTGAAGTCTGAATTTTTCCACTGTCTTCAGTCCAATTCAGATGATTCAGATGACTGAAAAAACTTAGGATAAGCCAAATCTTGCACAACTGCCCTGATTACCCACTTGAAAAACAGGGTGCAGTACCTCAAAATCAAGAACATGAAAATCTTTTTTACAGATATGTCAAACTTCACCTTAAAATGGTTGAGCTTTTTACATCACTAATCTATTTGGATACATACACTAAAGTTTACTAGTTAGTATCCTTTTTTATTATTATTATTCAGAGTTTTTGTGTTTTCTCTTAAGCAATACCAGAGTCTTGGGATAAAATAAAACTCAACAGAGAAGGATACATGGCAAACTGAGCTGTTAATGAAAATGATACATTGATGAGGTACTTTAAAAGGTAATGGCCATTTTTCTCTCTTCTTTAATGTATAATAATTTAATAACTTTGCCTTGGGAACACGACCTAAACAGAAAGCTACACTTCTCTTGTTTTATTTGCTGGTGTCCTCTTAAATCTTCGCTGCCTTATGTGCATACACACACTCAACACACACATAGATTTTAAAAGCCTATATTAGTCTGTAACACTTTGTGTTTGCAGGATGAGCTGGTGAAATCCATGGCCTTGATTTTCTAGGTTTTATTTCTCGCTACCACCTCTGCTTTTAAAGACAATCAGAATGGTTGTGTTTGGAAGCTCAAACACCTGTCTAACTTTTCAAATAAAGCTTCCTTACTTTAAATAGCCCAGGTAAATTTTATTAAGTCTTTCCATTTAGAAGATAACTAAATATTTTGACTGGTCTCAAACTGTTCTTTCTGTTTTCCACATAGGACTCTTGCATCTTCGTCAATGATATTGTGTGCTACCCATCTGTTCACAAACGGCCTTTTCAATGGCCAAAATAATACATAAAAAATTCTAAAGGAAAAAAAAACAAAACAAAAAAACAAAAGCAAAACCAAACCCAATAAATATGTCAGCATCATCTTTTGGTAGGCTTTTCTGGCTACAACAAAGTAAATTGCCCTTGTTTAGCACTTTTATGTTTATGTAAGGGTTTTCTCTTGTGTTTTATGTCCACCGCTACATATATGCATTTTTGAGGTTTGATTTTCTTGTGTGTTCTTACTGTTTTGGACTAAATGTATGCACAGTCATGATTTTATATATCCTTTTGTTAAAACCGATCTTCTTTCCCAAAGCTTAAACCCCTCTCTGGATGACTTTATATACAGCAGCCTTATCCTTGCTCAGCCTTTGTTTCACTAAACTAAGTAGGTCACACATTACTAACTCACACTTTGATGACAGTTATTGCATTTACTCATTCACTTAAGCATGTCTCAGCATCTGGTCCAGTCCGAGTTCATCTTTCCTTTAGGTCCCTTGGAAACTCAATCTCCAGACCCACTGATGTTGCTTAGAGAGAAGCCCTCATTACTTTCTTTTTAGGTATTAGTTGTATCCATGCTCTTTGAATATAATCCTTTTCATTTTCTCAGAGGAATATATCCACTGAGTAATCAGAATAAAACAAGATAACATTTCAAATTGGTACAGTACAGATCCATTATTTTTACTGGTATTTTTCACACAGAGGTACTTTGACCTTTTAAATTGACCTTTAACATTCCTACCTAAATCATTTTGAGATGTCCATCTGCAGCCAAGCCACATTTAGAGGACCATCCGTACATTAAAAAGGAAAAAGAATATCAGGAAATATTCTGATTTAAAAAAAAAAAACACAACCTCATCACATTTCTAAAATTTCAGGCCCAGTGATATCAGATTTCTAAAAAAACCCCATACTCTCTGATCTTAATTTTCCAACTGAATACTGATTAATCTTACTTATCTTTTAATCATGTCTTCAGTGTCATTTGATGTTTAAATAATAAGTTCAGAGTTAGATGCACTGTTATTTACATCCTTATGTCACAACATTTTAATGGGTTTATTTATAAGAGTAATGGCTGACCTTTAAATAAACAAGTACAATGTGATTGCGAGAATCAAAGTTCAATTTTATTGTTATGCTATGTATGGATAGATTGCACAGGATTATGATATGGTAAGAATTATTGGGATAGGGCTGTATTTCATTTTGCTTCTTCAGAAGTTTAAAGATTCAACTTCTGGTTGACAAAATGGAAAAATGCATCATTTTTACTCACACCAGAAGATATATGTAAAGTGCACAATTAATTTCTGGTTTTATTTTGGTTTGGGTTTTGGTTTTGGTTTTTTGTTCTGTTTTCATTTGGTTTTTTAAAGTTTATATATTAAGCATAATAAATACATTACAAAAAATCCACCTGTTAATGAGGATAACAAATGTATCATCTAGTTTGATCATGATTATTCTTTTTCTACAGTGTCGTTTTGTTTTTTCCACAAATGCATTTACTGAATATTTAGGAGAGAAATTCCAGTTTTGGGCTGCTTATGAGTTCATTTTGATTTCCAATACAAGAATTTCAGAATTTGAGATTTTCAAGGCTTTTCAGCTTGAAATCTGCTATACCACTTACCAATTACATTTTAGCCTTATTTTGTTTTAGTTTTACCTTAGCAGTCTTAAAATATTTACTAGAATGTTTAGCACAATGAGGAGTAAAATAAAATCAATCTGTATTCTGTACTAGCTTCTGCACTGCTCAACTCTTGACTCAGATTACATTAGATTGCTTCCTTGAGTAAATCCACCATCATAAATGCACAGAGCATAAAAAATTCCTTCTCAATTTTACTTCTCTTCATAAGCAATTAGTACTACATATAAACTATGGGATCCTTCAGAAAATAGGAAATAATAAAAAAGTAAATAATATTTATTTGAGAACATATTTTATCTCTGAAAAATCTCTAAGCATTTTGTCTCATTGGTTAGACAATAATATCACTTTTTAAGAATACAGGAAATCATTATAACCGTCCCATGAGTGCCATACTTGGATTCTTCCACTCTTTACTGAGGTATAGTGCTCACATTTAACATGTGCAGTACCCAATATGGAGTTTTATTAGTTAGAAGTGGTCATTTCTCAGCTAACGTATCCGCAACTTATTTCTGATAAACAACTCATTTTGACAAGAGCACCTGAAAAATGAATGGCTCTCAACAAGTTAAATAGCACACACAAAAAAAAAATTTTCACCCTTATTTTCACACAGAAATTTTCTTCTAATCAAGGCTAATAATGGTAACACAGGAAACAAAATTATATAAAGTAACTTTAAGTGACATGTAAGATAATATAATTCACCTAACCCTTTGGAAAGAAAATGTTATGATTCTCCCTGACAAGTTTACATGAAAATCTTTTACCAAAAAGAGATAAACTAGCTATGTTTTCACTTGAAAAAGCTTGTCATGACTTGATGAATCAAGAAAAGGTGGATGGACTGTTTTTTAGGAATCCTGCAACTCTTCTAGATGATCAATCAGTTAAAAAAAAAAAAAAAAAAAAAAAAAAAGCATTTTTCATCCTTGCTTGTCTTCCAAGATACTAGCAGTTTTAAGATTAATCCTGGCCCATCTGTAAATAAGGAAAGACACCAGTATAGATTATACTGCTGCAGCTAACAGCAATTCAAATCTCACAGTAACCCACCAGTTTTCCTGACATGTTGAGAAAACATGATAATTCCACTTTCCAGTGGATTATAACTCTTTTAGAGCAGCACAATGAGTTCTGTGCTGAATGTAAAAGAGATTAAAAATTAGTATTCAAGTTGATCCACATCAGTGTAAGTGAAATGTAAATAATTAAAAGCATTAATGATATAATGGGAACCTACTTGACACAAAAGAAGTCTGCTGCTCTCAGAAAATAACTTTTCAAAATAATAGAAAAATCTAATAGTTTAAATATGTCAAATAGATCTTTGTTGTTTGAAGTTAATTAGTTGGATTTAGAGTTTATTCTAGTGTAAATTTCTGAGAAAACAAAGGATTAAGTATTGATGTACAGTCAATATATAAAAATCCTGAAGAGTCAAGTTAAATGGTTCAAAACATGCTTAAACTAATTGAAAATAAAGACTTTCTAAATATGAATCCATCTTTATACCATAGTCTATATTTGGCACTACTAGTGAAAATTGCAGTTATTTTGATTCTACATCTAGTATTCCTCTGCTAATTCAGTATTTCTAACATTAAAAATAAACCAATGTCTTTTTGTTTTCTTGTAGCACCTGTGTTATGAAAGCAGCACACTATGTGAGTCATGTACTATAACGAAGGAACAGATGCTGCAAATAAATAGGAAAAGCATGAATTTTTGTTTAGCATTGGGAATCTAGTTCTCACAGTAAAGGCAATCCACTAATAAAAAAAAAAACTTCATGGTTCCTACAGAAATCATGTAGGTGATACTTCAGAGTACGAAAGTAGATTCCTGGATTTTCAAGGCTAGTATTCAAATATCCCTGTTTAATAGTATGTTACCAAGCTTTACTGATGAAACCAATAATTAGGATTTTTCCCCCTGGCACTTTGGCTGATGCATAGCAAAGTGGATAGTGTATGTGTATGAAGTTTTTCATACATAGCTTGTTGATTTATATCAAGATTGAAACAGATGTAATTTGTGATTACAAATTAATATCTTTCTTGCCCTTATATGGCCAACCCAGAAGCAAGCCATAAAGTCACAACTGCAGCTGTGGTGTGCAACAGAGGTTGGTTTGCCATGCTAGAGAAGCATATAAGGTGTCGAAGTTCAGTAGACTGGACATTCTATTTCATTTCTTCTGCTTTGCAAGGGATTATGTACTTCTATCTTTAATCCTAAACCACCTAAAGAGCAGACATTTAAGCAGAAAGGTCATAACAGATGGTTCTACCTCAAGTGAAGTGACTAGAGTAGTAAATTCTCTGGAAGCAGCTGTAGATCAACTCTGCTGATCTCATGAAATTAGAGAGAGCACCCAACTGTGCAGCTTTTCACCTCAAGAAACTGTATGGACATGATGTAGAGAGGAGATAGGGTTTGTTCCCAAGAAGCTGTTCATCTGTCCATGATGAAAATTCTCCCATGTATGAGATCACTCCAACTGAATTATTGCCAATCTAAAAAAAAACCAGTATGTCAGGTTTTACTGGAGAAAAGGATCATTTGATTTTTTGAAAAGCAGAATATTTATTAACATTTGCACATTATTATACTCAGTAAATTCTGAAATATCAACCAGTGGCCAAAGTTCAGCAGTTTCATGTGGTTTTCTCCTGCTTTTTTGTACCCCATTTCCTATGCCTTTTGCCTCTAAGTATAAGCAGTCCCAGAAGGGCACATAGCTAATTTATAATCTTATTTCTAGAAGGACAGCACTTTTCAAACAAACAAATAAATATATTACACAAGTATGACACAGTTGTGAGATTCGATGTGGTGAGGGAAACAGGAAGAAGTTAGATTCACATCTGTGTCTTTACCTTATTTAAAGATTTCTCCTCTGTGGTTTTACTCCTAGCTACATTTCATATGTAGATTCAACAATGAATTTAATTATAGTAAGCTCATTAGAAATGGAGCCATTGCTTATCTTAAGTTCTGTAAAGTAATGTATATTTACAGCACTCTATAAGCAGTATTCAGTAATTGGTACTCTCTACTCTGTTATATTAATGTGAAAGCATAAAAGGATTATCAGAGGTAGGAAGGGCTTTTAAATCCTGTGAAGAATACAGAGAGATTAGTCGCTTTGTAAATTAGAATGGAAAACTAAAACCTGATGAAAAGGGACCTTTTTTTGTTACTTTAGTATTCTTTATAGTTGGATAGTGACTCAGTATAAGACTAGTTTATTAGTCCTATATCAGGCTTATCCTCTCCAGGTATAGTGGCTCATGATGGTGGAAGAATAGGACAGTAGTTCCAGAAGAAGTTATTAAAAGATCAGATACATCTAATAATTCTACGACTAGATATTAGCTTGATATCCTTGATTAGAAATCCTGTAATTCGGTATCATGTTAGTTACCATGTTACTGGCACCCATCTTAGAGTATACATCTAAATATATCCTTCTACTTGCCTTTCTCTCTCCCTCCCTCTTTTTTAGCTTGACTTCTCTATTAAAATTTATTCAATGAAATATGAATTTCTAAATTTAGGAAGCTTTAATTTAATAAAAGCTGTAAAGCTTTCAGGTCTTTGTGCAAGAGGTTAGTGTTAAATTTATGCTGCAATAACTGAGAAGAAGAAGTTTCGGTGTTTTTAAAGTAGGAAATTGGTTAAAAAGCAGAAAAAAAGTCACAAATTACATTTTCATGAGCATGAATTGATGCAACGTTCAGGTCAGAAAAAATGTGTATCGCTGTATATTTCCAGCATAAAGCTGACATTTCTTTCATGCAGCAAAGAAATTTAAAATGACATTCTTTTATTTTCCATAGAGACAGTTGCTATAGTTCCCAGCCGAAAATTGGCCTCAGCTGGCATGTAATAAATGGAAAAACATGTAGATAATAGTCATGAACTATTGTGCACTGCTGGTTGACCAGTTGTCAAATTAGTGCTAAGCTGTAGTTCTGGCTGTAACTCCAGATCACACACATGCTCTTTCCCATTTTTGTCTTTTCTAACTAACATTTGCTATAACCTTTTGATTTAGTGCATATTATTACCTAGCTGTCCACCACTAAACCTTTACTATAATAAGGAGGACAAATATTCTTTTGAAAGAAAAAGTGACATTCCTTGAAGATTTTTTTTCTCTAATATCATGAAATTGTAAAAATGAAAGTTGCCTCCTAAAAAAACAACAGAAAACACATTTATCTTCTCTTAACAAGCTCAGTCTTGTGAACAAAACCTGTCAGGAATATTTCAGCAGACTCTGAGGAAAACAGTGTTCTGTCAAAACTCAGGTATTTCATGGAAAGGGGTTAATCTCAATGCACATTCACCAAAGCAGAGTTTGCCTGGGATTTCAGATTCCAAGGAAACATAGTTTTAAGCCACCTGTGCCCCGCTGGGTCCTATATAGTAAACCTTCCTACTGCCTTTTCATGGTAAATGTGGAAATGATCAATTTTATATCTGAAGCACAATAAATATATCCATTTTCCCTACTGCAGAAAATTTCACACGTTGATTATTCCTAATCACAAAGTAGATGATGGACTGAGGAATGATGTAGAAATTATCCATCAGCAAATAGTGATTTCAGTGACAGACCTGTAAGAATATATGTATTTATTAATCATTTAAGTGTTGATGGAGAGGGCATAACACCTGTGATATTTCTATTAAAGTAAATCAAATAATACCGAGGAAGCAATTTGACTTTCAGGCATCAGGTAATGAGGTGTCAGTTTTTCAGGTATCAGTTAATGAGGCTGGACAACCATAAAACCATAGGTCCCAATGGGATGCACCCACAGATGCTGAAGGAACTGGAGGATGTCATTGCTACGCCACTCTCCTTCATCTTTGGTAAGTCCTTGGAAACAGGGGAGGTGCCTGAGGACTTGAGGAAAGCAAATGTCACTTCAGTCTTTAAGAAAGGCAAGAAAGAGGACCCAGGTAACTACAGACCAGTCAGCCTCACCTCCATCTCTGGAAAGGTTATGGAACAATGCATTTGTGATGCTCCCTCCAGGCACATCAAGGGCAAGAGGCTTATCAGGAGCAGTCAACATGGCTTTACTAAGGGAAAGTCTTGTCTGGCCAACCTGATAGCCTTCTATGAGGATGTAACTAGGTGGATGGATGATGGCAGAGCAGTAGACATGGTCTGTCTTGCTTTCAGGAAGGTATTTGACACCATCTCCCACAGCATCCTTGGTGGTGAACTGAAGGACTGTGGCCTGGATGATCGGGTAAGTGAGGTGGATTTTTTGATAAAAAAAGTTGATCTATATTATTGAAAAGTAAATAACTTGTGGATTTAAAGGGAAAAGGATGGCTTAAATTCTACTAATTGGAACACAGTTTGGCCAAGAATAAATGTTTTTTTTATTTTAGAAAGATCAAATTTCAAATTTAGGAAGTATCCACAGGGAGAAAAATGTCTGTCCTTAAATACTGTTCCTGAGATTTTTGTTGCAATGCAAGTAACCACATGGTGAAAACTGCACATTCTTTGTCTGAGGAATTCATGGAGTGATAAAGAAAATGAGACCCTCTGAGGGAATAATTGCTTCACCATGGGGAACTCATGCAACTTAACTTGAACTTTAAATCGATCTGCTTTTGTATTTGTTACTGCTGGTGCACAGTAGTATGAGAAAGAAATTGTGCAGCCATAAAATGGATGTTTTCAATATTATGCATCATGATAATGCTGTGACTACTTCTATAAATAATTTTGTGTTGGATTGAGAGTTTTTTCCATCTCAGTTCTAAACAAACTTACATAAATGCAAAAGTATATAGCTCAATGCTGAAGATTATGAATAACACTGTTCTGAACCCATGGAAAAGACTTAAATAGAGAATCTCTCCATATTTCTAAAATGTGTTCATTAATTTCATTTGTTCCCAGAGCTGCAGAGCTGTGATAATTACCATATTTCGATAGATGCCCCTGTGTGCTCATGCTATCACTGGGCAGAGGTCTTACAGGATTACGTGCTTGATTTCCCCCAAAAGCTCTTCTTTCCAGTAAATATTGTGGCAATTTGAAAGGATTACTTTCTTATGTGCCTTCCAATTTTTCTATCCATTTTTTATTTGATAGCAGCAGCTGGTAGTCACTTAAGAGTGACAATAACACTCTCATCATCCCCTTGTAAGGTGGACACACCTTATGCTCCCCCCATCACAGACAGGTTTCCCAGGGTGGTAGGCAACAGAACAGATATGGTAGAAAAGAGATTAATTTTGCCTGTAAGTCTATTACTTTTTCTCAGAAGATGTTCCTTGATATATAACATAAATTTCAACTATTAATTAAGTTTCTAAGTATCAGCAATATGTTTAAAAAGTTCAGTTAATTCAGTCAAAAAGAAGGTGTTTCATTTTAAACAGCTACAGTTATTAGGAGGGATGGAGGATTTGTTGTCTTCTGATCCATGTTTTCATCTCCTTGTTCTATCTTTATCTTTTTTTTGTTAGAGGCCTTCATAATTTGTTCCCCACCCTTAAAGCCTGAAATACACACATTCCCTTTACCTTACAATACAAGTTTGAAAAAAGCAGTGAATGGTGGGAAGCTAAAGAAGTATAGCTGGTAAAATACTGTCCAAAATACTGTCCAAAATATTTAAAAGATGCCTATGGAACAGATACTTAATAATGTTGGTCCCTCAGCAGCTGAAGGACTCAGTTAAACCTTTGAGACTTGAAGATATCCATATGCAAATTTACATTAACTAGAAGATTGTCAAACTAATCTCTATTCTTTACTTTGTTCAAAGGATTTATTTTTTGGAAGATGAAAGTCCAAAAAAGAGTTGGATTCTCTTTGGTAAATCGAGAGGTTAAGTAACTTGTAAAATGTCACATCATAAATCTATGGGGAAGATTGGAATTTGACAAATTGGTTGTAATTTCAGTCCTAGGAGTTAATCATATAAAATCCTTCGTGCACCTAAGTCACTGAGTCTAAAATCAGTGATTTCATTCACTGTTTGTAAGAGATTAAGAAGAGATTCTACTAACAGTTTTTTTTCAAGCAACTTTCTATTCTGAAATACATGTGGCAAAATAACAACCCAAATACACATTACCCATTTTGACATTTCTCTTAGCACCAAGGAAACTTTTCTCACTAAATGCCTGGGGATTTCACATATGTATACTGATGACCTTCTCTCCACTACCTCTGTGAAGCAAATTAATACACTTTTTTATAAATAGAAAGCCTATGTGTGTTGATGTAGGAAGAATCATAAGCTGGTTTTTAGAATCATTTGCTGGAATTAAATTACATTTAGTAGCCCAATCACACATATAAATGGAAGATATAAGATGCCAAATGATCATTTGAAAAGGAATTTTTTTCCCGAACTAATATAAAGCAGGTATCTAAATACAAACGTGAATCTAGGATAAAGTAAAGAAAAGTGTAATTTTAGGCCCAGCAAAATTGTAAGCCTAAGGACATCCAGGCACATCAGTGCAAAGTAAAGGAGGAGGTAATCACAACTACATTTGGGAAAAGGATTTTCATGTTCTTCTCTTATTTAGTCAGTCATTACCAAAGCAGCCCAGCTGGTTAGTGAGAAAATCACAAAGAGCATCCGCCTTTAACTGTAAGAGAATATTACCTTTCCTTTATTAATATACACAGAATTTTCTGAAAGATGCTGAAGGAGTTAGATTTTTAATATAATTTTAAATTTTTTTGTATAAAAATGTTCTTAGAGCCCTGCGTATATTAAGGGTACTCATTTACATTAGTTGCTCCTACCATTGCCCCCTCTTGTTTTTTTCTATTTCCAATATTTGCTCATTACATCTCTTCTTTCTCCACTTGTACAGGCAGAAACACTTTGTATGTTCTGTTGGAAAGGCAACAGGAAAGGGCATCTGACTTAAATTTGTGTAAATAAGGGGGGGAAAATTTTTAAATACATATATATATATATTTATATACACATATAAAGGTTGAGTTTTCTTTGTCTAAATTTTATAATCTGTAAATCCGATTTTTAAAAAAAGTTCCATGTGTAAATTAACCTAGTTACCCTGATCATTCCCCCACCTTGTCCATAAGATTTATCTTCAGAAATTAAAAAAACTCACTGTGTGAGGATATAGTTGCCATTGTAGAATTCTGTTTAAAAGATGCTTAGTGATGAACCCTCGGGAAAGCACAGCACAAAATTTTGTTTGTATCTCCAATGAGAAGAAACAGGAGGTAAAAAAACAAACTAACAATCAAATTTTTAATAGGATGAAGACAGTACTGACTCCTCTAAACAAATATTGTTCTTCTAATAGAGCATACATTACATGATGGGATGTAATCTTGTGCTTCCAGTGCTTACAGTCTTCCACTTCTGTCATATTTTTTCTATAAACAAGCAGATAACCACATAGAATGAGTTAAGAAGTAAGTAATTATCTAGTAAGCCATAACTAAGGGTAGCATTATGCATTTTTAGGAATCCTGGTAATATGAATTTCCTTGAGTACAGCAAAAGCTCCAAAAAATTTTGAGACATAATCCAGAAAGTATCAAGAAATAATTGGCAAATGTAAAAAATCAGTTAAAACTGAGGTTATCTAGAAGATACCTTGGATTTTCATTCATTAAGGTTTCAGACAATTGAATGAATTGTATAAATTCATTAGAACAAAAAAACGAATCCCACCAGGTAAATTTACTTTAGTATGTTTGACTTAAAATATTTTACAAGCTGGAAAATACTTGAATGAAGAGATTGGAAGAAACGATCTTTTAATGCAGAGAACAAATCTCACTTCATTACTGTCACATTTTCACTGGGCTTTACTCACTGACACTGGTTCATTCACACCCTCCTTAGATTTTGCCAAAGATATGAGCTGGTGGCAGTTGCTCAGTAGGCATTAAGATTCTTCCAAACCAACTACTTCAAAGCTGCACATTCATTCCTACATGTCCAATTAAAAATTCACGTTTGAGCTATCAAACAATCAACCAGAAAATTTGAAACTCAAAACAGTTTGAAAGTCCCAGCTAACAGAGCCACTAAAATAAGCATCATGTATTTCATTCTTATTTTAGCTCTACTATTTAAAAAAAAATTGGATATGTATGTAGTCTCAAGCTATCTCAGAGACAAAAGAACAAAGTAAAACTATTTTTGGTGGGAGAAGAAGAATAAGGAGCTTGTGCACAGTCTTTATTAACTCTTCACATCCTGTCTATTATCTAACCCTGGAAAATAAAGTCCAAGGTTATTTTCCTTCTTCCTTCAGACAATTCAATACTGTGACTGGAGGCTGAGTAAATTTCAGGACAACAACTGATTTGAAATATCTATTGGATATCTCTTCTTCTTGAATCTGAGAAGTTTATCCCAGTAATCCTTATGTTATCAGACAACTGAAAAATATACTCAGGGATAAATCTCTCTAAGAAGGTTACACCTCAGAGTAAGCATCATCCATTCGTTGCTATAATTTCCAGCTTTTCCTTTGCTTTTGGCTACCTGTGTTTTATATAATACAGTATGAAGAGTGGTAGTCATGTAAATAGGAGTCAATAATTCTCTGCTGGCATCATAAAATGCACATAGTGCAACTTCAGTGATTTATGAATGACAGCAGTTCTCTGAGAATGTGCTCATATGAGTGCTTATTTTGGCGTGTCACTGTTATTTATTAGCTTTTAGCCATCTGACCTTTGTAAACCAATCACTTATTTTGCCACATGTGCACCTCTTTTTTTCCTGTTACATCTGAGAAAACCTATATAATGTGGATGACTTCACGCTGGTGTTACAAAGTACCATAAAAAATGACCTCAGGAAAGCCTTTGGCAAGGTAATTAAACAACTCAGATTTATCTGTGCTGTATAACTGTAGGCCCATTGCTTCGTTTGGTGGATATACACGTTTTTCTCTGAGGATGAGCCTGTTGAGGCCACACTAATAGTGTGTAGAAGGCTTTTTCTGATATCAGGCTGAAAGTTTTACAGTTTTATGAATGCACAAGCAATATGTGGCTACTGTCCTACTTGCAAGGAGGTGGTGGTGTAAAGATTTCTCACTGCCCTGAATGAACCTCATATAATCTTAATCAAAAGTATTTTAGTAGTTTTGAAGGACAAGAAGAGGAAAAGGACCAAGTAGAAGAGCAATTTCTCATTATTTGCTTTCAAGGATAATAAAAATTTTGACATCTAGGAAATTGTGTGGAGAGGGTTCTTTACCCAGATTAACCCTGAAGCTGTTGAGTCGAATTACATCAGAAACAAAATTACTAATCACATAACTAAAATGCACAATGAAACATGTTTCAGAGAACAGCAAGGTGTTTCTAAAAGGAGCTAGCCAGACTTTTAATCAATAATGCCATTTACACAGCACTACCCTTTTTCTACTAATCCCTGTTCATACAGCTGCACTGCTAACAGATTGTAGATAGAGCACTGAGGTCTGTACTGTTTGGTTGAGATGGAGCTGTGCTGAAGACATCTGCCATCCACTATTACCCATTCTAAACCCATATTCAATGATGTGGGATGCAGTCTTCTATTAAATTCTCACTTGTGTTCTTAAAATAATTAATTAAGGTTTTTTTCTTTAACATATAACTGTGGCTATCTTAGCTGTGAAACTTTCAGTACAAACACTCTAATTAGTCCTGCATTTCATGACATTCAATTTCACCGAGTTAGAGAAGTTTTGACAGTTGGTTTTACGTTTTCAGAAACTATGATCTAAAGAACTCTTTGTAGTACCTTATGTAGGCATTCAGGATCCTGTCTGCAGCAATTTGCAACAAGTTTCCCAGAATCTTGAACTGTAATTATTTCCGATTTTCCATGTGAATGTGGTCTGCATATGAGGTTTTTTTCATACCTTTATTAATTATTTATTGATGAGCCATTCTTTGCTTACTTCGTCGCCTTGTACCTTAGAAACTGAAAGTAAGAACACTTCATTAAGCTTCTGGTTTCATTTGGCATGATTTCTGTCTGTTTTAACAACCTGGCAGTAAAAAATATAGTTCTTTGAGTGTCACACCCCACAAGGTGGGTGCAGTACTGTCACATCTCACAAAGTGACCATGGCTCCCCAGACGTGGGGGACAAAACAAATATCACGTCCCACTGAGTGGGCACAGGTAGGGTTGCCCAGAGTGGGGGTGACCCAGAGGGATTCATATTGAACCCCTATGCTTTCTAAACTCCTTCAGAGAGGAGCCTGGGTGTGGCTGGGCCCAATCCTTCTCCTCCTCTAATTAATCTCTTTTAACAACTCATTCAGTGAAATTAAGTTCAAGAATTCTGTGAAATTAAGTTTGGGAATTCTTTGCACGGTACTCAGGAGTAAGATTATTACCCAGGAAGTTTGTATAAAAACACAACTTTACTTAAAAGTAAGATTATAAAGTAAGTGATATTACAACTAGCAGAATTATAAATGATGGTACTTTTAAAGCAATGGGTCAAAATTTAGAAAAACTTAAAGGAGTTGTCAAAACAACAGATTACAACTAAAAAACTTAACAAAGTTAGAAAGTATGCTACCCTCATGTGTGAGATAAAGTCAGAAACAGAGGGAGAGACAAAGATAAAAATGAGATAGAAAAAATATCACCACCCTTGGATCCAGCAATGACCTCTGTAGGAAGTTCAGGTCCTGTATGGTGGGCACACATCCAGCATTTCGAGTGTGCCTCTTTTATGCCGCCTGACTCCCCTATTTCAGGGGGGCTTTGGCATATCTTGCAAAACCAGGTGGTCACTTGGGCCTCTCCAGACGGGATGACAAAGTAATATCCCTTTTTTCTGCACATGCTCCCTCTCCAGTGGCTTTACATGGGGCACACACAAGCTGTCACTCTGTCTCCGCAGGGTACAGCTTGCCTGTCCCTGTCCCTTATCGAATAAGGACAGTGTCCTGCCTGTCAGTGTGGCCATCAAACAGCTCCCCTTGCAAAGGCAGTGTTCAGCTTATTGGGATGGCCACTAAAGGAGGGGCTGCTCCTGTGATAATAGGGCCTCATCTATCAGGGTAGTTACCCAATGAGGGTCTCTCCTTGAGAGAACAGAGTCCAGATGGCTCATTGAATGAGGCCTCCACCCAAGTGCAAGGTCCATTTTATCAGGGTGGCTGTTTTGAGACAAACATTCTTTTGGTGATTCTACATTTAGTGCATTAGAATGACTAGATTTTGCACTTCCTTAAAACATTAATTTTCATAATGTGCAAGATTCTTTCCTGATTTTTTTTTTTTTTTAATTTTTGAATACTTCATAATGTAGTTTTTTAACAATAGAAGTTTTATTCCAGCACTTTTATATGTTATTTGCAGGGGAACTTAAAGAACGTCATACTTTTTTAAATGCACTATGAATTGCTGCCTACTTGCTCACCAGACTGCAGGAGGAATTGCCCTGAGATCTGAAGCAGCGCTCTGTGGTTAACAGTGTCTTCACCTAGAGATCAGTTCAGCAGTTACTGCACACCAAAGGCTGCATCATTTTCTCTTCTTCCTTTGGTAAGCATGGCTGATACTCTACCTTGAGTCTTTGGGCCTGGGTCCTGTTCTCACTGGCCCTGCTCTAGAAGCTGGGCTACATTGCAAAGGTAGAGAAAAAGATTTATTTATAGAGTTTCTGGGTTTTGTTAGTTTTGATATACAAAAGCAAGGGTAAAAATAAAAGCAAAAAGGGGAGGCCATGGCTCCCCATGGCATTTCTAACAGTCTGTAAAATTTTTTATAAATTAATATTTCAAAGGAACAAAACTAAAAAATCACAAACCTTAAGTCCAGTGCTTCTAAATGTGAAGGAAAAAAAAAAGAGCTGTCTTATCCATCAGTTGCATGAGAACTGGCATGATGCTACAAGCTGCTTTCACTGAGAACACCTTAGCCCTCATGCTTAGAGATCCCAAGCCCCATATCCTCACCAAATGCTCAGAAATGCTGCTGCTAGGCAGAGGTGATGAAAAGGGGTCTCCAAAAGGCATCAGGGAGACCAGCAAAGATATGTGCTGCTCTCAAGCTTCATTCAGAAGGTGTCACCCTGTATTGCAGAACAAGAAAAGGTTTCAGGCGATATTATTTCTCCTGACTTTAATATCTGACCCATCTTCACTGTTCTTTAGCTGCATCCTAGACGGTTTTAACAGACTGATTGAGAAACGCACTTCTATTTTTCCTACCAGAAAAGAAGTAGGCACTGAGAAAGCAATAAAAGGAATATACAGGTATATAGAAAAATGTGTACAAAAATAGCATAAAGTGAATGTTACGCTGAGAACTGCAGCATTTCTTGAATGCTGAGGTAGTAACTTCAGCTACAGAACTGAACATTATTTTCTAAATTTGTATACAGAGACAGCAGGAAATTCCCTGAGGATATCTCTATCTGAGCTGCTTGCAGTTTGCAAACTTGTTACACACCACTCATATTTTTACCAAAAACTATTAGGTGCTATTTAGAATGTGTAAGCTCTTTACTTATTCTTTTCTGTAGGTATTAGAAGCAAATACTTTATAATGGGTATATACAGAATCTTACTGGAGATGACTAGGAACAGGTATAAAAACAAAAGGAGAGAGTTTAAACAGGTCAAATTTTGTCTATATAAGACTTTTTGAGGAGCTATGTGCTGAGGGTGGTTTTTCTGAGGCACAGATTTAAGCAGGCATATGCACTCTTTATAAAAAGCATTTTGCAGTTATACATTGTCAAAAGTCAATGTGCTTTGCCAAATGCAAATAAACTGCATAGGCTTTCCCAACATGTACAGACTTGGCTTTAACAACCTGGATTGCCTTCATTTTTCTCCCTGTACCGTTACTTACAGTAACCAAATTACAAATCCCTGAATAATTTTTTTAACAGAAATATTGACAGTCTACACTATAGAAGTATACATGGCATAGTGGTAATATCAGTGTTAACGACAGCTGTCATTAGTTTAATGACCATAGCTATCTATTGTCATATTTAAGTGAGCTTCCTTAATGGATTTAAATCTGCTTTCCTTAATGGCTAGAATTAAGAAACTATGTCACATCTACATTAAGCTTATTACCTGTAATCTGTACAAAGAAACCTATAACTTGAATAATTACTCCTGCTTAACATACCATTAGCCAGAAATTGACCGAGACAGTAAAATCTATTTGTGATTTCCAGATTTGTTTAGCATCTCTGTTTTATCCCTCACATAAGACTTCATTACTGTTTTACATTTAACTTGGCTGGAAATGATCTGCATTGGTCAGTCTTCATTTCTGTACTGTGATGATAAGGAAAACTTGGAAATTGATAAGTTACGTGATAAAAATGAAAAAGAAAAAAAAAGAAAATAATATATAGAAAATAAAGGAGCTGCATCTGTTCTTCATTAATTCAAAGACTTTGATCAAAGTTATAGTTAATAAGAAGGGAGGTCACCAGGGTGACTCTGCTTCCACACTGAGCCTGCATGCAAGTTTTTGAGGGCTCACTGAGCTGACATAGTCTGGCTGAAACAGTTCTTGAATATTGTAATCAAATTTTGTCAACAGTTTGGAACTTTGTCTTAGCTGAATAAAATTAGCTCTTGAAATACATTAGTTTATTTAAAGGGCTTTTTTTCATATAATCCTTGTCCTATTTCTTCCCTCCCATAACCCACTGAACTTGAAGTTAACCTTCACACGTTTTTTCTCTTCCTTTTCACCTCTAACTAGAATATCACTTTCTTTTAAGCATTTGGCTCTGCTATGAATTGCTTATGAGAAAATGAAAGGCTATGTTCTGGCCATATACAATTTATTTTATTATAGATATTTCTTAAAATTTGTCTCTTCCCAGCCTTTTAATAAATTCCTTAAATTTTGTTGAAAGTATATTACGGACTCAACATTAAAAAAAGAGAGAAAGTGCCATAAAAATACCAATTTAAAAACAAAACACAGTAAAATTTTTACATTTTTATTTGTTGTTTTATTTATATTGCTAAACTTACTCTCCTGAATCTTGTACAATACAATGCTCTTTATTTACTCAATGCAAAAAAAAGATGGTGATGGAAAAGAGCAGGAGTATGTAGCTAAGTCCTTAATGTCTCTGAAAATAGTATCATACTTACCATACCACAAAAAAAAAAAAAAAAAAAAAAAAAAGTTCAAGTTTGGAAGTTAGTGTCCGAAGATTTTTATAACTGACAGTTTTCAATAAACTTCATAAACTCTCACACTGATGCAGAGACAAGTCAAGATTCTGTTTGTTGTTGGTTAGGGTAGATTCCTCACTCACTGATTGTTCCTCTTAATTTCCAAAAGGCTGCAATCAAAATGTGGAGAATAAAATCAATGATGTGTCTCTTAACAAGAAGAAAATATTATCTATGCACCAGATCTATAAGGCATTCCGTGAATAGCAGGTCAAAGTTTAATATGAAGAAATATTCTGAATTAATTGTCTCATAGTGAATAGGACATACCTGTCCCTGAGCCCAAGACCAAATTAAAGGGTTTAGTCACACTGCCATCTCCACATATTTTAATAGGAAGTTTGTCTAAATCAGGATTAGGGCACCAGGTATCTTACTAAATTAACCTTTTATGTTGCACTGTTAATGTAGGCTGATCCTTTCATCCGTGAACTGGGAAATTAAAAATATATTAATACCAAAACCTTCATGAAAACCACATCGATGGACAATACATGGTTTATATTTAATCACTTCTTATTCATAACATGTCATGATCATTCATCAGGGCAGCAAGAAAATTGTCCAGCCTACCTCCTACACAGAATGTAGTAATGAAAATATAATAGGGGAAAAAAGTTCAAGGGGAAAACTCATTGTATAATTGATGTCATGGACTGGTGATTTTATAGGAGATGATGGCTGTATCTTGGATTAAGATATTTTGTTTGAGAACAGATACGTGTCTGGAGATTTATAGAAGTTACATTTCTAAGACAATCCATGATAAGCCTCTTGTCTCAAAACCCATGGGTTAACATTCACAAACCACACAGTTTCACTGAACAACATAAAACATTATCCATCCTATATATATATATATCTTTCTCCTGACTTTTTTCAGATCCAAGTATCTATTAAAAAAGCCTCTCAATAGAAAAGGAGGCAGCTACTTGATATTTAGGAAATATCTGTAGTCATGCTTTTTACTTTAAACAGTCTCTCTTACACTTTCTTGTCTGTCAGGGTGAATGTGTGTGGTCATTCATCCAATCTATCTATATCCTCTCAAAACTTAAGTCTGTGTCAAACTAATCAGCTGGGCTGATACCATCACAAGCAAAGGGAGGCAAGCACTTCCATAGCACAATTCGGTTTTCCAAAAAGAGGTGTCTAATGCAGGTGACATGATTTGGTCTAGAGACTCCTAATTTTAACATAACCAGTTAGGTGAGATGATTCCAACTTTTTGTAACAGAAGTGTGAGCTCAAGGGAAAAACAAGGCACATTTTATCCAAGACAAACAATACTCTGTTTTATCAGAACAAGGGTTCTTTCTCCTGCCTCTGCTGCTCTCCTGTCTCATCCCCTGGGAAAGCTGGAAACTGCCTGAAATTGCCTGAGTATCCCATCTGCTTCCTTCTTTTCCCTCAGTATTTTATTTAATGTACAGACCAATATACATCTTATAAACAGCTCTTACTTTAAAGGTGTCCTGAGCAGCACCCCTGAAGTGTACTCTATACCTATAATATATTTTGTGTATCTCTTAGGGGTTTTTAGATGTAGATGACATGAACTGCAATTTATTTAGTTCTTGAGTACAATGCTGTGTGATATAATACATACATTAAAAAGTTATTTTGCTCTGAAAATGCTTTTTGTTCTTGGCAATGAGCTTCCTGTGCCATGTGCCTTCTCTGACCTCTGGCTATCTTTTCACTCCCCTCAGTACTGCCCTCTTACCAGTATTTTCTAGGCAAAGAAGCACTCATGTCACTGAATTTACTATCAAGTGGACAGAGTTAGCCCTGTGCCTTTGATATTTACCACAGATTCATCCTTTGCTAGGTTTATTTCATTTCCCTTTGTACTCACTTGATGAGCAACAGGCTCAGTGTTATGTGGGTAAGAAGTAAATGCAGAAACTTCAAAGATCTCAGTGAATGATGTTATGAGTGATGGATACTACACATATTGCATTAACAGGAAAGTAAAACTGATCATATAGGCATTGGTCTAGTCAATCTATATCAGGGAACTTCCATGAGCTTCAATGGGCATATCTACACTTCTGTAGCTGCCTGCATTCTACCAGCAGAGATTTGGGAAGGAAATTATGATAGTTATGATTTTTACAATTTCTGGATTACAAAAAACCCAAACTTCAAAATATCAAGAAACAGATGTCAATGTCATCAAGAAGTACAAAATATGTAAGGAAGTTCAAATTTCTTAGTTTCTTAATATTTCCTCCTGTTTTTCAGCCAACATATTTCTACCCCAAAACTTAGTTCTTCTACTAACTGCAAGTACACTTTACAAAAAGTATTCTTTTTGTAAAGCATATGGCTAATCCAGCCTGTGAAAAGTTCCATTTATTTCAGAAATCGTGGACCTTTATGACTAATTTCCTGTGCCAAACTATAATTACTTTAATTCTACATTGCTGGAGAGAATTTGAAAACAGGATTTCTTTAGAACAAAATTAACTTATATAATGAGTGAAAAGATAAATCATATTAGCTTAATTAAAGTATATTAACATTTTTGTTGAGTATGAATAAAAAATCAGACACAATGAAAGCAGGTTTCTCATAAAGAGACAATTTATGGAGATTTATGAAGATTTTAGAAACTTGCAAAATTCCATTACTTAACATCTCTATTAAGATCTTTACAAGCATACATAATGGAAGACCTAATAAAAGAGTTAATAAACGGACTTCTGTTTAAAGTCACATTGACTCAGTACAAGAAAAGGAACTGGAAATTAATTTAGATGAAAGGGGCAATCACAAGTTAAAATAAAATTAGTTAGTCTTTTTCAGGATTGCTAAACAAACACAGAACAAGCAATAGTGTCTTTAGATAGTGCCTTTTGAAAACCAGTCCAGTATTGATTTTAAACATTTATTTTACTTTAAGTGTCAATATTCTTCAGAACATGGAATACCTGAAAATCTGTTAGAGGTGAGTAATTCTTATTTTATAGTAATTCTCATTGGAAACTAAACTTTTTGGAGAGGCTTAACAAAACCAAGGGTGATTTACCTGTGGAGACTATTCAGGCTAATACATATGTCAGTATTTCCTTGTTGTCTTTCAGTAATCTGCTTTCTCATTGATCTGTAGTTTGACTAAAACGTAAGAATTTGATAAATTATATTTTTAATTTGTCTTTATGAAGTGTCCTATAAAATGGGGCCATTCTCAGCAGCAGTACACACTAGTTGGCCATACAAAAAGGTAACATTGACATTGCTGTGTAACTGTCCTTATGCCTGATTCATTTTATGATGCTTCACCTGCTTTTTACTGTTCAGTTATTCCAGAATTCTCCTGATGCATGGGGCAAATGGACTGGTCATGTAGGAGAATATATGGATAAAATAAGCATTTCATTTTGAGCTTGACTGTGTACTTAACAATTACTTTTTTGCTCCAGTGAAGTACCTCCAATCCCCA
Source organism: Calypte anna (assembly GCF_003957555.1). Classification (NCBI taxonomy): domain Eukaryota; kingdom Metazoa; phylum Chordata; class Aves; order Apodiformes; family Trochilidae; genus Calypte; species Calypte anna. The sequence goes on from NC_044245.1 coordinate 12,200,419, forward strand.
GACATTCCTTGCTAGAATGACCTAGAGCAATGTAGTCTGCAAAATTTTGTCCCTTTTGCACAGACATGTAAGATGTGGAGCTGAAGCTGGCAGATGAGTTAACAGCACGGTTCAGCCCAAACTTCTGAAAAGTTGTAAGAATCTTACTGTCTGCATGAAGTTGTTTCTAGAATTTTATTGTTACTTATTACGTTATGGTGGTTATTTCAGATAAAACATCTTATTGCTCATATGCACACAATCCCTTCTTCTGATCACTTATTACAATATATCCCATGCTATCAATTTAGCTTCTTAATATAAGAGAACTGGACTACATTTCTAGATGCCTCAGAGACACTTCACTGACTCCACTATACAAATATAGTAATACTAAAGAAATGCTTTGTTTAGGAAGATTTTCTCAGTTCCCCTCTACCTGGGTCAAATATCCAATTTAGCAAGTGCATATCCTGGCAATAAAAATGTGAAGTAAGAAAGACATAAATTAAAAATGCTATCTAGTGATGCTAAGGGGTACTTCCTTTCATTTTATAGTCAATGAGAATATAATGTCACTTTTGTTTTAAGGTTTACAACTGTTCAATCATAATGTCAAAATTCATTTGACAGAAATGATTACCATGATAGATCATGAAAGAGACAAGGTCTTTTATTCCATCAGATCCTAATATACTTGCAAATTTTGAAATTTGATGTTGTTTTTTCTATAAAGACTTCATGGATAAAAACTATAAATAAACAGATACACATATAATTCCAATGGGCTTTTTGAATAATTTGTTTAGATACATTGAATCTTACATTGCTATTAAAAGTTCATAAAGAGCATCTTTTAATTGCCTTTATCAGTTCCATACAGACAACACATGTTCAGGGAACATGTAACTAACCTCCATGGTTACTTACTCCATGGAGTAAATAGCATACAGAGCAAAGAATGCAAAAACATGTAGAGTCTGCCAAGTCATCCTAGACAAGACAAAATAGTCATATCTACACCTAAAACCTGAAAGCAGTTACACCAGGAAATTCAGGATGTGGGACACAGAATAGAGAAACCTCCATTATGCCTTCTGACTTCAGGCAGATCCTTCAGCTCACCAAGGATATTTGTCTCCATATTATTTACAGAAAATAAGCATGGAGAAACTGGAAACATCTGTTGGTTGTCCTTTTTCATTCCATTATTGAGAACAAAATGTTAAGCTAATGTGTAAATATATTAAAAATTTGTAATCTCAAGGACTAAACCAAGGAAGTAAGCAGTACAATAATAATAATACAGTGCTCTGATCTAGTCTACTAACCAAAAAATAAAGGCAATTTCTAGGCTTAAAGTTGCAGCATCAATTCATAAGCTAATTATATCCCACAACTGGTGTTGTTCTCATATCATATTATGTGCTCTTTATACTGAAGTGTGAACAGCATAAATATTTAACCTCCCAGCATCCTGCCAGTGAATGAATGAAATTCCTTTCATGAAGGGCAACAGGAAACAACTAATTATCTTTCTGAAGACATTCACATCCCTTCTGGAGTTAGGAGCCCTCTCCCTTGCTGTTTGCTGAGGATGTGTCTTAAATGGCTTATTTGCTAAACAATTCTTGCAGAAGTTCACATTCCACTTCATGTACCAGATGGCTTCAAGAAAGACAATGCTATTAACACTGTTGCTAAAAAAATTACAGCAGCCTAGCAGCAATGATGTCTGTGAGTTCTTATAATGTGCACAATGTTTAAGAATTTTTTTAATATGGTCCCCGTGAAAGAGAGAAACACAGTGTCTGTAAAGTGTGGCATAATATGTCACATGATTTATTCACAGGAAAAAGCTGTAAGAAATACAATTGAATAATCTCTTTCACAAAATACTGATATTGATCTGTTCAAAGCAGAAGATCTTTGCAGTCTTATTTCCACCTTATTTATGACATTAGAAACAGCTATTAGCATGACTTTCTGAGATACAAGATTGTGTTGATTATTTTTGGTAACACTATGGTAATGGATGATCAATTTAATACTAAAAGGTGGTACTTGTTTTATATTTACTTTCAAACAAGATAATATAAAGATTCCTAATTGTAAGAAGATTTATCATAGGTATTTCCTGTGGGAAATTTTTCGACAGGACTTGTAGCCACATTTTCTAAAATAATAGCATATTTTCAAACATTTTTTTACTTCACTTCAAACTATGGAGCTTTTTAAAAATTTTAGAAGCTTTTTTTTTAAAGACAGGTAAAATAAAGAAGAAAAGAAAAAGAAAGAAATACTTGTCCTGGGTTTTCTTAACCTTAAATGAGTAAAAGGGGCAGAATGTCTCTGACAGATTGAAGTGGCTCAGGGGATTGATAATGGGCTGTGGAGTTTTATACCTCTAGGTCACTATTTCAAATCTGGAGTGTTACTAATTAAAGACATACCACATTCTGTTATTTGTATCTTTAAGGTCTATAAATTTCTTCCGGCTTCTTGGTTAACAACTTGAATTAAATTGATTATGAAAAGGAACGTCTGTCCTTGAGTGACTCTACTGAAGACTGAGGTAAGAGATTATTTCTCAGTCTAATAGTAATGATTTTGATTTTAGGTGTAGAAAATAAAAGAGGCATCTCCTAATAGACAAATTGAACAGATGAGATGTTGGTTTGTTTAGAAGTAGGGGTAACTTGGAAGACCTAGGAATAGGAATATTCATAGGCATTTAATACTACCTGTTCAATTACTTTTTCTACTACTTTCTTCTCATAAAACTAACATTTAATTTTCACAAAACTCCTATATGTATTCTACCAACAACATTTTACAGAAAGATCTCTCTCTCTCTGTTGGAACTTGGCTACTTTTGTGAAGAAATTTCAGGACTGGACAGCTGATCTTAATGAGTCCTCTTTGATTCCCTGGGAATACCATGTAACCATTTTTCAGAAGCTTCCTTGAAATAATATGTTTAACTAAAAAGGGCCAAAATTAATATGACTTTTCTAGTCATGAATAACCTAAGACCTGAATAATGTAAGAGAAATTATTCCATTTCCACTTTCTAGAGCATGGAATAGAGCCTAAATTACAAAAACAGAAATTTCCAGCACTTACAAATTTCAAGTTTGTCTTCTATGTGAGAGGGGCAGAGCAGGAATAGAAAGAAGGGGACATGAAACTAAAAATTTTCCATACTTCCCCCAAACTTGTTATTTTTCTTATCAGGAAAAAGTTTACCAGAAATGTTGACTTTTTGAAGGTTAACCAAATACAAAAGATTTTCACTGCAATATAAATACAGGTCTTACTAATTAAAAAATTATGTACAAAACTTCCTGTCTTGGTTTCCTCAAACCTCTTTATCATTCTTGTATATAGTTTTACTAAACTGATCAAAAAAAATGCACATTAATTCTCTTATCTTACCCAACTTTAACTCTTTCATCAGCTTGCTCTGAAGTTTGCAGTCACAACTTACCATGTGGCAGATACCAATTCTGTACTTGTTACTCAGTGATTGTCATTTACTGATGCTAGACTGAAAAAGGTGTTGAATTTTTACTCCTGTGTTTTTAGTAGCATAAAGATCCTTGAACATTTTTCATAGTACTTGCTACCTGGCTTCTGGGGCTGCTCTTGAAAATGGCAAAACCCACTAAAATTCATGCTCTTAATTTGCTTAAGTAGAAGAAAAGACAGGAGTATCTACCATATGTTCCATCAAATTAAGTTTGCTCTGCCAAAAGTGGAAACATAAACTTGATTACTTTCAAATATCTTGTTCTTTTTCATACAATCCAGGCAGAATCTGCCACAGTGAAGAATGAATGCAACATGTTCTCCTCTCCCCATGTCCAGCTGGAACCAGCCTCTGGACTCTTCTTTTTGTCAGGTCATATCTTCCTATCATGACTCCAGATGGCATATTTGTTTCTCTCTTACATTTTTCCCCAGTTCCATAAAAAGGAGCCCAAAGCAATGTTCTATTATTTTAGTGTGAGAGCTCTCTCTAGTGGTGAGGATATTCTGTTTTCTTGAATTAGAAAATGTTCCAAATGGGTACCCCACCCTTTAATCCCTAGTTGAACCTGCAATTTTTTCCATGATACACACATTGTTACCTTATTAACACTGACAAGTGTTTTAAAATAATTCCTTAAATTTCCATTACACATTTTCCTTTCTATACTAACATGTCTTAAGTTAAACTAGCAAGTGTTATGCCTGTCAGCCTCTCAAACATTACTACAGAGACTACAATATTTTAAAATTATTTCTAATCTAAGACATTAAGGTATGGAGTATAAGAGGACACTAAGAAGAGGACAGGATTCTTGTGAGTCTTCATGGGAAAGTGGATGTGATTAGGTTTGAAAGCAGTACTCACAGTAAGATAAGCAGGAAATTCTGTTAATATTGTTCAGTAGAGGTATTATTAAGGTAAGGAGAAAGATTTCAGATGAATAAAAGTGAACTTTTTTAACACTGAATCCAAAAACATGAGGAAGGTGAAATCCTATCACAGAGAAATGGTAACTAAACATATCATAAAGGGAGTACCAAACTGAGGCAGCGTTGCAAAGAAACAATGGAAAAGTTAGATACAGGTCATGCAAAGAATCCAAATGTTTTAAGGTATGTGTAATTAGACACCTTAATTACATGTAGTTAGACATCTGGCTATTTAATTTGGGGACAAAGTAAATTTAGAAAGTATTTTTCTTGAAACAAGAGTGAAATCTCAGAAAAGAAGTCAATGTTCCATTTTCTTCCCTTAACATTTATAATTTGAGTTTTAAAATTGAGAGAAATGGAGCTAAGCCAAAAGTAAATGTTTAAAGCATAAATAAAATGCTTCAACTTGAAGAAAACATCAATGAATTTCCACAAAATTTTGGTTGAGGAGCCAAATCAAAATGCAGTCATGAATAGCTCTAAGTAAAATTTCATTTGAAATAACCCTTAAATTGAACCTAGATGCTGTTGTATCTAATTTAAACTTTGGACTTCACTGAAGTTAGTGCAGTCTCATTCAAATAATCCTGAACAACAGCAGTTGACTGGAAAACTGTCTGAACATCCAACTGAAAGGTAGCTTCTAGTCTCCACATACAAACTTAAATCCCCCTAAACCCTAAGCACTAAAATTAAGGTTTGTATGCAGTAGTACAGGTAGATATATTTGAATTCTATTTGACAAACTCAAGGTTTCTCTGGGCTGTATTTGCCATACACTTGCCCATGCTCTTTAAACATGGATATCTGTATCTTCTAGCAATTTTTCTTTTCCTCTGGTGACTGGTAAAATTGTCTGAGTTAAGGCTTTCCAGAAGAAGGCTGCTTTGCAGGGGGTGAAGGCACAGGCTTTGCTCACCAGCAAGTGCAGGCTTTTGCCTGCTGTATTTCATTCTGACAGAGCTGTTTCCCCTGCTGCAATCCCATTTTGCAGCCCTCTGCAGTGGCAGTGGTGGTGGGGATGCCTGCAGGTTTCATTTAGAAGCCCCCAGTGCCTAAATTAGCTTATTCAAAAAACGCTGAGACTACTGAGTAAATCTGAATGACATATTCTCCCTGACGACAGTAAATTAACACATTTTTATCTGTAAATCATCTCAGATACTCCAATGATGAGCAAGTAGTTGTAGTTTCATTTCTGCTTATCCTTGCAGACTCTTGAATTATTCTGAAGCCACCAGCATTTCTAAAAGTAAGACACATTGATTCTTCATTATAGCAGGAAACGGCAAGTTAAGCAAATTTCAGAAGCCTTTTCAAACTCCAGTCTGTTCAGAAGTGATAAGACAAGACATCATATTCGACTCTGTAAGCTTTTGTGCGGAGATAGTTCTCAGCAAAAGTATTTCTGTCCTAAGGAAAAAAAAAAAAAAAAAGCACAAGCAAGCAAGCATTTCCTTCTTCTAGCTGGAAGGTGAAAGGGAGGACAGAATGTTCAAATTCTAATTCATGTTCTGCAACTGCTTTACTTGCTTATTTCTGTGCAGGTAATACAGAGAATTTTGTATGCTAAAATTGACTTTTACACCAAAACCCACCACGCAAAGTCATCATAACCTCAGCTGTGCTTATCAAAGTCATACAGGCAAAATTTAAAAAAAAAAAAGAAATTTTATGGTCACGATAGCAAATTACACATCTTCACAGAAGAAAAAGGCAATTATTTTTTCCCCAGAAAATACTTTTAAGAGGGTATGTGTGAAAATCTCCACAACAAGCAGATTTTTTTAGACTGACATCTTCATTACAGGCTAGATACTCAGATTCCTCCATCTACATTCAGATTTTTAGTATTTGTAGGAAAACCCAGTCATGCTGGAAATTATTACTGATTTTGATTTGAGAGAGCAATATGGATTGGGCTGGATATATTGCCCTTCCAGCTCAATTAGTTTTTCTAGCAGAAGGCAGTGAGCTGCTTAAAAATATGGAAGATAGCCTAAGGGGTATTCTATTTTGACTCAGTAGTAGAAGTTGTAAAAAATATTTTCTAAAAACAATATCCTCATGACATCTTCTCAAATGGTCTTATGCTATATGCTAAAATCAACATAACTTAATAATCTACTAAGCTTTTAAAACTTTAAAAAAGCAAATTCTGGCTATGATAGGTAAAGTCAAGACAGAAATGTTTTATCCAAGAGTATATATATTATTATTATTATCTGATCTAGGCTACTTCTAACAGGTAATTAAAGTCCAAATCATGATATGCTGATGCCCATAATTATTCTGCATGTCTTTTAGATGTCTGTCTTATCTGCTCATTATTGATCTTCACAGAAACTGAGTTAAGAAGGGAATAATATTCAGTCCTGAATTAGGACATGGCTGGGAGGAAAAAAAAAAAAAAAAAAGTGGAGAGAGAGAAAGAGAAAATGAAAATTACAGGAATAGAAATATTGGCATAAATCTGAGTGGGGGAGAAAATTTCATTCTCTATTCCATCCTTTAAATACTCAGGAAGGATTTCTATTTTCAGACAATCCAGGATTTTTACCTCCAGTTATAGAATTTTACATTTTATTAGAAAGCAGACAAAATCATAAAAGCATATATACAAGGATACACAAAAACATATATTTCATGTACATAAATATAGAGAGCTATTGAGAAAATTGAACAAAAACTTTCTTAATTTGAATTCTTCAGAAGGAACTGCCGTGAAGTAGAAACCACCTGGCCAGGGGGGACTCCATCTGCATCCCAAATACAAGGCTTGGTTCTCAGCAGAGACCCTGCAAGCAGCACTAGCTACCAACATGCTATTATTACACTTTAAAAGCCCTATCTTCCTCCTTGTAGTGGTATTTTAAGGATATCTGACCCATGGGATCTCAACGTTCCTATACATTGTGCTCGTGTTTCCAAATGTAGGAAAATCAACTCTGGTTGAGATTTAGGGGTGCTGGGTTTCTGGGGTACAGTGGTGAGCACTATGTTATGATACCAGCTTGCTGACCGCATCGGGTTGCACCCAGAGCTCTCCAAACCCATCTACCTTAACATATTGTATGTTAAAAGTTTTCTCATGTCTATTATTCTGAAAATTAATCTTCTTGCTCCATTTTAATGCCTTGATGTTTGGCTGGTTGGTTCTTTTTAGCCAGGGACAATTCCCTAAGTCACCCCTCCACTGATCCAAGATACTCAGTGATTTTCTAAGGCCATACTTGCTCTTCACTGACTTCAAGCTGTACTCTCACACTTTCAGGAAATGGCTCTGTTTCTAATGATGGTACACTCAAGCATGAGAAACATGGCCCATTGAAAACATTGTCACAATGTTTATTTGACAGTCAGATGCTCAGGGGCCTGAGGAGATCAACAGACAAGTTAAAACTGAACCGGGAAGAAATATTGAACATGGAACTATGAACCAGAGTCAGCCTCATGGCAGATCTTGCTTTCACAGGGCTTAATCTGGCTTAGAGGCACAGTGTTTAATTAAGCGATGAATCACATCAACCGAGTTGCTCATTCCAAGTTCTCAAGTTACTTTTTGGAAAAGCTAAAAATATTATCATGAGAATATATCTTGCAGGAGCTGAAAGAGTTTTGCATTTGGACAGGGGTCTCAGCTCTTTCATATCCAACTTAAGCAGTTGTCCAGCACACTCTGAAGGTGGCTGGGCCTAAAATTAATTTTTGCTGTTTCTAGCCAACAGAATTGCTCTCTGGTGCTGCTGAACATTTCAAATGTAGACTATACCAAATGATTAAGAAACTAAAGATAATAAATGAAAAGCAACTGAGATTTCTTCCAGCAACATGAAAATGCTTTCTATTGAACAGGCTAGCATTTGTGGACAGCTCTTTGAAATAATAGAATCAGAATATCTCAAGTTGGAAGGGACTCATAAGTATCCTCTCAGGACTACTTAAAAGGAAAACATATGATTCAGACTGTCATCCAGATGCTCATTGAACTCTGAAAGCCTTGGTGCTGTGACTACTTCCCTGGGGAGCCTGTTCAGTGACCTACCACCCCCTCTTTAAAGAACTTTTTCCTAATGTTCAAACTGAATTTCTACTGATACAGCTTCATACCATTTCCTCGTGTCCCATCCCTGGTCAGCAGAGAGATCAGCACCTTCCCTTCTGCTGCTCCCCATGAGGAAGCTGTAGACTGCAAGAAAGTCACAACCCAGCTTTTAGTTTTATTTTTATTATGTGTTGTAGGAAAATAGCTGTCCCAAAGCAAGAGTTGAGTTTTGCACTGCAAGCCTGTCATGCTGTTTCTAATTCCATGTGTTCCATGCTGATTTTAGGTTTTTTGCACTTTCTGGGGTGTATAGTGGTGAGCACTATGTCATACCAGCTCGCTGACCACATCAGGTTGCACCCACAGCTCTCCAGATGAATACAGGGAAGATTATTCCCTTAGAGTTTGATCTTGATCTCTGTATGACTGCTAAGTCTCATCTTCTACATCTTGTTCTATAAAGCATCTTTTATGAGGTGAAGCAGATTCTTATTCCCATAGGATGCTGATTATTGTGCAGTTTCACACTCATTTAGCTCTTCCTTTTCTGTTAGAAGGGTCCAAGCTGGTTATTTGCACCACTGTTCACAGTCTTCTACTTTCTCCTTTAGGTTTCTTCTGCAGCTTCTGCATGTGTCTTCATGAAAAATCATTTATTGTGATCCCTTTATTATAAATCACCAAGGAAAAAAGATTGCTGTTCCCATACTACTAAAGATAAGAAATGATAGAAACAAAATATTTAATTAGTCTTATGTGAAAAAATAGCATAAAATTACAAGAGTATTATAAAATATAGGGATACAGACTATTTGTACTAGCTTCAGTGGAAGTCCTTTTGTTTTAAAAACTGCAAAATTAAAAAATAAAACAGACAAAGGAATACACTAATGATGGACAGAACAGGAAAGGCAAAGGTATGGAAGTTGGTCTCTACAGAGGCTTTTTCACTACTACTCAAACCTGGAATCTCCTTCACTGTTTCGTATAATTCCAGAAATATTTCAAAGCAGCTATTGATGTTTTCCAGCCTCATTAGGTCCCTGCCGTCTGCTGCCTTGATGACTTTGCAATGAAGGCTGAGTGATTTAGGATACTTCTTGACAATATCAAAGATTTTCTTTTAACTTCCTTGTTCTGTGCTCTGCTCTATTGATGAATCCCTCTTGCTTTGCCTCGTCAATTGTATCTCCCAATCAAAGCCCTTTGCACTCCACTCATTCACTTTCACTGTATGATATTTCCTTGATTTCAGCATTTCTCTCTCTTTAACAATGCCTCATCCCTCATACATTAACCATGCTTATTCTAAGTACCTGACTTTTGATTATGATGGATGACAGCCCATTTTCAGAATCACATTTCTAAATCTTTCCATCATTAATAATGTTATTTGTTTCCTATTTAATAATGTCTCGGATCATCTATAAAAAATTACTTGATAGACATAACACATGCATATACTGCCTGGTTTCTCTTTTAGTTTATTCTTTATGCAGATGTAATTTTTAACTTGCTATTTCAGCAAGCTACCAAGTATTTTTACAATCATAGTTGAAACAACCAGTTTTACTTCATGGAACCACATAGAATAATAGAATATATAAACAAATGCTGTTTAAGTAGTGTCCACTTCTTGGGTTTAGTTGGTTGGCTTTGGAGAAATAATGAATGACAACACAGTTATCTCTATAAATCACAGATGAGCTGCCATTTATTGTTTGGTGTTTTTGTTTTTTAATCTTCATTGCAATCACACAAATATTTTAACATATGTCACTATTATTTATACTATTTTTATGCATTTTAATACTCTAATATAGATGTGCTTTTTATAAGAGAGAAAAACAGAGGGAAAATTCTAATCAGAGTTCTAAAAAAACATTAATATTTCTAAAAGATATTAAGAACTAGTTTAGCTTTGAGAACAGAACACATAGGAGAAACATGACACATTTTAAGAAGTGTGAAAAACTAAAGTGGGGACAAAGGGTAATAATATAGATTTATCTTTCTTCTTTTTAAACAGAAGCCAGAGGTAAGGATTTTAAATCACAGCAAGGAAGATCTACATCGGAAATTACAAAGAAAAAATTGTAGAAACAAGATTTATTCAACAACACATCTGTATTACGGAAAGATTTTCATAAGAAAGTCTGTTAGGAAAGGCTTGTTAGATGTGATGATGTTCCCTGTGAACAACCAAACAACCAAAACAAAACAAAAAAACCCACCCAACCAACCAAAAAAACCCACATGGCTATGTTTTCAATGGGTTACCATTATTTGAATCTGTGAGACAAAGAACTTATTCTGTGGGTGCAGAATGAGTAATTAACTTCTGACTCTTCTGCTAAAACAACAGATAGATACACAGCCTGGAAATGGAGCATACTGTGGGACTGTTCAAGTAAAGATAATGGGGTATTTTGCCTGCTCTGTTGCTGTATATATACTTCAAATTCTAGAAATGAAACTTTCTTCCATAGAGCTAGCATCAGGATCAAGCCAGCAAGGATCAAGAGAAGATTTGTTGCAGGATTAACCTTAATATGAAATGTGTGGGTAGTAATATGGTTCTTAGCTCTGGTACCAAAAATGATGAAAGCAGGATATCGGGAAAAGTGACTTCAGCAAAATCTATAACGATAAATCCAGAAGTGAAAAATATCAAGGACCCAAAAGCACCATAAAAATGGTAATAAAAGATATAGGAAAGATACTCAAATGAGATTCAAAGGGATCTGTGATGTGAATTGTCATGTGAACAGTATCAGTACACTTCACTCTTACATTATGTCAGAAAATCTTTGAAATCAATCATATTTTCATAATAGCTTTGATTTATCAAACAAATTAATGGAAATATAAAATACAATTTTTTTTTGAATATTACTGAAAAACATCTCATATTAATATATCAGCATGTACAAACAGCTATTAGCCTTACTATTTCTGTTTGAGATTTTTTCCTTTTCTCAGCCAAAAGGCAAATATTTGTCTTACATAGTGATATATGGATATATTTGTACCTTGTAACTGTGCTGTGGAATAGTACTGTATCAAGCAAGGGTCTATCTTGAAATGCAGCATCTTGCATTTTATGGTGGCAAGGAGTGGATAGTTAGGTTAACATACAAAACACAGACAAATACAGAACAATGCTTTCCTCTCAGTATGCTTCCTTAGATTTCAGCAAATTTCTGCCTGAAAGTATTCCTAACATTTTTTCTTACAAGACTTTCCTGATCTTTTTCTTTCAATAACTTGCATAATTACTTGTTGAAGCTCGCTAAGCTATGGTATCAGGAATATTTTGTGGCAAAATGTTCCTTGGTGTAATTGAGTGATGCTGAAAGAAAAGCATTTTTTTAATGGCTACCTGACAATTTTATACAATTCTCCTCCATCCCCCGTATCTCTGTTGGGAAAGCAGTGACTAAACAATTTCCTAAATAGATTCTTCATCCCCCTAATTTCTTCCTTCTGGTCGTCCCCTATTGCTAACTCTCCCCAGACTAAAAATGAGATTTTTGATACTCATTTTAATATTAGCTGCTGTAAAAACATGAGATTCCTTATTTTTGGTCAGCTTCTTCACCTTGCACTTCATATTTTTCAATACTCTCTTCCATTTTTTGAGATGTAAGAATCACATGCATTTCTAGGATGTAAGATCACTACAGAATTACACATTTTTAAAATAGCAGCAAACTTCTACTAGAAATCTGTTCTCTGCTAGTGTAGGAAGGTTTCACAGGAACATATTAGTAGGTCTTGCTATGCAGTGACTATTAAAGTCAAAGAATAAATAAAAATTTAAGTTATATAAACCTCTAATATGCCCATCTATTCACAAAAGCTGTCAGAATACAAAAACTAGTATATTTCTTAGGTAACAATACTTTCTAATACAAATCACCAGAAAAATATCAATCATTTATCATCTCTCCTACTATTCCCAATTACGTTCCCATCCTTCCAGAAATAGTGAGCATCTGCTTGCAGCTATTATCTACATTCTGCTGCAGATACCAATGGATCTTTTTGACCTTCTTGCTCAGGACTGACTGCAGCAAAGCTACTTTTGAAATCAAATACTATTAAACACAGGTAAGGTTATATATGTCTGGAGAAAATAACTAAAGAGAGAAAAAAGCAAATGTCTCTATTTTTTCAGACTTTGGAAAAAGTTTGTTTGAGTTTTAGCTGAAAGAATCTCTTCGTTATCAGTTTGTCCAGACTCATTTCACAGCCCTAAATCTTAGTTTCTGTTTTTCTTTATATTGCACCAAATTCTTGCTTAGAAGACTGCCTCTCTTCTCCTGAGTTTGCATGTCTGCTTCTCTTCTGGTAAGAGATTCTGCAGAAAAGGCACTATTTATCTTAAATATTTTTTCATATAGCGTCTTCATTTTGCCAATTTTGTAAGGGTTTTTTTTTTCCCTCTCAATGTTTTGTTCTTTGCTTCTGCTAATCTTCTCTCTTCATAATTTAAAGACTTCTGCTATGTTACTGGGAAGTCTCCTCTTAAGTGAGAGAAAAAAACTGAATTTTAATCTTGCTTCATAACTAGCATTAATTTAGCATCTTTCAAGTTCACTTTCACTAAAGCAATTATATTCTCTCTTTTCTTCTTAAATGTAAATGTAAAACAGGATAAAAGCAGTAGATATTTCACCCTCCCTCTCCCCCCCAGTTTTATTCCCTAACAATTCAAATTAACTACATATCCTTCCTTTTCTCCCTCCATGACTCAGAATGAAACATATACTGTATCTTAAATTAGAAAAATCTAATCTCTAGCACTAAGTACAATACCCAAATGACCTTAATCTTTCCTTTTGCATTTCATATAGCAGTTGTTCCCTTAGCAGAGTTTTGTTCATCAACTTGGGTATCTGGATGTCAGGTACCCTTTTCAAAAGCACTTATGCTTTTATACCTAAACTTTTAAAGCCAAAGTTTCTGATGATAACCTAAACAGCGCTCAGATTTTATTTAGATTATAGTAATCACTTTAGTGCTTTCTGATTTCTTTGCCTTAATTTGTTAAAATAATAACAAAACTAGAAGGTTTATTCAACCTGCTACCTGTTAATTCAACCTACAACTTATTCATCCCTGTTCCTAGATGGAACAAGTGTGTAGTATAAAATTCTGTAAAAAACTAATTGAGACCACTTCAGGACTACAACAGAACCACTTGAGACCACAACAGGAAAAATATAACTTATGAATTTAAAATGCTTAACTGCCATAGTCTATTTCTGAGACACTCTTGTTTCTAAAACATCTAGCAAAGATTTGCTAACTTTTCAAACGTGTAGCAATAATTAAACTTGCTCAAATTTGAAACATGTTAGTATTACGTCTAGCATTTCAAATATTGAAGTTTACATTTCACTTTTCATCAAAATGGAATTCAAGCATTTTGCTTTTGTATATCCACCTTAGAAAGTTGTTTAAAATATGACATTTTGAAAAACTGTGCTTACATTCTTTTGTTAAATAAGTGGCTTCAAATTAGTAACTTTTTTATTTATAACAAAACACAAATAAAACCCCACTTGTGGAAAACATAAAACTACGTTTACAGTAGATTTAAATACTGTCTTCTATTAGACAGTTAGCATATACCCAATAAAAAAGGTCAAAAAGCAACCTGACAATTTTTTTCCCTCAGACAAAATTTTTTAAACCAAAGAGAAACTGCTTTCTCAGAGAAGCAATTTTTTTTTTCCTCATTTTAATATATTAAATTTCCAAGTTCCCAGTAACAGCTTTTTACTGTGAAGAAAGGCATTTTGCAGCTTAGCAGCAACAGATGGCAGAAATACTGTATACCAAGCCTATACAGTCCACTAGCATCAGTACCAGGACAATGTTGGTTCAAGCTGAGATCCTGAGCAAATCCCACCTTTGACACTGTCTTCACTGAGTTGTTAGTAATATTACTCCTGATATGCTCTGCTTGGCTCAGGAATTTTTTTTGCTTGCTCTTCACAAGGGCTTGAGTCTTTTGAAGTCAGAAGTCAAAGTCTGTTGGCTCTGGTTGCACCGAGTAAAAGCCAGTACTAAGTTATTTGGGTCCGGGTTGTTTGCTTTGTAACAAGTTTCTGGCAATACATAGAGCTAGTAAGTGCTGTAAATTTAACTCAACAAATAAGCCCACGCTAAGTACCCAGTTATTTTCCAGCCTGAAAAGTATCTCTGGTCACCTTGTGTCCATTGTCCCCCCAGCTCTCTCATTTCTCTTTTAAACATAACTCACTTTTGCATAACCCTGGTGTGACACATGGCTAAAGAGCATCTCAACCTACAGTGTGCATGTAGGACAAAAGAAAATCACACTGCTCCTTCAACCTAAAGTATCCATGGGAACTATGTTCCAAAAGAGACTGTCAGAAATACAGCAAAGTATTTTTCATATTCATTGCTAAGAAGTGTTCTGTATTTCGCATTGTAATTCTAACACAGTTTAGCAGTAAGTTTAAGCAATATTGTGAGAAGGATAATTTCAGTGGCCCTACTTCTATTTCTGGTCTATAATTGTAGTGTATTTTTAACTTTTAATTTAACTTAATGAGAGCTAATTAGGAAAATCTAATTAGATGCCTACTAACAATGTCTGAGTAACCGGTTGTTCCTTTTTTTTTTTTGATCAGTAGCCTCTTAGTGTGAAAGCAAATATCTTTGAAATAGATGGAACTGTTTGAGTATCCAGGTGATACTCTTTATCAGCTAGGCCTTAAATATCAGTGGTATGATCACAAACATAAAAAAAATCAGAACAGAATAAAGCATCTGGTTTTGAAGAAAAAGTGTTTCAAAACATATGGCTGCTAATGTTTTTTTCTATTTCAGTCTGGTTCTGACCAAAATAATTTGTATTGAGTTCCTCTCTCCCATTTTTCATAAAACTCTTCAGTTACTGCTACAGAAAGGGCCACTTTCTCCTGCTTTATTACCTGTAACATATCCTCAAGAGAGTATCATTTTAAAAAGGTTTAGAGAGGAAATAAATTCCCTATATAGCTTGTTGGGTTTTTTTACAAACATCATTCGTGGAGAGGCAGAGAAATAAACAAGTTAGTTCTAGGTGAGAAAATGAAACAAAGTTCTGACCATATTTCATATATGCAAAATCTTACACTATCATCACAAGTGCAACTATATTTCACTTGATGTTGATAGGTTTGGGGTTTAATTTTTGTTTTTATTTTTATTCATGGTACAGTGCCTTCCATTTCTTATAATCAGTATATGAACACAGCCAATGAGTGAGCAGCTATATTTTCCACCGTCATCGTCTTGTTCCCCTTTAGGTGTTCAGGTGACACTGCAGCTCCCTGCTTCATGGTTAATGGGCACCTCTGAGGGGTCAGGTGTCTTTAACTCTGCGTACTGTACTGCAAAGTGCTTGTTGGATAAGTGCTTATGCTCTCTGCTGGGAGGTGATGATCACTCTTAGAAACTGTCAGTGGTGGTGAAACTCAAGCAAAAAAAAAAAAACAAAACCTGTTCAGGAAAATAATACAGTAATTAGTTCATGTTTCATGGCCTCCTCAGCACTGCAATACCAAGAATTAATCAAATTTTTAGTTTCTTTAATTAGTAGTTACTTAAAAATGTACTTATTTTTTGGATAACACTAAAGACAATTAAATTATTAAATAATATTATACTCTGTATGTGCTGTCTGAAAAAAAGGTGGAAGGAATACCTGAGAGAGCTTTATTTGTTCAGTTTTCCCAACTTATCATTTCCAAGTTCTTTCAATGATGACATTTTCAGTAGGTGTTCTGCTCTGAAGGATAGATCTACTTCAAGGTTATCTGAGGTAGCCTAAAAAAATTCTACAAACATTAATCCAGTATCCAGATTTCCAGAAACACTGCTTCATTTCTAGGTACATGTCTAGACTTGCAATCCCAGCTGTTAGTCCCTGTTGTAATAGAATTTCCCTTTGTAAGTGATTCCATCTGACTCGGAGTGGTGACCAGCAGTTTGGAAAGGCTGTTAACATGATGTGACAATCTCAGTGTTAGCTGCCTTGGTTGAGGCTAAGAAACAAATCTTGTTGAGCTTAACAGTTTGGAAACACCTTGAATTTCACACTCAAATTAACTGGAAAAAAGGTGGAGAATGCTGTCTAAATGAAACTAATATTTCCCAGACGAGCAAATGCTTTAAAAAGAGTTTTGTTGTTCTTACAATGTGTGTAGTAAACTGAGCACTGTGCAGTCCTGCAATACAGCACTCTTTATGGCTTGGAGACATCCTTTAAAGGCTACACTTGACAGATAAGATGATAAATGCCAGGATAAATGGAGGTTTAATGAAGCCTTTAGGCACTAATGACAACGGATTTCTGGGAGGGGTTTAATTTCATGGACATGTCCAAATTTACTCCTTCCCTTTTCTGTATAAAAACTTCTATAAAGCTGCTGCTTGTCTACCCAGAGGTTTTAAGCCCCATCACTCCTCAGTAGGTGACTGACGGGTGCTCATCTCAGATACAAGAGAAATGTAGATGTGGGCATTTGTCCTAATCCAATTTGGCAGCCTGCCTTCCACTATCCATCAACAGACACTGAATGAAAAAAATGAAAGGAAAACATGTTTTGATGAATAAAATGTTAAAGACTGCTGATCTCAGTCCATGAATTGTCCGGATATCCACCCAGAGATCTTCACAAGAAGGAGAAGAGGGAAGCATCTTACCAGGCTTTAAAACACCCTGTCAGTCCCCTGACATGTATTTATGGTGGCTCAGTGCTTTCAGCCAGTTAGACTGATCACTCCAGCCCCATATGTTGAATATAATAACAAAGAGAAATCAAATCCCATATATATATATTTGTATATGATGTATATGTATATACAATATACACAATTTTAAAATTAATTGGACTGGAGAAAGAATTTTTAGATGGTCAGAAACTTTACACTTAATGCACTGTAAGGATGTATGTATGCCATGAAACCTCTGACAGTTTTAAGTAACAGACCTGGGTCATAAGCTAGAAAGCTAGAAAATGTGCTGACATCTTTAACTATTCTTTACTTTTTCTCTGAGAGATAATGATTAGCCACAGGAGGTCTCAACCTGATGAATTCAGTCATCATATATGCCATTATTTTAATGGAGGTTAAATAGACTGGACAGTAGTACCTTAGCTTGTCCCTACTTGTTCAAATTTCTGGATACCCTAACAAGCATAGACGATGTCAGTGCTAGAAGAGATGTAAGAAGCATATTTCACAGCTAAAATTTCATTTTCTCTTGTTTTCTATATCTCATGGAATTCTGAATATTTTCGGATTCTAATTCTGGAGGCTGACAGCTTTAGCAGCAGTAAAATGAACGAGTAAATGAAACTGGAGGCCTAGAGACTTACAGACCAGGGGGGAACTGATGGGGCAAACACATAGGTGTCCATCATTTAACCTTTGAGAGGCTGCTGGTGATGGTTAAAAACAAACAAATCCAATGCAACATGTGGCTTTGGGCAGATGTCAAGCTGCAGGTCTCTTCTGCTGTGACACTGATTCAAAGTGAACACAGACACAGCTTCTCTTCTGGACTGAATGTGCATGGATGAGTTGCCACATGCACACTTGACAAATGCCCAGAGTAAAACCAAATCAAATGTAGTGGAAGTGTGATTCCTCACAGATCATTTGACTGCGGCCACAAACTCTTTTTGTACAGTGATGACTTCATTTGTTCATGAACAACTACACTCTAATTGTCTTGCCATATGAAAATAAAACACGTCTGGCTTTGCTGGCTTCACGTTCACAGCAGAAGTGACAGAAAGACTGGATCTCTCCTTTTTGTTGTCTGATGAACTCCATGCTTTTGAAACACCAGAATCCTTCAAAACCAGTAAGTCAGGCTTGGCAAAAGCAATTAATAATTTTATAAGCTAGTGCTTGAGGATTTAGCTTCCACCTTTAAGTCCCACCATCTTAACAATGAAATACTGAAAACAGCAGTGAACATGACAAAATGGCTTTTCCTTGGCAAAGAAATAGCACTTCTGTATCCCATGCAGATGTTTAGATTGGTCTTTAATTTATAATTTATAATCATACAAGTGCTGTACTTTAAGCCCAAGGCAAGGACACTTCTTCTATGCTAAAGAAAGTGATCTTTCTTTTAAAAAAAAATATAGGTGTCTGTATATGTTTACACAAGAAAATAAAATAGGGTGAACTGGAGCAATAGGTTAATTTATTTGTACCCAGGGTTAAGGTGTGAACAGGAAAAGACTAGTATATAATTTTTTAAAAACATAATAGAGTATATGTGAAAAATATTCACATTTTAAATATACTATTAATAGCAACAATATTCACATACTTTAGGATATTTACATATTTTATAGAAATTATTAAATATATGTCATGTATTATGTTTGATTCCTTAATGAGAATAAATTCTCCTTTCATAAAAAGCAGAATAGGAGGGAAAGAAAAGAGGTTATGTTGGGGAGGTTTTTTTGTACAATAATGGAATAAAAACCATTGTTTTCAAAGATAATGTGGGGACTGAAGCAGATAATCTATGATTTACTTATTATACCAATAGAAAAGGAAGTGCTTTAAAGACTATAACCAGAATTGATGTATCCCAAAATTATTTTTCTGGAAAATAATTATGAATGTCTAAAAAAAAAATAAAATTGTGACAGTGAACTGATCCAGGGGTTCAAAATCTCAGATATTTAGAAAAATATCTCTTATGACACTTGTTTTCTCTCTTTTGTGCTGAACTAAATTGCAAAATTTACATTTATCTGATTCAAATTTTACTTTATTACAAATTATTTAAAGCACTTCACAAGGAATATTTTGACAGGTTGTCTGAATTTCTTGGTAAAAAATATAAATTGTAAAAGGGATTTAAAAAATTACAGTAAATTTTACTCTACATACCTGCTAGCAAAGCCTCCCACTGTTATCTTTAAACTTTGTAAGAACTCATAAATACAAAGATATAATTCAAGGTCAGTTTTGAATTATAGTTTCAGAAAATGTTCTTACTGGTGTCATATCCTGTTATTTACAATAATAAGCTGTTTACTGTATGTAAACTATATAGCAGAGACTTTTAGGAATTGTTATATATATTTAGGACTATACAGCAATTTAAAGGATATTAATTTCCAGCACAAGTAAAATATTATTTACTTTATATATACCATATCCTCTGTGTTGAAACCAGACTAAGAAGCCAATAAGAAAATGGGTGAATTCTTCTACCAGACCAAGTCAGAAAGATATTGAAGACAGCAGCCTGAGTTTGTGTTTTGGAAACTGATGAAAAAAAAAACCAAAACAAAACCTATAGGTAAGTGTTTGGGTCTATTGTTGTTTAATTTTGAGTTGTATTCTTAGATAGCGAGTGTTCATGACCTCAGCAGCCCATGAGATCTCTAGATTCTGTAAATAGCATGTCCATACTCCTCTCATATGCAAATTATACTCTTCTTTGTATGCAACTGTGCCTATCATTGGAGTGATTCCACACGGATAAGCAGTTCTTGGCACACACTTTCAAACTGTGGAATCAAATTCCACCTGACTTTATGATGACATCAAGTCTCTACACATGGAAGAGCTCTCAACAAAATGAGCAAAGAACTCCTGCTGATGTAGGGCTATTTATGTAGTTTCACTTTTTTTTGAAGAGACATAGGCCAAAAATAAGCCACGAGAATTTGGTGCTACTATTGAAATCTACAAGCATTCAAATATTCTATTTTAAATTAGTCTTATTTTTAAAGTACATTAATTAAGGTTCTACAAAAGAAGACTGAAAATTCTGTTTATTTTCTTCTTCCCATGATCAAGGTGGAAGCCAGCATAGACTGTGGTCATTGTTTTGCAAGACATTATTCACATGAGGCACACTACTGAGCATGCAGTTCTCTAACATTTCAATTTTTCAATTCTCAATATTTATAGACATTTTTTCCCTGGAATTACAGACAAGTCTTTGAAATTTTCTGTGACTGTTCCCCCTGGACTTGTCTATGAGTCTATCCTTCAGAAAAGTATGGTGATTTTGCAGTTTCTGGTAAAATTTTGTACTGATGTGAAAACTATTGTCCATGGCTTGGTGAAGTGGACTTGGTTCAACAAGGCACATCAGGAAACCTTGCTGGCAGCCTTAGGGTGAATTCCTCAGCAGTTTACAGAGGTGCATAATGATGGCATTTTGCTACTCTCACATTGCTTGATTTAATTTTTAAATTGCCCACCCACCTGAGATGCCTTGTTAACATGCTAGACAAACTGTTTTTCTTTTCTTATAAAAGACTGCATTAGCCAAAATGGCCTGTGGTTTTGCAAATGTCCTTGAATGAATGTTGTACTTTTCCACTGTACATGACATATGCTAAGGAGATAAATCCTCTTGCTGCCTTTCTTTGTTTCTGTGGTGTATTCAATAACATAATCACACAATAAAAAGGAACACTGCTGCATTGCTTTAGAGGCTTGGTTATGAAAGTTTGCTTCTTATATATTCTCAGGGCAGATAAAGTTTGTTGTTAAGTTCCCTAAATATAGTTGATTATATGAGACTGATGCTGACTGCTAAAAAAAATGGTAGAAATACCCTGAGGAAAAAAAAATAAAACAAAACAAGGTATCTGAAAGCATTTTAATTTTCAATTTTTATATAACCATTTTAACACTTTCTTTTTCTTCTCTGCCATTTGACATTTTACCCATTCTCTCAAGGATATATGGGATGAAAATAAGCAGGGAGGGGAATTACAGAGCAAACTTAATTTTTTTAGTATTTTTAGGACAAATCTTCCTTAAAAACCCATATACTTATAAGAAAGTGACTCCATATTTTCAGAGAATAGAACTGCTAACTAGATTTTATTTTCAAGGGTGTCTTTCATATTTTTCTTCTGAAGTATATTTATATACATGCAGAAAATATGGGTATATTATTATATATATATTATGACACACATACTCAAAGCATATTTTTGTGAATTTTCAGATAGAGGAATAATCACATCTATGAACATTTTCTAAGCTTTTAAATGGTCTGCTTTGCCACAAGATTCATCAATAAGATTTCAAACCCAGAGAAGCTGAAGAATCTGAAGAACTTTGACTGAGAAGCAACTGAGTCACGGCAACAGGTCATCCTGGGAAACACAAGAAAATGTGAAGATGAGAAAAATGAGATAGATGATGTTAGATTGTGTCCCTCCCTGACTTTAAGGACTCACTATATTTATTATACTAGATATGAAGAAATTGGAATATGACAACCATTCATAACTTTGGCTGTAGTGACTTTGAAGTAGTGAAGTTCAAGGTCCTGAGGTTGTTGAAGATGGAACATGTCCAAACCCTGGACTTCAGGTGAGGAACCCTGAACTTACTCAGGGCCCAGTCAGTGGTACTCTGTGGGAGGCAGTTCCAAAGACAAAGGTAGCTCAGGAGTGCAGAGAAGTCTCTAAGCACAGTACCTTGCAAACACAGGAACACTCTCTCCCAATACTCAGCAAAGCAAGGAAGACATATCAAGGGACCAGTTTGGCCAAGCAGGAAATGAATGCCAGAGATCCAATGAAAAGAGAGGACACAAAGAGGGAGGAAGGAGTGACAAGCTGTAAAGGAGGAATAAGGATATATTTCCTGGGCATGCGGGGTTGAAATCCAAAGATAAAATTGCAGTGAAGATTTGCAAGAACACCGGAACATCACAGGCAACAAGAAGAATTTTTATTACTACACTGACATTAAACACATGAAAAAAGAAAATGTCAGCCCATTAATTGGACAGGAAATCCAGTGACAACAGATACAGATTAAGATGACATATTCAGTGGGTTTTTTTTGTTGGAGTCTTTACCAATGAGGTCTCCCAAGTATCTGTGTGCAGCAGAGCAATGGCTGAGGATGAGGTCTACTAGGAATGGATGAGGATGGAGTGAGGGATTGCCTGCAGAATTAGAGCTGTGCAAGTCCACAGGACACAGGCTGCAGTTGAGCAGGGGATAAAACTTGTGAACATTGGGATTTGGAGACTGAGAAAGACAAATGCTGGATCTGTGTTCAAAAAAGACAAAATGGCAATCCAGAGAACTACAGACTTGTAAGCCTCTCCTTGGACACTTGGAAAGTCATGAAGAACAGTCTCCACATTCTCCACTTTTCCTTTCATAGAGAGAGCTCTGAGATCACGAAGTCTATCAACCCAACCCCACCATGCCAACTAAACCAGGTCCTGAACTGACATATCTACTTGTTTTTTGAGCACTCTCCCCTTCCCTGTGCAGCCTGTTCCACTGCTTCACCACTCTTTCAGTAAAGAATTTTTTTCCAAACATCAGATCTAAATCTCTTCTGGCACAACTTGAGGCCATTTCCTCTCCTCCTATTGCTGGGTACCAATACTCACCTTATTATGACCTCTGTTCCGGTCGTTGTAGGGAGTGATAAGGTCTCCTTTAGCCTCCTTTTTCAGATTAAACAAGTTCAGTTCTCTCGGCTTCTCCTCTCAAGACCTTTCTCCAGACCCTTCACCAGTTTCATTGTCCTTCTTTAGACTCACTCCAGCAACTCAACTTACTTGTTTTGAAGGGCCCAGGACTGAACACAGTACTCAAGGTGAAGCCTCACCATGCCAAGTACAGGAGTACAATCACTTTCCTTCTCCTGCTGGCCACACTATTTCTAATGCAAGCCAGGATATTTCTTCAGCCATGCAGGATCAAACTGCTGATCTTTATTCTCTGATCAGAGGAGAAAATAGCTTCAGCTAAAAAGACGGGGAGAAAAAAAATTACAATCCAATGCTAGCTCCTATGGTGAGAATTCCCAGAGCCAGCAAGTAATGAGCATTCCTAAATGGAGGGAGAGATGGACAGTGTAACAGATTCCACCTCTCCTGGTGTGTCTGATGAGGGAAAAACTTTCTTGGTGTTTTTCTGCAATTTAAAAAATGTTCGTAACAAAGAGTTAACCACCTCATTCAACTCACAATATGAAAGTGAAGTGCAAAACATGATGATGACACACAGGCAAACATAGAACACACTGCAGGCCAGACTCCAGTTAGGTTTGTACTAAGGATACAGGCTGATTGTCTCCCTGCTGAATAAAATCTTCTATGCAACAGAACAGAAACGGGGGATGAGCTGCTTGTGAGAGGTTTTCATAGCCATGTGGTAGAGCTTACTGCAACACCCTCCCTAACAGGATTCACATACAGTTTTATTGCATCTCAGGTTTAAATGTATGCTTTATACCATGTTTCTTTTGCTCTCTTTTAATCAGGAAACTAGGGAGTAAATCCAGCTTGCTCCCTTAAAATGAGCAAAACTAGGGAAACAATAAAAATGCATCAAAAACAAAAGGAAATACTCTTAGAAGATTGCAGAATGATTTATAACCACATAGAGCCTCTCCTACTAAATGTCGTAATAAAGGTTCATTGATTAAAAGAAATTAGGTCCATTGGTCATAATAACATCTCATTGATTGAAAAGCATTGCATGTAATGGTTTCCTCCAAAACAGCATCTGTTATGTATTAACCTTTCAGCCTTCAGAATCATGGGATATTAATTTCTTGCTCAAACTCCTGGTCAGATGACCCATCCATGATATTTAATAAATTGCAGCTCTGCACATAGTTCAGGATTTCAGAAAAACAGAGAGAAACAAAATTTTAAAAAGCACACTTTTAAGGATACATGGTATAGTGATTTTCATGTTAAAATAGCAAAATCAACTAAAGTCAGAGTATAAACTGTGCTTTATTAAAGCTGCCAAACAAATTTTAGTTTAACTATCCAGCCTTTAAAAGTAAACAGTAATGTAGTGACTGATCTTATCCTGGCTGAACAACCCCAACACTCTCAGCATCATAGGAGAGGTGCTCCAGCCCTCTGATCATCTTCATGACCCTCCTCTGGACTTGCTTCAAGAGGTCAACATCCTTCCTGTGTCGGCAGGTCCAGAACTGAACACAGTACTCCGTGTGAGGTCTCGTGAGAGTGAAGTAAAGGGGGAAGACGACCTCCCTCAGACCTGCTGGCCATGCTTCTTTTGATGCAGGCCAGGATGTTTTTGCCTTTCTGGGCTGCAAGCACACATTGCCAGCTCATGCTGAGCTTCTCATCAACCAACAACCCCAAGTCCTTCTTCTCAAGGTTGTTCTCAATCTGTTCTAGACCCAAGCTGTAACTGTGCTTGGAATTGCCCGAGCCCAGGTCCAGAACCTTGAACTTAACCTTACTGAATTTTGTGAGGTTGGCATGGGCTCACATCTCAAATCTGTCAAGGTCCCTCTGGATGGCATCCCTTCTGTCAAGTGTGTTGACCACACCACTTAGGAAACATTAGGTGGCACTTCCCTGACCACTGTGACTTTCATGCAAGCAGCTTCAGTCCCTTAGAATGTAACAAGCAGGTGCTACTTACAAGGTTTATGTACCCCACAAGAAAAAAATATTTATCCATGCAGCTGCAGCCTCCACACCTCCTCTTAAAACAGATTCACTGTGTAACTAATAAGTAACAACACTTAAACCCTCTGATTTTTCCCTAGATAGTTTGATGTATTCTGGTAGAGAGGCAGAGACATCTAGAGACCTCCCTATATTTTTTATATATTTTAACTACAAATTTGGAGATGCTCTAATGGATTAAAATTGCATATGTTCCAGAAGATGGAATCTAAAAACACATTTCTGATATTTCTAGTGCCCTAACCATTAATCAAGAACAAAAGTTTTTGCATATTCCATTATATATGAATACATATATTTTTGGTTGGTAAGCTACACTTATAGTGCTGCCTGTACAGTTAGCCTCTGTCAGACAAGGGATGACAAACACACTCATAATAGTCTAGTGGTGACAGTATTTTTTCTTGTACAAGGAAGAGAGTTCAACTCCTTTCAGATGTATCCCATTTCCCACATCTTGAGAGAATGCCATAGAGGTAATTATAAGGCAAAAGTTCAATAGTGTCTTTGATGAAGTGAGATAACTCTTTGGGCTTCCAGCTGTCTACTCACATAATTTAAAGTGTATGCTCACAGAATCAGATAAATATGATGAAGATTTGTTTTAAAACAAGAGGAGGATCTCTGAGGAACACCAAATCCTGCCTTACTTCTGGTGACTGATGACTTTCATCTACCACATATAAAATGCATACCAAATATATATGAAATCTTGAAAGGCTCAATGGGTAGGGATTTCTCCACAATTCTGGATAAACTGGTGTGATACAGAACCAAGTTCCCAAATAAAACATTTTTTCTTACTGTTCAGCAAGAACGTCCCAAGCATCAATATGTGATTGCTGCCCCATTTTGCCACTATCATTAATGAAACTAGATCCATCGTCTTTTAAATTCCATTCAAGCACCTATAGGGTGCGATCAGACACTCCCATTATTTTCATTAGCAAATGTAAGTCCTGTGGCCCTTCCTCATAGACTGTGTGCCCAAAGACCTAAACATCTTGATATCTTCTTCCCTAAAGAAGTAATGCTTGAATTATGCACGCTTTTTACTGAATTATGGTTGTTTACATTGAGTTAAGCATCCAGAAAATCACGCAGATTCATTAATTTTACAGAACCTGAGTGGATTTTAAATACCATTTTTGAGTCAGCAAGGAGGATTGAATTCCTTTCATGTATTGGATATTTGATAAACTGAATACAGTAAGTCAGTCAGTCAAGTCAAACAAGCCAGCTTCCAGTCAGCATTCAAAAAACTGTCCAAATGGTATCCAAGCAAATTATACTGGTCAGCCAAATATATCCAGCTTCTCACAACACCTTGTTCCTTGAAAAGACACACTCAGACTCTATGAACACAGTAAACAATTCCCTTTCACCCTGGAAAACGGTTCACAGCTGTGATCAATATCTGCTGTCAGAGGATAGTCCTTAGAGACTCAGAGATTTATGGGTTATGAGGGCTTGTCCCTGTTTTATTAGAGCTCCTTATAATAGCAGTTATCTTTATTACACTTCTCCATACCAGATATTTGCATGGAAAATCTTATATTGCAGCATACATTCATAACATCTTGTTTTCTACTTTCAGCTGATTGCTCACTTAATAAGTTAACATTACTATTTGTGCTATTAAGTAGCCCAGAGGGATTACTAAAACAGCATGAAAAATACTATTCTAGCAAGGGATCTGTCATCTAGATTGATTTCCCATAATACAATTAGGGCTGTGAAACTCTTGTTTATTTATTAAAACCACTTTATACCCTTTAAGATTAATTTGGAACAAACCTTAAGGAGTTTTGGGCAACCACTTAGTACTAAATTGTCTGAAAAACAAATCTCTAAGTCTGGGATGAGGAGATCAGTGCTTGTTCCAGTAGACTGTCAAAGAAGGAACCTGCAGTTACTTAATGCCAGCACAGAAAAGTGAAAGAGAGAAAAAACTGGGTGCAGATATGCAGAATGCAAATCCAAGACTTGGTACATTTGTATCATGTGGTTAAGGGAGTCCAGGAAGTTAATGAAGTGGATTTAGGTCCATGGGGACCTAAAAAGAATTCTACCAAATTTGCAGGTTTCTTTGGGGGGAAAATTCTGTGCATTGTGGACTCTTTTCAGAAATGTAATCCCCAGGTTTCAATCTTCAAGTTAGGAAAGCATAGTAAAGATAAGTAGTTGGACAGCATAAATTTTTTATTAGGTTGAACCTTAAATTTTGAGTCACAAGATAAATTTGAACTGGAATAATTCTGTGGTGCTCTTAAAACAAATACTTTATTGTGAAGTGTTACAAATGTGAACAAATCAGGTTATGTTGATATGTATATATATCACATGATCTTCCGGGGGAAAAATTTTTTTCCCAGGGAAAACTGGGAATTTTTTTTTTCCTGTAAATGAAAAAAAATTTTCACTTGCTGAATACAAAATTTGAACATTATAAAGAAATGTCACAGTTTGAAATTCAGAAGAAAGTTGACACTTCATGTGAGAGACTGATGACTCACTGACACAATCAGCAAAGAACTTTCTCAAGGTCCAAGCAACACCACAAGCCTTAATTTTTTCCATTGCTGCCATTATGTACAGTCCAACTAGGCACATTCCTTTGCTATGGCCATTGATAGTGAAAATGCATGGCACAGAGCACGTCAGAACTATGTATAAAAATCACTCTAAAAAATAGAATCCACTTCTTCAAGAGATTAAGAGAAAGAAGGGAATGTTTCTTGCATGGGAAATATTAATAAACTCTGGAAGTAGAAGGGCAATGAAGATCACCTCCAGCATAATGTGGTACAGAGAACCACAAACAATAAATTCTGCATTGTTCCATTACTTCTTTAACTGCAAGTGACTGTTATAAAGAAGTAAAAAATGAAAATTTCAGTTGATGGATTATATTCAACATCCCAAGGAAAGTTGTCTGCATGGCTAAATCATTCTTCAGAAATGGGAAAAAATCCAAAATCTTTGATTGTCATGCTAAAATCATTTAGTTGCATCTAACCCAGTATGTTCTCTTCTCTTTAAATGTGAGCAAAGGGAAAGGGAGATGGCAAGTGGACATGTGGACACATTTTGTCTCACTTCTTCTCTGACAGTGACATCATCATTTTCATTGGCTGCTTTACGTTTAAAAATTTAAAATATTTAACTTTTTTTTGATTCATAACCTTAATTTTCTTCTCTAAAAGTAATGCCATCTGTGCATTCAGAACATGAGTGAAACTAGTTTTCCCGATGGCTTTATTTTGAAGACTACACCAGATATCAAGACATATTGGTCTAGAAATCAGACATGAATTTAAAAAAACAGCAATACATGGCACAGAGAATGTCAAACTGAGACTATGTTACATGTTCATCCTTATTAGAGTTCTTTCTAACATATGATGTTTCTTCCAAGGAAGTCTGTGAGAATACTTTCAATGAACAATTGTATGTGTGAATGCATAAACGAATTAATCGATTCCACCTGTAGAACATCAAATTCAGGTCTTGTTTATCCTGTTGTTACTTACAAAACACACACTAAGTTCAAAGCTTCTCTTGCCTTCCTCTGAAAATACATCTCCAGCTGTCTCTATATTTCATTGTATGCATATAATACCAAATAATATATAAATATATGATATAACATATAATACAATAAGAATCTAGTAGAAAATACACTATAAATTAATTAAATATGGTTCGTATTGCTTTGCATTCTGACACCAGATACTACTTTAAATAGGCTGAAATAAGGTGAATTAAGTTGACAAGCAGAAGACAACTTTGGGACCTCCAGAACTGTCAAACAGGAAAAAATTGCTTTATTCTGATTTCATTTTAAGAAAATACCATTATTATTTGGTCCTGAAGTATTACAGGCATAAACTGATAAAAATAGCCAGAAAGGCCTTAGAGACATCTGGATATTCCCAATTTGAAAAGCAATATGTTGAGGAATAAATTTACATTTTCACTAGCTTAGTTCCACTTTATGTAGCTCCTAAAGGGCAATTTTGTTCAATATACTTTGTTGAAGCAAAATGTGGCTGTTTATTGTGTTTATTTAACTAGTTAATTCTCATTTGATTATCTGCCACTTAAAGATACTAAAGCTGCATTGAGCTTCATGTCACTTGTGTATTATTACCCACAGGGTAAAGAAAGAAATTCTACAGCTTGTTTGAAAGCTTTCAGTAGATAATAAAGCATCCGATCTTGTGCCGAGATTGGTGCTTTCCCATACCTATACTGCAGCAAATGCTTTCGTGTATCATCAAAACCTTCTTCACAATCAGAGGCACAGCACATGCCTTTCACAAACAGTGTTCACAGAATGATCACACAGGCTTCTCAGAGTAATCATATGAAGTGTATACTGTAAATCCTGATTTATTGCACATGAATGTGCATTGTGAGGCGTGAACACCTTCCCAAACAGGCAGAGTGAGCCAGTTCAGTGAGACTGGGATAGCCCTGCAGAATGGCACCAGGTCTGTTCATCTTAATTTTCAGGTCCTCTTCCTGCTGAAGAGAAGTAGCCAAAATGGATGGAAAAGACAAAATTTTATGAGAATCTAATGGTTTTTTTTATAATATATATTCCTATAACATATTGATATAGTGCCTGAGGATTCAAGGAAGACTGTTATGCTCACCCTTTAAAAGCAAACAAGAAGAGGTAGCCTCTGTCCAGAAGGAAGCCTCATCAGGTTATAGCCATATGTAGCACTCAAGCAAACAGACAGCACTTAGCTCTGCAGTAATGCTAGTGATGACTACCTAAGTGAAATGAGAATATTTTTTGTAGTAGAACAATGTTAATACTGAATGTAATTTACCTGTGTTATTGCATATGCTACAGAAACATCCACAAACAGAGGAAAGAATAATCTCCTGAAGTTTATAAAATCTTTAAAACCTTATAAAACACTATTGCTAGTGATAGGGTTTTGTAGACATTTAAGCTTACTCATGGTTTCTAGGAGAAGGAGTACACTTGAGAATGCATGTAGAGAGTTCTTGAAGTTACAGTAAAAGCATGTAGTTTGCTATAATCTGTGGTATATATGCATCATCCTTTTAAATTTATATACTGTTCTGGGTTGATTGGGTGCCATTTTTGGTAGCAGGGGAGATGCCCCAGGGTTGGCTCCTGTGAGAAGCTGCTGAAAGCTCCCCCAGTTCTAGAGCCACCTCTGGCTAATGCTGAGCCCATCGGGGACAATGGATGCTATTAAGATATTTAAGAAGAGGAAAGGAGCAGCAATAAGACTTCAAGAAGAGGAGGAAGTGAGAGAAATGCCAGAGCAGAGATACCAAGGTCAATGAGGAAGGAGAGGGAGAAGGAGCCTGAGCAGAGGTTCCCCTACATCCTGTAGTGAGTCAGCAGCCTGTCTACTTTAACCCATGGAGAAGCATGGTGGAGCAGGCTGTGAAGGATCACTGTGGAAGACTGGAGACCTGTACCCAGTGGAAGAAAATGTTGAAGCAGCAGTGGACTTGCAGCCAAGAAGGACCCCATACCAGGAAGGTGACTGTGCCCAAAGTAGGCCATGATTCTATGGGCAGCCTATGCCGGAGCAGTCTCTTCCTGAATGACAGTACCTGGTGGGAAGGACTCATGCTGGAGGGATTCATGTAAGACTCTCCCAGGAGGGACCCCTTAGTGGAGCAGCGGAAGACTCTGAGGAATCCTCCCTAGGAGGATGGAGCAGCAGAATGCAGCATGTGATGAATGGAGTGTAAACCACACTCACTCCCTGTCCACCTGTGCCACCAGGGGAGAGGTAGATACCAGGAGTAAAGTAATTTGAGGCAGGGAAGATGGGAAAGGTGGGGTAAGGTATTTAAGTTCTGGGTTTTGTTTCCTCTTTACCCTCTTTTGATTTGATTAATGATAAATTAAATTGATTTTTTTCTA
Organism: Calypte anna; assembly: GCF_003957555.1. Lineage (NCBI taxonomy): Eukaryota > Metazoa > Chordata > Aves > Apodiformes > Trochilidae > Calypte > Calypte anna. The sequence continues at coordinate 12,231,355 of NC_044245.1, forward strand.
CAACTTGGGCCTGTTTTGCCTGTGACCATAACTGGTGAATGAAACCCTCCTAGTCCTTTTCTTGACCCACGAGGCTTTTTCTGGGTTTTCTCCTTGCCATCCAGAAATTGGGGAGGGGGAGAGAGGGCCTGTGGTGTCCTTTGTTGTCAGCTACGCTCAAACCATGTCATACATTTATGGTCTTCCACCACAGTGAAAAATCTTAGCTGAAATGAGAGGGAACAGTATCTTTATTTTACAGCATTTCTCGCTTAACTTAGCCAAATGTGCCAAAGTCCTACAAAATACTGGAGATGGCAAATTGGGAGTGAAACATTCCCACAATATCTGACTATACAGAAGGGAAGCACTTTTCTCATAGGCACCTGTGAATACTTAAAAGCATATCCCAGTATAGTTACCCTACTCTGGAGTCTGACCTTTCTGTAGTTCTTTTCTGGAGAAACAATGTTACTCATAAGGTGTCTTACTTCAGTAAATTTATTTTGGCCTAAAGAAAGAAAAGTCATCAAGGACAATTGTCATAAAGTGCCTGCTCTCTCCACTTGCCAATTTCTTGGTTGCAACCTACTCATTATCTATACCTACTCTCTGCTCTAACTTCCAGAGAAACACAGTGCACTTCACTGCAATGATCATGCATGGCATTTGGTAGTGTATCCTTCTAGCCAACTCTAATCTTTCAAATTCTTCAAGTCCAGTTAGCAGATATATGCTCCAGGATCTTTCTTTATGTTTCACAGATGTTGGGTGAAATGAAGCAGATGTTATATGGAGCACATAATGATGCGTTTTGTCATGCTGCATTACCACTTCCATATCACTTTTCCAAAGTACGTATCACTGACACTCTTGAAGGTCCTTAGGGTAAAGTTAATTCCATTCTTTATCTTGGTCATCAGTCCAGTGAAAGGCTCCAAAATGCAGGGAGGCAGGGAGTAAACTGGACCTTCAAAAAGTGATTGAGAGTGTCAAAATTCTGCTTGTGCCCTTGTCTGCAAAGCAAAAATCTTTCCTTTGTCAATCCATCAAGAAGACAGAAGGTCAAGTGTAAACAGGTTATATATAGCTATCTGCAATGCAAAAATCAGTGTTTGAACCAATTTCCCTGGAGCTCTTCCATAGTTGGTAAATATTTAGTCTGTAAAATTAATAGTTCTGGCCTCCATTTATTCTTACCCCAAAGTACACCTGTTAAGTAGATCATATATTCTGCACCCTAACAGTGACCAAGTTTCATTATAATTTTAAGGAGAGCCCAAAGATATTAGCCAGGTCATACACTGATGTCTACAAGCAGTCCTGAAGATAGGATTCAGCTATCTAGAAATAGCCACTTAGCGCCTATTGGCACTACTAGTAGGGGTCTGTATCATAACATTCAGCCTCATAAGGATATCTTTCCAAGTGAAAACTTGAAGTTCATGTGACACTCCGTGTCACACTATATGTGACCAGTTGTCAGATATTTTCACTTTGCAGAACCTTTGTATGCAAATGGCACAATCTATTAAGGAAGCTCTGTCATGGTTAGTGTCCAGGGCACGAGAAAAGGATAAAACTGACAGAATACATGTTTCTTCATGTGTTCACATATGTGCCTGTTTACTATGCCTTACAAGATTGTTGCTGTGGCCTTTGTAATATTCCACATAGGGTATGATGTCCTCTATATCTTGCATATACAAAAAGGTTCATACTACGCTGCCCAGCCGATGGATACCAGTAAGGGATTACTGGAGTTTGTTATTTTTGACTCTCAGTTGCAGCATCCCTGGGCTGAGAGTTTATTGTTTGTGATAGGCTGCACGCCACATATGACAAGAAAAATATATAATGATAGCTGAATTTGAAAAAACACCAGAGGCAAGTGGAAGTGCCAATTATAAAAGAATCCACCTTAAGACTTGCATTACAGTAATAGTAAGAGCTTTCAGTTCAATAACATCAAATAAGTGCAATTAGGGAGAACAAACTGGATCAATGTAACATCTTGGGGAAGACGTGGCCTTACTGTTTGATTGGTAGGAAGAAGAAAACGAGAAAAAAATAATCCCTTTGAAAGAACTATTCATGTAACCATTGAGAAAATGAAAAATACATAATTGGATAAGAAATTCATATATTCTGTTCTTACCTAAAAGGTTAGGAATAAGTGGTGCAGTAATCCTGTAAATACTCTCAGAGCTTGCCATTTGTTAGTGCCAGTAATGTCACTTTTATTCGGACTCAGCAGGCATCAGAATAAATACAGGAGAAAATACAGGATATTTTTAAAATTAATAATTTTGTCGAGTTTCATCACCTTTCTTCTCTTCTTGTCCAAGCATACTGAAGCTATTAATTTCAAATGCAGATTCTATCTACCACGTCAATATTATATGCAGTGTTTTAATCAATAATTTGCAAAATACAAAGTTTAATTTTTTTGTGCTTGATCTTGTGCAGAAAACAGACTGTATGAATGAATGTATGAACAGTATGTATGCATGTGTTGACATCCTGCATCTCTGCAGGGTGCTACAAAGTTTAGTTGCCACTTATGGTTTTATAAACATAACAGAGTTTCCAGTGACCACCTTTTTCATAAGAAACCTGGAGATATAGTGCCAGCTCTTTTGAGCTTGTCTTTTGTCTGAGCTTATGTTAAGTGCAATTCCAAGCTTAATTTGTTCCATAACCTAGTTTCATGAGTCCATTCTGCTACCTCCAGGATCACTGTATCTAGGTTATACCTGTCATCTCTGTTTTACGGGCAGTCCAAGCTCTTCATGGATACAAAATTTATTTTCATTAAAATGGCTAAAGACACTGTTATATCTCTCCTGTCCACATGAAAGATATGAGTCCACACTATTGAAGACTGAGGATTTTTCTTGAGCATCAGTTCAAGACTATAGGGTATATATAGAGAAGCCATAGGTCAGCTTGTAGAAGAGAAGAGGGATGGGAAAAGAATAATTGAAGCTCTTCTTTCCCAAACTGTTGGCTGCAAAGGTGGAGCAAGTCTTTAGAACAAAGGAATTAAAAACAAAAGAAATAATGAACAAAAATTGCAGCAAGGGAAATTCCAATCAGAGATAATAAAAAAGTAGTGTAGTGCATATGCTTAAGCACTGAAACAGGCTCTTCTGTCCAGCCTAAAAGACTTTCATAACTTAATTGGACACATCTCTGAACAACTGACCTAATTTTGAAATTAGCCCCGCATTAGCCTGGGGCCTCCATGGTTTCTGTTCAACCTACCCTATGGTGCCATAAACATTCCTCAAGCTCTGAAAGATGGAATAGATATAGTCTACAAATAAGAGAAGATTACATCTACAAAAGTAGATGTAGCACTCTCCTTTTGACTGCTTCTAAATCCTGTGACATACAGGACACACCACAGGCCAGCTTGCCACAAGACTGAAAGGTTTATAATCCTTTATTATCACTGCTTGATATATCTGGCATCCCTTGTGACAGGACAGAAAAAGTCTTTGATAGGAAAGATGCACAACAGACAATCTTTTGTGCATCCAAACTTTTGTACATCTTTTCAAGAGAGTTTTAAAGAATGCCACTCAACATTTCTCTAAATTCAAGTTACAAGGTGATATAATTAATACTGCTGGTTAGGCATGTTATGTTCTTGAATAAGCTTGCAGCACATTTGAGCATGGTTAGAAGGCAGTTTATGACATTCAGCACAGGGTAAAACAGATTATGAATTCTGTGCAAGAACAGTTGTGCTGGCTTTCTCCCAATACTATTTAAAAACTATTATTTAGCTGTTGGCTCCAACTTCTATGGTTTGCTGGTTGCCTGAAATCTTTTGTGAATGTTTTAAAATAACTTTTACTAAAGAGTCTGGTTGATGTTTTAGAAATACTTCACAAAGACCATTGCATCTGCTGATGAAAGTATTGCAGTATGCTGATACTATGAAGTACTACTGAAGGGGGTATATTGAAAGCATAAACATGAAAAAATATTCTGAATTTTGCAGTTAAAATAAAAGCACAGCTTGTCTTTAAGGATGACAATGTCTTTTCTATGAAATTCTCAGCATTCTTAAAGCTGTGGCTTCATTTGTAGCTGCATACAGTTTCAGTAAAATATGGAATTCCTAATGACCAAAAAAAAAAAAATAATTAAAATCCAGTAAAAGAAAATTATCTAATTTTACTCTAAAAGTCATGCAACATAAATAACTGTGGTCTGAGGCACTACGCCAAACACACTAGGCTAGTTATATACCCCTGATTTATAGCAGTCAGTGTTCTGGGAGTGTCCTTACATTCTTCTTGTTATTTTTGTTGACCCCTGAAGATACACTTGTAAAAAACAAAAACATACTGTTTAATCTTTGTTTATTTTGTAAGAACAAGGGTAAGATTTCCTAACTGACCCGAGTTAAACCCATGTAGTTATAAATCTTTGGTTTTCACTCACTCTTTAGCTAGAGTCCATGTAACTAAAAAGTGTTTTGCAGTCTAGTGGATTTCAGAAGATTAGTTCATTCATTGTTTCTGTAATGCACTATATATAATTCTTTCTTTCATGGCATTAAAATATTTACTCTGCAAACTACAAGTTTGGTGCTTTGTGAAAAGTACTTTTTATTAGATATCACTTCTATCTATAATAAAACAAACTTTTTAAAACCCATGTAGTTCTTTGTTTTACACAAGACAGCCACAGCCTCATTTTTGCATACCAGTCTTAAATGTTACCTATTGATTTATTTTAATTTTTGTTAAAAAAGACCACATCATCTTGAGATGCACATATACCATTAGACTGGTATTATTGAAGTCTAAATACTTGAGTCAGAGATCAAGCTGACAAATCAGGAGAGGCAGACTGGCTGCAGAGGCACAGAGAGAAGATAGAACCTGTCAAAAACAGAAGAGAAATTAGAATAAGGTGTTATGGTTCTAAGTAACTTAGAATTGTTGGATCTGTGAGAACGAAGTACAACCACCAAGGGTCAGGTGCAAGCATAACGTTTAATTTGACAAATAACACAAGCAATAACCCCATGAAGATATGGCAAATGTGTTGTGAGGAAAAAGGTGAAAAAGAGAATATTAAAAGATATAAAGAAGAGAGAGAGAGAGAGAAAGATGGAAAAGAATAAGAAAGTGAGAAAGAAAGAAAAGAATGAGGGAGTTTGAAAAAGTCACCACCACAGGACTAGAGGTATCCAGCAAAGGTTTCTTGTTCAAGATGGTGTTCTGATTCCAGACAGGGCCCAATAAAGGATGGAAAGTCAATAAAGGTCAATGATGAAATGGGAACCTCAGTATTGCTTATATGCCCCTAAATTCCCACAATTCCAGGCAAGTGATTGACAGCTCCTTTGTTAGCTGAGAGGGAAAGAGAGGGAAAACTCATTTTTCCAGCCTTCCTCTCCAGAAGGACAAAGTATATCAGTTGCCCATGATCAGCAGGAGGCCAGAAGTGTCCAATTCAACTCAGAGACAGAACAGGAAATGGGGCAAAAGAGACAGAAACAGAATATCACCAGTCCTGGATCCAAGTGTTGAGCCAGTCAACGGTGAGAGTTGATGTTGATGAGACTCCCCAGGCCCACCAATAAACCCCCTCATGTTATAGTCCTGTTTCACTCAGTAAGTGTGGTTGAGACAGATTAAACAACTAGAGCATACATCTGCCCACTTCCTCTCCAGTCTTTATCTCTATCAGACCCTAGCCCATATGCAGACCTTATCTCCTAACTCCGCAGCAATCCCCTTGGAAATGCTCATGAGGATTTTTTCGGGGTGGTTTGCAAAGGTGATTTGACTCTCAGAACAGCCTAAGAGGGTCCAATGGAGGGAGTTCCACCATCCACTCCTTCACATAAGGTTCTATACTTGTGGTAGTCTGCAAATGAAGTAAAACTGAGTATCTGATCCCTGCCAAAGGGTGGTCAGTGGCTGCTCAGGGTTTCAAGTAGCCAAGAGGAAAGAGGTCTGTGTTATGCAACCATAGATTTCAGGAAGGATGATATCAAGTAAAAAAGTCAGTATATTTCTATTTTACAATTTCATATAATTTAATTTTTATAGGAGGACTTGAAACCTACTGGGCAATCAAAATTTTGATGACTTGTCTTTTAAAGTACAGTTGATTTGTACAACAGTTTCTTACACATAATGCTGCAAGCATACAACGATTGTGCTATGCTCAATATAATGATTCTGTCATAATATTGCATTAACCATATGGTTGTTTATTGATATGAAAAATAACATTAAGTATTTTCAAAATCCAGTAAGAATCACAGAACAATTGGACATGTAAGTTGTCTATAAAGTACTTGCATTTGCATCTTCTTATGTAGGGAAGGATTCTTAAGTATCTAAGTCTCAGCTTTTCTTGTGTTCAGCATATTTAGCTGCTACTACATGTCAAGTATTTATGTCTGTGCATAATTTGTATTTTGTTTACTTCATATGCCTAGTTCTATTAAGATAATAAGTGCACATTCATGCAAAATTAAATTATCTGACACTTTAATATAAATAAAACAGATAACTGCAAACATTATAAAAAATTCTAAAGTAATATATTCTGTTTCCTCTCAATTGGCTATGCTGTAAACTATATTCTATCTTTACACCAAGAGCTCAATTAATTAGGTAAAATAATAAACAAAAATATTCAATTCTTCCATTCTTAAGTTTTATTAAAATCTTACTTTAAAGGAATGGACATAATATAAATATATGTGACAAATATATTAGTTTAATCACATCTGGTTTGAGAAAATATAAGACTAGAGATATAAATCAGTGTTTAGCAGTGCAGGGACAATATATGAATTTAATAGTAACAGGATGATATACTTGAGCTTAAGTTCTGGCCTCTGCCTTATTCTTTATTTTCACCTCAAGCTGCACTACTTATACAAAGTAATGGTTCACATCCACCCCAAATCAAGCTTAAGAATGGAACTGAAACTCTCAGATTATTTAATGGTTTCCCTTAAATATAACAGAACAATTTATTTGTGTTGTGTAAGAAAAGAACCTAACCCAAACATTACCAGTGTTGAAAGAATTGGTACAAAATCTAATTTCAAGAACTCAAGTATTTCTAAGAATCCATCATTATTCCAGGATTGAAGTCATATAAATTTTTGTGTGAGTCGACCAGTCAAGAAAATCAGAAGTTTGCAGGAGCAGTTATGTGGCTATTAATAATTTGGACTGACATTTCAATCATGACAATTTGTAAATGAACAAGTACAGTGTACTTGAAGATGAATGTAAATATTTCGGACATCTATTGTTCTTTCCTTTGGTCAGATATTGAACTGATAAAAGAGGTCCCAGATGCTTTTAAAACTATTTTCCTAGATATCATTTCATAGCTGTAAAATACATTGCTTGGCTGGACAAAAGAACAGATTGTTGTGTTACCTTTGTAATGAGTGATTGGAGAAAGTAAATTGGAGTAAATTTATTCAATTGGAGTAAATGTACTCAATGGACTACCATGGTCTTGATTTTGCAAGAGCAGAAAGTCTCATTGCTTTCCTTCATTCTGGCTGCCAGCTGCCACAACAATCCATGATGCACACATTCCCACCTTCAAAACGTGAGGAAACAGTTACAAAAACCTCAAAAGAAATGGCAAAAATATAATATTCTTCTGTGCTTAGCTGGCTGGATACAATTGTTCTCAAATGATCATAGAAAAATTGGGAAAAGAAAGATATTCTGTGTTGTGGGAATTTGTGGTTTTATTAAAATCCATTATTTGTGTACGCATGAAAAACAATCATTAACTGTGATTACCAGTTCACAAACACTAAGTAAATAAATGTATGTAAGAGGAAAAGGTAATGTTTAGATATCTGGAGTAATACATTTTCTTTTACAGCCTCCTCAGGCCTAATATACAGCAGGTAGTCTGTAACCATAGCAATCAGATGTATTGATGGGGAACCCAGCTAGGCTAAGCAAAAATGGAGCAGCAGTGCAAGGAAAGATCTGATCAGTGCCTCTGTGAATGGCACTGACATGAGGATATTGACTCCTATTGAGTAGAGCTGATCAAACAGTGAAAAGTATTTTGACAAATCTGAGATAAAAAATTAAAAATTACTTGACTTCATCTGTCTTCTTTATATATGTAGAGCTTTAGTATTAATTTTAATTTTTTGCTGAGATGAAGTTTTTTTATCTGCAGGTCAACCTACATAGGAAAAATGAGTATTATAAACATTTGTATAGAAAAGGGAAGATAATCTGCTGATCATGTCAAGGAAGAAGCATCTTTAAGGATAATAATAGTTAAACAAATCAAATTTCCAACCAGCAACTGGTTCAAGTATGACCTGGAAATAAATGGAGACTATATCCCCTTCTGAGGCTATGAAACACTAAACACAATAAGGACATAAAAAGCTGGTAGATGATATAATTCCAATCAGTCTCAATTAAGGTGGGGGAAAAAACCCCAAAATATTGAACAGCTTCATGAAAAAAAACAAAAAAAACCAATTAAAATAATTTGGGATGATGACAGTACATAGACATTACGAGTTTAAACTATTTTGGTCCTTCCTGCTGTCTTGATATTTGGAAAAAAAAAAAAAAAAGAGCATCTGAGAAACAGACATGTTGACATGTGAGCTGAAAATTCCTCAGCTGAAGTGAGAGCTCCTTGCAACTGGATGTTCCAGGCTTGGGTTTCCTTCATGTTGCTCTAGTACAAAAAAGACCACAGTCATCCACAACCACTTTGTGACAAGCATAAGCTCTACAAAGCAGCATCTCTCTTTCATGTGGAGCATATAATAAAAACTAAAACAAATAAATAATTAAACAACAAGAACAAACAAACAAAAACAAACATAAACACTTTCACAAATAATTAATATTCTCGCTATTTTTATTGGAATTCTGAAGAACAGTGATTTTTAGCATTACATTAGATATATTACACTATGCTATATTAGACAGGAATAAATGCAAAAAAATCCCAACTTAAGCTCTCAGTATGAATAAACACAACATAAGGCTACTGGAACTACCACTGCAGACACTGAAGTGCAGCAGTTACCTGGCTATTATTAATTACTAATTCTGGCAATGATTGGATGACAGAATGAGTAAGACTCAACAGTATTTGGAAAAAGGTCAGGATCTACTAGCAACTTCTTTTCATTACTTCAAGACATTTTGAATACTTCTTAATAGTGACAGATAAAAATACTGTTCTTGGCTTTCAGTAGAGGACAATTTCCTTAGGGGCCATTAGTTGAGCCTTACAGAATGGGAAGAAGCATGGAAAAAGCAAGACCACTCAGATGCTATACCTGTAACAAAAATGACATTACAGACTGTCAGCCATACCTCACTCCTGACAATATTAAGATACAGTGCCACATGGCATGCATTGCAGAGCACAGCTCAAATGCCAAATTGCCCTCATCTTATAGTATGTTTGGGTGCATATACACACCAGCATGTGCATGTGCAAACATATACACACACCTTCTGTACTCGTTCTTTAAATGAGGTTAGAAGGCACGATTTCTAAATTGCAGTTCAAAGTTTAGATGATCACATTTACATTTTAGCATTAATAAAATCTGAAACAGTTGACAAATAATTATATATTCACACTTTCTGAGATCATAATGAAATTAAACTATAAAAAAAAAAAACAAAAAGAACCCAGGAAGCATAGAAGCCACCTAGAAGTCATATGGGTGTGTTCTTGTTTCTGGAAAGGAAGAAGGAAGAGCTACAGCATTTATTTCTACATATTTAATTCTCACCCCAGCTGCAATATTCTAGAGGCACATTCTATAGCATTAAAATTTAGTAAAAGCACTGATAACAGAGCAGGGAAATGTAGCGTTGACATGGTGCAAGTTGTGAGGTATGGAAGCCACAAGGTACTTCTGAGATTCCTTCGTTCTTATGATTTGGTTGCTGAAAAGAAAAAATTATTTTCAAAAAAAGCTAATTTTTTTTTAAGTTCATTGAGAACTTGCGCACAACTGATTAATAATTAATTCACACCAGACAAGTTTAGTTCACAGGATGGGCTTTATCTTTATTCAGTTATTGAAAGAAGCTACACATTAATTTATGACTTCCTATAAACTTACACATTAAAATACCATCTGAGGATAAATGTTCTGTCAGTTTATTTCATGATCTGTTGACTCTACACTGGTAAAAACATACTTAGTTCAAAATCAGCTTACCTGCATTTAATTTCTTTCACCTGTGGTTCATTTATCAGAAACCAATCTATGTATAGATTTCAGAATCCCAAACCTTAGGGATCCACAATACCTAAGAATTAATGAAAATAACCTACACTGAAAACCTTGAGTCACTCAAAACAAATTCAAATCAAGCAAGATGCTACATATTTTAAAGCCAAAGATTAAGAATCCAGTCAAGACAACAGTGACTAAACATTTTGTCAGGTCACACATTTCACTTTACTTTAAGTGAATATCTGGTTTTAATTGCTGCTGACGTGGAGTCCAAGAAAATTCTTCCTAAATTGCTCATGTGGTTAACTATGTTCAGGAAAAACTGTATAACCATTCCTGTCTCCATTTGCCAAACTTCATTCTGTCTGGGTCTTATTTCATCTTTTCCTTAGTGAAATAAATTGAAGAGCCCTCTATTATTAAACTTCTGTGTAGAAAGCATGCCCTTTAACCTTCTCTTTGGTGAGATAAAGTCTGAGATCCTTCATTCTTTTAAAAGAGAGGCAAATCGTACAGACCTTCAATCACAGCTCTTCTCTGAGTCTTCTTCGGTTTATTAACATCCTTCTTGAATTATGGATAGAGCTGTGGGAAAGGACCCTTTTGTTCTCAGAAATTCCTCACACCTGTTTTTTTTTCTCTGCTTAAACTACTGGCTGACTGGCACTGAATTTAAAAACTACATCCATTGCCCTACTCCTTTGTGTTAAGCAAATTTCCTGTATCCCACAATTATTTTAGTCAGCTTACACTTTTAAACCTAAGAAGTGTAAAAAATTCCCCTTAAAATAGCATCAAATACAGATTTCATATTTGTGGTCTTACTTGGCATTCTTTCATTTGTATGTACAGAAGCTCATTCAACAATGAGGTCTCATGTGAAGCCCTGGCTTGTTCTAACTTCCATAGCTGGAAGGAGCCAAGATTTTTAGCGCTGCTCAACAACCCTCCATGAGAAAGATGAATTCTTCACCCTGAAGATATTGGCCCACTTACCTGTTGTGTCTGGTGGATGTGTTGCTGTTTTGGTAGCAAGGGAGGCACCCCAGGGGTAGGTCCTGTGAGAAGATGCTGAAAGCCCCCAGAGCTCCAAAAATCCGGCCCTACCTCTGGCTAATGTTGAGCCCATCAGTGGCAATGGATGTGCCTCTGTGATTAACGTTTTCAAAAAGGTAAAAAGAATGGCTGTAAGACCTCAGGCCAGAGGAGATGAAGACGTTAAAGCAGTGCCAGAGCAGAGATGAAGGTCTGTGAGGAAGGAGAGGGACAAGATGCCTGAGCAAAGGTTCCCCTGCAGTCATGGCCAGATGGCAGGCTGTCCCCCTGCGACCCATGGAGCAGAAATTGACCAGCAGCCTCTCCAGGACCCCATGGCAGGAGAGGTGACTGATCCCAAAGCAGGATGTGGCTCTGTGGGCTGGGGAAGTCTGTTCCTAAAGGAACTGCATCTGTTGGGAGGGTCTGATGTCAGAGGGGTTCATGGCAGACTCTCCAGTGAGAGGGGACTCATGTTGGAGAGGAGCAAGGCTGTGAGGAGCATGGCCCCTGAGGAAGAAGGAGTGTTAAAAGCAAAGTGTGTGACAAATGTACTGTAAACTCCAATCAGTCCCCTGTTCTTCCCAAGAGCAAAGTAATTTGGGCCTGGAAAGAACAGAGAGATGGAGTAAGGTATTTAAACTCTAGATTCTGTTTTCTCTGATTTGATTGTATTGATGATTTTTTTTTTCCCAAGTTGAGTCTGTTTTGGCCATGGTGAATGAAACCTTCGAAGTCTTTGTCTTCACCCAACCACATGGAGGAGTTAAATACATTCTAAAAGGCAGATTCAGTCTTCCTTGGTTGTCAATGAAAATTTTGGATTTAGTTAAGGATTCAGAAAATTCCTTTTTATTAATACTTTCAAATATTTTCTGCCCCAAAGAATCACTTCATTGATAAGCACACCAACTTCATAATTATGAAATGCAAGTTTTATCAATATACCGATTATATTTCTGATTTATAGAAATGAAAAATATATAAGAGTAGAAATTACTCAAATTTAACTCCATATTTGAATTTTCTGGAGAAAAGTATTTAGTAATTGTTTGTCTAACCTTCAAAAATACGCCACCTTCTGAGTTCAGTTTCTCAACAGCTGTATGACAATATTTTATGAAGCAGTGCTTCAGGCATGTTTCTCTTTGACACATATTTTCTGCCTTTTATGAATCCCAGTCTAATACTTGTTTACCTATTCAATGTACTAGGACCTTGGAAACACAGATCAGCTTTTTTTATCCTACTCTAGGAGCTGAGTTGGTAAATGAGAAATGTTGCTGTAGTCAGGGTTGCAAAGGCTATGATATTTTGCTGAATATCTGCCTATTCTAAAGCGAATGTATCACATCTGACTGTCAATAAAGACAGTAAAAGTAAAGAAAATCCTGTACTCATGAAATTAGAACTAATAAATAATAAGTCTTCAAATCACAGCATGCACAGTACTTGTATACCCTCCAGGGTTTCCCTTGTCTTGGGCATTACCAACAGCTGCAGGTCTTAAGGGCAAGTTGTCACCTAATTTAGAAACAAAGCCTGCACTGCTTAACACCCTTATTCTCTGCCTTTCACATGACAGAACTTGACTACTTTTGAATCCTTGCACACAGTGTATTCCTCTTCATAATATGTTTTTTAAAATGGCTTTAGCAAATGGAACCATTTAATTTGCCTCCTGGGTTTCCACCTACTCATGCAAATATGTTGGCTCAATCATGCATTTCTTCAGCTAATCACCCAGATGTATACATCTGGTAGAGCTGTAAGAGCCTGGAAAAATCTTTCTACTGAGAAACCTGTAGAAATAGAAATAGCTACAATTCCCCAATTAAAGCTGATGTGTAACTTAAAAGCAAGAAACCAATTAAGACAGCCATGAATGAATTATTTAATAAATAATCTTCAGTCAAGTCAAAAAGTGTCTAAATCAACCAGATTTCATGCTTCTCATCATTTATCCAAGTGTTTGAATGCATCAGGGTTAGGGAAGTTTTGTGACAGTTGTAATGAGGCAATTTGGAAGAAGTAGACCTTATCCACCTTAAAATACTCAAAGGACATAATTTTAGATATATAATGAGCTTTTGATTGGCCATTTGATATCACTGTCAGGACTTGAAAATGTGTCAACTCGTTCCTATAAACTATCTGAATATAAAGCAGGAGAAAGATAGTTATAGAAATGCTTGGACCTACCTGTCATGAATGGATTTAATAACTATTAAATTGTATGGCCACTAGTCAAGAACAAAAGAGGTATTTTTTATGTATCTTTTCACATGCATGGACACATACATACTTATTTCCCCTACTTTCATTTAAAGATGGAAATCTGAAATCTATATTGAGTTAAATGTTAGAACTGGAGTGTTAGAATGTTCCATTAAATAATCACTTTTCTGTGCTCATGTATAGAACGTGTAAGATCCCTATGCTGATGTAATTCCTGTACATATTAATTAATATATTTTTGCTTAAGCTCACCTCTCAATATTGCAACCAACTGCTTTTCTATACTTTTTTTTCTCCTCTATCTTCTTTCTCATCATTCAAATAAACCCTCTTCCATTATTTTTTCCAGGTGCTGGTCAGAAAGACTTTTATGCAGATATGTTAGTAAAAATGTGCACCATGTATTTTGTAAGGATGCTGCTATGTTGAGTCTAGTCAACTCAGTTCCAAGGAATGAAACAAAACAAAAGGAGGATGCCATGAGTCTACAGCAAAAACTGTCTCGTACACAGACTTTGTTATTTCTAACTACTTCTACTCTTCAGTTTATTATTCAGTATTGATTGCAGAAAATACTGAATTTAGTATTAAAATTTTCCAGAAACTTAGTAACTTATTTTTAGTCTACACTACTAGTTACCACTTAGTTACCAGTCATTCAAGTGGTGAGTTGGATTCACAACAAACAGTAGTGAAAATAGTTAAAATATTTTATAAAGAAATATATGATAAAAAATGTTATTTTTTCTCAGTGATTTTTCCTCTTTGTTTACTCTGCATGACAAATTTCCCAGTTATTCTAATATGATTAATAAAACAACAGAGTAAATAATAACATGATGTAATATTATTTATTATAAAATATCATACAATAGCAGTGAATGATAAAGAAAGCAGACAGAAAAGCAGAGTTCAAAACATGACAGATTCTTGTGGTAAATTTGCTTACGTTAATAGTACTGACCTGTGGTTTAAGAAAAAAATCTGTAAATGCCTTTAAGAAAACTGCAACACTAAATGCCTGCAATTTCCTTTTGGAAGTGCACATTTTTCTATTGTTGTTTCGTGAACTTTGTGCTTCTAACTGTATGTTTTATATAGCTTTTGCCTTGGAACTCCCTTGTTTCAATCCCCTAAAACTGTCAAGTGTAACTCCATCTGCTTTATTGTTCCCATAAATTCATATGAAACCAGTAGCTAAATCCAATTTGTGTCATTCTGTCTCTCTTTGTAGCCTGTTCTAAATCTCCCAGCACGTTCCACAAAAGTAGAATCCTATTAACACCAAATAACCACCACTGTATTTTATTCTGTGATTACTGCAGTCCTGTTACTGTCACAGCTACTAAAGAGTCCTGTCTCTCCATATGAAACCTGCAAACTCATTACCAGGTTTCTGTTCTTTTTCTTTTCACCTGATGTACATTTTTTCTGTACTTATTTTTTTTTAATGAACTTAGATGTTATACATTTAGGCTCAGGACTTTGTGAAGGAATTTGCCAACCTGTAAAGTACTACTAGTTAACAGGAAAAATCTGTTGACAAGCTAACAGAGAAGCTTACACCACAAAGCTTATGTTCCTGTCTTTAGATTTACAGAAGCTGTTCTATTCCAAAGTATTGCATCGGTCCTATTTTAATGTAAGATTAAAGATAACAACCCCTATACTGGTTTCTGAGGAAGTGAGGAATTACAATATTAAAAATTGGAAAACAATGTGAATTTCAATGGAAGTCCTAAAATCTGGATTAAAGAGCATGAAATGCTGTTAGAATAAGAGTAAAACCCATGAAGCACTGAAATATCAGCATGTAAAATTGAATGCAAGATCATAGCTCTTTCATTTAAAAACTAAAAAAATAAAGAAAAAAGGCTTCTGATTAAGGTTTCAGCACAGAATTGAACCTCTGCTAATGGAAAATTATAAACATCTCAGAATCTGATCTCTACCTAATATCCTAAATGACTAATTTATACAAAGACAACAAGAGACACAAAGTGCAATATGCTCATTTAAATTATATTCTAGAAGTTCCACATGAGAATGTTTGTTGTTTTTTTTTAAAGTATGTATCTGAATGGCTGCATCATGGTGTGCAAATCCTCTGGCACCTACAGCATCTGGAATTCTGCTCACCACACCCTCTGCCATGCCTCATTAGTAAGTTCTCCCTTCATTGCATCTGTGTGTGTTATTAGACTTCAAATACTCTACTCCTAAAAAGGCAAAATGATACATCTGAAATAAGACACACTAATATTTCCAGGGAAATACAAACACATAAAGGGCGTCTAAGGCTCAGGAATTGTTGAGAGAAGAATTTAGGAGCTTCCAGAAATAATAATCACCTTGACAAACTCTCAAGAAATCCTCAGCATAAATTGTCAGTCTCTACAACACAGTATGGTTAAGGAAGGTGTCTTTCCCTTCACGGTCCAAAAGACAGTGTTGGGATTTATTAAATTCAGTGCTGTGCTGAATATTAGCATGTGGTTACTGGAAAACTTGGAATAAAAAAAGTGAACTCCTATCACTGGCAATGCTGTGCCCTAACAGAGCTGGATGTGAGTCTCTGATCTCTGAAAAAAAATCAAGGGATAGTAGGGAAGCGAGTTTTCCCCTTTTAGGTAGCTGGTTTGAATTCTGTGAGAGGAATACTGTCTGCTTGTCTAAATATGTTTCAGAAATTATGTGAAATTACTAGATGGATCATAGCAGCATGCTTAAAAATATATACATAGAAACAGGGAAACAACATTCAATTTGTGGATAAAAAGATCATTATAGTTCAAGTAATGAACTGAACATTAAGGCAAATTTGGCTATTATGTATGTATGCTTACTAAGACATTTTTGGTAGAAAGAGTAAAGAAATATTGTGACATCTTTTTAGCCAGGAAGCTATTCCTAGGAAACTTTTAAAGAGCTTTTCTTTAACTTAGGCTGAATGATCCTGTGTTCCCACTCTATTCTGAATATATTCAGAGAAAGTGGCTTATTTCAGCTTTGAGCAGTAGAGATGGACAATAGTGCACAGAGCAGATTTTGTGAACTCAGGGCAAGATCAAACCCACATTTTCTGGAAATCTAAGGAGAAATATTTGAACAACAAATACCTTTTAAGGCATTTAAGTGGGACTGAAGTTAAAATTTTTAAAACTTTTAAAATTTGTTTAAGAAGGACCTCTAAGAGCTGTTCAGCTCCAGAAATCTTCTGGTTATTATTTGCTTGCCAGGGAAACTTCAATTTGCTCTGTCTGAAAAAAAGGTATCAAGCTGACATAGAATTTCAGGACTTGAAGGGTCAGTTTTATTTTATGCACACAAGTGGTCTCTGAAAAATAATAATCTAGGTCTCTTTGGTTTTTTGTTTTTTTTCCAGGAAAAATATTTTTTTTCACTATTCTGTTCTGGCTTTGGTCTTTCTGAGGAATAAATCTCTGCAACCTTGCCATAGACATTTTTAAACTGGTTAATTATTTTGTCTTTTACAGCATGTTTAGGAAGTCACTAGACCTGGATCATTTCATATTAAAAAAAAAAAAAAAAAAAAAAAAAAAAGTGCAAATTTCTGGATCCTCTAAAGAACATTTTTTCAGAAGTTATTTTCTGTAAGAGAGACAGGAGACAGGACTCAGTCTGAGGATTTTATGTTGTCCTCTGGGAATGATGATACATGAAGCCAGTTTTAGATTGCAGACTACAGCACACTCATCTGAAGAAGCAGCAGCAGAATAACAGCACTAATTTTTTCAGAATGCCTGGGAAAGCAAATACACCTCACAATACACCCTGAAGTTCATTTCAGGTCTGTTCAGGTCAGAAGAAGGCAGTTACCCTGGAAGCCTTTCAGGGAATATTTGGCAGAAAAATAACCTTGCAAAAAATCTATTCCCCACTGTGTGCTGCTGCAAAAGTGTGCATGTAAATTTTATAAATACATATATATATAAATATATATTTATGTGCATGCATATGTATATAATTTAAAATTGGATAGAACTATAACTTCATATTAAAAAAATAGGCAAATATTACCTGCACTTCCCTATCATCCTTCATCCCTTTTGCAGCAACATCTCTGCCTGCATCATACTTCTATTTTTACTCTTTCATTTTTATTTGTATTACTTAATCACCAAGACAGTGAAAACCAGAACCTTCATTTCTTCTCAGATGTATTACAGTCTGCAGCTCTGGACTATCTCTTTATATTATAATCCTTCACAGTTATATCCATAGACAGACTTTACTTTGGTTTCATTCTAGTCTTTGTTGTTATCCTCTCTTGAAATTTCTTGCATTTCATTGTGCTGGGGAAGAGGCCTCTTCTTTTCAGCCTGAGATAATGTGATTTCAGAAATATGTTTCATTCCTTCACATCAAAGGAATTTCCATTTCATTCAGCATATTTTGTACTAAACAATTCCTGATATCTTTTTTTGGTATTATATCTGCTTGATTTGTTAAAAGGGATATTTAATTATACATTAAATGGATCTTCAGTCCTTTCCATAACCTCACTTCTCATAACTAATTTGCCGGCCTACAGAATTACCAGCTCCCTCACCATTTCTGCTTTCTCCTTTCCCATCTCCCATTGTCAGGAGATTAATACAAAACAAATGGCTTTACAGAGCTCTTAATTTGTAATTATCTTAACCTTTCTTGACAATCATGACATATTTTTAAAACTGTTTTGAATCATGAGTGACTAAAATTATGTTTATTTTATACTTTGATTTTTGGCTCAAATTTCTATTGGTCTTTTGCATGCAATGGTATTAAGACTATGCTAAAACCACTAGGTTTAGGGACCTATTACACTACACAGAATTAAAGGATAATGATTATGTTTATCAGTATTTTTATCAGTAATAAATGGGTAATGCTGGGTTAAAACTCACTTTAATAAAATGCAATTATACTTCTTCACAACACCTGGCATAATGCTTAAAATATTTTAACACTTTTTAAAGTTCATATACAGTCCACAGACCATGATGTGCACTGGAACAACACAGAGATGAAGCATGTTCTGCAATCATTACAACTACCTAACATTTCAGAGGTTTTGTACAGTACAGCTGTACAGCAATTAACACAGCAGTGTACTGGCTATACACTCAATAACAGTGTCAAAAAAACCCTGTATCACTTAATATCTCAATCATCATTTTCATGGTCACTTTCTGCATACTGCCTACACTGTTTCAGTTTTGAATTGGAACTATTTATTGATATATTGATCGAGGACAATTTAATGTTGAAAATTATTGATTTTTACTCTTCTCCATTTAAAGTTCACCTTCCAGCCACATATTAATGTCATTGTCCTGTATTTCCTTAGTCTTAGTTTTCCTTTCCTGTAATTCCTTTTGTTGTTATAGCACTTAAAATGCCTTTTTCTTTTGCAGTGCTCATTCAAATTACATAGGATGAGAATTCCTGGAGTGCTTGGTCTCTTCTAAAGCAGCCTAAACTGAAGAATTAGAAACATAGGACTATTAATTTTTCCTGCATAATCTTGTTCACATTGGCCTAAAATTTTCTGTGCTCTTACCTTGGTGAACACTTTAAAATGGTTGAATACAAATAATCACTGTACTGTCAAGCACCAAAATAGATATTCCCATGGGAAGAGAAGAAACATATGTGTTTGTGTGTGTATTTAAAGAGTTTCAAAATTCCTATTTGATATGTTCATCAGACTGAAGTTTTCTCTTCTGTTGCATTCAAAAATCAACTGCAAATTCATAGGAGTAAATATTAGATACATCATACAATAAACTTTGTTCCACATGAAAAGTAATAATGATGAATGAAATTAATTAATTAATTAGTTACTGGTCTATCATCCTTTCTTGTCTGCATGAGTTGGCATCATATTAAGTGAAAATCCATTGTCTTCTTTTGAAATACTCATAAGACCAATTCTTGGCATCAAGGCAAGGGCTGGCAAGAAAGATTTAGTAAGATTTTCACAAAGATTTACTCCAGGGAAAGAAGCCTGAGTAATCAAACCTAAATTACAAGAACCTCAATATTCTCTTTAAATAATTATTTTTACATCATCTAGCTTTTCTCCAAAGAGTTTTACAGCACAAGTCACAGCCATGCTGAAGACTATGTTAGTGATAATTGCACTCTGACACTGTCACCTGCAGATTCATGGGAGACTGCAAAACCTAAGGCTGACAGTCAGCCTCACTGTTTCCTTGAGCAATGCTGCTTCCTGCCCCCATTAGGGACTTCTTCCTCCCACCCCTGGACAGCTTCTTCACATATTTAAAATATTTTACTGCACATAGGAAATGTTCTTTTAATGCCTACAGAGCTATTTCATTGCTAAAACTTCTTCCTTTACAGAAAACCCTGTTCTACTTCAATCAGGTTGTTCTTTTGAATTATTTCTTTGCCTCACTGTGACATTTAGCCGCTGAGATAACTGTACATGTCTCTGAGTGCTCTCAGACAAAGGTGATAGCGTTCTAAGTGACATTACTGTGAAATTAACATTCAGAATGCTGTGCAGACACAGAATGCTATTACAGGCACAAACACACATATAAAACATGTGAGAGGCAAGAGCACAAGTCAAGATACATTAGTGGAGAGACCTTCAGTTTATTAAATTGACTTGTTGGTAAAAAAACCCTGCTGTTAATGCAGGTGACAGCAGTTAGGCAGGGAGAAAGCAAGGTTTTCCTTTTTTTGTTTTTATTGATTAATTGGTCAATGCGTGTGCAGCAGCAAGAACATAAGCTGATATGCAAGTGCTAAATGGCATTGTTCATACTGCGGTAAGCAGTCAGTTAAAAAAATATGTTTTATTGATCAGATTACCTCCTTGAGGCAGATCCGATGATAAACTTTACTGGCAGAGTTATGATGTTGGAACACTGTTGGGCAATGGGCTGATGTTTGTCTCAGCTGTTTAATGTATATTAAGTCAAAGATAAGACACCACTGAAGAACCATTCCCATGCTGTGTTTGTTCTTTGTTAGACCTCCTGTGCTGAATTCATTTGTCTGACAGTGAACTTTTGCAACAGATTTTTGTCTTTGGCACTGTCCCTGCAGCTGCCCTGAATCAATGACTGGTAACAGTTTAGCATCATATTTAGTATTTCTTTTTCTCTGCACTGATGGAAGTGTGGCACAGTCCACCTCATAAGATGTGCCTCCACTCTCTCGGGAGTTCAAAACTCATCTTTCTCCTCTGACACTCGCAACACAGAACCTTCTTATTTCCAGTTTCAACTCTTTTTTTCATATCACCCTTCTGCAAATTCCTTTGCTTATCTCTACTCCCCTTCAGTCTTCATTTCAAGTTTGTCATCCTTAAAAGTTTTCAAAATTACAACCTGTCTGCATGTAAGTCCTCATTTTCTTCACCTCTCCACCCTGCTGTGTTTGCTGCACTTGAACCAGCCAGTTCAATCCCACAGTGTCATGCACAGATAACCACACTAACTCCTTTGAACTCGTACCTTAATAGGGTAAAGGGGCTCAAAATAAGCTTGGTGTAGCTGTAGATTACCTTGGCACCTTGGTACTGAAGACAGCTAATAACATGACATGGGTCTTTCTGCACTATAATTTGCATCTGATTCTCGGTATCAATCTTCTCTGTTGAGTATCTTTCTTACAATGTATCTTCTTACCAAGGCAAGTCTATTCTGACTACTGCTGTACGAAGCATTTTATATTTTGTCATTCGTCCAACGACTATTGAATTGATATGTAGAAACAACCCTTAGAACAAAGGTGAGGAGGAAGAGAAGGTGAGATCAACCTAGTAGTGATGGCTAACATCTTACTTGAGGACTGAAGTGCTTTTCCATGCAATCTGTGTAGAAGCTGTATCTTGCATATTTCTTTAACAAGTAAGCTGTATCTAATGAAGATATGGATTTTTTTCTTTTTTTTTAACTTTTCTCAATGAAATTCAGGGTAGAATGTAGCATTAAGTAAATAAAAAGTATGACAAAGTAGCTCCTTTGTGGATGTGTTGGTCTCATCAATATGAGCATTTTAAAACTTTACACATTCAGTGTTTTAACCTGTGTACTATATATTTTTAAGACGTATAGTACAAAAATGCAAATTTCTATATACATTAAAAATTATTTACATAATCCCTCAAACTGTAATACTTGAAAAATATTTTCAGCCATGGAGTGAAAACATCTGCACAAAAACATAACATGACATTTAGGCCTTATCTGTTCTAGTAGTGATTTGATGTATGAGATTAGATTCATAGTAACTCAGATGGTTAATGGTACTGACACTTTTTATAAAAGGCTTGGAGTACTCAAATTCACGTGTGCTTCTGTGGTGATATGAGTAAAAAAAATACCAGCTTTTCTTTCAGTAGGTAGATGTATACCATAGTCTTGTTCCCAGAACATCTCTTTACCTCTTATGTCTTTATAAGAATCAGGAATCAAAGGCTTTATTGGGAGATTCTTTTTAGAAGATCAGTGAAAAAAGCAACCTGTAGGAAAACTAGTCATAAGGGGGCTCACAGGTCCAAGGAGCCCAGGTGCTGGGCTGTAAAGATGGCAAAGCTGGAGATGGACATAAATCTATTCACTAGTCCTTACACCAGAAAATTTCTTAAAAGGACTTTTGCAGAAATTTTTAATTTTAAAATTGTAACTATAAAATTCTATTTTTAAGATTTTAAATGTAAAATAAGTTTTAAAAGAATGTAATCTCTTTCAGGATGACAAGTCACAACTGCTCTGTATCCCAGCAGAAGTACCCCATTGCATGCAGCAGTCATATTTCTCTAAGCTCAATAACACAGGCTGCTCCAGAGCATATCTCTATTAGCTCTTCAGGAGGGAACAAGGCATGTGAGAACACATGCTGGGGCATCTCTAAAGAAATAATTCAGTACTTGCTGTGAGTAAGGTGTCCTGTTCTTCCTAGTCCATGTGTGACTTTTCCAGAGAACTACGAGGCTCATTCCTGAATAAAGTCTGGATGAGTAATAATGTGCTCTGTACCTCATCAGGAAATTAAGGTCCCAAAGAGGAATAAGGGTTAACTGTCTTGGTAATAGAAAATCATGTACAACCAAAAAAATCACTCATGCAATGGTAAAGAAAGGTATAGCAATGCAGGATAGACATTTTTGTGTACTTTCAATATGCAAGTCTTATGAAGGTTAAAAAACTAAAAAAAATTCATTTCTTATAATCAGATCATGTTCTGTTCTACAATCTCATTCCCTTAAGGAGAAAATACGCATTTCAAAAAATCACAAATTTCTTGCTGACCTCTCTATATCATAAGTTCAATCTACCATGTCAGCCCTTGTTTTAATGCCATGAGACTCAAAATGACTTTACATGCCCAAGTTTATGTTTGTCTCTCATTGTCTAGAACTTCTTAGCCCTATGGTTCTGCCTGCAAGGAAAAAGGATTGTCTGCCTTAAGAAATGCATATGTCAGATAAAGACCAAAGCTCAAAGATTTTTCAGGCCTGTCATTTTAGTGACCCAAAGACATAAGGGCAACATGTCAGCACAGTGAGCACCACACAAACAGGGAAATAATAATAATACATGTAAAGATGCATGACTCCCTACGTCCTTGCCTTTACCAGTTCTGATATCCTCCAGGCTACAAATACACACATATTTCACCCTAAAGGAGGTTCAGTGTTTTATTTATAGGACTTTAAGTATTCACTTTGTCTCCTTTAGCTGCTTTGACAAAATGGCCGGACACAAAGGCAACAACTACAAAAAAGGCTCAGTATCTGATGTAAATAGGATTACGACAGTAGAGTTAAAAGGAAAAGAGAGAGGAAAACATTTCTTTCCCTCTTCAGAAGTATCTTGGGATGAAATATGAATATGAAGACCATGATAAAGATAATTTTGTACTGAACTACGGTCAAGCCTCCCCCTCCTATTTTTTTTTCATTTTCCCCCTCTTTCTTCTTAATAAAAATCAGGAAAAAGAAAAAAATGTATTTCCCAACTGAATAAAGCAGAGTATTTCTGCCTATGAATATTTTCAATGGAAACACTAAAATTTTGTGGAGATATTTCTTTCTATAATTTCTTGTAAAAGCAAAATAATCTGAAATAGACATACCTTCTTTTGACCATCTATATTGAGCTGATGAATTATCTCTATTTCTGGCTGGTACAGAGGTGGTGCTGTTATTTTTCTCTGTTTTTCATCTTTCCTTTTCTGAGTATGTTTTTTCATGCTTCGTGTAATCTCTGACCTCAGTGCAGTATGGATCACTCAAATAAGAGAGTAATCAGTTGGTTACAAGGCAGCACACAGCTGTCTGCAAGAAGTTCTGACCTAAAATATTTAATTAAGCAGTACTGATTTTATCCAGATCTTTGCTGGCTTTCCTCCATGTCCAGACTTTGAATTATCTCCAGTAGCTCTGAAGCACTGGTTTCAGCTTTCTATCAGAGAACATTGCAAAAAGCGAGAGGAAC
Organism: Calypte anna; assembly: GCF_003957555.1. NCBI lineage: Eukaryota > Metazoa > Chordata > Aves > Apodiformes > Trochilidae > Calypte > Calypte anna. The sequence continues at coordinate 12,255,349 of NC_044245.1, forward strand.
AACCTCACTGTTTTGTGAATGCACAGGAATATCCAGCCTCTATATTTAGGAAAGTTGAATTTTCATGTGTCTAAGTGTTTAAACCTGAGGAAAATTAATGAAAATATTATTTAACTGATAATTATAAATATTCTTTTAATACTCTACTTCTATTTCTCTTGAAATTATCACAGACATTCTCTAAGCATTCAGAGAAATTATGGTAATGTGTTATTATGATACATTTTTAACTTTCAGTCTAAACGGAATTAAGGCCAAAGATTTAATTGCTAAATACTCAGTGACATCTAGGATATTATTTTTAACTGCAGAGAATATAATCACAGACTAGATAAAGCATTTCCAAAAGTGTTTCAAACATACCAGTGGGAATAGTCATAATTCTTTTAAAAATAAACATTTACACTTGGATATATTCAGTGTATATCTTGAGAATTTTACCTTATTTAGCTACCCATATCAGAGCTAGCCATACCATGGCTATTGGAAATGATGAATTGCATATGTCCCTACACATGTTTATTGTAGCTTTTGATGCAGTGGCCATAAGATTGTGGGAAGGCTCCTACTTCACTGTATTTGACTTTGAATCAGCATGATTGATGATAGTTGCTGTTTTTCATCAACGGGGCCAGTTTTGAAAGCCTGGAGGACCTATACCTGTAGGCTGCTTGGGAAAAGAGAAAGACAAGAAGTGATGGTTAGATGTTTTTCCTGACCTGCTCTGAACTGCAATTTGTCCAAATCAGGTTTTTTTTATGTCCTTACTTCATCCTTGATGTCTTCCATCCACTAGTATTTCCTTTACTTCTCCTTCACTCATCTCACAATCCTTGTTCAGTCCTTTTTAGTAGTATACAGCATCCTCAGAAATGCCTGCGATCTGTAGAAAACTGGTTTATGAGAGCACACAAAAAAATTATTGCCTCTTACCCTCTCACTTAGAAAAAGATGAATGCATCTTTTAAGAAAAGGTGGATTTCAGGTGCGGCTTTTGCTTTTCAGCTTAGTTACAAGTAACAAATGTAGAGATATCAAAATAACCTATGTAAAGATACACTGAAAGTCCAAATTATTACAGAATGGGGGGAAGCTAGGATCCCATTCTTATTTCATCTTAAGCAGTCTGATTGCCTAGAAATAAAAAATACCCAGGTTCAGATACAAGGATTTTTCCCTATGGGAGACCTCTGACTGTTATAAGGAAAATATGATATTGCAGCAATAAATCAAGGAGACACCCCCCAAAATTTATTCTGCCACTGTCATCAATGTCAGAAGACATCAGAATCCTGATGGAAAAAGGAAGGCATCACTGGATGGAATATTTTGAGCAAATGAAGCCTGGTTCCAAGGGAAATCAGACTTTTCCAAGAATGTCACCCTCAAGATTTAGCCCTTCAGAGAAAAACCTGAATCTCAAGTAATATATATCTCCTCAAAGTACTTCAACCCAAGTGTATCAGATTTTCAGTACTGTGATCATTGGACTAACTCCCCATATGGCTTCATATATATGTAATATGCTTTGTTTATGTAACCACATAGTGTATAAATATCTGTATATATGGCAGAAGAAAAACAGAAACTGTTCACAAAGTATAGTGAAAGCTAAATTATTTACTGAAGAAAAGTACAATCAGAAAGAATCACTGTTTAATTTTATTTACTTTCCAGTGGTCCTTTCATGTGCACCACGCTGAAATGAAAATCAAACAGGAAGGGTCAGTCAGAAGCAAAGTGTTTGATAAAAAGTCTGCTGGGTAAGGAAAGTTAGACCTATTACTGTTGTTTAGAAAAAATAATTTTTTAATCCAAAAAATTTCACCTTCTGTGAGGAGTTTGTTATATGTGTTCTGTTCCAAGAAATACATATAAGACTTAAGTTTTTAAGATGTCTACCTTAAACTTTATTACTGTAGCTCTTTTTTTCAGTGAAAAATGCTTCCTTTTGTTTAGAAATTGTACTGTCAGTCTAAAAAGATTACATTAAAAAGTCTAATAAATTACTAGTTAATTTGGCCTCCTGCTTTTAAAGGTTTTTTTCAATTTTACCAGACATGTTGTAATGACATTTAATTTTCAGTTAAATTTGAAATGCACTCATTTTCCCCTTGCTAATTTGATCTTCTGCTAAGTCTGCTGAGAAATTCTTGTTTTCCAAGGAAGTTCCAGTTGATGAAACTTTCTACCAGTCCTCTTACTTTTACTCTGGCGACACCTTTGCTGAAAAGATGAGAACAGAAATATCATTATGATTTACCTCTCCAGTATGAAGAAGTTAAGGCAGTCCTTATCCTTGCCTGCTTGCTGTCTTTTGGTTTCAAGGTGGATAAAAGACAAAAAAAAGTAAGATAACTTGACCAACTCAATGGAGACAAGACTTCTAGTGCAGGAGCCATCACCCAGCAATGTGGAAGCTTCTACAGTGTTTTACAAAATTCAGGGTGTTGAGACAAGCACTTTTCAGTAGTTGCACACATCCAAATTTTTTAACCAAGACCCTCTGAAACATTTAGATTCATTCAAATATATCAAGGATGCCATCTAGTCCACATAAACATTTTCAAACAATTCCCTACTCTTAACGATGGTTGCATTTGACTAAGATAAATGGTTTGAGGAAGGAACAGAATTAATGATATGAGTAGTGGATGATATAATGAGTAACTTTTGGTTGTCCGGAGATGGTAGAAATTTTTTACACTGAAAATTGTTTCTACGTTTTGAATACTAACTTCATCCAAATGTTTAAAAGTTATATGTTTTAGTGATACTTACAGAGGGGAAAAAATGAAATAAAACCAAGCTATTTCTTGCTATCTTGTGATTCAAAAGCATGAAGTTGCATGCTAAATAATTTAGCTTTAATTAGCTTAGCATTGTATAATGACATAAAATAATGTAGCATATAGATAAACAAAATCCTTAAAAAATCAGAGAACCACATTAAGCAGAATTCTAAACATATTGTGTGGCAAATTCTTAAGCAAAATTTACGTTTTTCTATAGATAAATATGCACTTGAAGAAAAAAAACATAGAAAAAGTATCTAATTTTGTACCAAATTAGGAAAAAAAAAACAGAAACCAAAAAAACCAACTATACTTAGAGAGAAGAAATTCTGAGATTTGTCCAAATCTGATTACAAAGCTCAGATGGAAAGCTCCACTGGAAGAAGCTGATATCCTCAGACATGCAAGCAACTCCTACTCTTTCTGTTGGGCATGTATCATCACCTCTTCATACATACTTTTGTTTATCTGTGCAATGAATTAGGCATCACCTTACAGCATCAGTCATTTCTAACACCTATTATTTTTTACCAGCTACTTAGAACAGTAATTCTTACACAAAACCACCCTGCCTTTATAATTATATTGTTTATGCTTCTATGCAAGAAAGAAACAAGAAACAGAAATATGAAGAATTTTCCTAATGGTTGCAGAGGTAAAGGCAGAAGCAGAGGCCTGTACAAACCTGCTTAAACCACAGGGAAAAGAGTCTCTGTGAACCACAAAGTGAGCCAGGTCACGCTACTGGCAATTAATAACCAGGCTGAATAATTTTATCTGAGCTTGGTTTGTGTTGGTTTGTGTTTCCTCTGCTGTTTCCTCCATTGTGGCTGCCTGCACGAACTCTCAGCACAAGGAGAATCACTGCTAAATGCTGGGTCAGTATCACAAAATGTACTTTTTTCTACAGATTTAAACAAAGACAGAATTAGATCAAGTCCGTTTGCTTGGCATTCTGTCATCCTTTGAGACTGAAAATATATGCAGTGACTGCCAGGAAACTGAATTTCAACTAGTAGAAAAGACAAGTGGGATCTGTACGGAATTTTGTCCTCAGTGAATAATCAACATTTTGTCAATAGCTAAGATCTCTTTAAGTACTAACAGTTAAAGAAACCTTTGTTGGATTTTCCATCAAATCTTTGCTGAAGTGGGAAGGGATGTGAATTTTGTCACTGCATTTTGGTTCACCTTTAATATTGCCTGCCTGAGCCCTTTTGTTATGATTTTATCTTGATGATGAATTTTCTTTTTATATCACATAGAGGATGTGGTAGGGAATTAGTGTCAGCTTACCATTTAACCTCTTCCTGTCATTCATTTCTATTGCCATTTCTTTCCAGGTTGCTATTTACCACTGTGATATTTCATTTTGACTTCTACAGTTAAATAAAATGTATAATGAAAAATTAAATGTTACATTCTTTAAATAAAGAAACTTCCAGCATAACCTTTATTGCAAGCTGCAAGTGTGTGCTTGCAAGTGTGTTTCTGAACTCTTTGTAATTAGAAATTGTTGTGAATTCTTTTACAAATTATTTTTTTTTCAACAGAAAATGTTGAAATTTAAAATTTCTCAGTTCAAGTGTCAGTGCAAATATATTCAGAAAAAATCATCTACAATCAGAAAAAATATTTCAAGAGATAAGTTGCATTCACAACAGCTAAAGCACACTGCAGAACCATGGGAAGTCAAAGATAAAGTGTCTTTAACAATGATTATTCAATTATGTAAAGATAAATGGTTCTATTTCTAATAGAGTGCTCAAAACATGTGAAATATGAGAAATCAGAGTGAAATCTTGATTTTCAACCTGACTTGCAAATTCTTGTGCCCTGTTTGTTACTAAGGAGTCATGTCTATGTAGCCATCACTGCAACTCTCTCACTTGTGTACCTGCAGAATGCACAACATAAAAGCATTCTTGCCCTTTACATGAGAAGACAGCTGGGTTGTAAAATATTTCAGTCACTATTACCAGATATTTCAAAATACTCAAATGATAGTGTAAATTGATAGCCCAAACCATTTTCTCAAAAATGTGAGCTCTTCAAAAGGATATACAAATGTTTTTTGTTAGATAAGGGTTTGGATTTTTAGTACATTAGCTACTAATTGGAAAGTCTTTCTTTACACTTTATATCATACTTGAGATACTTAACACCTTTAGCAAAGTAAGAAACTGCACAATTATTTTTTCTGCAGACTACAGACTCCTTTGATTCAGGGTGCTTGTGTCTATTTGTACATACACACATGCATGTGTACCTCAGTATTTATATGTACATGTACTGGCATGTGAGTTTGTGGGGGTATACCAAAAGATGACAGTAAAAATTCAGGTTTTATGATCTGTAGGTTACTTTCCCCATATCCCTTCTGTTGACACAGAAATCCAGTGATTACTGCCAGAGCATGGAATAGTGAGTGTTAAGTTCTCTGTGACGATGTCCATAACCTCAAGGCAAACACAGAGAACAGTGCAGTATCTAGGGATGCTGAACGGAATTTTTCTTCTTATAAAGACAGCTGTTCTATTTCACCTTGAACAACTAGATGAGTTTCCACAAAGGTCTTTAGCCTTACATCAGCTTTTAACTCTTTTCTATCTTCTTTGATGAAAGATCTACCTCTACAAAACAGGTAGTGGCTCAAAACTGAAATTTAGTAAAGAATATCATGGAGTACAGTGAACTCTGCTTCAGTAGGGAAAGGATGTGATGTTCATCTATCAGGAAGAGAGGATGACGAAGGCAGACACTTCATGCTATTAATTATGCTCAAATTCTTCTTTTCATGTCAGAACCTGAATAATATTAAATTTAAATATTAAATATTAAAGTCACCAAAAAGCTTTCTAATTGAACAGTAGCAGTGCTGTCAATATTCACTGTCCTTGTAGCCTCTTCTTGTACATGGTTAATTCTAGCTTTAACTGATGTTCATTCATAAACAAGGGTTATGGAAAACAATGTAACAATGCTGCCAAAAACCTATCTGAAAAGAGACTCAAGGCGTTTTTTTTGACAAAAAGAACTTTAAAATTGTTTTAAGTCCTTTAAAATTCTCCATGACTGCAGAAGAAAGTCTCTTTGATTCTAGCACTGCTAATAGTGACTGTTCCCTTTTACACAAGTCATATCATTGGTCAAAGCTCCCAAGCATGTACAGATTTAGTTCCCTTTTTTTTCTTGGGAGGCTGGGAGGTCACTCCTGAGACAAAGTCATTTTGGGAAAAGGAATAGAGGAATGTGTGTTTGGTTTCTCAGTTCAAGCTGTCTCAACTTGCATAAAATAAGCTACAAGTAATTGGTCACTAAGAAACCCAATCCACACAATGCCCCCCCCAAAAAATAAAATAAAATATAAAATCACAAAAATATGGGTTTGGAGGATGAATCATAGGATCTGCGCTTCACTTCAATAGTAACTTAAATGTAGAAAACTACTATGTATCTATCTACTGGTCATTTCAAGAGCATTGGTCAGAAGACAGAATTGCTCAGGGGAAGTGCCCAAATATTAAAGTCAGAAACCTGTCCTCACCACTATACTTTCTAACCTGATTAACCTTTGATTTTCTCTTGCCAAACACAATAGGTGAAAGAGAAATGACTATGAATTGCTTTCCTCCTTGGGTCCAGTGGCTTGACAGGGAATTGTTTATAAGCTGGAAGAAGTCAAGGAGACATTAGAAATCAGAAGGAATAGATTCCCATCTCACACATGTAGGGTGCATTTTCTTATCATCAATCAGTGAAGCTCCAAAAAGGACAGCTTGTCATCCCAAGCAACCAACATCATAACTGCCAACTACAGTAGGGCACATTTCAGGTATCAGACCTGATGTCTCTTCAGTTCCTCAGTCTTTGTGATCTCTGCACATGCAGATTTTGAATGAGTTTGAGTAACAGGACTCTCATAAAGCAAAAGTGATAACATGATTTATAGAATACTGTGTATCTCTAGATTTTGTGCTATTTTCATAGACAGAGTTCTTTAAGTGAAAAACAGTGAAAGAACACCAATGGCCTTTGTTCCCCACCTGTTCTCTCCTGCTTTTAAGTTCTTGGCCAATTAATGTCATATGAATCTGTGGATCTTGGCTCATTTAGGAGAAAATTTAACTACTTACACCAATGCAGAACAGCTCTGCAGAAGCAGGTGAAATTCTGCCTATGAAACATATTTCCCATGTGATTTCCAGACTTTTCCATTCTCAGTCAAACCAACTGCAAAGATATTTTCAAAGCCTATTTTCCCCTAAGTGCACATTTACTTTCAAAGTATCTACATCAAACACAGTCTTCATAAGCTTTTCCAAATGTGTTCAGTCAGCATGAAAGAAGCAGACAATCTCTTAAAAAGAAAATAATCATAAAAACTCACCACATGCATGTCAGGTAGTTTACCCCTTTTAGAAGGAGAAAAAGGACTAGAAGTTTTAGCCTGCTTGAGCCCTCACAGTAGAAAAAAATCATAGTGTTGCTCAACTTTATGACAATTAAGTGAAGCAAATAAATTAAGTTTGGATGAACCTTGTCCATCAGTTGGGCCAAATGTTTTTTTTAATTTGCAGTAACCTTTTTCATCATATTTTAAGTATATTAGCAGTTTAACTTCAGTGGAGAGGTCTTTTCAGATAACAGAAAAATAGGCACCTCTTAGACCTCCATTAATCCATTCAGCTATGGCCTATTCATCCCTTCAGGAAAAAATGGAAGAGTTGTTGCAATCCTATTTCGGTTAAACAAAATAAATACCTCACTTTTTCTGACATAAATAAGCATATATAACTCAGAAAACGTTGTCAACACAGAAAATTCAGAATTATGAAGACTCTTCATGTTGCTTATATCTGCAAGACTGGGGGATGAGTTCACAGTAATCAGCACAGAATCATAAAAACTGCTGAGCTGGAAGGAGCCTGTCGGGATCACCAAGTCCAACTCCTGTCCCTTTTTAGGCCACCCCAAGAATCACACCATGTGCCTGAGAGTGTCACCCAAATGCTTCTTGAACTCATTGTTCTATAAAGTCATCTAAAGTAAAAAATATCAGTAAGTATAGTGGTGTTCAAAATGCAGGCATTTAAGCAAGAAAGGTCCTTAGATAAATCTGATAATATAAATGAGGTTTATTTCTTGTTTTATTCATTGCATATTTTCCCATTTAAAATACAGAAATGATGAAAAAATATGTAAACAACATAGATTATTTTGTGAAACAAGTAATAAGAACATTCTTATCAACATGAAGGGGTACCATTACAGTGCTTTCTTAAGGATCTCTCAATGTTTGTAATAGTTCAAGATGTTTGATAAAAGCTTCTGTGAGGATTGCTGATAAAATTTAATCTGCTGTCCATCATGTTTGTGTTTTATCATTCACCATCTCACAATGGAAACCAAGCAAAAGTCCCCAAAGCTAGGGATTATAACAGTGCAAAATTGCCTAGGACTTAAGGAAAGGGTTGTTATAATTTTTCAAGATTCATAGATTGGTTCCAAAAGAAGGAATTTCAGTGTGGGTTTGTTGTTTGTTTTTTTTTTAAAGCATCATTTATTAACTTCTTCAGCAGGAGGAGCTCCTTATCTCCTACAGAGAAAGGCAAGGCTGGGTAAAAAAAGCAGTATTGTTCAGAGGATCTTTTTTCATTATTAATATATATTTGAGTGAATGGGAAACAGATGAAAAAATAATGTGATTTATTTTGAAATATGATTTCATCAGCAAAGAGCATTTGTATTCAAATCTCTGTTCTAGTTGATCTGATGAAAAGTTTTGTTAGTGGCCAGTTTTTTAACCAATCTTGTTGCAAGTCTGATACATTGTTAGATAAAGTCCAGGCGCTAAGGGAGAGAGAGCATTGAACTAATGGACAAAATCACAGAAAAATCACTTGAATAAAATTATAGAAGCCTTGATTCCTCACTGTAAAGGGTAAATTTATAAGCTTAATAATTATTGATCTTTTCATGCCACAAGAGAGAGACAAAACCAAAATCCTTTCTCAGAACTATTCAAGCTGGTGAGGATGTTGAAATATTTCAGAAGTGGCTCCTTCATTGCTGTTATATTAAAGCATGTAATGTACTTGAATCCACAAGCTTACATCCCTCTAACATAAATGGTAAATAAAAGACTTCTTGATGGAGATTTTTTGTAGGCCTCTAACCCAGTGAAGTTGGAGCTTATTAGCCTTCAGGTTCTGCAGCTTATTTCTCTATTCTCATGTAAAAGATTGAACTACATATACCCTATGAAGAAGTATCTGAGGCAATTTTCTGTATATATAAATAAAAGTTCTATAAGGAGGAAACACCAAGCAAAAGCTTCCAGGTAGTCTACCTGACTACTAAAGGGATTATAACCTCTTAAAGTGGGACAGGAGACACTGGTCTCTGTGATATTCCCAAAAGAATCAAGTCTTCAGAAGTACCTCTTCAAATTTACCTTACTCACCTAGCAATATAATGAAGCAGACTCCTCACCACCTGAGAGCTGAAGTGGTTGAGAAGCTCCCAGACTGCTGTGGAGCTGTAAATTTCCACTTCCTAAGCAGCCTGGGGAAGCCAAGGTAAAACATCATATTCAGCTTTGTGAGCAGGCAGAGTTTACTGAAGTTTCCTGTTAAAGGAGGATCTTTGCTTTCCAACCTTTTTTCCTAGGTGTATGCTATTTCCCTCTAGAAATTCTTGCGGCCTAACATTAAAAGTCAACCCTACATTTAATGGTCAGACTGGAACATGACTACCACCAGGAATACTGCTAAGAAATATTAGTAATAATAATAATAATAATAATAATAATAATAGTAGTAGTAGTAGTAGTAGTAGTAGTAGTAGTAGTAGTAGTAGTAGTAGTAATATAATTGGTGTTTTTGATTTCTAGAATCCATCATATATATTTTTTTTCTCCTGGTGCATTGTGGTACCAAGTGTGATGGTAGTATCTATCTATCTTATTTTGCTTAATGCACTTGGTAGTAAACCTGAAAATTATACATCTGTGCAGGTACCCATCACCTTGCAAGAATAAGAAATTTCCACTAATCTAAAACCAATTCATGTTAACACATTCTGGATTAGCAATACGTTCTGGGAATCAGTATCAATGTTTGATTGTACTCCTTTAATGACACACCAATTTTCTAAAATCTTACTGAACATCTCAATTTCACTTTCAAAGTAGCTTATTGATGATTCTTTAGAGTGAATTTTAACCTGGTTAGAAGTCATATTGAAGACATCTATATATTTTATGGGTCTACACTTTTTATGTGGTTGCCTCTGAGTAACTCGTCACAATGATATAACAGAACATTTAAGAATTGTATCATGGTATAGGAATAGTACTCTGTATGAAAAAAACTAGAGTTGTTAGAAAGCACAATTATCGCTCTGGGATAATCTTTGCAATTTTGTTTTGTGTCTGCAGAAAGTAAAAGCCATGGCAACTGCGCTAGATTTTTGATAACTTGCAAAAGTTTTGTCAATTTAACAAAGTTTAAGCAAAAAAAATTTAACAAAGTTTATCAAAGTTTAGCAAAGTTTGGCAAGTTTTAACTTGCAAAACTTAGCAATTTTGATAAATGCCTTCATGCACAAATAAGTACATGGTCACAGGACATCTTAGAAGATAGCACTGCATGGCATGGACACCATGTGTATCAGTTGGTAAGAAAACCAAAAGTTTTTTTATAGCACAATTATGATATCATTCAAAGTTCAGAAAATTTGTTCTTGATTTAAAGCTTTGAGGTCAGCTAGTACTTACACTGCCTCAGAATTATACTGTCTGTCTCTCCTGCTGGGGTCCTTTGAAATACTTCAAACATTAATCAAAAGTCAAGTGTGTGTTTCTAGAAGATTTCATGGAGAGTACATTGTAGGTGCAGGGCCTGAGAATTACCTTGAAAAATGGAAATGTTGGGTGTAATTTGATCACTACAAATGAGAAAATGATCATTTTTATAAGTGAATAAAACTTTACTGTAGTGGAACAGAGCGACCAGGTGCCTCTGATCATCAAGAAGTGGGTGTGAGCTGCTATCAACTCCACCTGTGCCCAGCCAGGGCAGGGCTCCTATGGAGCATGTGCAAGACCATGGGGCCAATAAATAGTGAGGCTCACACCCACCGAGGCAGCTCATTCTGGAGCTAGCTTAGAGAGTGGCTGGTTGCTTCCATAGCAGCAAACCATCTTCGCTAGTTCCACACTGTGGGCAGTAAACTCGGATCACCTCCTACGAGTCTATACCATCGTATCGACGCTTCAATCCCGGACAAGAGACTCCTTTCCAGCTACACTTTACCATGTTAAATTAAGAATGAGTTTAAAAGTCAGTAAAATGACTATTGTAACTGAACCACATAGGTAGTGATATAAAACTACTTTACCTCATATGAGAAATAGTTGATTAAAACTGCTGTTACTTCAGAAATGAAGGGAAGAGCATCTACTGATTTCAATGGAACACCTACTTTTGAATAAACCTCACAATAAATTGCTGTGGTTATACATACAGATCCCAAATTCAGAATTAGTTACCAAATTATTTTGTTAGCAACAGCAGGGCAGAATCTCTAAATATAAAAATAAAATGCTAGCAACTCTCCCAATATAGTTTTTATTTAATTTGGGCCCCTTCCTTTCTTTGGATAAAACTTTAGGCATTATTTGATTTTGAAGATCATCACATCGTGTACTGAAATGTTGTCACAGATGTTGTCAAGGTCCCACCTCCCAAGATATTTTGTTGTTATCCTTTTTCATTTCAAGTCAGGCAACTGTTGCCCGTGGAGAAGGGGTGGGAAGATGCATTGCAAGCATGAGAAAATTTTGCTGTTCTCATTTTAGCTGCCTGGTACCACAGCTTTGAGAAGGAGTAATATGGGAATAGTGCCTATTAATACAGTCAATAGGAATTGTGTGCAGATGGGGTATGGTTAACACAGACAGTGTTCTCTCATTAATCTAGTTGCAGCTACTAAACTGGGCTGCATTTTAATGTAGAAAGCAAGAGACAATTTCCTTTTCACACTTTCCATCACCACTTACTTCATCTGGAATTGCTAGAGCTTCTGGATGACCAAGTTGCAATGAATTTCAGCAAACTGAAAACAAATTATTTATATTTATTTTCATCTGAGAGAGGTTATGAATTGGGGTTTTTTTCCTATAGCTTCCAAAAGTAAAAACATAGAAAGTCCATTTATATAAGAAGACATAGTAACATTGAAAACTATTTTTTTTAATGAAAACTTGTTAGAGCAAGCACTTTCTGGACTTAAAAAAATAGATGACTGATCAAAGCCCACTGTAAGAGTGACCTCTGCAGTTTTTATAGCATTTTAATAGTATTTTTCACAGTTCCTCATTAAACACAGTTAATTTTGCATAATTAGAAGAATGACAGACTGGGTTTAAGCTTGGTTTTATGTCAACAATGATATTAAGTATAGGTGACAATTAAAGTCAGAATCTGACAAGGTGCTAGAATTAGCATGAACAACAATTCCTGAGTTCAGAGGCCTATTTAGAATACAGAAGAATCCAAATACTTTGACAGATTTTGAAAAGATCCATCCCCAATCGTTTTTAACGCTTTGTCTCAAAACTGCACCTATTATTTCTAATTGCTCTGCATGAATTACAAAACTGGAAGTATGCTGTAGAAGCTGCAAATACAAACCCTCGCTGGTTTTGGAGATTATGGAAATGGAAACTGCCTCCCCTTCTGCAGTCACTTCTAAAGGAACATACTTGTAAATGGATTACTGAAAAACGACTGTTATTTAAGTGGATATATAAAGCTGATGTTAAGAATTTTTACTTATTCTTGAATAACTTGTAAAACAAGCTTGTCAATTAAGAAAAATAGAGATGTTTCAGTAATTTGTAATAATGCTGAGGGGCAAAGAACATAGGATAATAGCCTCAATCAGTAGAATCCAGTTACAAATTTCATGAGACATATCAGGGCTGACCTATGGGGCTTTAAGATTGTGAAAATTTATCATCACATGCTTAGATATAGGAACAGATATTGTGTTAGATACAGATACTGATTTCCTGCTGTTGGACTATTTTCCATTTTAAAAAACAAACCAACAAAGTACCCGATAATGAATAAAGACCTACCCCCCAAAAGTGTCATATACTATCTTCAACTTCCATCTCTGATTTTGAATGTTGTCCTGTCAAACCTTTCTAATCACTTTTTTTTTTTTTAAGGCATTAGGTTTTGAGTAGAACACATATATGCTCCTTCCTACTCAAGTTATGAAAAGATATATACCAGAAAGATACCAGTAAGAACTGAGCATTTTAAAAAGTATCACACAATAAAAAGAATTATAAATACTGCCAGATTTTTCCTTGTATGCTGCAAATAAATTATCATCTATGAATTTCAAGTTTCATATTTATACAGACAAGCTGTGTAACTCATTATGTACTGAAACAAAAAGGGATATAGTGAAATGGCACATTCAGGATTTTCCTGGGATGCCAAGGCAAGAAGGAGTCTCTGGCTGGTTTGCTCTTTTCTGCACCCATCCCGATAGAACTTGTAGGGTGTAATGAGTATTCTGGATGTATTTGATTCTTGCTAGTAAGGATTATCTGCATTTATCAAATGAGAAGAAAACCAAACAATTTCTTCAGTTGAATAATGAAGTTAAAATTCTAAACATGCTTTTCAGCCTACTCATATAAGACATTCATTACTTAGGAGAACTTTTGTATTACTCAGTTCAAGCTCTTAGTACACAACGTTGAGCTGAAAGAGAGAATAAAGTTTATGTCTCAAAACTAACTTCTGCCAGTAGCAGTCTTTCCCTATGTCACATTTCAAAGGCTGAAAATGTGGAGATTCTTGTTGGATCCACAAGGAAAAAGTAAAGATAACACAGTATCAGGTGCAACTACACAATTTTATTTAACATAGACAGAACTGGTAGGCATTAAAATGATAGGTGGGGAGGGGGGCAGTCCCATCCTAAGGGGAGGGCAGGGGCTTAGGGTTTCTTCCTTTTATGCTACCCATTTCTTGCTGTGCCACAGCTGCTAGGCAAACATTGCTTATCCTGACTTGGTCTGGAAAGTTCCTTCGAGTGGTCATCCCCCTTGTAGTTTGGTATCTGCTGCATCAGCAGAATTAACAGGTTTTGGCTAGGTGTTTTCCCCTAATTGTCTCCCCTAATTAACAGTATCTAACCTGGGCCTGTCAAGGAGCTGGGTTTTCTCAAGCTTTATGAGTTCCCTCTTATCTCTTCTCTGTGTGTCTTTTCTCAAGCTTTACTCACCTCCCATCTCTTCTGAAGGCCTTCAGATTGCTTGCAACAATGCATCATTCATGTTGCTCATTAGAGAGAGAGAGAAAAATTAACTGTACCACCACCTGCAGGATTCTGTGTGCTAGGGTAGGAAGCCAGTCCTATGCAGGACTCCAGGCAACATTTCTTCTCCCCTCATGCCCCTTCTCATTTGTTGGGATGGGGTGTGGGTAGTGCTTCCAGTTGCCAATTGTCTTTTGAGGCAAAGCCTGGCTGGAACCTCACACCCTAACAAAGTTTTAGAGTGGAAACTTAGTGAATATGGAAATGCAGTTTCACAGAGTTTCAGGGTTAACAAGCAATTATTTATGTGAGAAAATACATCCAGGTCTCTGCTATCCTACACTAGTAAAATGACATTGCAAAGGAGAGACTTAGCTTGGAACTGAGATTATGTTCAAAGCAGAGACATCCTTGTGTACTTTAATTCATTAGTTACCTGCCCACAGCAACAAATTAAACATGTAATACCTCTCTAAGTTCTGTGCTTCTAACACTAATCTGTTATTGGAAACATTACAAGGTGAAAATACCCTTAGAGTTTCTAACAGCTTCCCTCTGAAAAAGCAGACTTGTTTTTTTACTGTCATCTCAAAATACTTAAATCCTTCTAAGACCTGTTTAAACACATTCAAATGCCAAGTAAGGGCAACAGAAAAACTTATATTGGCATACATAGTACTGCATTGCACTATATAGATAGACATCAAATGGGGGGAAAAAAATCAGAAAGGAAGAAGAGACATATAGCTACATACCCTCTATGTTTAATTTAAAACATAGGTTAGACAATGCCTCTGTATTCTAGCTAATGTAATATGTTTTGCTTTTAGTATTTTCTGTTGTTTTACACTATACCTTGAAGGACAGTTTTGAAAATAATAGCTGGACAGTATAAATCCTATCTATCTATCTTGGCACTATAAGACAATGCTAAAGAATATTATATTTCCAAAATATTGTTCCGTGCAAATCTGACCATATTTAAATTCAAGACTTCACATGGGTACAAAAGTAATCATTAAACCCTGAAGAACTCTCTTTCTTCCACCAGGTGTTTCCATAGGGAAAGTAGGAATTCTAGATCACTGCAAGTAGAGAGGTCCAAGCAGACAAGTCTGCTAATATTGGTGCACAAGCCACTTGGGACAGATCTGTGTTTGAGTTCACACAAAACTGAATTATTAGGTTGCAGATCATAAATTAAGGAAATGGGTCTCCCAGGCAATAAGCAGACAAATAAATGTCACTCAGTATTACTTTGTACAGTTTATGATGAAGTAATGCCTATTAGACAAATTCCTAATTTTGAGAAAGCAGTAGTGAACCTTTTTCATCTTTTTTCCATCTCTACTTTCTAATTCTTGTCGATGTTATTTTGATTCAGTTTGAGTAGAATGTCAGACTTATAAACAGAAAAAAAAACAGGATTACACAAACACACAATTTGCAGCAGCAGGAAGATATTTGCTGTGATTCGTTAAGGCCATTCTCACGTCCCTCCAAGGTAGCAAGTAGGAAAAAATTCTGTCTCAAGAGCAAGAAATTAAAGAAGTGGTTAGAAAATATCAGAAACAGGGTGAAGGAATTCTTCCCTGTATATGAGCATCCTTTAAAGTTCTTCAGGTTATAAAACAGGAAAACAAGAATTGTGTAATTTAATAGAGACTGATAGTGTCATAATGACTTTACATTGTTTCTTTAGAGTAGCATTCTGTGTGGTTGATGTATGGGTCCTCTAGTTCCCTGCTTGTCTTGTTCTGGTTGCTTTGTTATAGTCATGGTTTACCAGTCTGGGCAGACCAAAAACCAGGACAGAACTGCTCTCTATTAAACTCCCTCCATCCTCCCAAACCAAAGTAAAAGGAAAATAAGGGAGAGATTTAAAAGTTCTAAATGAACACTGGAACAGATTTACTAGAACAGAAGAAAGGCAGTAACACATGAGATAAGAAATACACAAATATATACAAATACAGATACAACCCAGTCTCGATGCTGGCAGGGAAGGTGCCTGAGGGCCCCTTGCAGCAGGGCCGACTCAGGAGAGGGCTCCCCAGCTCTGCCCAGCACCGGATGGATGTGGATTCTGAAGAGCAGGGGGTGAGCTGGGGGTAAAGGAGTGCAGAGGAACAGCAGCGAAGCGAGGAGTGGGCGAGAGAAAAGAGAGGGCTGCCCAACCTTGATAGAGTATGGGCAGAAAATGGAGGGGAATATTGACCCCTCTGTGTTCCACACCTCTCATATGCCTCAGAGTCCTGAAGACCCTCTCTTTAGGTCCTCGTACTGGCACCAAAAATTTCCCTGGTCCACTTAAACGATGAGTTATCCATTGCTTGGATGTGGTTTGTTATGTTAGGTAGATCCAGGCAGCACCACTGGCTGAGTCCTTATTTCTCTGTGCCATCAGACATGTCACAGGTACATGTTTCAATGACCTTACTAAAGCATGTGAGTATATATTTGGACTTCTAATGAAAACATTAAAAAAGTCATTCTGAAAAAAGAAGCTGAATAATGAAAACTGCAGAAAGTTTTGAAATGTTTTGCTCAAGATCATGAACTTTATTAGTTGAAAATGTCTCCAGTTCAATGGGAATATTGTGTGATCCAAATTATAATAAACTGAAATACAGTATTATCAATAAAAACAAGGTCAATAAAATATTAAGAAAAATCAAATGCATAGAAAACAAACTTTCTATCAGGAAGGGAGGGAATCTTGAGGATGCGGTCCAGTTGATTGGCAAAATGACCTTCAACAGTCAGTAATGTACTTTGGCTTTTCACTAGTGACCTTGATTTCTGTCAATGTGTATTATATATGCACCCAAACAGAATAACAGTAATGATTTGAAACAAGTTTGCTTAAAGTGTTACTATCTTTGTCATTTGTATAGAAAATCTATATTATTGTCCTGACAATGTCAAGCATTAAAGACTGATTATTGTCCTATTTTTACACTTATCCACAACAGTTATTTCAATAATACATACAGAAGAATATTCTTTTATACTTTGTATTCACTTGGCATAGCTAAAATCTACTAAAGAGAATTTTTCTATGTCATTAGTTTTTTTGCTGCTGACAAACACCAAACATAATTAATTGACACAGAATTTTGCATTCTCATAAATCTTTAAATATTGTTGAATATTGTAGTGCCTCATACAGAAACTAATATGCTCTTAGAAATGGCCATGAGCCCTGATTAACCTTACAGCAAAAGAAGCTGTACCTAGCAAGGTATCTGATTCCAATAGGAGTTCACACATATGCCGCATGAATTTGCATTGCATCTGTGGATCTAATTCTATGGTGAATTATCCAATCTAATAAGAAAACACAAAAAAAATATTATTAATCATGGAGTTTTTTGCCTTCTCTAACATTTTATGCAAAACTGGGTATGAACAAGCACTAGGCAACTTCTCACAGAGGTCATCCTCTGAGGGATGGGTTCAGGACATGAGCATGAAACACTATCTACCAATGAGGGTACTGCTTGTTGTAAAGGATTAATATAACTTGTTGGCAGAAGCCCTTATCTGTCCCTGGATACAAGTAATTTCTTATAGGAGAAAGAGAAGTCTGATTACCTCCTTTAGGATAGGTTTCATGTGTCCAGGTATGAAAACACAGATAAATCCTTATCTAATACGTCATTTGAGTGCTTCTTTAACACCTGACAAAAGATTTAAGGAACTTGACTGCCAGCCGTATCTCCTAAGCACTAAATGCATAAGCAAATAATAAGTTAAAACTGCTGAATCTCTTTAGGAATAGACATACTACAAGATATAAAATCCAGAATATTTTTGCATAGAATGTTGCAGGAGTTTACTGAAATATTGAATAATGAAAATTTTATTGTAAAAGAAATTACATTCCCCTTGTAAATACTTCTACAGAGCAAATGCACCTTCTGTCACCTGATATGATCTCAGCTACCGTTATGTTTAGATTTGTGCAATTCCAGGAGCAATAAAATGAACCCTGCTCTAAAATCCTTGCTGCCTTCATTCACATTATCTGAATTGCCATTCAGCTTTATTAACTGCAATGTCCTTGGTATATGTTATTTCCACCACTATTCTATTTATATGAGCAAACTACAGTTAATTACTTGCCTGAAACAACATGAGCAAGAAGGAAAAAATTATTAGATGAAATGACAGAAACTGATGAAGGAACAGATTTTACTTCTCTAAACATGACTAAATAGGAAATAATATTTATATTGTTTGGATTTTATTTAGCCTGTTTCTTAATGTACCAGTGCAAGACCCCTGAAAGAGGAAAAAAAAAAAAGCGACTAAATCACAGGTGTTTTTTCATGTGCCCTTTTTCGACATCTTCCATTTTGTAAAGCCTAAGCAAGTGATGGTTTCAAGCATATTTTTAAGTTCTCACATACAGAAAAAAAAAGAAAACAAAACCAAATGCAAACTCATTGAATTTCTTTTTATTTAATTTCTTTTTAGTCCTCTGAACCTTTGGGCATTTCTTATGAATAAAAACTTATTTTAAAAATTAGATTTGACAATTTTGTAGCATTTTCATATTAACTATTTGAACAAAGCTCCAATGGAAAAAAATGAAGGATTGCAACTCGGACATCACACCTGAAGAAGATGTCTCCTCCACAATGCCATTTCCACTGTCCTTTGCACTATTTAAGTCCTTTGCACTGAAACTACACCATGCAATAGGGAAGAGGGGGAAAACTGGCATAGACAAGTTAATTTCTGTGCGAAAACTACTGAAGTCATTTTTTTCACCTTTTTTATGCATAAATATTTGGGAGTTTTTTCTTTTAAAGTAAATGTACAGTATTTTGAATTGCAAAGGTTGGAATGCTTCCAGCTTTTTTAATACAGTTGTTTCATATCTGCACTGTCCTCAAGGTATCAGCCTCTTGCACAAAATTCAATTGGTTATACCAGCCTCATTCTAGAGTTTGTGACCATGGTTCACTATGAGAGACTGTGAGTCAAATTTTCAATAAACAATGGTGGTTGTACTACAAGACTTCATATTCATGGACTGTAATAGGAGATACAGTGTCCATTTCGGGCATGGCCATGAGGTGTAGTGAACAAGACACTAGTGATCTAAAATTTCCCTGAGGAACCATCACAATTGCCTCATGGAAATATTCTGGATTATAAACATCCTACTGTACCTTGCTAAAGGAAAGTGAAAGAGAAAGGGAAAATAAGGGGAAAGGGAAGAGGTAGGGAAAGGAAAAGGCGAAGAGGAAGGGGAAGGGGAAGGGGAAGGGAAAAGGGGAAGGGAAAAGGGGAAGGAGAAGGGGAAGGGGAAGGAAAAAGAAAAGGGAAAGGGAAGTTTGGTTTGTGGTACTTTGAAAACATCTTATTTAGAGCCCCAGCAGGCTTTTGAAACAGACTGGCTTCTAGAAGAAATTTCAGAAAAACACGTCTGTAACAAAAGGTACCAAAGTATGTGTGTGAAATAGCATTATCTGAATAGTTTGACCTATTCAGTTGCAGGAATCATGGTTCCTCCTTGTGGCTGCCCTCGCAGGGATGCTGTAATCCTTAGTGGGAACAGGGAGCTGGTTATGCTGCTTTAGGCTTATAGTCCATTGGCTCTTCACCTGCTTTTCAGAAAAATTAACAAAGAAATTGACATTTAATGGAAGTACACAGATCAGAAAAAAAAAAAAAGAAGAAAAAAAGAAAAAAAAAAAAAAAAAAGAAAAAAAGAAAAAAAAAGCTGTGCCAAAATAAAAACACACTGAAGTGATTTATATGCCTTTAAATTGCAATTTAATTTCACTTTCTAAAATAAGGAATTAATTAAAATTATGATTCACAACCAAAATATTATGGAATTTATCATTCCCAAATATTTTGTTTAGAAGAAAAATGTCTATGGAACATTCTACAAGAAGTCCTTCCAGCTGATTTTTAATGGAAGTAAATTCTACTAAATCTTATGTTTGCTACAAGTCACTGTGGTAGCAAAACAATAATCAGTGACAGTAGAAGACTAGAGTAGTATTATTCTGTATGATAGATCTGCTTCAAAGCAACTAGCCAGCATCCATGCTAATGCTCTTTAATCATTAAGTATTTTACTTGTATTTAAAAATAACTTATAGATTTTTAATTTCAGGAGACAATCACAGCCTGCTGCAGCAATGACAGTGTCTTTGTTTATATTGCAGAGGATATAAACATAAGATCAAGTGAGTTAGATTCACTTAAAAGGAATCGCAGACACAGTGATGCAAGGAAAGGTTTTCTGTCTCTGAACTGAAGTTTTGTTTTAATCCATGTGAGAGAATACAGCCTGAAAATTTAGACAGAAAAGTTTGCTGTTTGAAACATCTTTCCATTTTGTAGAGCCAAGATGAATTTCCAACATCACCGTGTCAAGAATTAGTAATATTTTTTGTAGTTATAGGCAAAATCACACTATAAACAGGAAAGCCATCTATGGTGGAGAAATTAATACCTTAAATTCCATGCAGTTTAGTCAATAGCTGTTTTGTTGTTTCTGATTTTTTTTCAGGCAGATATTTATTACTGTGCCTAATGTATCTAGAAGCATTCTAAGCTTGAAATACACTCCAAAAAACAGCCTTATACTGAAAACAGAAAAGGTGGGGAGATAAAACCACACAGTTTTTAAGACTGCTTGTTTGGTCTGCCTCCACAAGGGCAGCTTTTGTGCCACTAATCCATCTACTGTTTATCTCTGTTCTGAGTAACCCCATCTGTGTCCACTGAATTGGTTGAGTGGCCTTCTGCTGTAGTCATATTGGAAGAATCAAGACAATGAAGAAGGGCACAGGTACCTGCATTGTTTTCTGAAACTCCTCTGTTCAGAATAACAGTGTGACCCATGCTTAGCCATGACCCATGATTTTAGCCAGAAATCAACTCTCACTGAGTTCATGTTAACAGTAAAGTTGGTGCTCCAAAAATATAGGAGGGAGAAAAAGGGATGGTAAAGGGACAGGATAGGACAACCATTGTAATTCCCCCCACTGGGCCCCTTTAGCACTTCATAAGAACTGGGTCACAGGGACTGGTGCCGATCCAGCTTTGCAAACCCTCGAGCAAGTCCTCATCATTTCCAAAGGGATTGCAGGAGAGAAGACGGTGATAAGCGTCTGCGTATGGCCCAAAGTTGGTCCTACAAAGATGCAGGAGGGTGGAAAATAGGACAGTAAAGAGGTAAGACCTCTTTTTCATGCTTTAATGTACTTACTTTAGGTATCATCTTTTTCAGGTCATCACAAGTTGTGTTTGCTGCTGTCTCACATCCTGGCTGAATACAGTCACACACCAGCATCCACTTCTCAGCCTTATCAGTACTTTACGTGTTACTGCAGATGTTTCCAAAATGCCTATTAAGGTCTAAAGCTCAAAAGTATTTTGCTTTCTGTTTGCTGTTTCTATTTCAAACTTGAAGAAGGCTTGTTTGTCCAAAATACTGTATGTTTTTTTCCCAACTGTATTACTTGGTTTATGAAAGGTAACGCTTAGAAGTCTTGTCTTGCTTTAAAAAGAAAACTGTGTGTTTCCATGTAAATTAAAATTAGGAGCAATGTTACTTCCTATGGCAATACACAATTTAATGACAATTGGTAGTTTGCTGACCAGTAACAACTGGTGTTCAAAAATTTGTGTAGTTATAGACTTCGATGCTCCTGTAATAAGTTAAAAATCATCAGTGATCAAAAAGCAGGTATGTATATGTATTTATAGTATATGTGAGATACTTGTAGATATTATAAAATCCTTTCACCAAGCGTCTGAAGATTTTATTTCTGAACATAGCTATTTCAAGCCATAAGAGGTGTTTAGATGGTGGGATGAGCAGCAAAATGACTGAATTCACTGCAGTGCTGCAAAAAGCTTCTTACAGCATAATGAGTGGGCAAAAATATATTAACACAAGCAGAGAAAATGAAAATATGAAAAATGAATGGCAGAAACAATACAGAAACAATGGTCTATTCTCATATGGCTGCCTGCATTCAGAAATAAGGAAGAGCTTGTCAGGCGCTGACTGGGGAACATAGAATCATAGACACAAAGAATGGTTTAAGTTGGAAGGAACCTTAAAGACCATCTGGTTCCAAGTCCCATGCCATGGGCAGGACACCTCCCACTAGACACGGATTGCCCAGGGCCCCATCCAACCTGGCCTTGAACACTTCCAGGGATGGGGCGCCCACAGACTCCCTGGGAAACCTATGCCAGTGTCTCACCACCCTCACAGTGAAGAATTCCTTCTTCATGTCTAATCTAAATTCACCCTCTTTCATCTTAAAACTGTTCACCCTCATCACTACCTGCCCTTGTTAAAGGTCCCTCTCAAGCTTTCCTGTGCGTTCCCTTCAGCTACTGGAAGGTCTGGTTAAGGTAGTCTTTGGGTAGTCTTTGCTCCCTATGGATTCTCACAGCCTCCAGTGTCTACTATGTTGTATCAGGCTGCAAGATGCTCTATTTCATCAGCTTCTGGCATTAGCAAGAAGTATTCTCATGAGCAACAGTATGGATATCCTTCTATTTGCCTAGGCTTCTGTTCTTGCAAAAAACGTGACCCTTGGGTTTACAGTTCTCTTCTAACACAAAAAATCATTCTACTTAAAGGAAACTTCAGAATGATAACTAGTGTGATTGGTATTGTTGAAGCAGTAATGCCCTTTTCTGCTTCACAAAATGCATACATTAATTTATCTCTGGCTCCAAGAACTGCACTCCTGAAAGATTTAGTTGAAGTTTTATTCAGAGGTTTTATGACTGACAAAATGTATATTTTATACAGTCAAGATGTTTCTGTCACAAAGCCTGAATGTTTTACTGTGAATATTCAATCTTTCAGAAAAATTAGCTCCATAAAAGCAGTCATAAAACAAAAATAAAAGAAATTTTTCCTTACATGAAAATATATATCTCGAAACAAATTATTTTAAGCAGGGGAGAGGAGATTTACAAAAGCATTGGTTCACTCACCAGAAGATTACTTCTTTTTAATTATATCTGTCAGACTCAGTCTAAGAACATCAGAATTCAATTTGCCTAAAAATTAATTTTTAAAGTATTAAAAAGGGTTATGATAAAATTAAGACATTTCATTCTGTCTAAAAGGAGATTTTTTTTAAAACTGATAATCTTGGTGCCTAATGAACTGAACAACTACATTTTGTTTCTTGGGTTGTATTTACATACTAACAACAGTGAGTTGTCACTTTGAGCCACGGCAAAATCTTGCATGGCAGCTGTTCATTAAGGAGCTGATTAGCAGCAAAACCAATTTGTGGAAACTCTTTAAAAAAATGTATCTCCATTTAAGGTCCTATGCTGTGATGTTAAGGTATATTTTAAAGAGATAGTCGTAGGCAATATAGCACCTGCTTGGCTTCTCAGAATTGGTGTGTGAAACAGTACAATGTTACACAGCAACTCTTGGAAAAGCAAAACTTCCAGTTTTTCAGGTAGTACTATTCAGTTACATACTAACCTTCTATGATGTCTTACATTTATATCAAAAGTAAGCTTTATAAATAAAATATTTCCCTCAGTTACATCCAACATATGTGTTTATGAAGAAAGCTTAATTGTGTCTGTATCCAACTAAAATAGGAGTCTCCATCACTAAATTCAGATATTCCAGATACTCATGTAAGTCTTCAGTCTGTTGGAAGCATCTAGCAACCCCACTTATAGATGGCAATACTAACAATACAAAAAATTACCATCTCTAGCAACAGAGATTTGCAGTTTGCACTATGCCATATTCAATTCATATTTGATTCTCTGCATCAGGGTCACTGTCATAAAGCAAAAATATCCAAGTGTTCATGAATGAGCAATTGCTTGTGGTTCTTGCACTGGCAGTACAGATGCATTCACCTGTAAAGTTAGGATTCAAAATAATCTGTAGCTGGAGTCAGGGAATTTTATTTCCAGAACAAACATAACTAAGGAAAAATCTCTAAAACACATAGTGGAAATATTTTATCTAAACAAACAAAAACCTGGAAAAGCAGTAGTGCCTCTAATAAAAAATATTGTTTTCTCTTTTTGATGTGTTTTGCATTCTGAAGGAAAAAAGCTGGAAAATATGTTTCCTCTTTCTTCACACATGCGCATACTTGATTTTAACAAGCTTTCAAAATTTAATATTAAAAATCTGGGTTTGTACAGGGTTTGTGAGCCCAAGTGCATGCTACCTTCCCAGACACATGATTTTTAAATTCCCTGTTCACAGTGGCAGAAGAGCAATTGGATTATTCTAATGAGCTCCTTTCTATTTCCCTTTCTTCCTTCTTATTAACAAAACAACAGTTTGTGAGTATGATACATTTATGAGAAGTCAGAGATACTGATTTGAATTTATTCAGTAAAAGGTGAATGTAAAAGAACTTAGGCCTGCAAATGCTGGAAGAACAAAGACTGGTCTCATGTCCCTGACTAAAAAAAAAATTCATTCTTTGTCTAGGCTCTGGTGAAGAGTAATGTAAAATTTGAAGCTCTAGAAAAATCACTATTGCCTGTTTGTAAGATAGTACTGAGCAAGATTCCTGCTGCTCTCTTTGCTGTTTGCTTGAGAGCTGGAGCTGGCCCTGCAGTGATGCATAACTTGTGATTTCTGCACCTTGTTGTATTCTCTGCTGCATCAGGAACAGATGGTTCTGGATATCTCAGTTGTGACTGTATGTGTCATGAGTGAAAACAAAGGAGGATTTCTCATGAAAACAGGATAGTTTGTTTTTTCTTGTGCCGATGAGTGGAAACAATTGACTTCATGACCCCTTTAGGATCGTTGACAATTGAATAGGAAAACCTGCCAAGTCCCCATGAAAACAATGTTTTTCTAGGCATTCTTTTAAATGGGCTGTCACCAACATCAAATATAATCAGAGCAGACTTTCAGAATTACTGATTATGCCCACAGACTCACTGTACCCTATGTGACTTCCAGGAGTCAAACAGAAAACAGAACAACTTCCACCCCCTCCCCCACTGAAAGATTCACAGAATCACAGAACTGTCACCAATTGAAAAGATCCCTAAGATCACCACATCCAACTGTCTATATCCCCCCCCAATAAAATAAATGAAATATATTTATCAATATCTGTATCACCGTGCCCACTAGAGCATGTCCTGAAGTGCCTCATCTACACGGGTTTTAAATAATTACAGTGATGGTGACTCCATCATCTCTCTGAGAAGCCCATTCTAATGCCTAACTACTCTCTTGGTAAATAAATTCTTCCTAATATCAAGCCTAAACCTCCCCTGTGCAACTTCAGAACATATCCTCGAGTCCTATTTACTTGAGAGAAGAGGCCAACATCCATCTCCCTACAATCTCCTTTCAGGTAGCTGCAGAGAGCAATAAGGTTTCCTCTCGGCCTCCTCTTATCCAAACTATATTCCCTCATGGCTTCCTGACTTCATAATTTGGACATTTCTGAACACCTGTGCACATGTGCATACACACACCCCATGAAGTTTTTCCTTGAATGACTGAGTGGGTCACAGGATGCATTGAAGGACTTTGGAGTTTGAACTCTAAGGAAGAGAAGAACCTAGAAAAGGAAAGCTTACCTTTCTTGGATGGACACTGTCCATTCTATTCATACCAGGCTTAGCTGACATGAATATCAGTTGTGCAATTTTTTATATAAATACTTAATGTTAGGGTCTGGAGTAACACTAAATTTTTGTTGTTGTTGCTTTGATCCGCATGAGCAAATTCCAACCTTAAAAAGGTCAGGTGCAGGCATAGACTTTTATTTGACAATTGCAACAAGCAAAAATGATAGAACCCCATGAAAGTATGGGGTATATGTTGCCAGACAAAAGAGGGAGAAAGGAAAAGGAGAAGATATAAGAAAGAGAGAGAGAGAGAAAAGTGGGAGAGAAGAAAAGTAAGGAAGTGGGAAGAAAGAAAGAGTCACCAGTCAAAGGGGTCCAGCTGTCCAGTGAGTTTCTTCAAGATGCCTCTGATCCTGGACAGGGTAGGGTGTGAGATGGTGGTGGATCAAGAGTCGACTACACAGCCACAGTATTTTCATACCCCTGAAGTATTTTCACAGCTTTTCATACCCCTGAAGTTTCTTTGTTCCCAAGGAGAGCTGTCAGTCAGCTACTGCAGAAACCAGGTTCATTAGCACCAGAACAACCCCCGTGTCTCTACACCCTTGCCACAGCCCTTGAAGACAGGTTTGACTGGAGGGAACTTCAGTCTGAAGGGTGTCATCTTCACACAGCCATCAAGTCTTACCTCTTTCCCCCGCTCTCCATTCCAGTCACCTTAGCCAGGTACATCAGCATAAGTACAATCAAGGTGGCTTCCTCCACCCTGGCCAGGGTAATCATACCTGGAGAGGCCTTCAGTCCCAGGCATTGAAGGCTGGGCAACAGAAAAGGGGTGTAGGATCCACCCAGCCATTAGTTCTTATCTCTTTCCTGCCAGACCAGGTACATTAGCATCTTGCTTCACCCTAGGCAGGGCTATTCACTTTAAAATTGTCCTTTTGAGGCAAATTCCATCAGTGAGATCAGGGGGCTTTCACACTTCATATAATAGTAAGTACCATCAACTTCTGCAAGAAAACTGTTAAGTTTTTGCCATATTTTTAAAAAGAAAAAAAGGCAGCCTTCTCTCAGCTAAAAGCTTTGGAGATACAGTTGTGCTTCTTGTTTCTTGTTGGCTATGTTTATGTGATTCCCCATTCTGCATCTGTATCTGAAGCTCCTTTAACTTTCTTTGAGGAACCCAGGGCCTAACTCTTTCACTTGCTTTTGTGATTTCACACCTGGTGCAATGATATTTCCGTCCACAGCTTAGAGCTACCTTCCAGAGGAGTAAAGGGGCCTCTGACTCTAGTGTCTAAAATTACTAACACTTGCTAATTTCATTGGCAGTTTGGCTTTTAAATGCTTTTGAAACTCTGCTTTATATTTAATAGGCTGAGAAAGCCTGACTGAATTTTGTTTTCTCTATATAACCTTTCATTATAATATTTTATTTTTTACATTCTATGTCAATTTTATACCACTAGTGAAAGTTTTGAGTTTCTGTAGCTTATATACCTTTTAATACAGTGAATAGAACACAGAACTTATAGCCTTAAAGGTGGTGACTGTCAGCTTTATAATGCCGGGTTACACAGTCCATACTGCTGTCACTTGCATGCCACCGAGTTTAAGGTAATGTGCATATATTCAATTAATCACTTTCATTGTAAGCACATGTAAAATAGTTCCATGCTTAATGTCTGTATATGGAAATAGCTATTTGGGGTATCAACCAAGGCTTTGCTCTTTTTTTCAAAGCAGCTTCACAAATTGAAGGAAACATTTCAAAAAGGCGGCCATAATGTTTCTCTGTTCTTGCTTCAGGCACATAAATGTTATTTCCTCTGCAATGTCATATATTGACCACCTGAAACTTGATAAATCAGAAGATAGATTGCAGTGGAGCCCTATGTATTTAAGTATCAAGCTGATCCATAACTTTCACACCAACCAAAAGCCATTTCTTGTCAGTGCTGTCCGGAATATATCCTGACAGTTCAGTGAGCGTTTCAGTGCCATTTATTTTCAAATCAATACTCAATTACTAAGAGGAAGATTCACTCCCTTGCCCATTTTCAAGATGAAATTATGGACTAGAGCAATAACACTTAGTCAAGGCAAGCTACTGTCCATTAACTCATGATGCTACCAAAACCCTATCCAGACACTTTATTAAAGCTCAGTCTTTTTTCAGCTTTTAATTAATCATTGTGAAAAAGGCCTTTCTCATTGTGACTGATGACCAGAGAAAACAATTTTCTCCTAACTGCCTTTTAATTTCAACTCTGGGAGTGCTCATTGACTGAATCTCACAACAACCCATCAATGCTAGTTTTTAATGTGTTTTCTCCTTTGTTATTGAGAAGAATGGAGTGGCAATGAGGCTTTGTGCTCCTCTTCATAACTCAAGTAATTGATTCAGTAAATGCCGCACATTTGCTAGTGGATAAAAAGTGCTGTCAATGTAGATAGTAGGTACTATATAAATTACTCCATTAACAGGAAATAAAGCTATTTACAATTTTTAAAGTGTAAAGTGTAAGTGGCTTTAAAAAAAAAAAAAAAAGACTATCACTTCTTACATGTTGGTACAGGCTTTTTTTTTCTGTAAATGCTAGTAACAGGATACAAAGGCTCAGAAAAAGATAAGCAGACTATGGGAACAATCCTGCAGCAGTATGCTGCCTGGGTAGCCTGCTGCAAACCATTCTTCTTGAAGAAACTCAGTAGTAAAAAGTAACTCTTATGGAAAACCACAAAGTATTCTTCAACAGTATTCCTCAACATCTCATAGGATAAATCCTGGTTTACTTTTCTGTTCTTTTGGACACTGAAGAAAAAGAGGTGAAAGAAATTTCTCTAAGAAAAGAAAAAAACTGAGTTAAAACTGAGTTATAAGCAAAGAGATGTATTGTGTACATTTGCAGAAGCTAAACATTCACTGAAACTCCTTTGTATCTTCCAGAAATAGAATTTTCCTTACAGTTGAAAGTAAAATGCAGGAAGTTTGAACCTGCTAAAGCAGTGCTCCCAGCAAACAGGAATGAATAGAATACAATGTCCTAAAACAATGAAAGACACTTTGAGGAAATTTTATCAAAATATGAAAAAGCAAAAACATGAAAAAGCATTAAAAATTACAACCCCTTAACAGTCATTGTCTGATCAAGAAAGGATTATCTGTGAGCCTCCTGCAACACATGAGATATGCACAGTTTATGACACTGTGACATAATGATAGAAAAGGAAATAATGATAGTGAAAGGAAAAGTTAGCCACTGTGTGCACAGTAGAATAGCTGGAAACACAAAAAGATTCACAGAATTAAAAAGGACAGACTATTAAATGTGTCAGATTGAATTCCTTTTCACTATAAAATGCTTTGGTTTGTATGTTTCTCCTTCATTGAGACCAGCAAATTCTGTTTTTCTTCATATGCAAGAAACAGAGAAGTTGCCACCTTCCTTTAAATTCTTGTCAAAGGCTAATAATATTCAGTGTCTTGTTCCAATTTTTTCTTCTAACAACACTGAACTATTTGATGCTTCCTTTTTTTAAACAAGCTATCATCATCACGCTTTTTTTCTCACAGTTACACTGTTTGCTCACTATAATCCTTACATCTATTCCTGAAATTTTCTTTTCAGTAGGTGTGACCCGTTATTTTTAGAAGCATGAGAAATAATACTCTTAAATCTATTTTTCACTTTTTAAAGCCCCGCCATTCATAGATTCTCTTCTGATATATTTTTAAAATAAATTTTAATTATCTCACAAATTTTAATTTTATTGACTGTTAATGATTTTCTGTTTTTTTTCCTTTTAATGTATATTTTTTGCCTCTAATTTAACCCTTGGTTTTAGCATAGAAACAAATAAGCTTGCAAACAAGCTTTTTTTTTAATAGCAAAATGTGTTTTCCAAGGCAGTCTCATTCATAACTCCCAGTTTGCTTATGTTTGGGAAAATTAACTCTTTTAAAATGTTAATATACATTAATTCACCCACATTTTGTTTTTCAATATTGAGCATGTGCCAGAAGTGATCACTGTCCCTGGTTTATCAGTGATTCCAGATTACTGTAGCTTTTGTGTAAAGACAAAAAAAAAATAGATTTAGCTATTAGTTAATAAATTATTTTGCTGGGGAAAAAATGTATATCTAATAGAAATTCTTTGTGGTGTTTTATTACTGGATGTTTTAAATTCCAGTACTATTTCTCCCGAATGCTTATTCATTAAAATATATAGAATTTTCTTTTAGGTTGTTCCTTTTTTTTTACTATTTCATTCCAGTGTATATAATGGACTTTCATCTGAGCATTATTTCTCATTCCCATCCAGAATTAAGGTATTAAACTAACCTTTTGTCTGCTTCATGTAGAAAAGTCGCATGCCAGCCTTGTCTGATTGATTGATCATTGCAGTTCCTTTCTTTAGTCCTTCTATATACATAATTCTCTTCTTGTTTATCAAAGAAAGAAAACACATTCCAAGGCCTTGTGTTTTGTGTGTAGTTACATTTAAAGTTTATTTTCCAAGTAAGGCATAAAACAATTGAACAAGCTATTCCCAGATTTTTGATTCCTAGAACAGCAGCCAGACACCAGGCAGAACATGTGGAGGCTTCTAAAATAGTCCTGGTTTCCTAAACTTAGGTGACTGGCTTATGCTCTTAACCAATACAACCAGTATAGTAGATAGAGCTGCACTGGTAAAGCATAATGTCATTTACACCAATAAATAAACAATACTTCAGTGTAATATTCTCTCAACATCTTAAACCATCCAAGAAAGATATTATCTCTATGGATCATGGAGAGTTTCAGGATGAACAACAAAGGAGAGCTAATGCTTTAAGCTTAGCAAAGGAATCTTGCTGAGTTGTGAGGTAATCTTTCATTACGCTTGTCTATTTCTATTCTATTTTTTATGCCTCTAAATATGTCAAAGAGATTGACTTACTTTATCAGTTAATATTATTATATCAAGTTTTTGCTGCACAAAATAAACCTGAATTCTGCCAATCTAAAGCCATATTTAAAAATTAAAGCTAATTAGATATTTCATAGGCTAGTGCACTTTGGTAACATTTTTGCTTATGATTAATAACAGAATCACAGAACGATTGTGGTTGACGGGACACCTGGAGGTCATCTGATCCAACTGTCCTGCCAAAGCAGGGCCACTTAAAGCTGGTGATGAGGACTGGTTTTGGATGGCTCTTGAATACATCCAATGAGAGAGATATCTCACTATGCTGCCATTTCAGAAAAACAGGTCATCAATAAGTTGGTATATTTTTGTTGTGTGAAACATCTTAATGAATCTTGCAAAAAAATTCCCCATGTTATGCAGAAACTCCAGGGTAGCTCTACCATTTAGTGAAATTATTTTGTACGTATACTGATATTTCAGTAATATTGGTAATATTAAGATAAGCATTTATATTAATTAGTAAATGTAAAGACCTCTTGTGTAACTAAAACATATTCGATACTGTGCAGTACACTGAACAAAGAAATTTACAATAACTTAAGGAATTGAATCACAACATTTAGCTTGGGAAAACTAATCACGTTACTAACTTCAGCATTATGCAACAGGAAACTTACTGTTGTTGCCCATGTAGAATACTGAATATTAAAAACAAACTCTTAGTTAAAAGTCATGTAAAAACTTACATTAATGGTGAAATCCTAGATAAACCAGTAATGCTTCTAAAAGCACCATTTTTATAAATTACCTTAGCTAAGAACTTATAGTTTTTAATATCTGTGTCAAAATTGGACTACATATATACTACTACTACTATTGAACTACATATATAGTACTAAAAAACATGACTTTCAAATAAATTGACAGGGTAATTAAACTATCTTTCTAAATTCGTAGCAATGTTTGGTATATGTTATTTTTTTTAATAATCATACACTACTTTAGAGTTTCTAAAGTGCCACATTGACATAATCCGTACACAGTTTATAATATATATTATACATAATATATCTAACAACAATTTATAATACAGTAGAATAAAAGTTTGCCTTAATAGCTGATTTGTAAAAATATTTTAAATCCATTGAAATGACTTACAGCCTTTTGAAAAATCTTCCTTCCATGGATGTTTTCCATGAATATCAAATATCATATGTGTTGATCTACATTGCTATCATTGTGAATTTGTCATCTTTATTTCTTTTTCCAAGAACTGTCTGCTTTCAAGGTTCTGTTGTCCAATAAAATCCAGCCAAAACGTGGCATGTTTGCAGGTGTGCTTGCTAAGGAGCGCATATCCAGAGAACAATGAGAAAACTCACAGAGTTTATGGGTTGATGAAATATTTAACAAAAAATATTCTCTCAACTCATAACTCTCTTGTTTCTCAAATAAAAAATTATCTACAAGCAAGATAGTGCTACTTTAAGCAGACTTTGTTAGAATCCTGCAGTAGATTAACAATAAAATGGGAAGGACTCTGGAATAAACAGTGAAGATCACTTGCTAAGATAATAAGCACCCTGCATGCATGGCACAAGATGTTTATTTACCCGAAGGTCCTTCCCTAGAGAGTCTCACCAAGTTTTGCTCAGGTGCTAATTTTAAACATTGGAATGTAAAGACAAGCTAATGAGAAGGATTTTATTTGTGGATGTTTAGCTGGCAGGAATACTGGATAGCAGAGGTCACAGGTATCCAGCTGAACTCTGCTGCTGAAAGGACAGAAATAAGATAAACACTTAGTCCTGATGCTACTGGTTTAACTTGTTGGAAATAGTGGTGTAGTTGATGTCAAGATATTATTTTAAATATCAAGTAGAATTTGCACTCTCTGTGAGGCATAAAGGTCAGGAAATGCAGAATAATAAATTCCATTTTCTTACAATTTTAGCATAAAATCTTGTAAAAATAATTATTCTGCAGAAAATCACCTTAAGCGGAGTGATAAAGTAAGCCAGGTCTACATGGTGACATCTTGTTTAAAAGTAAGCTACTTTTTTTTGTACTATTAAGGATCTTATTCTATTTACATAGGGTGTACTAATTTAGTAAACAGTATCAGTGCTCAAAATGAAAGAGACAGCATTTTTAAATGGTAAAAATTTCCAAGTTAAATAAACACAAGTGCTTCCTTTTCCCTCTCAGCTTTGAGATTATTCAATTTGCACCAAAATAATTACCACTCAAAATCAAGTATTTATGTAAAGCTTTGATACTGGTGGGATTAAAATTTAAAATTAAGGGAATCAATAAACTTCTTTTGCTTCAGAAGTCAAAACTTCAAAAGAAGTCAAAATGAAGCAGGTAAATTGAGACAGCTTTGGATGAGAATCTCTGTAGCAGAAGACATGACCATATGCTTAATCTTCTTTTCCTCTCTTCAAAAGAAAGGAGGAAATACATGGACACTTTAAATTTAGAGAGGATTAAATTTAAATTTCAGCTTCTGGGGGTCCCTCTGACACTAGAGGCAGAAATTAGGGGTCATGTAGGACAGTTTGTGAGCTCCCAGGATAACTCATAGTCAATGGCAGAGGTCAAATTAGACAATTTATGCTAGAAATTGACTCAGTGTTGTCAGAAACACATTAAAGGTAGATATTGAAACAAGAGTTCTAGTGGTGAAAAAGAAAACAAGGCAGAACACCCCATACAACAGTATGTTTTCAGAACCACAAGCAAAATATTTTTAAAACAATCGTATTTCTGAGGCAGATGGTCCCACTACAGTTTACGTCAAATGACGGTGACGTGACTATATAGAAATAATTAAGCTTTCATTATCACCTTAAAATTAGTTCAAATTTATTCAAAATCCAGGCTTGTGATTTTTTTTCATTAGTAACATCAAAGCAAATATAAACCAATGTTGCAAAACTTATTTTAAAAGTGAGAGCCTTCTCTTAATCTGTATTACAAGAGAGAGGGACAAAACAAAAGAAAAAAAAAAAAAGTCATAGAAAAGCAAATCAGAGGCTGTTCCTGGTCCCAAAAGATATAAAAGCATTTTCTAACTACATAGGCCTGTCCTTTTGGCCTTGCCATAAGGTGCATAACAGCACTGCAAACAGCAGCCTTCACTTACTTCATCACACTCACAGAATTACCTGAATTACCTTCCACTCCTCCAAGTGCTGATGATTTGACAGGATTTACTGCAACTGGGCTTCAGCTGTTTCATTTAGTTTATAGATAAGTGCCTTGTGTTTCTCCTGTACTTCACTAAAGTGAGAATGACATGTCAGCTATCTCTAGCACTTTACCTGTGCTAATATCATGATATTACCATGATTGATTGGGGGCTTAAGACATAAAAAATTGTTACATGCTCCAAAAAGTTGACTGAGAAAGGAATCATTATGTGGTGTAGACAGGCACTGTTTTTGATATGGCATTAAGAGGGCATGGGAAGTATGGTGGAAAAAAAGAAGGGCCAGCACTTTGAAGGGTCAGTATCTCTCTCAAAACTTGGTGGTACCCCCCAAGGTACAGATGCAAGGGTACAGATGGGGCAGGGGTAGCAAGATGCCTGAAAAGACTTTTCTCTCCTCAGGTCTTCTTTACAATAAACTACAACTGGGAGATCTTTTCCTAAGTTTCAGTTTTGACTGAAATTTTGAAACTCAGTGTTTTGTGTTTCCAACTTGAGTACTTGGCTACCAATGCAGTACTTTTTTGTTATTATTTATTATTTACACAACAGTTTCTCACACTCACACTGCCATTTACAGCCAGTTCTCCTGACTGATGGGCCATACACAATTGACATAGAGCCTTGTTTATAACAAGATATTTTGGATCAGGGACACAAGGGCTTCCCTATGAAGTATTTATCATCTAGAGGATTAGGGTGATGAAGCATTCTCTGGAATGCTCAGAGGGCAGTACTGCTGTTAGTTTAGGAGTCGTGATCATAATCACGAAATTTAATCTGCCACAGGTCATTTGGAAAACTGTCTTAAATAAAAAAATAAAAATATAGTAATTTTTTAAAATTCTAATAATAATTCTAATAATAATTTATAGCGACATCTGTCAGCCTGTTCAAGAGAAAAAACAATCAGGTAAGGAGGAAATAAATTACTTTTGAAAGAGCATTTGGTTAAAGGCATTTATAGTGTAGTCTCTAAAACTGCAAAATAATTGTAAATTATATGTTGACTAGAACTAGAGGTCTTTTCCTGTTTAAGTAAGAATAGCTTTTGTAGAGGTATAAAATACCAAAATAATGGACGAAGAAACAGGATACTGAAATAAAACAGCAGTGAAATTCAGGTACATGGCCAAAGGACCTACAAATGTAGCTTGAATAATGATAACTGAATGTTTTGGTCAAAAATGTGTAAAGATTGAGACTGACCAGTTGCTCTTTTAAATTATCATTTTCCATAGTTTTTGGAGAGAAATAGTTCTTAAATGCATCATGAATTTCTAAAAATATTTTCAAAACCAGGTTGTGGGTTTTGGATTTGGATTTTTTTTGTTGTTGTTGGTTGGTTGGTTGGGTTTTTTAATTTTATTAAAAAAAATAAATTAAGAAATACAAGTATTTGAAGCTCCAAAAAAACCCCCTTCATCTTAAATAACTTTAAATGCTTTAGATATTGTTCAAAGTATTTTCAGCTCCACTTTAAAAAATGCCTCTTATTCCAGTTTAGTTTTAAAAGTTACTATGACATTGAAAAATCAACTACTCAAAAATCATCTATTTGTATTTAAAGAATATGAAACTGAAAGATTACTTTTAAAACCAGCTGCCTGATCATTTTGGTTGGCACAACAGGAAACAGAGGTTCAGGCCCTGATTTTGGCAACAGTAAGTGAAGGTCAGTTGACTAAGAACACTAAAAGAGGTAGCTGATTCTTAATATGTGAGAAAATTTAAATACAGGAAAATCAGTGTATGTGTTAATAAAGCAACAGATAAGGCTTTTTTAAGAAGGTGGTATAAAAAAACAAACAATAAAATTAAACCAAACCATATTTGCAGGTCAGCTTTTTAAATATTTAGGTGATAATATAAATTATTTTGCTTCTCCTTTTATTTTTATTCTTGTATGACTTTGCTTTATGTCTCTCTATCCTTCTCAGAAAGACATACTTATCTGTGAAATCAAATAAAATATTTTTTTACATGGTGTTTTTCCTATGCCATTTGAAGCTCATCCAAGTCTTCCCATTCATGTGGGCACACAATCACATATGTATCTGTATCTTTTGCTTGTAAATGCATAACAAGCTAACTAAATACTGAAGCTCTTATATGTAGTAATAAATATCTGCATTAATGTCATCTGCATCAAATAAATTTTAGGATTATTTTTAAAAAAACCACGGTTTTGTTCTAGTAAAAGAAGATTTTGCACATGCTGCCACGAAAAGACCATCTGCAAATTGCTGACTTTATTGTTTTATACTAAAAATCCTCTATAAAGAGAAGGGAGTGGTAGTGCTTAATGAAGCATTTCCCCCACTTTTGGACCAGTGTGCTACTGACAATCCTCTAACTTCTCATCAGCCTGGCTTCAAGATGTCTGCAAGCAAATCATCCCAGAACCACCAGTTTGAAAGGCCACTCTAGAAGGACTCAGCTATAGCTTCAAATCCCTTGCACCCCAAGGAGGCTCAGATTGCCATTCCTCAGATAAAATCCTCATTACTGAATTGCAGACCCATAGTGGATTTTTTGGTTTTTACAGCACCAGGCATCTTTCATTCTGAGGATGTATAATCTAAAAAGAAAATGATATAATGAAGTTGTTAAGTGATCTGACACTTGATACGAAGTTGAAGAACAAAATGCATTGTTAAGGACTATTTAAACTAAATATTCAGTAAATACATTTATTTTCCCCAGTCTTTTATCAAAAAATTACTGGTTCAGAAAGATAATATTAGGAAGTTTAAAAAAAATCAAAAAGTAGTTAATTTTAAAATTTAGTTAATTTTTTTGTGTGTTTGGCTTTCTGATAAATCCAGAAGATAAGTTAGAGATAACAGGATGCTGAAAAATGTTGAGACTGAAAATCCACAAATCATAATGTATGAGCTGGGTTACCAGGAGACATGTTTATTCAAGTAAAGAATTTATGACTTGAAACTGATGACCAATTAAATTTAGAAACAATAATGTGCAGTTTAAAATTGCTCTGTTATCACTTACCACCCTCGGCTTTGTGTATTGTTTAAATATGTTGGGACATAATATTCCATTAAATATTTATTAGTAAACTCAATCATGGCAAATGATTTCCTGCTTATTCAATGTATAATGGTGCAGCAATCAAGCTTCTTTTATTTCACAATAATCACTGCATCAGCAATCTCCAATTATATTTAAAGCTGCTGAAAAATTAGAGAAGTGAACAAAGAGACACCTCCTTTCATAACTAGTTCCCCTTCGTTTCTTCTGAACAATTAAAATACCCTTATACATTAACAAGATGGAACATTCTGAGAAACAGGTCTGCTGTAGAAATTGTTTGAAAACGTATTTTAATTGTTTGTTTAAATTTGTGGGTGGAAGTAGGTTTATCATCTTTTTTTTTTTTTTAATGAATAAACTGTGAGCATAGTAGTGTTTTAATATTGTTTATTTTTCCTCAAAAGTGAAATTAAATACATGGTGTAGGAATAACATAACATGTATCTACTTTTTTTTTTGTTTAACAGGATAAATTTTTCGAAGATTTTGCTTAACTTCAGAAAGCCACAAATTCTTTTGGATGATCTTGTGCTCAAGAGCAGCACAGGGCTTTTAGCTGACACCGTCCTAATAAATGAAAGCCACAGAAACAGAAGTTGGTATTAACAATTCCATTACAACTGGGAACAACTCCTCATCTTGAAGCAGCAAAAGTTAAGTACTTTGAGCAGCAGTATGTTTTCAGATTTGATAGCTATTTTTCAGGTGCCAACACAGGGCTATGCCTGAAGATAGATGTTAGCTATGTAATAATAGCTAGTAATATAGTAAAATAATAATACTTTAATACTAATATTAATGACAATGATAACAGCAACAATGGCTATTTAATTAGAGTTCAAACCCAATATAATTAGCACTCCAAGAACAACTACAATTCAAGAAATTTTTACCATATACTGTAAATAAATCTTTTATTAGTATAAAAGGGTTGTGAAAAGAGAACCCTTAAAAATGTTGATTGTGGTTAAGTAAACTGTAAAACATCACACATATCCCTTGTAAGGTGATTTACTTGCTTTTCTTCTACTTGGTTTCCAATTTACTTCTTGGTTTACTTCTACAAGTAATGTCTAGCCAAAATCCATATTTAAAATTCCTGAAGGCAGGGAGTGTCTTTTTAGCATATGTCACACACAAGTCTGAATTGGTATTAGTAGGTACAATAGTAATTCAAATAAATAAACTTTCTTTTTTTTTTTTTTTTTTTTTTTTTTCCTAAAATTTAGTCTCTGGAGGTGCTTAACATAACCTTGTTTTATTACAAAAGCTGAAGCACAGAGAATGAGGTTTTTCTTCTTTCCTTATGTAAGAGTTAGTATTCAAGGGCATGATCTGTAAACCACTTGAGATTTGTCATCAGATGCAAAAGGCCTATGGAAAAGCAAAATATTACAAGGTTGGTTGTTTTTTTTCCAGCAGCAAAGAAAAATGAGACCTGTTAACATTCCCCCAGTTCTTAGAGTTGATTTTTCTTTGGCCATGTAATTATCCAGCTCTATTTTCATAATGCTGTAACTTCTTGGGAAAGAAATTTTAACATCTTGATATAGTAACAATGTAAAAAATCTGGCAGAAAAGAAATCTCTGGAAATGCACATTGAGAATGAAATAGTTTCAAAGACTTAGGAATGTTGTAAACAAAATGTATTCTCATCTGATAGAGTAACTAAATCAATATCAGGTACACAGGTAAGAACTAAGCATATCTCTGCACAGGCAATGGAAGGTAAAAATATTAAAGGAAAAACTTGATTTATTTTGTCTGAAAAGAAATATAGAGTAGCTCACTGAAAGATAATTCTCTACTTTCAAATGAGGGAATCTCAAATCGGGTTTTGGATTCTATTAATTTCCACTTTATGTTCTTAAATCAACAGTTGTGATCCCAAAGCATCACAGTTTTTAATCTGATTAGTAAGAGCAGAAAGTCTGTAGTACTGTGAAAGATGCCCTGTAAAGATGTACTTCATCC
Organism: Calypte anna; assembly: GCF_003957555.1. Taxonomy (NCBI): domain Eukaryota; kingdom Metazoa; phylum Chordata; class Aves; order Apodiformes; family Trochilidae; genus Calypte; species Calypte anna. The sequence goes on from NC_044245.1 coordinate 12,294,244, forward strand.
TACCTTTTAGGGGTTTTTTGTTCATGGCTTTAATTTGATCTTTTTAAATACATTTTGTTAAAATTTTAATGAAAAATATTCAGGAGTTTTAAATATTATTTGTCAATTTGTCATCCTGTTTGCCAGAAAACTGAATATTCCTCTAATTTTACTAATCAATTGTCTGGTTTTACCACTTGAAATACTTGAGAAATACTGGAATTATTGGAGGACATATTTTCTATCCACAGCTGTGTCTTCAACCTTTTAAACCAAATGCAAATCATTTCAATTAAACAAGTGATAGAACAAGGGAAAACTTACGTTAATGCTAAAAAAGCAAACGAACAGTAGCTCATTACTCTCCAATGCAGGACTCTGACAAAGTTGTTGGTTGTTCTTAGTAGAATTTGCCCCTTTTATTTCTACAATGGCATCTCTCTAAATATAAGCCTCATTCCCCTGTGTATGGAAATCAGATGTGTGATTTTATGACACATCTCTGTGATGTTCCTTGGCATGATTTTGGCACTGTGCCAACCAGCATTGTCCCATCAGTGCCTCCCAGCCCATTAGTTTGTTGGTCTTAGGGGACCAAAACAGTTTTCAGAGCAATGATAATGCTGTGAAAGGATCAGGCAGAGTAGCAGGCCAGACACGAGCACTTTCAGCCCACCTCAGAACCTGGGAATCTACCTCAACATGTTTAAATTTTAAGTATATGTTGTCACTATATAGCATATTGCTTCTAACACAGCTGCATTTCAGATTATTTCTGCTACTAAAAAACATCTTTACATTTCTTCATCTCAAATACATAAAGGAAATGAAAGAAAATACCCGCTTCCACATCTCTGCATACCCAATCCCATCAACTGATTTGGGCAACTGTGACTTCAAACACTTTTTTACTCATTTTCACAACTGATCAAAGGATTCATGATGTATAATTAAGCTGAAGAAAATCTTTGGGACTATGTGATTTCAAGCCATAAAATATCATGCTGGTCAGCCATGTGAATGTCCTGAGTCTCCAAAATATCTCAAGGAATATTCCAATATCCTGCCTCAAAAATTAGCAGTTACTATTGCAAATCTTGTTCATAATGAATAATCAGGACATTATTTCCAATCAGTGCCCACTTCAATCTCTTGAATATTTTCCCATGTTTTAAGACTAACCAAAGGTTATCTGGTTTTTTTTTTTTTTTTTTTTTTTAAATTATCTTTAAATTATGTTTTTAGAACAAAGGTAAAGATTAGCAGCAATTTAATATTATTTTGGAAACTGTGTATGCTTCCCACAAGTGATTAAGTGTCTTTATTCTGTTCAAGGGTGCAGTAAAAGACATTCAAACTCTAGGAGGTCAATACTGCAGTTTTTTTCACACAGACTCATTGAGCCTTAGGCAGCACACTGTTGTTAGAGACACTTTCAACCCTGCTCAGTTTGTATTTAGCTTAGTTAATTTAACAGATGTGCATAACTTGCAATCATGGTTTTGTATATATTGCATTCTTTAATAATCTGGAGAGAAGATGAATGATGGTTGGTCCTTAGGCAAGTTAGATAAAATCTGACTATGTGAAAAAATGTTATTTCTTTTCCTAGCAAAACCAAAATTACAAATGTCCCTTCTCCCTACTCCTCTTCTGCCTCTACCAAAACTATGCAAAGTCCAGTAAAAGATTAGCTGTTTCAAACCGTTTTTGCAAAATCAAAATTATATTTTTTCTGAACAATTCTCCATACAAGCAGATGTTAAATCTTATTAGTGTCAAAACACTCTTAAAGCACAGAGAAGGCTTTCCTGCAGAAATAAATCACCACATTTCTTTCCATCAAATAAGGCCAAGTCTTGTCAGTATTTGTTAGTTGTCCTCATTGGGATATTGCATATTTTTAGTATCATTCTAGTAAAAACTGGTATGTATCTCCAAGGGGTATTTTTGTCAAGACATTCTGATTATTGGTACCTGACTCTTTAAGTAGCCTTCTATTCTATGGATGCAAAATATCTACATTCTGTCTGTCTGTTTTAAAACCAGCAGGACCATGATCCCCTACCTGAAAAACTTTGACACATAAAATATATTTGTGAAGCTTCAAAGCATCAAAGTAATGCAAAGTGAGTGTTCAAAAAAGCCATCTCAGAAAATTTCTGCTTTGACATATACGAGGCACATCAAATATTCAAAAGCAAGAAAGCAAAATAAATCAACATCATGACAGAAAATGATGGTTTAGGAGCAATGAAATATCTCTGTCCATAAAGCCATCAGTGGGTAAATACTGTGTTATGGGAATGTGCTTCCTTAGAAAGGCACTTCTGATGATCCAAATGCCAATCTGTCTGTCAGCGTGTAACTCATTTTTCATTAAAATACATGCTGTCAATTAGACACACAAGCATAGCCATGAGACCATCTTAACTAAATCAATAACTTATAACTAATGACTAAAACAAATTAAAATTGTGTAAACAGGGGAACAAAACCCAAAAGCACAGGATTTCCATCCTTCCTGGTCTACGTCCTTCAGCTTTACCATTTTTTTACCAGGAATTTGTAGGTAATGATCATTGTTATTATCAAGAATTTGAGGTGGCGGGAGCATTGTTGTCATGGGTAACCTGGCTGGACATGGCAGCACCCTGGCCTTCTGGCAGAAAGCTTGTGTATTCCCTCTACATCCTGTTCCCGGCAGCTCTACCTCACTATTTTCTCCATAACTATGCTCAATGTCCCCCATTTCCCATATTTTCAAGGGTACTTCTGATTCCCATCCTTCATATGGTTGCTGCTCATCAGTTTATAAATTCTTGCACTGCTGTCAATATCCAAGGACTCTTCTCTGCACTATTTAAAGCCATTTTTATGACTTAAGCAGTTCTGAGATGACCTATGGAACAACTATTTAATGGGGGTCAGACTGAGATAAGGCAATGTCAGGGCCCTGGGTGTGATGTGGAGGTTTCCCTTCCCTCCTAGGGGCATAACTGCTCGTGCTCTGGTCCAACTCTGATACAGCTCACCTTGAGTCTGTGCAACAAGTGTGTGAGAAAAGGCTATGAGAAATTTCATCTGGGGTCTCCTGTCTTGGCTGTACTTCAGTATCTTTTAGGCAGAGACTGGTTTTGTCCCTGAGCCACAGCTGACTGCAGATGGAAGAAGTTTTCATGGTGCCAAAGAGGGAAGAGCTTTCTGTGAATGTCAGTTCCTTCTTAATTTTTTTTTTTTTTTTGTGTGTGTGTGTGTGTTTGTACCAAAACTAATTGATAATTACTCATCAGCAGCATTAATCAAGCTATCATGCCTATCTCTGCATCACTTACAGCATCATTACCATGGTATATTGCATCAGCTGCCTTAAAGTTACGAAAAAGATGCAAATGTACAAAATATATGCACATTTCTTCACCATTTCCAAAGTATGCACTTGGGCTAGATCCAGTAAGGCGCACAGCACTTAATTCTTGCTGACATCAGATGTGAGGCTAAGTACCTCAAGGAATTAAGTTGTATGAGGCAAGTTCCCCACTACTTTTCACCTTATCATTACTAATAATCATGTAAAGGGCAGTCAGTCATCACAAGCTGAGAAAGTGGTTACTTCTCTCAGAGTTAGAGTGGCATTAATATGAGTGACAGGATGAAGAGGTAGCAGTGCAGAGTCAGTTGCATTGCAAGTGTATTCCATGGGCATTATTTACATTTCCCAGTGGGCAGCTGCATGATTTAACTGAGTGTGTATGTGTGTGTGTGTGTAAATTTAAAAATCACTTTAGATATCATTAAAAAGCCAGGCAGTGGAAGAAGAATCATAGAATCATAGAATCGGCTGGATTGGAAGGGACCTCCGAGATCATCAAGTCCAACCCGGGTCTGAATTCAGTCAGCAAGTACTTTTTACTTGAATTTTGCCCTAATTCCAGACACTTGCTGTAACTTGCTGGGTATCCTTCACTTCTCACCCAGGGGTAACAGCTCAAGATTTTGTTCCTGTTGAGCAGATCTAGGCAATCAGATCAGGCAGATCTAGGCAGATCAGTTGTTTTTTGGTTTAGTTTTGATTTATGGTTTTGGGGGGGTATCTGTTTCGAGTTTTTTTAAGTATGTGCTCTTATTGAAGCTATTTTTAAGTCCTTAATAAAATTAAGCACATATAAATATCTTTATGGTACCTATTATATTCCTACTTTCGACCTGCCACAGTCTTTATTTCACTTCCCTTTTCTCTCTCTATAGCAGAAACAACATCCAAGTAACTGTAGCTGTATCTACTATAAAACCAAGCATTCAGTTTCAAGTCTGTCTTTTCATAGTTAGCGGTTTCTCACCTTTGAAAATCTCAAAGACATTTTCATAAACCTGCCTTTATTTACTACTTTCTATATAAATCTGTTGTTAAGTTTATGCCTTTGAAAAAAGATAATCCATTCCTCCTAATTATCAGATTGAGAAACATCAAATGCAGAGGATATATGCCGCACCCAAGACAGATTTTTCTCATGTTAAAAACTGGTAGAAATTTTGCTGGATGCCTGATAATATATTTTCAAGATGACACTTTATCAAAGCATGGCAGCAGCTGTGAAATCTCAGAGTTTTTCCTCTCTCCTCTGTGACACCTTGATAAGGCAATTACAGCATAATTACCTTAACAAGTGGCATTACAGGAAATTATTGTCATTCTCCTGTTAAAATAACATGTAATCATCAGTAAGTGTATTCCAGAATCCCCAATCAACATCTGATTAACTAGAGCTAACTCAAAAAGAGTGGGCAAGTTATTAGAAAATGGTAAAATATACATATATCTATACATATATAGATGCATATATATATATATATACACATATAGCTATGTAGACTTTTCAAAGCTTTTATTATTCTTATTCATGTAGGAGTAAAACCCTAAAGAAAGCTAATTAAAAGTACTCAAGTAAACAGTAAACTTAATTCAGAAATAGAGGTCATATTCGATTTGAGGCCATACTTGTGAACCTGCCTTACATTTCAGTGCTTTTCCTCCAGTTTTCTACTTTCTGTTCCTTCAAGGTGTACAGAAGATTGTAATTTATGTTATTATATTCTATGACACCCCTTCCAGTTTCATGTCATCTTTATAAAACCAGTTCATGGACCCTACTTTTCTATCACCAGTTATCTTATGTAGCCACTACTATAGCAGTGGGCTACACTCTGAAATATCATTTGAAATGGTGTTATTTTAATGCATCATGTCCTAAGCTTTACTTACTAAGATGAGGCGAAATAACATTAGCTATTACAGGATGTGTTCTAATTCTACTAATGATAAACTCCTATTATTCTTCAGTTTAGAAAAAATATTTTCTTCTAGATTACATAGTTTCAAGATTTAGTAATGTCATGTCCCACCAGGTGGGCAGCTCAGGGAGATTCATGCTGGGCTGCTCAAAGAGGAGCCTAGGTACAGCTAGACCCAATCCTCTCAGACCTGTCCCTCCCAGAGAGGGCTGTAATGGGCTCTGGTAGAGTTAACCTTTTCTAACTGCCTCAGGGCATGGGTTAGCCTTTTCTCAGCTAATCTCTTTTAATGACCCATTCAGCAAGATTAACCTCTTGAATTCTTTGTGCAATACTCTAAGAACATTACCCAGGAGGTTTATAAAAAACACGACTTCGCTTAAAATTTAGTAGTATTATAAAGCTTGTCAAGAAACACATAGCAGTGTTACTCACAGGCAACGGGTTTGCAGAATTTAGCATAATAGAACTTTTGAAACAACAGGTTACCTCCAGCAAACACTTAGTAAAATTAGAAATCATGTTACTCTTATCTGCCAAGAGTAAGGTGAAAGGGATAAGACAGCACTCTGCCATCTGTAATCTGATTTTGAATACCGGACAACAGAACTGTTGAGAACGCTCTCAAGTCTGTTCTTGAGAGTTGTCCCTACTGACTTTTAGATATCCGAGTACTCACTGGGATGAAGCCATGCAAGTTTACCAGCATCTCCAGGTGATCATTACGAGTTACAGACTGCACTTTGACAAACTGAGAGTTTTTCTCTTTGGTAGATAGGTTTGTCTATTACTGTACTTGTTTTTATAAATCTTATGCATCACTTACTGTAGTGAAATGAGGCAAGCAGGTGCCACTAATTGCCAGGGAGTGAGCATGAGCTTGTGTCAAGCCCACCTGTGCCCAGTTAGGGTGGGCCCCCACTGCGCATGAGCAGGACCAGGGTGCCAATAAAAGGTGAGTCCTGAAGCACAGGCTCAGCTCAGGCCTGAAACTCACAAACTTGGTATGCTTGGCTTTAAGTGCTCCTTTCAGCACTGCACTACCTTTATTGCTCCACTAGAGCTCTTTGCCGTCAGGTTGAGGCTTTGAGGAGTCTCGAACCCGCGGCCTCCAGCATTGCTCGGGGTGTGTCGTTATGTGCTTAGCCGGCTTCGCATCTCAAGCCTCACCCTGCTGGCAATTAGTGGCACCTGGTTGCCTCATTTCACTACAACTTACTGTGTTAGGCAAGTCTGAAAAAAGGGAGAGGCAACTGTGTTACACAGAGGGGTCCTGACAAAGACATGCATTGCAGTGTTTTAGAGATAAGGATTTGTCTCACATTTACCTGTCAGAGAAATGACATCTGATTTAAATCATTCATTAAGAATTGTTGTGAAGTCAATGGAAGCAGATAGGCATCTCTTAGAGACATCTGCCTTGGGATAAGATGAACTTTTAAATGGCTAAACTTAGGCAAAGACAGGTGCATGCTATCATAAATCACTTTTTTTGACCCTATCAGTAGCTTACACTACAGTGAAAAAGTTCTGTCTCAAGAGATAAAGGGAAATCCAGGAGATGGGTCATTGTTTTACATCTCAGTAAATGTAAAGTTTATTCCTGATGACACAGAGCTGCCATATGACTGTAAGAAATTACTTAAACTTCCTTTGATAGTGCCTGAATATTTCTGTGAGTATGGATCAAAGTGCTTTCAAATGCACTAAGCAAAACCATGCTTAAATAAAAGAAGAGATTAATAGTGTTGTTCTGTGGGGTTTTTGGGTTTTGTATTTGTTTTGGGGTTTTTTTTGTTAATCTGAGATATAATTTTCTGCCACAGATATTACTCTATAAAATACTAATTTTAAATTTGAAAATATATCTTAAAAAGTCAAGTGCAGGTAGAATTGTTTTAATTGATCCTCATCAATAGAAGCTAAGTAAAATTTCTCCTTACAATAGTGGTTTAACTATTGGTTTGGGAAAGAACAGAACTTAAATTTTTAAGTTTTATTAAGACACCTTTCTCCAAACCAGCAAATCAAGTTTTCTTATAAGTGTGAAAGAAGAGGCTGGCAATGCCTCTGAATTTGCGCTTGTAAGAGATTTTTATTTTAAAAATGAGGATTTTTTTTGAGGATTCTTTTTACTTTGCTCCTGTCAAAATAAACATCAAAGTGTAAAAGAACAAACTGTCATGTTTAGAATAAAGGCTATAACTATCTATGCACATGCAGTAAACGGTGTGAACAAAAGTGCAGCTGGTGAGAGAAATGATGCAAAATTGGTGGTTCCTTTGGATGCTCCAAGTGAAAAATCTATTAAATATGATCCAAGGTTATAGCTTTCTATGTACAGAGGAAATTATTCCAATACAAAAAAAGAACTTCAGCTGCTGTAAAGTACCCTTTATTTAGAATGAATGTGTTTTTAAATAAAAACTCTTATGACTAATTATTAGTTAAAAACCTTTCCTAACTCCATTTTGAGTAACTTTCTGTTATATTTCTTAGTCAAATATAAAAAAAATAATTTTTACAGAGACTGAATCTTTTGATTTCCTTCAAAATTGCCAGCCATTTTCTCCTAGAAGAAAGATTCCTAGAATGAAGAAAAATTAAGTTCTTCTATCCTGTAAAATCCTTAGTTAATGAGAGAATTTTACAAAAGCCAACTTCTTTTATGTCTACCTGGCAACTCTCCCCAGCTTTGCAAAAGCCCATATGTGTAAGGCCCTTCAGATGTGAAAAATTTGGATTAAGTGAGGATTAAGATTAAGATTAAGATTTTTTACCCCCAGAAATTGGGCTAATTGTTTGTTTTCACACTCATGAGATTAATAAATAAATTGTAGAGTAAAATTATACAGGCAAGTGAGAGAAGGAAAAATGAAGTTCCAGTAGAGGACAGCTCTACGCATGTGGGAAATGAGAAGAGAAACACCTCCATAAAGTTAAATGAATTTGGAAGCTCATCCAGAAGCTTAGTGACCTAGAGGGTGGAGGTATCCTGTTGGAAAAAAATAATTTGTTTAATTTATGGAAAACAGATTTGGAAATTAGAAACCTTTTTTTCAAATTTCATTTGCTAATTCCTTTTTCAACTATATTTACTGCTAATGATTCATGGACTTTTGAGTCAAATGCTGTTGTGAGCAATCAACCATATGCACCTACTGAAAAGCTAATTTCATTCATGTGTAGCATCAGCAATGTAATTATGGCAAACTCCTATCATATATTCAAAGTTACCCTCATAATTACATGATCCTTGTTTCACAGGTAAATATTTCTGGTATTATTGGTATTATTTTCCAATAATAATAACAATAATATAAAATTTTAATCAGAAAGATCAATCAGGAATCATGCAGAAGGCAGTTTGTAATATACTTTTTTGTTATAAAACCCCTCTAACAGAAAAAACCTATAGAGACCAACAGAGCTGAATCCAATTTAAATAGGATTCATTCACCTTTCAGAAACTTCTGCAATCAGAAACTTCAAGGTGCTTTGTATTATAAACCAGTATTTTCCATATAATCACGTACATCTCTGGTAACAACATAAGGCCTAATAAGAAAATAATTGTGTGAATGGGCTAACTGCAATAGGTCATGCTGAAGACTATATTAGAAAGTGTTCCCATGTGAATTTCATTGTATTTTATTTTGTTTGCACATCTATTATATTTCAAAATACAGTACCAAAAGGCATGGCTAACAAGATGCTATAGAAAGAAATAACTTACAGTCTGCTATATGTTAATAACAATACCCTGCAGTTTGATCTGTGAATTTCATGTCAGTATAACTTAAGATTATTCTATTTTTTTATAACAGAAACTTATTTGCTTCCTAATATTTTTTCAATAATATTACAGAGATATCTATCAGCTGTTATATTAAAATTATTAAATTAAATTAACTATATTTTTAATTACCAAGTAAGCCCTTTCTACAGCTCCGAATTCATAAGACTGGTCCTAATATATATAAAACTGCATGAATTCCTGTACGCTTTTCTTAGTCTGTTCAAACTATCATTATTACAGTCTGACATGTTTTTTCCTTAGCTTTTCATGTCCATTTGCAAATAATACCTACAGTAACAATACATAGCAAACAATGCCAAACTTGGCCTATATTGTTTGCATGGAAAAGGAAGATGAATGTTTTTATATTTTTATTCAGCATGAAGTATATTTTCACTGGCTCAAAGGGATTTCTGCATCCATTACTCTGACAATGCAAAAAACTTTACAGCCTACATTAGTAACATTATACTGTATGCTGTTTCAAAGGAGCAAATAAAAGGGCCTTTGAGAACGGGTCTTGTTATGCTACTGCAATTCTATAATAGTAGAACAAATGTGTTTCAATATGTTTGATGCTACTGAAGGACAAATTGTCAAAAAAAAAAACCAAACCCCAAAAACAAACATCCTCAAGTTCTTGGCTTATCACTCCCAGCCATCCTGGTTTAAATAAGAGCCAAAATACCTGCCTGCACAATGCTGGATGAGATTCAATCAGTGTGGAAGCCACAAATGCTCTAAAACATCTTAGTCACTAAAAAATATTGACTAAGTAGTCATAATCAAACTATTAAATAATTTAAAATAGAAGCCTCCCTCCTGTTCTCCTTCCCCATCTCTCTCTTCCCAAAATGTATGAAAAATTCAGGAAAATTTCTAGCTGAAAGTGAGCAGAATTTTAAGGTGGTGTTTATGTTGAGATAAATTGAACATACAGGAAGGACAATGAATGAAGGCATCTCTGCACAACAAAAGCATGGTGAACAAGATAAAAGTAAGATGACTGCACAAGCTGATGAATTCTTAATCAAGGTGGTTTTGCATCCTGTGGTCGCTCTCTGGATAGTTCTTTGCTACCCATGCCATTCAGTAATGTAAATAGGATTTCTTTTCTAACAAATTGTTGAAGAGCCTCAAACACTTTACACTTGGCGTCAAGGTTCATTATATAACAGGTGAATTGCTCTGATATACCCAGTTCTTTCCTGCTCTTTTAAAAGATATTTTATGTTTTCAAAATAAGTATATATCAAGCTATTGGTTCATCCCGCTTCCATCCAACCCCCCATTAAAACTTTATATACATCCAACACTCTGAGATATATTTCTGGTTGCAATGGATTTTGCAAAACTACTCATATGTTAAAAATAGAGTCCACAGCAAAGGATTTTCATGGAATCAAAGGAAAATATCAAACTGGCAAACTGTGTTTATGTACTCTCTAGACTGATGGCCTTATTTAAGGACTCTTTCTTTTTGCGTTGACTCCAGATGAGCTAAGCTGTGGGTTTTAAAAACTGTCTTTGTGCAAATGACAGCAGATGTCCAGGCTTCCTGGGATCTTTCATTCACTCTGCATTGCTACTCTGTTAAATGCATTTCACTTTCAGCTTAATGTGAACCTTAACCGAGCTCTTTCTTTCAGATTTTGCAGTATTAGTTAAAGCTGAGGATAGCCATAAAGCCTTTCCTCAGATTCATACTGAATCTCTAACCGTATTGTAGTTAAAATAGCTCCAATAATTTATTTAATTCATTTTGTGCTACACCAATGCATCTCTTAAAGAAAGCCAAACTTGTGCTTGAATACATATAGAAAAAAAGTCTTCCTGTTGAACATTTTATCCATAAGCATCCTTTTAAACTGAAAGAAATCTGGCATATGAATGAAAGCTGATAACCCTTCTTTTTCGCATGTGACCAAGTTGCCTTCTGTGTGCTTGATCCAGTGCTACTGCATGGCAATGGCAAACTTCAATATATGTTCAATATATTAATAATATAATATATTATAAACTTCAAACTATATTCAATAATATTGTTGCAAGATCATAGCTCAGACCTCTAGAACAAATTTTCTTCTTATGTATGGAGTGAATTAAAGAGGTAGTTTTAGGAATCAAATTATATTTCAGGAAGCTTTTCTTTCTGTTATCAACCAAACCAAAAAAAATGAAGCAATTTCATGTCTCAGTTCACCAGTTTTTAAAATGGGTTTCTAATATGGATTCCCACCATTAAAGTTAGATTTTATAAAGTTTCTTTATAGACCTTCTACAACAAGTCAACTATATGTGTTTTTTATAAATTACTGAAATCTCAGAGGAAGTTCTGATTAGTAAAAAATCTGGCACAGCATCACAGTGCAGACCGGATAATACAACTGAATAATATCTACCTAAGACCTTTAACTAAGACTGGGATACATGATACACTACCACTATGACAGGTAGTGAGAAACTGAGATTTGAGATGTTCTGGGGATTTCTCCCCATGTATGAAAATACAAAGAAAGCAGGTTTATTGCATATTTTCAAGAAAAAAGGCTTAACCATGATATCTCAGAACTTATGCAATCTTTTTTTAACTTCAAAAAAAAGTATGAGCACTCTCTAAAAGTCATCATCCTTACTCAAAGCACCCTGTTAATTGAAATTATAAACAGGTGATGATAATTAAGAATTATCATCTGTAAAGAATTGTCTGGGGTATGCACATCCCAGTTCCCCTTGATTGCAAGCTGCTAGGAAATTATACACATTTTAAAAATTCTTTTTAGCAATGAGATTGTATCATTTTATCATCAATGTTTAGAAGATCTTTGTAAGCTGCAAAACCGTTCTCTTCTTGGCAATAATTGAAAAATTGGAAAATTGTCTAAAAAATTAATTATTGATTTTAAAATTGGAAGTTGCTGGGTTGCTTTTTTTACTTACTTTGGTCTGAGTATTAAAAAAATCTTTATTTATACCTTCACTTTGGATTTACATCAAGTTTTTTGTATCTGGTATGCTCTCAACTTATACATATGCAAATAAAAGAAGGAATCATGATTGATAAAAGAATAAATGTTTCAAAATCCTTAGGATTGAGAAAGAAAATTTACTTCTACTTAAAATGAAATACATGTAGAAAATATTTACATCCTATATGGAAACAACACTGCAGGACTAACCAGTGCAAATGTAATGAGTGTTGCCAAGATAGTATAGAAAAGTTCTACAGAAGAAAATTAGTAAACTGATATCCAGAAAAATTTGTTACCTTCTTCCTGCTCTTGGAACTGCAGATGCAATTAGTGGCACAAGCTCCCGTGGTAAAGGTGCCACCCTTGACCAAGAAGAACCTGTGCAAAGATTATTATTATGATCTCCCTTTAAAACACACAAATGAAAAGTAGTGACCCAATTGAGATATTGATTGCTCCTTCATGGAAGAAATATTCAGTTCACAGGCTTGGTACTTTGAAGCTGAGAAAAAAGCCCAAGCTGGAGACTTCTACCAGTGCTTAAGGACCAATTTAGACATATCTAGTTTGTACAAGAAACTCTATATTCACTTTGTCTATAAAATGTGTGTCTTTTTTTCTGTTGGCAAGTTCTTTGAAGAAATTCTCCTTTACTGTGTGGTTTCAAGGTATGTGCTTTTAGTATGTTTACACTATCAGTCAAGGCATTGAACATTACAGCTGTACAAACTGTCTTGCAAAATGTAATACATGAAGAAAATTATCCTTTTAAGCCAACTTCTTAACTGTTGTAGAAGTTGTACAGTTTAACTGGAGCCCAAATTGGGCACTCATCCAAACACAAAGTTAAATCTCTCTGATTATTTTGCAATTATTTGAGAAGAAAAATCTTTAAAAATAGCAACTACTGTTGTCATAGATGAAATGAAGCACTATCTGTATTCTAGAGTTCTTCAGTATTCGAAAAGTACACATAACAGAAATGTGAGATTGCTATTGTTCCAAATAGCTGGTGTTCCAGCTGTGTCCCCTCTCAAATTCTTGCCCACCCTCAGCCTTCTCACTGGCAGTGCATGAGAAACAGAGAAGGCCCAGACACTGTGTAATCAGTGTTCAGCAATTGCTAACAATGTGTGTGTTATCACTATGGTTTTGGTCCCAAATCTAAAGTAGAACAGTATAAGATGCCATGAAGAAAATTAACTCTGTCCCAGCCAGACCTACTACAAGTATTTAAACTTCTTGTTCAAAACTTTAGATTCTCTCTTGAAGTCTAGAATGCAGCTGTGATTAAGAAAATAGATATTAAATTTATCATGTATGCAAAATATATGCATCTTCATACTTTTGCTGAAATTAGAAGTATTTCTGCAACAAAATAAACTTGGACTATTTGCAGATAGTTTATATGGAAGCTGTGTGAAAAGCTGGACAACTTTGCTTACATAAAGCAGATTTTCTTTTCATACATTCTTGCAGCATCTTCAGCTTCCATCAAGAGATACTGTAAAGAAATGAGATAGAAAAGGAATTGCAGGAAAAGTCAATGGCCTGTGGTCAAACTACAACCCATTAATTCACAGTTCAGGGAGAACATATTCACAGAATCAGGGAGATTGTTTAGAATGAGAATTAGGAGAGTTATCAACCAAAAATACAGCAAGCATATGAAGGTGGTCTAGAAAGCTCCAGAGAAAAGGAGAGGTGGACTTTTGGCATGTAAAGGTGGACGTTACTGGTGAATCAAACATTAGACAGTTGCATATAATTTACTTCTTCACTAGTAATGCAACAGGTTTGATTAATTAGAGGAATCTGCAGTATGTCTTGTACGTATGAACCACTCACAGTAGACTCCTTTTCTAGTTACTCTAGTAATTTAGTGATATTCAACTTGCAGATTAGGACCCCTCACTTTAGATTCTGACTTATAGTGTCTGCATATGTGCTGGTATGCAAGTCAGTATATTGTACCTAGTATGCTGTTCAGTAGACCAGATATAATTGTCTGCTTCACAGTCAGAAAGGCTCATTAGACACCAAAGACTTCACTGATTGCATTGATGAGGTGTCCAGTGACTGTAATTGGAATTCAGACTTTTGCTAACTTACAGAGAGCCTTACATTCATATGAATTAAGTTATTAAGCAGAAAGAACCCCACTTATGAAATTTAGGACACTACTCACATCATCCTAAAGAAAATGTCGAAACAAGTCTAGCAAACAGCACTCTGAAGTTCCTGATTTTTGATTTTTACTATAAAGTAGGTCCAGGTGATGGTTAGTTCAGAAGACCAGAACTATGATACAAAAGTCTTCCCTGACTGATTAGCCTGAATTTTAAACTGACATTTTAAAATCAATTATGTTTTTTTCAGCTTTTCATACTCGTCTTCCTAAATTTTTGAGTGGGGGCTGTTCAAGTTCTGATTCAAATAATCCATAAGAGGTTGAAATTGTCTGGATAAAGCCTACTTTTTGTCTCCAGGGTAACAGCAGTTTCCTGAAATGGCGATGTGACATTCTTAACAAGTATGTCCAACCTTTGGTCATGTTTCATATTATGTACACTGTGCCTCTAAGCAGAACACACACACAAAAAAAGAAATCTGATGTAATTTTAGTCTCCTGTGAGCCAGATCTGGGATTTTACAGTACAAAATACTCTTCTTAAATTTGTAGACTGTTATGTTTAGCCTGAAGTCTCTGCTGAAAAAGATACACTATAGTGTATATAATGCTTTTATAACTGGGAAAATTTGCACTGTATATAAAAATGCAAAACACCACTCACAATTATGTCTCATATTGTTTGCCCAATATTTCTAAAAGTTTGGATAATATTTTAACTAATACTGTGATTTTCACTCTTCTCTGCTTTTGTGCATTAAAATGGTCTAAGTATCTGTAAGATTATTCAAAAATGTATTTTTAGATTTTTTTATATACTGCAACACACTGCATTTTTTTTTTCACAAGTGGATGAGGCTAAGAGCAAGAATCAAAGTACCCCTCCTGCTGGGCACTGCGGCAAGGTGCATGTGACTGATCTTTGCATGACATGGTGGTATCATAAAAAATATAACCTACATGGAAGGCAGAATTACAGAAAAACAGAATCGCAGAATCACTGGAGCTGGAAGGGACCTCTAGAGATCATCTAGTCCAACCTCCTGCTAAAGCATATTGCCCAGAGCACATTATACAGGAATGCATCTAAGAGGGGTTTGAGTGTCTACATAGGAGGAGATTCCACAACCTCTCTGAGCATCATGTTTCAGTGCTTTTTCATCCTCATAGCAGAAAAGTTTTTTCCTCATATTTAGATGGAACATTCTGTGTTCCTGTTTGTGCTCATTGCCCCTTGTCCTATTTTTGGGTCTGGAGATAGACTGCTGAAAACTCTGGCTCCATCTTCCTTAGACCAGTCCTTCAGAAATATGTAGACATTGATAAGGTCTCCTCTCAGTCTTCTCCTCTCTATTAGTCTTCTCTCTACCTAATGAACTGCTTTCATCTCTTTCCTCTTTCTGTTCTCCCTCTCAACATATCAGGGTGGGAGTGGGAGGTGGTGGGTGACTGAGGGGTGGTGTGGAGGAGCTCAGCTGCTGGCTGGAGTTAAACCAGGACAGTGTGGGTGGGTGGATATATGCACATACACACTCACTGCAGTCAATGCAGATGTAGGCTGGCCTTCATATACAGCATCATGAATAAGTGTGTAGCATACAGAAGTCATAGATCAGCTGTAGCTTACTGTCAATATTATTAAGGTCATTGTGTTTTTAATTGCTTATGCTTTCTAAAATCTGAATTTAAACATATTACTTCACTTTCCTACTGCGAGGTGCTGTTGTTATTGCTCTATTAGTTAAATTATACACATGGTATACTTATAATAAGTTGATTTTTTTTTTGGTTGGTTTTGATTGATTGGTTTTGTTGTGGGTTTTTTTTTTGGTTTTGGACTACAGGAGAATTTAAAGGATAATACAGAAAATTAAATGGGAATACAGCTATAAAGCACATAAAGCATATCCAGTCATAACTAGGGAAAGGCAGTCATAACATTCAGTCCCTTGCTGATTTCAGAGTTGCTTGTGGTGGTTACACCTCACTACCAACATTTATACAGAAAAAAATCTTTCCAGAGTGGGAAATCAAATTAGTTGCTTACAAAAGGAAAGATAGTAGATGATTACAGAAGAGGAGGACTCATATCAGAAACAGATGGATGTACCACTAACGCAGCATGTGGATGGCCCATCCTCACTATCTTTCTCAAGCAAATTAAACAGGAAAGAGATAAGAAAAGATATTCTGATAGTTTAACAAAACTACTTAAAGTGTTCAAGCCAACTGGACTGTTTGTAAGAAGAAAATTCATGTTTTCCCTAAATAACTTTTTTCAAGAAAGAGTGATAGTTACAAGTCATGGCTGGTAACTTCTTCCTGAGTTCAGATCTGCTAACATCAGTGAAGTTATGCTACATTTACCTTTTATATTACTCATGAGCTAAGTGGTAAACTACGATTTTCAGTAAGATACAATGCACTAAGTTATCAAATTAAAATCCTATATAAAAATATCTGTAATTCTTATTTACACAGAGGAGAGTCATCATATTTATTTAATGTCTGGTCTCCTGGGGAAAAAAAAAGTTTGCTTGAGAAATTCAATTCATATTGTACTGTTCTCTTATTTGAAATTATTCAAAGGCTGCAACACATACTTACTACAGTTCATTACTTTTAAAAGTCTGCAAGTTAGAAGGGAGCAAATTTCCATAATCACTTGTGTAACATTAGAATTTTTTACATTTGTTGATTTCAACATGCTTGAAGCCACACAACACAGCCTTAAGAAAAATATGTATGCTTTAGCAAAAAAAAAAAAAAGGACAAATTATTATTTTATCCAACTATGAATTTTCTGTTTCTGCAAATGGAGCTTGAGTGACTAATATAATTTTTTTTTGTCCTGTAGCTTTAACATGAAATCGGAATTGGCAGTTTATGTGTAACTCAGGACTTATTTAAGGAATTTCTCAGTTTTAAATATGAATCAACTAATTCAGCAGACACTGAAGTTACTATTTCACAGGTCCAGTTATGGTATGTAGGAGAATTTGCTTTTAAACTAAGTATCCATACTATAGTTTGAAGTTCATGGGACCACTTGTTCTATCACATGTTCTTCAAGCATGTCTACAACTTCCATAATGGCTTTAATGAGTTCGGAAAGCCTGGCACATATTCCTGATTTGATGTGCTTTAATGTAATTGTGCCACTCTGGTTTATAAAATGAAAAAAAAAAAAAAAAAAAAAGGGGGGAGGAGCTCTAAAACTAAAAATCCCAAACTGACTGCATTCTTTTCAGTATGAGTGTAGTGTGGGACTGGGGCTGAGACACAGAAGTTGCTTTAATCTCTGCAGTATGGGGGAGGGAGGGCAGTCACACTGAGCTTTCTCCATTTCTATGGAAAGTTAAGACCTAGGGATCAACAGGACCTCTCCACATGGGTGCACTGGCTGTCCCGTGGTGGTGCAACCTGACAGGGTCCCCAGGCTCATCCTGGAGCTTGGCAATGCTCTTATGAAAGTCTCTGTTGACTGTTCTGACCTACCCAAGCTAGCTTTTGTATGCCTTTATAAACTTCAGTGGGATCATTATTCCTTTCCTAAGATTCTAAAAACACATTAAAGAAAAAGTGTGAGACTGTTGGCTTTTTCCTACCTGATTCGAGCTCTTACTCTGTGCCTCCCAGTCAGCTGCTGTGGGATCTGGATGTGTTCACAGCAGTGTGACCCTGTGAATGCCCAGCTAAACCATTTGATCTGGTTCCACAACAACTCTCAATTAAGAGAAAAACAATTCCTCAGGCTGTTTTGCGGTTTGGGATTTTTTTTAGTCTCACATAAGTGATTCATAGTTGCCTTCTTTTCTATATAGAGGAGGTATAATTTAGCTTTTTGTGGTTTTGGATGGAATTTTCTATGTATTCTGCATTTTATGTCAGTCTTGTTCATTTATCCAATGGCTATGTAAAGCAGGTAGCATTGAGTGTTAGAAATTGTTTCATTTTTTTCTTTTAGTTATACCTTTTCAATAGAAACAGAAATTAATTTTGTTGATGGAGAGATCTTTCTTTAATTTACAATACATGAAAGTGCTTCATGTGAAGCTTTTCTTGCTCAGCACAAAAGCTTATTTGTTAGCTGGTTTTCAACACCTGTGATTATAATTGCTGTGCTTTAAAAGATGGTATCCCCTTTCTTGAGGGATTATCCTTTTGATATGTGATACTATAGCTAGCAATCTATAGCCTGAGATTTCTGTGTCAATAGGAGGTAAGGGTCCTGTTGTGACAGTTATCTGCTCATGTAGTATCAATTATCTGTTAAACATGAGAAACTTGGAGCAAAAAAGTTGAGAATATAATGGACACTGAGCATATGGCAGTCTATGACCTTATTTGATCACTCAGCTAAGGTTGGCAAGGCTACCGTTCCTCTAGATAAAACCCTAATTTTATTGTCTACCACAACTTTTCCAACTCAGATTTATTGCTGTCACCTACATGTTCTCTGAGGTACAAAATGGTTCAATTCAAGATGTGGGTGATGTTTTGATCTTAATTTATACTAGATAAATATATATTGGAATGAAGCAAATCAGCAGACAAGGAATAATGTAAATTGGATATTGTAGATGTCCATAATAATTCTCTAGCAGTAACTTTCAGATTTATTCAACTTATGAATCTAAGTGATATTTTCTCAGGGACAGAATCTACAAATCAGCAGGTACTCTTTAGTCTTTCACACATCCTCACAAACCATCACCAGCAATAACATCGAAGAGGAGAAAGTAGAATGCAATTTTATCAGGAAAGCATCTTGAAGAATAACTTTTCTTTCCAGAAATCAGATGTCAAAAGTGCTTCCAAAGGAAAAATTCTGCCTTAATTACTAAGTTAATCAAATATACTTTCAGTATTAGTAGTACTTGACATTTCACAGTGTATTTAATTTATGGTTGTCCAATTATATTTACAGTATGAATTAACCCAGTCTCAACTTTTACTCATTTTATAGAAAGATAAAACAAGGTGCCGTATATGACTACACATTAGGAAAGAAAGTCTGATTTCTGATTTTCTAGTCACAACTGTCATTTTGCTAAAGAAATGAAAGACAACTTCTGTAGCATGTGACTTGACTTTTCAGTCACCTATAGCTCCAGCTATAGTAATTTTAAAAAGCTAACTTTTATTCATCACCTCTTCCCTAATGGTATACCAATAGTCACAACACAGTGTGATTATTTTCTTAGATTCAAATCTTCTCAACTAAAGTGACTTCTGGAAACATATTTCTGAATTACTGCAGTCTGATTGAGGCTCTCTCCCCTAATGTAATGGTTCTACTTTTTTTTTTTTTTTTTTTCCCCGAGTTGGTTCATTATTATTCTTACAGTAGGAAAAAAACCAACAACTAAGAAAAAAACCCCACCAAAATTAAAAACTAACCCCACATAGATGAAAAACTATCCATCAAGACCTTTTATTAAAGCATATAATTTTTACAACTCAAAGCCACTCTGCAAGGCTATTGAAGTGTTTGTCATCTAAACAGTTGTGCTTGTTTTAATCTTCCCAGAGTAGTGAAGTAAAGCAATCTGCTGAAGCACATGTTTCCTTAGGAGGGAATTTGCTAGGTAGTAACAGATGGTTTTCTTTGACTCTGTAGATCAGTTTTTCAATGTAGAGAACAAGAACATCCCAGACCATTACACTCCTATCATAGAATCATAGAATCATAGAATCATAGAATTGGCTGGGTTGGAAGGGACCTCAGAGATCATCGAGTCCAACCCTTGAACCACCGTTGCGGTTGCTAGACCATGGCACTGAGTGCCACATCCAGTCTTTTTTTAAATATCTCCAGGGACGGAGAATCCACTACTTCCCTGGGCAGCCCATTCCAATGCCTGATCACTCTTTCCGTAAAGAAATTCTTTCTAATATCTAACCTAAACTTCCCCTGGCACAACTTAAGTCCATGCCCTCTTGTCTTGTTGAAAGTTGTTTGGTAAAAGAGCCCAACCCCCACCTGGCTACACCCTCCTTTCAGGTAGTTGTCTGTTACCTTGAGTGTCGTTTCATGTGTTCAGAACTACAGTTAAGTCACAGTATCTGCTTCACTGATTAGCTGTGAAAACAGTAATGAAAATGGCATTGATCCCTGCACCTACTCTGAAATCTCCAGTGATCTTCAGAGGACCACTACTGTTTTTCTCTCAGACGGTAATCCTGAAACCAACTGCTCAATCATCACTTTCTTAAATAGTGAGGTAAGAGCTGGCTTGAAAAGCAAAGCATGTAAAGAAAGCTTTTTTCCAAGTTCAACACACAATTTAGGATCAAGTTCTAATGTGATATAAGCAAGTCAGAGGTAAATGTACCAGTAGCAGTTTACAGCATAGGCCATTTTTTCTTCTGAAATATATTTTTATTTTTACCCTGTAGCATAATTAATTTGGCTCTAGTGTCTTGAGAGTTTACCTCTGTTCTGTATTTTGGGTTGTGGTTTACTTTGGAGCAGCATGTAGGACACCCATTGAGACACATCATATTAGATTAGAGTGGGAGGAAAACACTGCTCTATAGGATTTGTCCAGAAGGTATCTGAGTGGCAAGATACTTTCAAAAGACCAAGCAAGCAGTGAGACAAATCAAGTTCCCATGGCTCACCCAGTTCTGCAGTAGCATCCCAGGAAAGCATCCCACATTGAGTGTGAGGGCTCTGTGTCCAGTTCTGGAGCCCACAACACAAGAAGGGCATAGATGTTAGGGAGTGAGTCCAGAAGAGGGTCACAAAGGTGATCAGAGAGCTAGAGCACCTCTCCTTTCAAGACAGGCTGAAAGAGTTGGGCTTGTGCAGCCTGGAGAAAAAGAGGTTCAAGTGAGATCTTACAGTGGCCTTACAATAGTTGAAGGAAGCCTACAAGAAAGCTGGAGAGGGACTTTTTTCAAGGGCATGTAGTCATAGGACAAGGGGCAATGGATTTATTCTAGAAGATGGGAGATTTACATTAGATGGTAAAAAGAAATTTGTTACTGTGAGGTTGGTGAGACACTGGAACAGGCTGCCCAGAGAGGCTGTGGATGTCCCATCCTTGACAAGGACAGGATGGGGCTTAGAGCAACCTGGTCTAGTAAGAGGTCTTCCTGCCCATGTCAGGGGAGTTGGAACCAGACAATCTTTAAGGATCAAACCATTCTATGATTCTATTAATCTTTTCTTTTTTTCCTACTGTAAAGTGGCACAGAGATAGCAGGAAAGAGTCTCTATTTGTTTTTAGCAAGTATTTATCTCCATTTCTACAGTCCCCAAAAACACATCTGATAGACTGGCCTTCACGCAAATCCCCAAGGTGTTAGCATTGATCACATTACCTAGAGATTGAATTGGTGATAAATCAACGGTTTATCAAACACATAGAAAAATTAAAATACAGTACAGAGGTTCTCAACACTGGAAATATTTATGCATATATCAAATTCCAAAGGACTAACTTATAATTAAGCATATGCTCAAGTGTTTCCAGTCTTGAACTTTGAGTTACCCTGCTGGTTACAATTTCAAATACCTCTCAATATTTGATATTAGCATAAAGTGGTCTGAACTGTTTTGAAAGTTGAAAATTATTTGAATAAATGAATTAATATTTCCTGAGAAAAATAACCAAGTGACAAATAAGTGTAAAGAGCTTAAAGGGCAAGTTACTTATTTTAAAGGAAATTATGACAATTAAAATGCAATTTTCTATTTTTATCAAAGTTTTAAGGCATTTAATACCCACATATTAAATCTCTTGGCTAATGACTTACCAGTT
Source organism: Calypte anna (assembly GCF_003957555.1). Classification (NCBI taxonomy): domain Eukaryota; kingdom Metazoa; phylum Chordata; class Aves; order Apodiformes; family Trochilidae; genus Calypte; species Calypte anna. Next base: position 12,316,189 of record NC_044245.1, read on the forward strand.
TTAAATACTTTACAGTAATGACTTATATAATTTGAAGTGGTTATTTTCCATACTTCATTACTTTCCCCAAAATGATCATTGATTTGATAATTAGTTGATATTTTAAAGCCTGAAGATGTGATGTCCTTGAAAATGTTTTAAGTGTCTTGTTCAGGGCAAAAATAAATTATAATCTTTGAAATGCTGTTCACAAGTAATTTTAGTGAGCTTTTTAAAAGTCTATTATAGACCAAGAGAACCTTTCATTCTAAATTAATTAATAGTTTGTGCCAAGACACTCAGAAATCAACATATTGCACCAAACTTTCATGCAGTAAGGTATCTCCCTGCACTCAGTGGCTAGTTTCAACCAAAATCCATATTTCACTTGATGTGGAAGGACTTCCCATTTTCACTGTGTCAGTTGTGTTCTACATAAAAAATTCACACACTAAATAAATTTTGTTCCCTTCCAGCAGGCAGGATGCATTTGTGCAAGATTTCTCAGTCTCTTACTGAGGTTTTTAAGGGTGTTTCATGAATATTTTTACCGAACTCTAGGATTTAATCTGATCTATTTGAAGAAGTACTTCTTGAAGGACAAACCCTGCCATACTATGGGAGCTGAAGGGCACTTTTCTTTGGAATAATCCTACTGTTGTTGGTGGAATCAAAGACATTTTTACCAACATTTTAACTTGTGTATAAAAACCTACAGACTTAAGGACTAAACTGACATTAAGGCAAAAGGCCCTTGCTGTGCTAATATACTTAACAAAAGACCAAAATATTTAGCTAACACAAGTAGTAAGGAATAATTTTATTGTCTATGAATGCAGATTTTGTTTGTGGCTGGAAAGCTGTGGAAAATCCGCAGAGGCTTAAGGACAACATGTAGTCACCAATATGGTTAAAGTGAAGTTGTTTATTAACAATTTACACTTGCTTTATACAGAACCCTTGTTTATATAACGATATCTTGCAGGTGGCTATATCTTGGCCACAAATCCTGTTCTCACAGAACTTCTGCTGGCTACTTCATTATCCTGCTATTCTTTTCTGCTGCCAGCTCCCTTATCTTTTTCCCATAGCTCATCTTTCAGTAACCTTGCAACTAGGCCTCGAGGCCCTTAGCTTACTCTAGCTGAAGCTAAATAGTCCAGATTGCTCACATGTCTGTTTTCTTCCAGACAGTTTCCCAACAGAAGGCAATGATCAAACTATATAGTTACACACCTAGAGAATTTAATTAGGCACCAGTTGACAATGGAAAGAGTTATGCAAGTTGCCTTTGTCACCAAAGAGTGGACAATGCCCTCCATTGCATGCGTATGAGAAAAGTGTCCAGCCAGCACTGCCACTGTGTCTGCTGGACTGGATGCTCTCTAGAGTCAATTATAAGTGGATAAACTACTGATATGTCAGGATGATGGAACTCTTTGCCACTGAAAACTTGTGTGAAAAAATTCAGACTCATCATTAAAAAAAAAAATCTTATTATTAAAATCATAAATATGTCACCAATTTTTCTTTTTTTCTTTTAATACATAAATTTGTATTTTTCTGGTTTGGTAAGTAAATTAATCTTGTGAATATCTCAAAAAAACCTCTTGTAAAACAAAATACACTTGAATAAAAATCTGTTTTTTCTTATTTCTCTTATCTCTCTTAACCAACAATAAAATTAATAAAATTTCTAGAAATTTCCTACTTTCCAATAATTTAAAATAAAATGAAGATCCTAAATCTTTAAGATTTTCATATATCATGAGAAATATTTTTTCTAGATAAGAGACAATCGTCAGTATTCTAAATTAAAGCAAGCAGACAAAAGTAGAGGCAGCATGTGCTGACTTTAGCAAAGACAAGGATAAAAAGATACAGACATTTGCAAGTTAATTAAGAACATTCTTGGATTTAATTGAATGCCTAAGTCCCAATAAAATCAATACAAATTATAGCCATGACTAAAATTAAGTGTTTGCTTGAGGAATTTGTTGATTGGCCTAACAGAAGGTACATTAGAACATTTGCTCTAAGTGTGGATTAATACAGACATTCTTAAGTTCACTGATCTGGAGTCTATACTCCTAGTGATCTGTCACTTAAAGAAAAGAAATATTAATGTGATTTAATGGCAGTCTGGCAAGCTTGATCTATCTCTTTTTTAGTTTATACTATGTGAAGACTTAACTTTAAGATTTAAATAACAATTCTAGCTTCAATTGGGGTTTGGTTTTCGTTGATATATATATATATATATATATATATATACTTAATTGCCTCCAAAGGGGCTAAGAATAAGCGTAACTAACTAGACTTACTTTTTATTGGAAGATCAGGAAATATTTGATAATTTAGTAAAGATTTCAATATCTCTTACTCAAAAGTAAACTCCTTTTCTGCTGTTCTAAAATTATTGTCTAACTATTGTTAAATTCTTTGGTGTTTTGATTTAGACAGAAGACTTTTTTTAATTTTAAACTGCATATTTAATTTTTTTATTTCAATAACAGAGGGTTTTATAATTTCTGTTGCAGGTCACTTTAAATTATGTGTAAAGGGAATTCAAGTGTAGTCACTTGGCAACCAAGGATACTCCATTGTATTAAAAAGTCTCCTTACATAGTCCCTCTGACACCGTTTGTCCTTCACTGTTTCATCAAGAAGTGATCACCAGAGCAAGAGAAATATAGTTTCTATCAATTTAATGTATTAATGAGAAATTACCAAAATTAGTTTGAGAAACTAAGTGCCCTCACCACTAGAATGGCTGTGGTTCCAGTTTTCTATGTCCATTTCTATCCATTCTGCTATAACAGAGAGCCATTTCCACTTGAAGTCTTCCACCATGCTACCAGCATGGTTAACGCATGGTTAAAGCAGACAAGAACCAAGAGCACAAAGTAATTCATGACTTGCAGGACAACACAAAAGGGAATAAGGAAAAGGAGATAAAATTGCCTAGAGAAAGCTCATTTGCTTATAAATGTGTGTGTGATACTTCTATACTACTGCAGTATAATATGGAACAGCAATTATAACATCCCTGATAAGTGCCTCTCTCAGGGCCTTTTGGTATTTCTTATAGGCAAGACAGTGAATCCATTCTCAGAGAGGTAGCCAAGCTTGTTCTCATTGTGAAATCTCTAAAGAAGACCAGCATTAATCCAGCTTCACAGAGGAACAGAGAGCAAACTTTATATCACTGCTAAGATCTGTGATATGCAGGGATCTGTGACTGTGAATTCACCAGGAACATTTGCCTTTTATTGTTTTCTAGAAGTAGATGTCAATAGCAATCACAGTACAAGTTATTTTCTACAGAAGTTTGAAAAACAAACTTAATTTTTACTTTTTTTTCCAATGTGACCTGAATCTCAGACTTGTTGCTGTCCTTTTTAGCAAACTGGTATTTAAACAGTGCTTTCTTAGTGACTGCTTATAAAAGAATTATGCTTATCAAGTCTGTAAATGTCATTTTATGGATGTTGTCACCCCAGTGAACCCTGAAAAGTTCAGAGGTCCAACAATTTTAGTTCATCTCTAAAAAGTAGAGGGCCAACTATTATTCATTAGTTTAACTACTAAAACAAATATATTGCAGTCAAATGTTCAAAAGATGTTCCAATGGGAACTCTTATCTGAGAAATAAATAAAATAAATAAATAAATAAAATTACTACATATAGATTTAACAAGAAAGTAAAAAATATTTTCTTTTCAGTTAGGTACTTACGTCATTGAAACAGCTCTTAGTCTCCAGCACAAAGCTGCTGGAAGAAAGTCATCTAGTGCAGGAGAGGCAGCTTGTGAGGTGGAGTCAAAGGAGGCAGCACCCTCCCAGCAGCTGGTTCATGGGTTAGGGTACAGGAAAACATATGCTTAAAAACAGCTGTGATGCCTCGATATACCCATAATTTAGCTTCCCTAATCCACTCCTAGAACCTGAATCTGGGAGGCATGTGAGACAGATCACTGTAACATTTAAATGTTCCCATCTGGAAATTGCCATGTTATGGAGAAAAAACTAGGGAGATACCAAGCTGATCCAGAGTGGAGCTCATATCAGACAGAAAAGTGCTGCTGCTAAGTCACACCCTTGGTTAAGACACCCAGGAGACATTTTGGGAACCCTCCGTAAAGGAAGCTAAGTAGAAACTGTCAAGCATACATTCAAATTATGGGCTCTTGTGCTTCGAATGCTTTGTATCTCCCTTTGCAGTGCAAACCTGGATTTAAGACACTCTTGATAAAGTCTTCATTTCTTTACCATTAAATATTAAACAGGATTAAATTGTGGTGTTAAGGATGTTCTCTTTTTATATGAACAGCAAATCCAAAGAAAGCAGTGAATGGGCTCACCCTGAAGTGCCTGTACTTTGGGACACCTGGAGGGACTCAGTGCTTGCCAAGGCCTCATAGCTGTGGTGAGGAGAACTGAGGAGAGATGGAGGATACCCAGACTGTGACACTCTCAATAGGTCAAGGACGGCTAAAAGCAGACAACGGATTTCTCCAATTCTGGCACTCTAAAGGATTAAAAATATGGCTCAAACCATTTCTTGGAGATGGAACAGGGTCACCCCTGTCATGTGGCTGTAAAAAAGGCAACATGAGAGTTCTGAAATTAGGTCCCCTTAGGTATGTGTGTATCCTTCCACACCAGGCTGGTGGTTTTTATTGCCTTACTGTGCTGTCTAGCTCTGACACCATCCATTCCTGTCTTCAGTATTTTCTTCCCTTCTTCCTGTTGTTTTTCCAACATTTTCAACTAGCAGTGTTTTACACACCCATAAGACATAATTGTACATTACTGTAAATTGCAGACTCTCGAGGTCTTACCTAGGCTGTCCTCAGTATAGAATCATAGAATCAATCATAGAATCATAGAATCATAGAGTCATAGAATCATAGAATCAGCTGGGTTGGAAAGGACCTCTGAGATCATCAAGTCCAACCCTTGATCCACTACCACTGCAGTTACTAGATCATGGCACATCCAGTCTCTTTTTAAATATCTCCAGGGATGGACAATCCACCACCTCCCTGGGCAGGCCATTCCAATGCCTGATCACCCTCTCCAGAAAGAAATCCTTTCTAATCTCCAACCTAAACCTCCCCTGGAAGAACTTGAGACCATGCCCTCTTGTCTTGCTGATAGTTGCCTGGGAAAAGAGACCAACCCCCACCTGGCTACAACCTCCTTTCAGGGAGTTGTAGAGAGTGATGAGGTCTCCCCTGAGCCTCCTCTTCTCCAGACTGAACACCCCCAGCTCCCTCAGCCCTTCCTCACAGGACTTGTGCTGGATCCCTTCACAGCCTCCTTGCTCTTCTCTGGACCTGCTCCAGGACCTCAATCTCCTTCCTGAACTGAGGGGCCCAGAACTGGACACAGTACTCAAGGTGTGGCCTCACCAGCGCTGAGTACAGGGGCAGAATCCCTTCCCTGGACCTGCTGGCCACACTGTTCCTGATACAGGCCAGGATGCCATTGGCCTTCTTGGCCACCTGGGCACACTGCTGGCTCATGTTCAGCTTTCTGTCAATCCAGACTCCCAGGTCCCTTTCCGTCTGGCTGCTCTCCAACCACTCTGTCCCCAGCCACATTTATTAAGAGTGATTTCCTCTTTTAAACAGCAACATTATCACATTATCAAAGAGCTGCTAAAGAGAAAAGAAACCAGTGAAGCAAGCTGTGTTTAAATTTTGAACTGATATTTATTTGTATATCAGTACAAGCACTGGCACATAGGCAATTGGAAACAAGAATTAGACAGCTATCTGTGAGAATGAGTACAAATTCCTAGAGGAATTCTGTTCTTCATTAAAGCGAAAATCCATGTGATATTTAAATAAATAAGGAAGTAAATACCATGTGGTTACCTGTCCATCTTAGCAGTTACATTTATCAATACTAGCACATGCTGATCAATCTTTTCTCCTACTCTCCTATGTAGAAGTACATGATACTAATTCCCTCCAGCCAAGCTGTGATATACTAATTCAGCATACTTTTGTATCTGACCTCATAGCCTCATATTTTCTTCTCAGGGAGCAGGATAAAGACTGGCAATGTTATTCAGAAAACAGTTATGATTTATGAAAGCTCTCTCACTTTTATACAACCAGGAAATTTGCACACCAAATTTACAGTATACAAGTGCAAGAGACAAAGGAAAAATTCTTAAAATTGTATTGTGTTGTCATGAACAAATGAGATGCAGAATTATACCTCATGGTACCTTGTATTTGAGATCATCACAATCAATGGTCAGCAGCAATTTACTGACATGGGTGAATGAAGAACTGGATGCAGACATCTGTCCTATTTTATAGGTGGAGAAACTCAGGCATGGAGAGTTGTTGGTATTTTTTAATCAATTACCTTAACTAATAACGAACTAATTGCCAGAACTTAGAATGGACAGTAGATTTTATGTTTCTCTTCCATGCTCCTACTTCAGAATATCCCCTGCTTGAAAAAGAGGGATCTCTTTCAAGCCTCTCCTTCACCTCCACCCACAGCTCCTCTTCACACAACCCCTGGGCTCTGACCTGACTCTAGCAGGCATTTGTCATTTCACGTTACTCAACATTCTTCAAACCACATGCCTGTGTTCATAGCTATGAATAATCTTTCCACAGGCATAGAATGGAAGAAAATGAAAAAAAAAATGCATGAACTCATTCATTTTTAGATTATTGGAAAGGTAATTTATTAATCGTCTCTTCTTCTCTCACCTTCTCACACATATTCATCCTGGGGAGACATACTCCCAGTAAGAAGCTTTAAATATTCCATTTACTTACAATGTTGTTTAAAATTAATTTCTGGAAGAAATCTGAAAATCAAAAAATCAGATTATTTAACTTCTTTCAGCACTGATGTGAAGAAGTTATCCATTAAGAGACACTTCCCACAGTGTGCACATGAATCTGTAAAAAATATTGGTTTAATAGCACATCATTTAATGCCCAAATACAATAGGACTCTGATAAAATGTGAACAATTGCAAATGAGTTCATAATTTTTCAAAGTTATTAAACAAAGGATAAAAAATCATTTCAGAATTATGGTAAAAACGCATAGTTTTATCAGAAAATTAATCTTTTTTTAAGATTTGGAGGACTCATCATGTGACAAAATAAAAAATCTGAGTAGGATAGAAAGGTGGAAACTTTCTTCATACGTATTAAAAATTCTGATATTAAAACAATGGAAAATAAAAGGTTCACTTTATCTAGAGGAGACAAAGGATGGAAGAAACTATTCCAACTATTTCTTTCTTGACAGGGAGGAATCATGTAGAAATGCAGTGGGCTACAACACAATTGATGCTCTAAGAGCAGAGCACATCAATAAAAGTAATTATTAGTTCCAACACCTCTAATGTGGGTTTTTTATGAATTTACCATATTTACAGTGCAAAAGGCCAATATCTCCTTATTTGAAGCATTGAGCAGCCATGATGTTACAGCTAAATATCAAGTTAGGTGAAGACATGAAAAGCAGAGGACTGTGCATAGCTGCTAAACCCTAATTCAGACTTCTATTGATTAAAGATTGTGGCCTCTCTGTATATATAACTTTGAGGAACATCCTAATATTCAGTGCCTCAAATTATTAGTTCATTTTCAGTTAAAATGGTAACCCTTGATAGTTAGACAAGAATAACTGTTTTGTTCCTTGAAATAAAAAACCTGTGAAAGGATCAAAAGAGAAGTTGCAAAATTCCCAGAGTAATTGAATGAGCTGGAGGGAAGCAAAACATGAGGATAAAACATTTTACATTCTGTCCATATTACAGCTGTATGCAACATTTATAAACAAATATAGTAACAAATATTTTTCTCTTACTCCTCAGAGTTGCAAGTTATATATATTCTCCCATTCTCAGTTGTTGCTCCAAGCTAATCTGGTTATCTCAGTCTTGTGCAAAGCATTACATTTTCTGTTTTGGCAAGCCTCAAATGACCTTTTTGATATCACTGATATTTAAATATTTGTTTATTTGAAGAAGCTTGGAATAAATGGGACTCTGTTTTAGCAGCAAGTGATACTATGACAATAATTTTGCTATAGAAAAGAAGTAATAAAAATATGAGATTTGAGTGACAATGCAATGTTCACACAGTAAATTTTTTTCAAATGTAACACTAAAGGATTGTCCTGGAAATTTTTCTAGGTACTGATTGTTGTAATAATTGCTCGCCTGCAGAAGTCATTAGGTGACTATAACAACTTATAGTTATATTGTAGCAGCATGACAGGAGTGCACGAAAGGATTAATTAGAGCATATTATACAAGTAATGGCATCTTTGCCTATTGTTGAAAGCTATAATCATGTTTATAGTTGACACTTTCACTTTTAATTTTATGACTTCTGTTAGTGTGTTCTCTGCAAAACACAAACAAAAATCACCTTTTTAATAAAATAGGCTTTTAGCCTTTTCAACTGTAAGCTCCCTTTACTCTGTTTACTGTTGGGAAAATCTTTTTATCCATTATTTAGTTTACACTCTTTCTTTTTGATTTAATGGAGTGACCAGGAGGAGTTTAATTCATATTTTTCAAGTTTAGTCTTGCACTCTTTGTTATCAAATTAACTAATTCCTATTTTATCCTGCTTTCCCTCAGGAAGTAAAGGCTAAATAAACACAGAATGGACATACAAACAGAAGAAAATAATAGTAAAAATATTCTGAGCTTGGAGAAGCTCTTAAAATTGACCTGATCATGAGATCCTCTCTAACTGTGGCTTGAATTTGGTGACTGGGTTGGCTTACCTCCCTCACCACATACACTCACACTTTTCAGAGTAACTCATGGCTTTGCTTTCCCTAAAATAAAGTCATGCTGCAAACAAGCACTTTAGTCCTTGAGAACTTACATTCCCAGACAACATCTGACTTGCAGCCATAGGATGGGAAACTAGGACCATACTAGCTTTCCTTCCTTCCCTAGGTCCAACCCAAGGAGTTTGTATGACAGAGTAGACAAATGTTTATTATGCTAAATTTCACAATGTGATATCATTCCTCTTCCTTTTGCCTTTTTACTGTATGTCAGCCCACTTCAAAATACAACCAGAATCTAAGCCAGCCATTGAAAATAGCTGTTGTTTTACTTGTCCCAGATCACAGGGCTACAAGACAAAAAGCTTATCCCTATTGATAAGCTGGGGGTACACAACCTTAAGAGCCAAACACTGAAACCTCAGGTATGAAGAAGATGAGATCCCAGCATGCAGTTTACCTTTATTCCTAACATTTTAGGAACAGAAGTGGAAATAAGAAAATCATAAATGGGTCAATTATCTTTGCCAGGAGACCTACACATTAGTGCAGCAGTAATCAAATTGCAGATGCTCAAAAAATGGCATCATCATAAGTATCTGCTATGCTCAGCTAACATAGGTGCACATGGACACCAACTGAACTCTCGTTCTTCAGGAGCAGCATTTTTGGAGGTTACTATTGCATGAGTTTCCAATTGCTCTGGGGAGCAATTCGAACACTTCCCTACTTGTGAATAGATTGTCTTTTTTCTCTATAAAGAAATTTTCATAATTCTATTTCTCAGCTGACCTGCAAGTGATAGTACAAAGGAAGCGTATGCAGAAGCAGACATGTGTACACCCATAAAACTAAAATGAGTTTTCACTTCCAGCTATGTAAGAAATCACATGCAAGAAACATGAAATGAACATGAAAGTCTAACAGTCAGTTCTCTCTGTCATGTCCTACACAGTCAGGATGTGCTTTGGCTAATTCTCCTATGACAAGTCTTTACAGCTAAAAGAAAAAAGTTTTCTGCACGTATGAAATTGTCTCTATTTCCCAATCATTTTAATGATTTAATTAAAGGACTCAAAAATTTTCACTGTTCTTACTCTACATTTTTGTTGTTGTTGTTCAGAGAGGTGGAAAGTTGTTTGCAGGTTAGGATATCCAGGATAAATCCCATATGAAATGAAACCTCTTTCTCCCACTTTCCCAAAGTTCAGTTCTCCAAAGGATGTTTCCTGCAACACAGATTAGAAAAAAAGAAGCACTTACCTGAAGACCTGGTGTTTGCAACAAACTGTATTTCTAAGATAAATCTTGCCAAGCATATCTTTAAATAGCAGAACTGTGGTTGAGAGCAGACCTGTATATTTCTTCCTTGCAAATAGGGTATATTTATACAGTAATTTATTGATAATGAGCATCAATCTCTTATGCTTATTCTTCTTATCTAGTGTAGCTCTGCTGAAGTATTGTTATTTTACATTATAGTAGAATTCCTTTCTCTCTGAGTTTTAATCATACGACAAATTAGATTGAATTTGCACTTACACAGCAAATTTTATGATGTAGGTTTCCTAATATACTTCAGCTTGATATTGCAGTGAATTGCATTATCCCTAATGGGTCATCAGTTCTGAGGGTTAGTATCTGATCTTGTTTTATTATCTTCCCTAGCTATATTCGCTACTTAATTTTTTCTTGAAATGAACATTATTGATTTACTCATTAAATACTGTCTGTTCAGTGTGAATTTTTCATCTGAGCAGTATGATGAATCCTTTCTAAAGTAATGATGATATGCTGCACAATACTTGAAATACTGGCTTTCTGAGACAGTTTTCAATGGATTGCAACTAAATACACTGTATACAAAAACAGCTTTCCACCTTTTCTGCAAAATTATATCCATCGATTGTAGCTGCTCAAAAATGGAAGAATCAATAAATTATTATATTTCTTAAAATTAAGCTCATATCAGGGTGAAGCATTAATTTCTTGGTTCTGTTTGAAGGTGGTGTTTTCTTTCTGTATTAGCTCAGCTTAAAAGGTAGACTAATATCACATAAAAGGGGTTAAAAATTTAGGAGTATTTCAGATGAAGATTGTGTCAATCAAAAAAAATCAGATTTAATAAAATGAGATAGCTGTAATCCAACTTGCTTCTACACTGCTACACTACATTTTCCTGCTATTTAATTTTTTTTAAAAAGTGACTGGTTCTGCAGAAACAGTGTTTTGTCACTAAGATTTTTCCCAAATGTCCAGTCCAAATGGGTTGACCCAAAAGCAGTTGACACTGCTAGACAAATGTACATATTTTGGTCAAAGCTATCCAAAACTGAAGAAAATATAACATTCAAATTCAGCCACAAAACCAATTTCCAAAAAACGTACAAGTACTTTGTTTCAGGCCAATATACCTGAATTTGTTGAACCCCACAAAAATATTTACAAGAGCATTTCAACCTTGATCATGCTTTTATGCACTGACTTTTTCTAAGGAATAGTAGTTTGGATGCTTCTATTTCCCCATTCTCTTACATTCTCAGGCTCTAAGAAGATTTAAAATTCGGTTTTACAAAAGAAACTATGTGGAAGTGAATCTAAAGATTTAAAATTCGGTTTTACAAAAGAAACTATGTGGAAGTGAATCTACATGAAAGGAAAAAAAAATAATTCTCATGTGAAGATGCTTAGGCTGCCCAGCAAGACTGTGCCATCTCCATTCCTGACAGTTTTCAAGACCAGGCCAGATGAAGAGCAACTTGCTTTGAGAAGTGGGCTGGAGATCTGTTCCTCCAAAGCAAGAGAAGCTCTCTCAAGACTAGAGACTCTGATCCATCTGAGATCCCTTCCAGTCTGAATTATCCTATGATGTGATGGTTTCATGAAACAGAAATAAAGAGGCATGAGAGCAGCACTTAGTGCTTCCATACATCAGTTATACTAAAAGATGTTATAAAAGGCCTTAGGGAAATGCTGACTTTTATCCCAGCAGCCAGTTCACAGGTTATGTGTTTACAGACCTGAGTTCTCTCCTCTGCAATCTTTGGTTTCTTAGAAGTGGCCAAGAAAGTGACCCTTTGTTTTCTTTGTTCTCTTGGATACAATACAGTTTTCAGAAGCTGGATTTGCTGTTTTTTGATCACTATCAGTAGGTGGGCTTTGAGTTAGCTTTTTAAGGAAGAAATCACAGTGTCAGGATACAGGAGCTCACAGATGAACCTGTGTCTTGCAAACAATGTTCATTTCAATGTTTTCCAATAAGAAAGTTAATACAAAATTATTTGTTGTGAGCCTCACAACCTGGAATGTTTGGGTCTTTTTAGCACTGATGTATAATGGAATGGGTAGGAGACTTTCATGACAATTGCACAATGCAATGTTCAATATGTAACTAACAACTTAACAGGGCTACTTTACTATATATTTGATTCATGGCATTTTCCATAATATAGCATTGAAGTATGAGTAACACATAATTTCACCAAGTGTACAACCTTTCTTAACATATTTGTTAGAAAGGAGGTAGTAATTCTTCTCAAAGCCAGTTGCAGCTAGAAGATGTAAAACTGTTACATTCAGCACAGTCTGAGCTTCCAGAATGCCATTACATTAAGAATTCAAACCACTAGAGTATCAGTAGGAAATGTTACCTTTTCAGCAGCAGCTAATGACATTCCACAGGGCAACCCAAATGAGTAATCAGCTTGTTATTATCTTGCCACAAGGCTGGGGAGGTGTGCATTGCTCACTTCTGGATACTGCTGTCACGAAATAAAGGAAGGAAGAGAAAGCAAGTGGTTTCTGCTTGCAATCTAATCATGTGATATTAATTGCCAAATACATGTGCATGACATGGTATTCATTTGTTTCTCTGTGAGAGTTATCAGGTGCCACAGAAAAGCTGATTACTGGGGACAGCCTCCAGACATTCTTCGATCTTGCATTGTTTGTGTCACTAAGGATAAACAGAAGAGACACTCCCCCTTTACACAGGATGCATTTTAAAACATACTTATACATTGCACTGTGTTTGCAGGGTAAACTCCAGGAGATTAAAAGAATTGTGTGACCCAGGAATTCTTTCTGCAGGAAAGACAAAACTGGGGAGAGAACAAATCTTAGAAGGAGTTTCTGGGTATGGTTGGCCTGGAAAAAAGGAGGCTCAGAAGAGACCTTCTCACTCTCTACAACTACCTGAAAGGAGGTTGGACTGAGGGCAGGGTCAGTCTCTTCTCCCAAGAAATAAGTGATGGAACAAGACAGAATGACCTCAGGTTGTGCCAGGTGATGTTTAGATTGGGTATTAGGAACAATTTCTTTATCCAAAAGGTTTTCAGCCTGGCACAGGCTACCTAAGGAAATGGTGGAGTCACCATCCCTGGAAGGATCTAAAAGATGTGTAGATGGGGTGCTGAGGGACATGGTTTGGGAGTGCTGGGTTAATGTTTGGATGTAGTGAAATGAGGCAACCAGGTGCCACTAATTGCCAGGGAGTGAGCATGAGCTTGTGTCAAGCCCACCTGTGCCTAATTAGGGCAGGCCCCCACTGCGCATGAGCAGGACCAGGGGGCCAATAAAAGGTGAGGCCTAAGACACAGGTGGAGCTTAGTCCTGGGCTAGCCAGCAGAGAGGTCAGTCGCTCTTAGAGCAACAGCACCAATCCGGGCTAGTCACCTCTGAGAGCCATAGGCTTAGAGCATTGCTTGTGAGTCTCTGCTGGAACACCTGGTTGGACCTTGAAGCGCCGTTCCCTAAGAGAGGTTCATCTTGCTACATCTGGAGTCAATGATCTTAAAGGTCTTTTACAACCAGAAGAATTCTGTGGTTTCAATTCTCATTTGTTTCCTTTGTGTTACTTCATGGTCCAGTGGAACCTGCTTGGTTAACACAGCAGAAAGGAAGTAACATGGAGTATTTGAGTTAAAAATAAATTGTTTTGCTTTAAAAATTGTTACATTTTTTAAAAGATTAACTAGAACACAAACATGTACCATATACTGACATCTCTAAAGTACTATAATATCCTCCTTTACTTTTTTCCCTGAATTATGAGATTCAGAAACAAGCTTTCTTTAAAATTCACCCCACCAAATGTGCCAAGACTGGACCTTTATGCAAAAAACATCATTAAATGTTTTGAAATCTACCAAAAAACAACACCTACAAGCTGGGAGGACTTATATGCATTTTACCATTTTGTGTCTAATATTCTTATTAGCAAAACTAAGCCATGGTACTCTCCTTTTCTCTTTCCCCTGATAGTCTTAATAGACAAGCAAGACATAGTGAGAAGGCTGTAGGGGACTGACTGGTGGCTCCTTTCAAATAATGGGGTAAAAGCATGGGAATTCTCTGTTACTGCACAGTGCTGAGCACAGTCAGCTGTGAGAGGAGAATTTCCCTGCCTAGGCTTTGTTAGACACTGCAGACAGGGAGGGTCTCTCTTCATTCCTGACCTCTGGATGGTCAAGAAATGGAAACTGATGATGCTTTTCATTCATAGCTGTCCAGTAGTGAGAAGATGAAGGCATTTATGAAGATACAACGTGTCTGCAAGAAGAGAATATACACACACACACATGTATATGTTGCCGCAGAAAGCAGAGAATATCACAGAAACATAGAAAGGTTTGTGGGGAAAGCAACCTTTAAAAGTCATCTAGTCCAAAACCCCTGCAACAAGCAGGCATGTCTTGAACAAGATCAGGTTGCTAAGCCTCAGTGTACCTGACCTTGAAAGTTTCCAGGGATGTGGAATTTACCACTTTTCTAGGTAACCTGCTCCAGTGTGTCACCACTCTGACTGTAAAAAATATCTTCCTAATATTTAGTCTAAATCTACCTTCTTTCAATTTAGAGTGATCACTCCTTGTCTTATTAATGCAGGCCCTGCTAAAAAATTTGTCTCCATCTTTCTTATAAGGCGCCCTTTAAACACTGAAAGGCCCACATATATATGTGTTTTCTTTGCATTAAAATAGACCAAAGCAAAGCCTGTATTAAGAACCAGACACAAGTTTAAGCAGATGGCTGGCAGATCAGTCCCCTACAAACCTATCAGTGACATAAAAGTCCTGCTTTGATGTAGGGCAAATAAGTTGAATTTGAAAAGACACAAAATTGTTTGCTACTGTGAAAGGACTAGATAGGGCATTACACTGGAAACTGGAAACAAAGCGCTACTAGCTTCTTGAGGAAAGGATGAAAGTATCTGACACATCTCTCTGGAATAAAGGAAATACCATGATGTGTTAATAAGTGATTCATTATACTGAAAAGTGTAGACTTCATGGTTGTACTGGTTCTTTTGCATAAGAACAATTGCAGTAGCTTTGGTATAGCAAATCCTGGATCTTATTGAACAAGGAACAAAATTACACAGTCCTACTGCTTGGATCAAGAGCCATCTCATAACATCACAGAATAAGACACTACTTGAGTCCTTTGGCTCCCTGATAATGATGACAAAAGTTTCAGGAGTGCAGCTTAAATTTAGCCACACAGTTCAGACATACTTATTCTGGTGTTTTTTAAAACAAAAACTCTTTTTGCTATATGGTGGTCACTTCTTTGATAAGTCAACTAATACCCAGCTCTAAACCTAGTATATTTTTCATTTTTCTACATAAAAAAATCTATTTCAGTGTCATCTCTATTCTGATCATCCTCGTAGTTCTCCCTCAATGGGTTCAGGTTAGAACTGATCCTTCCTGAGTTCCAGCAGTGACAGTTGTACCCCACATCAATATGAGGTCTCACTGGTTCCTTGAACAATGACTTTAATACACCTGTATGTCTATCCAATGATCCACTGATCCACTCACTTTCTCCTTCTATATTGTTTCCAAAAGATAAGCTACCATCTTACAGCAGTAACCCCTGCTAGTCCCTAAGTAGATGACTTTGTACTCTGTCTTATTGAATTTCATTTTCTACCTGCTCCACTTCCCACTTCTTTTTTTTTCTCCTCCAGCTGCCTTAACAAGGAGCTTTTGACTTCATTCAGTTTATATATCTGAGTGTAATGAGTCCTTCTCTAAAGTGAAGTCCTAAAGAAGAAACCCTTACCATGAAACAGAAATCAGGATAGAAAACATCCTTAAGACTGGTAGGAAATAGATAATGTGTACAATTAGAAGATATGTTCATGAGGCACAGGAGCAATAGCTAAAAGAAAAATCATGTAGAAAAGCTGGAGTATTCTGAAGCCATCTATGATCCCAAACTAGGATAAAATAAGCAAAATTTTAAAACATTCTGAGTAAAAAATCCATAAGAAATTAATATTAGTGAATTTTTAAAATAATTTTAAAGTTTTCTTTTAACCTTTATCTTATTTGTAAAGAAGCAATGATACATTCCCAGATGTAAAAACATTGTAAATTAAATATTGAAGCATTTTCCCCAATCCATGTAGTTGTAGCATTTTCCTTATAAAATTTAGAGCTTTTACACAACTATTTTCAAATTTTTACTGAAAAGTCTTACCTCAGAACAATTTTGCTTGGCAAGAAAGCCAAACCAGTTTCATTGAAAAACAGAGTGCACACCAAGCAGCTGTGGAGGAAGATGTGGTTTTCATTGCTCTAATGCATCAGACTATGTGTTAGCCCTTCCCATCCTTGTCTGTCTACTGATAGGGTTTTTTTACTTCCCATGGATGAGTCCTAATGAACAAAGAGGCTGATCACAAATCTTTTTTTCAGTAACAGTATGGAATTTAGTGTTTCTTCTCCCAGAGTATTAAAATTGCTTAGCAGCCAACTGAGACCCTAAATTAAATCTATATTTGTGTGTTCCCAACACATTATTAGCAGTGGCAGCCCCTGCAATTTATTTTGGATCATACCTGTAAGATTCCAGCAGTTTCTGAAAATCGTTAGAATAAATTAGAATAAAGATTTTTGTAATATATTTTTTCCTCATTGTGGAGAATCTCAAGCTGAGCAAATAGATTATTAGCATGGTGTAAATTAAAGTGGGTACTTAATAAAGCAGCCCAAGCTCCATGAAGATCATGGCAGGCTTATAATTGTAATTTAGTTTGAATTGGAAACCTCCTGTTATTGCCCAAGTTATTTCTCGATTGCCACTGTGATGTAGCACAACACTGGACCAAACCATTAAGAAGTGCAGGCACACATGCCATAAAATCTGTGTGTCAAAACACACATATATTCATTATTCTATATTTTCATACCAAAAGCCAAGCCATTCAGTACCCAAATATTACTAGCATGCCTATTCAGTTCAGTGCATACTTAGTTCAGGGTTAGACACTCAGGGGAAGAATCTTGAACTGCTGTGCTCAGGGCTGCTGGGTGTTGATGCCTCCTGGCGTCCCAAGGCAGAGTGGGCACTGGGACTCTGTCCTCAACATGCATGCACTTGCCCAGCCTCCAAATGTGACACTCAGAGGTCAGCAATTTAAGAAATGTTGATCCTGAGCCCAACATCAAAAAAAAGGTCACACCCTGCACAGCTCATAACAATGCTCAGCTTTGCGGAAAAATCTTGCCTTCAGCCAAGTTTCACATCTCAGTATCTTCTCCCAAAAATAGGCTTCAAAAACCCAACAGGGAGGAAATATTTCTGCACACGCTGCTTCATCAATATGCATGTCTCACAGGAGAGGCAAGAAGACATAGTTTCAAGTCCAACAAAGCAAAAGATAAATATGAGCCTGCATCTTGTCATTCAGCATGAATGGGTTGAAGGATGGTGCCTGCTAAAACCTTGAGCCTGGTGTCTGAGCCACCTGTGCCCCACAGCCCAGGAAAGTACAGCAGACTGGAGAAAAGTGAGAGAACTTCTGTCAAAGTGTGAGAAAGAACATGAGCTAGAACCCCAAAAGAGAAGAAAAGACACAGACAAAAATGACTTTACCAAAAGAGCAAAAATTACAGGCTTAAAGTTTCAAAAGGAAAAATAGAGATATAAACATTAAAAATGCTGACTGAAAAGAGTACTGGAGGACAGTAGTTCACTGACACTGGTGATCAGCATCTCAGTAAGAAAAAAGATGCAGAAAAAAAAAAAGATAAACTTACATTTCACAGCATTTCTTGGGATTTGCCATGAATAATTACATAGACACTGACTAGGTGTAGGGTAACTACAGTGTTTGGTGAGATGTATGAAGTTGCTATAATCATAAAAGATTTAATAAAATGTTAGTTTGAGGAAAGTGAAGAAATAATGTAATATTTTCAGTTTCCTCTCTTTAAAATGCTTGCAAAAAAATAATTACATGTAATGTATGCAATCTTTATGACTTGCTGTTGTCTCTCCTTTAAAAATCTGGAACTACACTAATTCTGTACTTTTTTTCAGTCCAAACCCAATGAAGGTTAACCTTCACTTTTTTCATGAAAGAAAATTTTAAAAAACACAACCCTACTTGGTGTGTTGTGTTACCAATTTCTTTCATCTAAATTAGAGGATAGGATGCTTTAAACCCCAAGAAGTTTTTGCACTCAAAATCTTGCTATGTGAAGAAAACCTTGTATGCAAAGACAAGAATTTGTTAGTCCAATGTTCATAGAATCATAGAATCATAGAATTGGCTGGGTTGGAAGGGACCTCAGAGATCATCGAGTCCAACCCTTGAACCACCGTTGCGGTTGCTAGACAATGGCACTGAGTGCCACATCCAGTCTCTTTTTAAATATCTCCAGGAACAGAGAATCCACTACTTCCCTGGGCAGCCCATTCCAATGCCTGATCATTCTTTCTAATATCTAACCTAAACTTCCCCTGGCACAACTTAAGTCCATGCCCTCTTGTCTTGTTGAAAGTCGTCTGGGAAAAGAGACCAATGCCCACCCGGCTACAACCTCCTTTCAGGGAGTTGTAGAGAGAGATGAGGTCTCCCCTGAGCCTTCTCCAGGCTGAACAGCCCCAGCTCCCTCAGCCTCTCCTCATAGGGTCTGTGCTGGAGTCCCTTCACCAGCCTGGTTGCCCTCCTTTGGTCTCGCTCCAGGACCTCAATATCTTTCCTAAACTGAGGTGCCCAGAACTGGACACAGTACTCGAGGTGTGGCCTCACCAGTGCTGAGTACAGGGGCAAGTCTCAAGGCTAACTAAAGATTATTTTTTTATTCCTCTCACAATTATACAAATGGTTAAAGTTCAAAATTCATACATACAAAATTCATACAGTGTGTTGTACTCAAACTTTGCAATACCTCTTTTTTCTGGTGTTTTGCCTGTTCCTGCTATAAGCTGTGGCACCACTGAATCTACTGGGTTACAAGGCTGTAATCTGTACTGATCCCTGAAAGGCCTCAGGAAGAGAGCAGACTCATTCTGTTGCCATTTTTCTCCAGATCACCGTATATATGTTTTTCTAATCCTCTGTGTTATGCCACAGACAGCTGCATTGGACTAGGGTGAACAAGTAAAGAATTTGTTCCAACACTTGAGAAAAAAAAAACACTATCACTATGTTAATATATACCTTTGATTTTCTAAAATCTCCACACATTTTCAGTGACTAGAATATTTTATATTAATATATCTATTAAATAGAATAGCACCTATTCAGACTTAAAACCTGTCTTTGTTGGCTTACCTTTTGGCAAGCAATCACTTTACCCAAGGAGATTTGCAGGAGCATATTACATAGAAAATATATGAGAAATTAGCAACACAAGCAGAACTCCGTAAAAAAACACATGCGGATAAGCTTCACTACAGAGTTCATTAAAAAAATTGCTTGAAATTTTCTAGATTTATGAGACAGATCTTCAGCTAGTTATCACTGTTTCAGCTCCAGTGAAGCCAATGGAATTATGTCTACATCCACTGAAGTTTTACTCCACACAACTAATTGTCTCAGTTAGAACTATGGTGTAAGTTTAAAATTCCTAAGTAGCAATTACAGGTAATGCTTTTAAGATTTTACTTCTTCTAGAAGAGAATCTTGGAAAAATAATGAAATCAGTTTGTGATAAGATGCAGAGTGCAATTCATAATGTTGCAGTTTAGAAAATATGTGTTAAGGCAGAATGCTGTGCTAGAATGATGTAACAAGTATCTCTAACTGGGTTTTCATACTTGATGATGGCCCCTACCATGTGTTATAAACTGCAGGGAGAGAGGTGAAGAGCAAATTAATATACAAAAACATAAAATTGAGGTAACAAGGGAGGGTTCTTTCCTCTTTGAGTTTTCCTCTTTGGTCCTAAAGTGTATGGAATTGTACGCTCTAAGTAACTCATCCCTGTCCCAAATGTAGGAAACAGGAGGGGTGAAGCTTGATGAGCAACCTGATATAGCAGAGGATGTCCCTGCTTACTACAGGGGGATTGAACTACATGACCTTTAGAGTTCAATTCCAACCCAAATTATTCTATGCTTTTATGAACTGAACAGGAGTTAATGATGGCTAAGTCAGCAAAGTTCAACAGCTCCATTAACAAGCTAGAATTTCTTTTCATTTGCATAGCATTATAAGAATAGGATAACAGAATAAAATGCTTGCCTTTCCCTAGGGAGTTCTCTACACACTTCTCACAGAGCATCAGCAAACGGAGAATCCTGAAGGATCTTACACTTAGGTTACTAAACCAGTTTCTATTGTTGTTGTTTCTTGTATGTAATAGAAAGTGCTCAGGTACAAATCTGAATAACAAAATTCAGTAGAGAGTTCCTTTAAAAATTAGTCATAAGGTATTTACAACTATTTTCAACTTCCTGTCCCTTAAAAAGTTGTTCTGCTCTGTGCACCTCCTGAGCATTCTACTTCCCATTTTCGTCCAAATATTTATGCCTCTTAACATAGTTAGAATTGCAGAATCATAGAATATCTCAAGTTGGAAGGGACTCATGAGAATCATCTAGCCCAACTCCCTGCTCCTAGTAGGACTACCTAACACAAACCCTTATGACTAAAAGCATTTTTCAGCTATTCACTGAACTCTGACAGGCTAGGTGCCATGCTCCCTGGGGAGCCTATTCCAGTGTCTAACCATCCTCTCAGTGAAGAACCTTCTCCTAACAGCCAATCTGAACTGCCCCCAAAGCAGCTTTATTCCATTTTCTTGTGTCTTATCTCTGGTCACCAAATAGAGGAGTCAGCATCTCCCCATTTGCTGCCCCCTTTGAGGAAACTGTGGCTGTGGTGAGGTTAGCACTTAGTGTTTATGACCACAAACATGTTGGACAATCAACAAAAACATGATCCAAATGATAGCAGCATGCTCCCATCCCTTTTATTTGCTTTCCAAATGTGTTTCTTCAAACCTAAGTAATTCCACAAATGCCAATATGCATCCATTCAAGTACCTGTCCTATCTATTGAACTGGATCCAGGATGTCTTTTTCACGCCAATTAAAGTCAGACTAACATTGTTTCCTTTTCTTAAAGCTGTGAGTAACCTCCTAACAGAAAACAAACCATCATTTTGGATGTCTTAGAAGTGAGGTTAAACATTTGGAAACAACACTGGTTATGTGAGGTTTGCTCAAGTAGTTCCCTCGCTCCTCATCTGCTTGTTGCAGATGCTGCTTTTCCTGGAAAAAGGAATATGCCTCTTAATCCAATGCCCTGCTCTGCTTCATTGCATGGTTACTTAAACCATTTTTTAAAGATGCTACTGGGGTTGGATATAAGCATCTGGGAAAAAGGAATTTATAAGACTTGGATATGCACATTTTGATCAGTCTTCATTTGTCAAAGGATCCATTAAAAAATGACACTAAAAACTATAATTACAGCAACCATATTTGGGCTAGCTGGTCTGGTATGAGGTTGTCAAATTCATAGTCAGTACAGTCACATAAAACATTCATAAAAAGCATGATTACTTTAACTCATTCAAATACTACATGCAGATTTTCTTGGGAAAGGAATCCCAGTTCAAACCTAGGTCAAAGGCAAAATTACCATTGCTTTAAATAGAGCCAGATTCACCCATCAGAGAAAGCATTCAGCTCTTATTATAGTGACATATGTATATATGATATATATGTAAATATATATCTTCCAAGTCTTTGTGATCTGCTGTAAAAGGAATGCTGTGTAATTACCTTATCATAAAACAGTAGAAAACCAATATATTAAAAGCAATATAAAGACTTTAAAGGATATATTCCAGAGTCTGTGCTTGTTCAAGATACTCAAGCAATAGTAAGCTCTAAAATAACCATAATGTTACAATGTATCATGTATTAAAAGTATGCTTTACAGTTCTCTGATAATCTTCGTGATTCCTCTTCAAAACCTCTCAAAGTTATATTTTTTGCATTATTTATACTTTAATAATATATATTATAATATACTATTATAATATTAGTTTAAAGTGTAGTGAAGTACTTCTATATCGAACTATTTGAAGAACATATTAGTTTATGTAGCTCAAGTGTTGAATTAGGAGTTCAATGTATTTGTCTTAAACAAATCATGCATTTCTGTAGACTCGGATATACAAAGCTGAAAGCAGCCTCAGGAGAGCATCAATTCCAGTCTCCTGCAGTTGGACAGAATGAATGAATTGCTATTCCTTTCAAAGTTACTATCCTCAGTATGAAAACTTCCTACACAGTAGGCATCAGGATGAGTTCTGATCTTATTTACTTACATTTTTCATATGTTTGTTATATGCTTGTTAATGAAAACTGGTTTTTTTTCTCTTAAATCATTGATAAAGTTTGAATAAGGTGAAAAAACAAATCTCTGTGAATACACTTCTTATTAACAACTCATTTACATGTATCGTATTTGAATTTTTACAGCATACCTCAAAATCATCACTTAGGAAACTTTTAATCCATACACGATGTTGATTTTTTATAGTTTTATTTTCTTTCTTGTGAAGCTAAATGTCATATATAGCATGAAGGAAGCAGCAATATGGAATTGATTCAAATTGCACTGTTTCTAATTTAGTTACAAAATAAGTTATCAGGGGTTTTTTGTTTGTTTTGATTTCGGGTGGGTTTTTTGGTTTTGTTTTGTTTTGTTTTGTTGTTTGTGTTTATTTGTTTGTTTTGTTTCCCATTTAGAAGTGAGATATTTACTTACCTCTTCAGCTGGCCTGTGACAGCCAGAATATCCCAAGCTAGCAAAGGGCAAAGAGGTTATCTGATTTGGAAAAAGCATTCTGAGTGTCAAATCTGTCACTATTTCATATACCATCCCTGCCTTCTGCAAAGACTAAGTAACAAATAACTGAATCTATTAAAAATGTGGTAGAGTTGCTACTTCTTATATACCCAAGGTAAAATAAAGATATAAAGAAAGGCAGTAGCACATATCTCACCCTCTTGAAAGGCACAGGGGTGAGGTTACACTGTAATTTTGTTTACTGCATGGACAGGAAGGAAAACTTAGAAGGAAGAATCCACACTTCAAAGACTTTTTACTTGTTGAAAAAGCCTCATGCAATCCCCTCAAATCTTTCATCTGCAATCTCACAAATGTGCAGCTCTTATCAAAGCCACCTTAATGTATGTCTCTAAATAAAAATTGTAAAGAGGAAAGGCACTGGTGTGGAGAGAAAGATGCAGAAAAATTCTGTTAGCACCATCTGTGAGCAAGAGACCTGCTTATAAGTATCTTGTCTTCACCATAAATGGCCCAGCATTTGAATTGGCTCCTTGGTTTCCAGCATGGAAGATACCTCAGGGAATATGAGGCATTAATGACTGTCACACAAGGTGTACCTGTCAGGTATGGGCTTAAAATATGTATCCAGACATGAAAAAACCTCAACCCTTTTCTTGGCTGAAATAGATTTAGTTTTATTTTCCATTTTTAAAGTAGTTCAAACATACCTATAGGGGATGGAGAGTCTCTTTTGTCACAGGTAGAAATCTAAAGAAAATAAGGCAGTGACATCCTCCAAGGTACCTAAAACTGAAGACCAGATCAGGAGTCTCTGGAGTTGTATTCTCCGGCGTATGCAATACAGAGTTGGGTTTCACTGTCAGCATTGCCAAATATTGTGAGGATTCAGCCCTGGTGGACTTTACATGCATGATCCAGAACCCCTTTTGGAAAGTGAAGGTAATGGGAAGATCTCTCATGGCTTCAGGAAACTTGTATTTTCACAGATCTTGTTAAATTTCTCAATGAACACAAACATCATAATATTAACTTGGAACTTAGGCAGTGAACAGAGCATATCCTGCTGTACAAAAGGGGATCTTAGACTGATAATGTTAATCCTTTATGTTAGATATGAATCATGGTCAGAATTTAGCAAAAAGCTGCTAAAATATTTAATTATTACAATATATACTTGTACAGTTTATTTATCACAAGTGCTCATGTGTGCTTGTGTGTGGCTGTGTGTGTGCCTGGATCATGTCCAGCTCCACATTCATTTACACTTATGTACCCATTATGTTTTTGCTGGCTTGCCAGAAATATGAACTGTGTCTGGAGGAATTAACTACAATCCTTTTCATAAAGAATCTAGTCTCTCTGGCAACTCAGAAGCTTTAGTTCCATTATCTAAATCTTTTATCTTTCTTTCTTTGATTGCAGGATAGTTTTTCATCTTTACATTTTTCAGTGAATGAAGTGCAGATGAAGTCCTCTAATGTGACAGAAATATTCCACCTTTCCTGTGAAATTGCCCTGAAGGTCTC
This sequence comes from Calypte anna, assembly GCF_003957555.1. Taxonomy (NCBI): domain Eukaryota; kingdom Metazoa; phylum Chordata; class Aves; order Apodiformes; family Trochilidae; genus Calypte; species Calypte anna. Next base: position 12,340,564 of record NC_044245.1, read on the forward strand.
ATCAAAGACAAACACCCTCTGAATTATTAGGTGCATATGCTAAATATAGTAATTTCCATCTCATTATAATAACACAGGCTAGCTGCTAAGACTTTCTTCTTGTTCTTTTGAATTCGTGTGTGCTGAAAACTGCTCTTTTGTAAATATAATCACAATTCTCCTTTTTAAAAAGAATTATAAGAAAAGATATTTCCTCTACCTAGTTCTTTGATATTTCTTTCTTGTGCGTACAGAAATACTGTGTCCTTCTGTGACTTGTTCTTTTAGGTTAAAGAATCTTATGAAAACTTTTTAAAACCTAAAGAACTGCAGTTATGTTGGGCAGGTTGTTTTTTGTTTTTGTTTTGTTTTGTTTTTTGTCAGTCTCTTTCCCCTTTTTTTTTTTTTTTATTAACACAGATCTCTATTCCCTGGCCTGCATTTTTTGTCACATTTGTCAGTATTGCTTAGGGTGAATCAAAAGTACCATTAGTACTGAGATTGCTCCTGGCCAGTTTGCCAGCACCAGAGTGCCAGTCTGATTCTCACAGAGTTTTGTGTGTCACTGCAGCAGAATTCACACAGCTTGGCAGTCATGTGTGCTGCTTCCTGAATGCAATTCCTTAACTTAGTTCCCTGGCCTTACCTCTTACACCTACTCTTCCCCGTTTGGTTTCATAGCTCCAGCATCACAGTCCCAGCTAACCCTGCAATATCACTCCCCTCTTCCAGACAGGCTCAGCCCAACCTATGTTGGTTTGTTTGTCAAAAACTAAGTTTTGACAACCTGCTGGCTGCAGAAAATAAAGCCTTTTTTGCAGGCTTTTCACACTGTAACTGCTTGTCTTTCTGGGAATAACACCATGTGCTGGGTGCCAGATATTCTCAGTTAAAATTCTGGCTTTACAGCCTATGCTTTGTGCTGTGCTTGGCTGGCTTTGGCCAAGCTACATATCGTGTCCTTAGCAAGCTGCTGAGTTTACACAGAGCCATTAAACCTTTGTGCCTCATCTCTCCTTCTTTCATTTCCAGGCTTGTCATAGCTGAATCACGGACATGTAGTATATTCTCCTATCTAAAACCCAATAAATATTTCTTATTCATGATGCATTAGATTTATAAGAACAAGGCAAAATATTTCTAACAACTTCAGTATCATCAGAGACAGATGTAAGAAGCAATCTGCTGTAATAACAGAACTCACTTCTCTCATAGTTACACTGCTTGTCCCACACGATACTTTATATTAATATCTGAGACCATAACAATAATTGGTCATAATAACTGTTCTAATACCATGCTCAGGTAAAAACAGTATTTCTAACATTTGAAGAAAGACTGTGATATTCTGAATTTGTTTGGTGGTTTTTTTTGGTGTTTTTTTTTTTGTCTTAGAACATTCTTTGAGCAAGGATCTAATACTCTATCAGTCTCCAGATTCAAACCATTTTTTAAAAATAAGAAGTTTGCAATGAGTGGGAGGGCATCTTTTCCAGATCTGGGCTTAAGAAATCCTCTAGGGTCAGGGAGTAATTTTTGATTCTTCCATAGAGACTGAGATAGCAGTACCTTAGTCTCACAGCATGACTATATGTTTCAGTTTTCTGTGGTTTATTAAGGAGAAAACAATCCACATTTGCCAAATCAATACTTTGTTTTCTACACAAATTAGGTAACCAAGGGCAACTTTCACATTCATGAAAACTTCCTCACCCTTTGTAACCTCTTCCTAAGCATTATTCTCTCCAGCACATAACTGTATACATGCTGACATCAGCCTTGGTACCAAAGCACACCAGGGCAGCACTTGCAAATTGAAGAAAGAGGTACATGCTGGAACAAGAAACTCAGTGAGCAGGTGCAGCTAAAATCATTAGATCAGTCCCTTTTAATAAGGATATTTTCATACATTGAATGAAAATACAATGCTACACACATATGTGACACATATGTATGTAATTTTATCCTGAGACAAAGTTATACAGCTAATTAATTTTTTTACTAGATGTTTACAGTCCTCACCATCATATTTTAAAATACTTGCCATGACAGGATCTAACATCTCATTTCCAACATGACTTGAGCAAAAATCTGTTTGCAAGTTTGCTAGATTCTTCTGATTTTTAGATGCAGGTTCCTTATTTGTCAGGCAGGACTCTTTACTCACTATTTTTTAATATTTTGAATTTTTTTTTTTTTTTTTTTTTTTTTTTTTTTTTTTTTTTTTTTTGTGGTTTTCAAACATCCAGAATTGTCATACAAAAATACTTTGCATGAACAGGAAAGAAAATTTATTTCTTGAAATTTTGTTGGTGAAGACAAACAATTTTTAATAATTCTAGAAGGTCTTTGAAGTTTTTAGATAAAGTATACCCTCTTGGATTATTTCATTTTTCCCCTCTCAAGGGTGAAGAACAGTTTGCACATGATTTTTTAGTAAGTTAGTACCAGCCACCAGTCAAAGCAGTGAAATGCAAGCTCTGAAATAAACTTTGGGAAATTCTGGATATGCTGGCTTATTCTGTAAAATTTATCTTCTTTCTTTTATCCTATAATCTGGGCTGAGCTCTCATGCAGTACGTTCCATCTTTGCCTACCTCAGGTGGCACTAGTATGCACTTGCTTATCGTCATCTTTGATATAATACATCCATCACTCTAATGTCATTATTTGTCTTATGATAAATTCTGTCCAGATTAGTAGGTACTACTTGATCAAAGACATCAATGTATTTGCACCTGTATTTGTCCTGTACCTTTTTATACAACACAGCACAGCAGAAGATGCCTCACAACTAGTAATCCGTGTGTGAGATTTCGGCATAACATCAATGAGATGGTTGAGCCGTCCTTGCCTCTTTCTCCATCCGGATGAGCAAATGAGAACTAATTCATTTGCTGTGACTGTCAATCAATTAAAACTCTTGCTCTGAGCTAATATCAAACACTCCATTCAAGAGATACTGTGCCTAAATGTTCCGGCTTACAATTGCCAGCATTAGTTATTAATTCTATGGTAGGTGAAGCTCAGAGATAAATTTGGTTATAGAAGATTTAGCAGAGGTTATATTTATTAACCCTTATTTAATCACCTCAGCCAAGCAAACAGCTTTGATCAACAGCCTAGAGCTATAGTTCAATATTTACACCTTGCATGAAAATATGGCATTTAATCTAATCAAGTTGGCCAATGCTGAACATGCCACATTAAATGTTTGCTCTTCAAATCTGGAGTTCATTCATTCTATCATTCTAATTCCTGAACCCAATTTGAAAATAGTTTGCATTAATGCTATCTTGCAGCTTTATGTGTTTGCCTTCTAAACACAGGTTAAATGACCTTGTCTTGTGAATGTGACATTGTTAAAATCAAAGAATAAATGTGACAGTATTATCCACTGGAAGAAAAACTCACGCATTTCTAACAGGAAAAAGACAAAATATCTCTTTATTTGTAGCAGTTCTTTTGCTACCAAAAATAACCTTTTTCTCTTTGGTATTACTGTTCAGTGAAACGTGAGCAGCTTGTGCGCTGATTGTAATTTTTTCTCTCCCCACCCTAGATAAACTTTTAAGCAGCAGACTGAAAGATGAACAAACGAATGGGAGTCAGCTAAAATAAGCAGTGTAAAGTTAAAATCTCTTTAAAAAAAAATAGGGGTCTAAAACAAAGCTCTGAAGACTGACTCTAATCTCACACAAACCTATTTCAGTAAAGCAGAAGTAATTCTAATGGTATTGAAGAAGGTACAATGGGAGAAATGAGATCAAAGGCAAAGCTTTACTCCTCATTGCTTCTTAGATTTCTAACATTGGAACAGAAAGGAAAAGTCTGTATTTAAAAAAAACAACAACAACAACAACAAAAAAAACCCCAAACAAAACCAAAGAGCATGGTATCTCCTCACTAGTTGGGGTAAATGAAGAAGACTGTAAATTTAAAAAAGAAAAAAAGTGTATCACAAGGGCAGAGGTACTTAGAAATTAGTATTGAGTTAATTTTAAAATAACCTGCACCTTTTTCACTTGCAGTAAATTTTGATACAATCTCCCCTCACAAGTACACAACATCAACAGACATGGAAAAACTGGACGTGTGTACAGAGGCAGAATTGTGTTGGTCAACAGCTGACCACTGTGTTTCAAATCATTCTTCAAAGAAACGATGACCAAAGCAGGTAACTGAATTTGTTAGAATGGTGGGTCAGGGTATGGCCACTCCAATGGGCCATAATGGCACCGTGCTGTGCTGTGAGATTTACCTGCTCCTGAACATAGAATGCATCCCTCTTACACTCTACCAAGCTCTGCAACAAAGACTAATCTTCTGAAATCTCTATATTTTCAGCCTCACTTCACTCTATCATGTGCAAGAAAGCACAGGAAATATTTCTGTAGGTCTTCTGCCTTTAGACATATCATTGTTAATATAAAACTTGTTTTCTTACTATTAAAAATGTCCTATTGACTTCTTCCCTATCTTTTTTTTTTTTTTTTTGCAAATGAATACATATGTAAATATATATATATGTAAATATATACATATAGCATTTCATAAATGGTTTAGAAGTGAGAATATCAATATTATTGACAGAATAATGCAAAGAGGTTGTTATACAGCTGACCATCCATTGCGAAAAGAAAATTGAGTGACTTGTCCATGCTCACAAAGCCAGAGAAAACACCAGACATCCAGACCTTGATTCACCTGCCCTAACTTGGATACCTGAAAGTTAAATTCTGTAATCACAGCTACTCAGGCTATGTTCCACTTATGGTCAACAAAGGAAAAAAGAGAGCAATTTAAAGCAGTTTTCATCTCATCCTGAACTAAGTCACTTACTAGAGGTTGAATTCTCCCCATCCAATATAAAGGCAGCATAGTGCTTCCAGCTTAGCCACAGATAAATTTGTACACTTAATGTTAGGTGATAGGAGCCCACAAAAACCTCCTGATTCTATGCTATATATGAATATATATGACCAAATGTTATATATATACACGCATAGGTGTGTGTGTGTGTGTGTGTGTTGCAAAGAGGAAGACCTACAGGGTTTGGTTGATATTCCTCTGTATTTTTCCATTGCTTCCATCAGTACTTCATTCTTTCCCTTCCCTCTACTTACAAAATATCTGACTGTTAAACACGGTGAAGTATTTTATTGTTAAGCATTTAAGAAGAGATAAATGATGGTTTGAGTGTTAATGCACCAAGGTAGATCAAAATCTTAACAGTGTTAAATGGTTTCTGAGCCACTAGAGCATAGCATCAGTGCTATAAAGAAGCACTCCCTGATGGATTGTTAGCAATACTCTAACTCTTTTCAGGACAATAATATTGACTTCACATTAGATAAACATGAATCTTCTAAACAAGAGGTGAATATGCAGAAATCAGCCTCCTCTTCATGTCTAGCAGCTAAAAGGCAGCAGGACACACTCTAAAGAACTTAATTTTAACTGTAATTAGCTTTTGCAGTGAAGTGCACTAAGGTAACAAATGAAACACAGTGCTACAACACAGAACTAAAGCGGGAGTAGAGTTCATACTGTTTACCTTGACAATTTCTTTTTTTCACAGACCCTAGTATTAGTAAAGTACAGGCATTAAATGGCCCTTACACTTTCACAGAGGCAGCTGTGGGGAATAAATGAAAAATTAAAAACAGTGAGGTATAGAATCTGTGCTTGTAAGTTGCTCAAATGTAAGTACATGACAAGCAAAAGGGTAATTTTTCCTCTTTATCTCTAGACCACAAATTCTGAAGAGCTGATGCAATGTTTCAGAAAAATTGCTTAGCATTTACCAATTGGAAATTCATGGGTTATAACTCCAACAGAAGTCACAGACATCAGGGTTTTTTGTGTGGGCCCCTATCACCTAACATTAGGTGTACAAATTTATCTGTGCCTCCACTGGAAACACTATGCTGCCTTTATGGTGGATGGAGAGAATTTTTTCCTTTACAGGGACAGTTTCCTGTCTGCTAACGAGAAACATGATTCTGTCAAAAAATGTATTGGTATAAACCAAGCATAATATACCACTACAGAGATTATGCAACAAAATTTTAAAAACTCCAAACAAATAAAAAACTTCCTAGTTTTAGACCTTTTCAATAAACACTAGAGGTGAACCTTGTAAACTGTTATCTCCCGAAAAATAAAAAAAGTGGGATTTGCTGAGTCTCAAAACAATTAGACTGCTGATCTTTAAATTTTTCTGTGGTTTAGAATTAGATTAGGAAGTGCCAGGAACACAAACCTGTTGCTTTTTGAAGAAGTAAAACTACATCTCCTTCCAGTTAGTGTGATAGAGATCTTCAACAAAATAGATCTGTCACAGAAGAAACCACTTTTTAATGGATGTGGATGTTTATGGCATTCTAATTCTCTACTGATTGTTTCCATAGTTGATATATTTTTCAAGTTTTTGAAGCACCAAGTGAATTTATTAGGAACTTGGAGACTTTTGATAAACACTAATTTGATTTTTATATAATTTCAGTGAACAATAGTATCGAAAATTCTAATACTTATGGTGAGTCATAAATAGTCTTTAAATTACAGGAAAGTAGGAACTAGAAATCCAAAATTTATGGCAATCCTTTACTCTGAGTCCTCCCATCACTTAACTCAGGACAGAAATTTGAGTTTGTTACTGCTTTCTGCAACTTCCCAAGCAAAGACAAACAGAAATGTCGGGAAAGGACCTCAAGAGGCAGGTTGATCCACATTCATCCTCCAACCATGAATCAGTTCTCCCCAAGCTCTTCTTGACACATCTGTCTAAATTAGCCTATAAAGTCTTTCAATCCAAAGATTAAATTTCAGTACTAAAAAAGATAATACAAATTATTAATAATGAGTTTTTTTATAAACTCACTAAACCAGACTGAATTCCTAAGCATACTGGGTTCATGAATTTCCATTCACACTCTCAGTTTCTACAAGCTGACTGAAAAATCTTTTTCATTGAAGTGTAATGTAGTTAAAATATTCACTGATTCCATATTTTTTCTATACTCCATTTGGGTTTCATTTTAGCCTAACTTGCTGGCACTTTGAAAAATTCTTACAGATAAATCCAGATTTTATATCCTTTGTGTACACATGTACTGGGCCTCAAAAATCTGACCCTCAAATACAACACAGCAAGGTAACTGTGACTTTAATAAAAGAGTTAAAAGATTAAGATATATGTATCACCTTTATTTGGAATTTGAATGTGTCTTTACTGTATGTTTAGTTACTCTGGAGAAAGACATTGAATAGGCAAAACAAAACTCATTTTTCCAAGGGTTTGTCCACAAAGCTGCCATTTCCTCCAAACATAGATGTAGGAAAAGGTTTATCAATGGACAAGGAAAATAAAATTTCAAAACGTTTATTACAATACTTGTCAAAAATTGTCACCAGGGTTTCATTGAATATTTAGAGGCTGAGTGCTACTTTGTTTGCCCACCACTGTGATTTCCCCCTCCTGCATTATAATAGTCTCTGTTGCCTTGCCTTTTAGCTGCAGAGCTGCTGTGGCAGACAATCAAAGGGTATTTTTCAAACTGCTGAAAGGAAGAAATTATTCCAAGAAACCACATGGAAAAACAAAATAGATATAACTGGCTAGCACCAGTGCCATAAGGATCTCAAAAAATGCTTTAAAGACACTAATTATCAAAAGTTGGTAATGGCTAGGGAATACAGATTATTAAAACATATAAAATAAGAGACACAGAATCATATAACTATTATTATGAAATATCCATGCATACTTTGAGCCCTGCTTTAAAACAAATGTTCCCTGATACTTGCTCCATCATTATTTTGCTCAAGGTATTTTCCAGAATATTATATTATATTATATTATATTATATAATATTATATTATATTATATTATATTATATTATATTATATTATATTATATCATATCATATCATATCATATCATATTATATTATATTATGCCATACTGTCAACTAGGATAAATCAGTACCATCCCATCAGCTTCAAATGAGCTGCACCTGGTTTGAACCAGTAGAAAATCTAGCCAATTTTCTTCTTCATTTTACAAAAAAGGCCCTGCATGCAGCACAGCACTTGTGTTTGAACATGAAGAAAAAAAAACATTTCCAGTGTATGCACAGCAAGGAAAATTACTATCTTTTGGATTTTGTAGATTTAAGGGATATATGAGAAGATTAGGAACTCTCAGACCTTACTATATTACTTTGGAACCTGGATCAGATAGACATGATGAAGAGGTTTAGCAAGGTGCATATTAGAAAGTAGAGCAAGCTGCAACCATGCAATAAAAATTATAGCAGACAATACAATATAATGATTTTATGAAGTACTAAAAGCATCAAAAAGAGCTCATCTCAGGTTTTACGTACAAGTAAATTAATAACTTGGTCCCCAAGTACAGATGAGTTTTCTGTCTCCCTCTCTCCATTTTTTTCCCCCTTTCTTCCAGTCCATCAGTTTTGCCTTAAGATACGGTTCATAAAAATTTATATTGAAACTCTTTTATGATTCATTTAATGTTTCAAACAACCTGAACAATGACTTCAAAACTTCACAAAGTTTTAATTTTAATCCACTTCAAACTCATAACAAACACAATTTTTTTTTTAGTAGATGGGCATAGGACAAGAGAAATTGCTCTCCAGCATGGTGGAAAAGAGATCACGAGAACCAGACGGTTACATAAAAGTTGATTAAAAGCTGATGCTAAGTAAAGAGATCACCCTGCCCTACAACAAAGTGCTTCAGCCTGCCTTTCCATTGTCACAGATTTAAAAATATTTAAGATGATACACTGCCCTGGCAGGAGAATGCAATTACTAGGGAGTTCTACTAATTCAAGCCACCATATAAACAGAAAAAAATGACCTCTCTTCCCCAGGAACTAGAAGATGGGCTATCCCAGGAATGGAAAAGGCAAAAGTAAACTATGAAAATAATAACCTCAGGTATTGGCTTGCTGTTTCTCAGGAGCAGTGGCAAATAGCTGGCTTGAGAAGGGCATCCCACACAACCCAGTTTCCCCACAGGGCATACCAACAGTGATTGATTTCATTTTCAAGGATGCTGGCTAAGGTAGAGTCAGCTGTCAGACTAAGGCTCTGTGCTGCCTAGAGCACCGTGATTGAGACAGCAACATGTTTTTGATTAGTGATAGCCACAATTCAGTACAATCTTGGACCATATTAAAATCTATAATTACCAGATAAACAAAACAAGACAGAAACAAATCCAAAGCTACATTTCAAGTAACCTACTAGTTGATTAGATAACATTGATTGTAAAAGTGCTTGCTGTCAGATATGCTTGCTGTTGAAAGTTCTTTTTTTCCCTCTGTATCGAATAAAGAGATTATGAAGAACTGAAAAAAACAAAACAGAAACAAAAAGAAAAAAAAAACAACCAACCAAACAAAAAAAGAAGTGATGCTCAGTGATGCTCTGTGGACAGCAGACAGGATTCTGCTCTCTGCACTGTAGTCAGAGCATTACAGCAATTGGCAGTCTAAGCTTTTTGCTTCTCTGGACTACCTCCTGATAAGTATAAGTGCCATGAAAATTTGTCCTCCTATTCATCAACATTAAAGTCTCTCACCAACATGAGATAGCAAATAAAAATTACCTTTATTTTATCTATGACTTAAACATCCTAGATAGGCTCCAGCTGATGTTTGTTATTTGTATTCTGCTAGGTGTTGATGGTCCTATTTCATTCAATTAAAATCTAGGCAAAATAATGGAGGTACCTCAGAACTAATGTCTGATTTTTTTTCTATGCATATTCCTTCTTGCAAAGATAATTTCTTTTTTCTTGTCATGCAGATGTGTCATATTAAATATATCAAAGATACTCAGAACTTCATGATAAAGCTTTTACTTAGAATGCCCACATCTCTCAGACATTTTCTTTTTTAAAAAAAAATCCTTTCTGGAATTACAGTAAGGTAGCAAGGTTGAGCCTCTGACAAAAGCATTACGGAAAATTTGTGAGCAGCCCACTACTGCCAGTGAGTATTTACAGCTTTTTTCAATAAGAATCTCTAACTGGTCAATTTTCATTTAAAAAAAAAAAAAAATCAGTTATAAAGATAAAACATAAATGTAAGGTTTACCATACAGTTTGCTTCAGAATGTTGTACTATGCTATAATTTGTTAGAGGAAAATGTCACTGTCAACTGACGTCAATTTTCTCTTTGCTCAAAAGTAAAAGAAGACTTGAATGAATGGCTAAACTGGCAAGGCAATACTTGGCATGAAAATAAGTTTAAACAGATACAGCACAGGCACTGAATACCTCTATGACTATAAACTGACCCAGCAGGACTAAAAGAAATGTAGCTGATCGCTTGATCACCAGCTGTAATATCTCATCTTTTAAAGATCACAATAGAGAGATCAATCTATAAACATTGATTCAAGTGTTGAATCTACAATATATATATATGTATATATATGGAAGTTTAAAAAAAAGAAAAAATAGTAGAGAATCATATGAATTCTTTCAAGAACAAAGGCCTTATAAGATCCACAAGGTGCCAAATGGACACATTTTATAACAAATTCTAAAATGTAAGATAACTGATAATTTCTTTATTGCTAAAATTAACTGGCAAATAAGGTGGAAAGGAAGTTAAAATGAAAAAGATCATGTTCCACAATCACATGTCATAGGTTATACAAAACAATGAATCTTAGCCAACCAAAGAAAATTTTTCATTGAATAGTACTTGAAACAAAATAATTATTATTGGATGTCCAGAAATCATATGGAAATAACAATGAAGAGACAGTGAAGTCAGAACCTTGTTCTTTCCTGAAGGAAGGCTTGATGGAAAATTTGAGACCAACTTCTGGGGTTTAACAGTGCAGCTATAATTGTACTTGTAACAAGTGCTACTGTGAAACATCCAATGAACAAAAATCCTCATTACCAGATATTTTAATTTCAACTAAAAAAAAAAGCAAACAATTAAAAAATCAGTATCCTGTGTTTTGTCCAGTCTTCCATTCCTCACAATGGGATTCTTCCCACCAGTTTCCAGAATTTGTAGGAGGACTCAAAACCCCCCAATGGGTGTTTCTCAAAAAACCAAGACACACCTCCTTTTTTTTTTTTTTTTTATTGGAATTTTTAAAGTGTGATTTCCAGTAGCTTCTTTCTGCTACTTAACAGATTCTTCCTTCTTTCTGCCCAGACGGTGCAGCTCAGCCTTCCCAGTCAGCACTTGACAAGCTACTGCTCCTGTCCCCACACCTGGAACCCAAGCCAGATGCTCACACCACATCAACCTCTACTGAAGGCATATTGGAAAATGTCTGCCAGAGCCAGTTTTCTGTCTGCTTGAGCCCTTCATTGACAAAACCCTTCTCCTAACGAGCATGCAGGTTATTTCTGACACCAAAAGCAAATCTTTCTTCCTACAGCGGAAGTTGCAAAAACAGGAGCAAAACTCATTCCTTCTATATCAAGAATTGTATTTATGTCATGTGGAACACTGTTTTGAAATATCACAGGGGAGCTTCCCAGTTTCAGTCCTCAAAACTGTTATTTTCCAATGATGAAAGCACTTAGCTATTGCATCCAGATTAGCTGCAATGAAGTTACATAAAATGTACTTAAATATTTCCAGGATAGGCTATTTAAAACCATCCTCCTTTCCTTTTATAGTAATTTTGAAGTTACTGCTGTTCTATCTCTTGAAAGACAGATGTTTGACACTTGATGTTTAGTCAGGCTATCACAATGTCAGATGTTTTATTTACTAATGATATTTCCAATGTGTTCTTTTGTTGTGGCTACACGACATCTCCTGAAGGGCTGCAGTAAAGAAAATAAAGGTCTAGGTAGAGATGGGAACCTACCACAAGCCTCCTACATACGCTTGCTATAAACACATACAATGTTTTTTGAGAGGAGATGAACATTTGAGTGCATTTTTCCTAGCCAGCCACAAATTCCAGAGTTCTCAGAGAAGTGAGACTGAATTTATTAGATGAAAATGTCACTGTCAACTGACATCAGTTTTCAGTTTTTAAGAATACAACTTTTACCGTTTTTACAGTTTTTAAGACTATCGTCTCCAATGCTGTTTTTGCATGCTCTCCTTTGACACTAGTAAAACTAACAGAAATACTTTTAACAAGTGAAGTGCAACTCTGCCTAACATCATAAGCAGTTTTAGAGAGGTGTTGTTTGAGTTTCAGACTAAGGTTGGAGTTGACTGTCATTGCATTATATTGCATATGGATATCACATAGCGTAAATTTTTTTCCTTAATAGTCTGTGTGTTCTGGAAGCTAAGTCATAGGTGATTTACCCTCTAGTGAGTGTTGTTAGTGCAGCGTATTACACACTTGGCTAGCCCCAGTTCTTATTCATGGCTTCTTATTTTTATTTTCAAGGATTAGACTAAACCACACATATAGGGTAGGTAAGAATTTTTATTTTCTATCATACTTCTGTGCTTGGAGATATGCAATGAAGAAACACACATTTTTAAAAATGTCAAATTGCAAAAGCTTCACTTTTTTACATAGATATTCAATACTAAAGAGGAATATACAAGGCAGCGGAACTCTTTGAGTTTACATCTGTGTCATGCTTTATGTATTGGAGAAAAATTTGCAAGGGTGAAGATGAGGAATGGAGCTGTGAAATTCAATTACTATGCTTTGCAAAATTTAGGAATCTGTGCTGACTATCTGATAATACAAAATACAGTGACTATCTCATTTTCCTTTCTGCAAAACACATCAGTTTTTTTCCCTTCCTTAAATAATTCCTATTATTAAAAATAAAATCCTTCAGATTTTTTCATCCTCCAAGCAAATAGTAAATCTTTCTTCAAAACACATAAGAGATCTTAGAGAATATTTTTTCCAAAAATCTGAAAATCTTAAACTTACTTTTTCATTTTCACAGATAAAACCCCATCATTTCATGATAACTTTTTGGCTGATACGAGGTAAAAGAGGATGTGATTGGAACTGAAAGCTATCCAGTTTTATTTATCCCTGCTTCTCTGATTTAAAATGAAGCCTGGCTGCGTGCAGATGATAACTGTGAGCAAAGGTTGACATCAATTGGAGCTGTAGGACGAGCTGTCTCTGTGTGGGGGAAAATATCACCTTTTTTAAAAGATGCCAAGTGACACTGACAAAATAGACAAGGCAGTCCAGATCAATGACATAAAAATGGTTGTCATATAATGATTAGTGAACTGCTGCTCATAATAATCTCTTTCAATAGACTCCTCTGAGGATAATGCTTGATTATTTGAACACAGTATATTATTAATTACTGGTAGGCTGAATTTTACTGTCTAATTTGTATTTTTACAGTATGTGACATTTGAAAGCTTGAGGTAATTTTCAGTATCTTATTAGGTGTTTGAAATTCAGTTTGTACCTTTTGCTTCAAACAGCAGCCTTTTAATTTAGTGCCTCTTTAGCGGAGTGGGCTTGATATGGAATAATCATTAGGGCAGTAACCACATCTGTAGGAAGTCTCATGGGAAGGTGTCTATCAATTTTTCCCTTAAAAGAAAAAAGGTGTTAACAGTCATAAATCTACTTCAGTTCCTTTTTAGCTGCAAAACAGAGGAGATTTATTTGGCAGGAACCTGGGCTATCCTTAAAATCCTCTAACTATGGATGAATAAACCAGTTCAAGTAAAATACTAAAACAGTGATATATTGAGGATATATAGCCTTATACATCAAAAGAGCTTAAAGCATTTAACAAAAATTAATCTCATCTATGCATGGCTATCTTTCTCTCTTGACCCATTCATCTAGCATAGATCTAGTGTGTCATGATATTTGTACAGCACACAATTAGGACTTACTATTCACTCTTGAGATGAGGAATTATTATCACCTATCCTATTCAAAAGGCAAGAAAAGTATATAGAGAATTTCTAGATCTATGAAAATTAATTCAAGCTGGAACAAAACTTGAAAATCAAGTATTCTGCCTTAAGTGCTGTGTTGGATTCATCTGACCTCATTTCAGGTGTCTGCAGTAATTCATCCTCCTTTCATAAACAACAACAAGAGACATACTGTGCTTTGGGGAGCTTATCGGTATCTACTGACTAAAATGGTAGTCCTGAGGACCAGATCAAATGAGGTGTAAGGTGAATCTCTACTGCTGACTTGTTCATACCAGATAGGCCCCAAACAGAGTGATTATTGGCCCATTTTTAAGTTTCTGCTGAGGAACACTGGTTTATGACATTCACTCTTCAGTCTGTACCAGAACTGTCAGCGCCAAGAGCAAAAAGCCTGCTCTCTGGAAACCTGCATACTCAAGCAATTCAGTGTTTTACTCTGAATAATCTTTTTGATGTTTCTTGAATGCAAAACCCTGTAGCAGAACTACTGAAAGTCTCTTGCAACAAATCTGAAGTGGAGGATAAGTAACATAAGACTTGGTGATCCTCCTCTCCTTCTGCAGGTGCTCCAAGCTCATAGCCACAGCATAGATTATAATTTCTTGTTGTGTGAGATCACAGAATTCAGTAGTAATGGGATATATTCCCAGCTACAGCTGCTAGTAACACATAGTCACTTTATAGCTATCTATGTACTTACTACTAAACCATCATAGTGTCTTGAGTTTTCAAAGCTGGCTTTGCACTACATTACATCAAATGATAAGAAATCAAAAAGTTGTAAACATCTTTTCTTTCCTGAATTAAACAGTTACACATATTTCATTTATAACATATAATATATAATTATATATTCTATTTATAACTATTTAGAATCGCATCCAGCACAGATAATGAGTAGTTAGAATGTGAAATGCAGTCTGAGCTACAAAATTGTGAGGTAAAGAACAAGTGATATCTTTAGACTTTTTTCTCTAGAGTTTTTCTTTAGAATAACATTGTAAGTGCAATTGATACTACTCAAAAACAAGCTTCATCTCTTCTGATTTTATGTAAAAATAAACTATTAAATAAACAGAAAAAATTACCAGAGCAACTGTGCAAAATGAAAACTGAATTAATCATAATTCTTCATTTTCTTTTAGTTATCATCATGTCTTCCTTGTAGGCCATGATTCTCTCTTTCTGAAAACAGATTAGCTCTTTTTTAATTGGTTTGGGTCCAATGGGCTCAGATTGATTTGCTTCAGTTCCACTTTGAGGAATCACAATAATTTCCATTACCACTGAAATAATGCCTTTTAGTTCTGTTAATTAGAGGTGGGATTGGTAACACCCCTTACTACATACAATTTCCAGTGCTTCCTATTGAACCAGTGTTTAGTGAACAATGGATGGTAGCTGGGTATGAACATAATCAATTCACTTCACCTTATTAATAAAAACAATTTTCAGTTATGTGTATGTTAGCAAATTTTACTCATTTCCTCAAATGTTTTACCTTCTAGTAATTGTCCACATTTTCCTTGAACTGTTTTTTTGGTTTTTTTGCTTGTTTCTTTTTTTGGTTTTGGTTTTAATTTTTTTTTTTTAAGAACATTACCAGGACAGAAAAGGAGGCATTCTGACTTTGATAGTCAGAGTTGTTTGATCAAAGGTTATGTGTTCCACAACATCCCCATTCAGTACTGAGGAGAATCTTGCCCAAGGGGTCAGCTTACATGGACCCATCTAACAAAGACTTCTCATGCATTGCTAATGTTATAGCAGCTAGTAGGAAACCAAGGGCTAAACTGAGATTATAGAAAAATAAAGTATGGCTCTTAGCTTTCATGGGCTAATTAAGCCCATGAAACAAAGCGTGATCAAAATATTCAGTGCATGGTCACTTTCTTGGTGCCTGGCCTAAGATTATTGGCAATTGGTTCGAATAATGGTTTTTCATTTACCGTTTAGTTGATAGGAACTTAGGCGGGCCTAGAGTTCAAATGTTTAAAGCATACAGTCTGTGTGAAAGCTCAGAGTTTGATTTTGACCTTCTCATCTATGTTTTTCAGTTCTTCACCTCTAAAATATCTGAATAATTCTCCCTGTTTTTAAAGTGCACTTGTAAAACTGAATTATATAAGTACTTGTGAATCCCTCAGAAATCTGAAAAATCCCTATTGGAAAAATATGAACATTATATTAATTTTGTGTAGTTAAAACAGTGGATGACAAAGCAAGTCTGGCATAATGTTGGGGTCACTCTATCAAATAAAGAAGACAAAATAAAGCAGTATATACCATAAATAACATGTACCTTGTACATCCAGGGGAAAGTGTCCAGAAACAACAAGTGAGCATCTGATTACAGTTCATTTCATGTCATACACAACGGCCTGAAGTAGGATTGGGAAGCTTTTTTAATACCTCTTAACATTTCAGTTTATTTGACATCCTCTCTAATTTTTTTTCTTTAATATTTTTTGTGGATAACTATTTATATAACACCAAAGGTTGGAAAGTGAGCTTACAAAGAACAATCTAGTTCTCAGCTTTTTCAGATACTACTAATGAAGGCTGAGGTCACACAGCTTAATCCCTGCAAATTAAAGTCATGTTTCAGATGGGGATGAAAGACATTTAGATGATGTTCACATTCTTACCTTGTAACATTATGGCCTGCTATATATACTGAGGAAAGATATTTGTTTCTTTTAGTAGTGTCTGCCTAGACACAATGATTGTAGCTGACCATTTACATTGAATATTGGGCTTTTCCATGTGTTTGTGAGACAGCAAGTATATGCTTATGTCTGATGTTCCTCTTCTATACATTTGGATCCCTTTTGTCTTATTTCCTTTAAGTATTTTGTCTAACAATTTTGTTGACAAGTATGTTGAATGGGAAAAATTACATTAATATTAAGGAGCATTTAAAGAAGCATGTTTGAGATGGCAAACTACTTAGCAATACAGCTCAAATTCTAAAATTATACATCTTACACAACCAAGGAAAAAAAACCTTCTGTATGACATCTGTTGCCATTTAAATGTCTTTAATTTTGAGGGCCAAGTATGACAATAACCTGTTTAATCAGAGTTATTTGTAGAAACAATTCTGCAACTATCTCTGGAAAAAGTAAGAAATTACACAAAAATGTTAGCTCTCAATGGCAATCTTTACAAAAAAAGAGATTGGGATGTGGGGTATCTTGATACTACTACTTCTATATAATTCAACTCAGTAACCTTTTCTAGAAGTTTTTTTTGGAATAAAATAAAATAAAATAATCAAAAAAAAAAGACCTCAGTTTAAAGCTCAAAGTCCAGTGAAATTTACTAACAAGTTATCAACATCTCTTCACTAGTAAACAAATTATTTCCATGGTTTTTTCCAAAAGAAATGACAGTATGCAAATTTCTTAATATACCTCAAACACAAGCATGATATCCACATGTCAAGCAGTTAAAAGATGCTCAGTATGTCGGGGTCAGATTAATAGATACTAGAAAAGCTTCTGGAAAACATTCCTTCCAGAAATGTCCATTGTAAGAAACATCCACATTCAATGACTCTCCTCTGACTGCCCCCCAGCTGCCCTTTCCACCTCAGGACATTGCCTTCCAGCTGTAACTCAGGTCTGGGAAGGACCTATATCACAAGAGTAAGATGCTACAGCAATAGAGAAGTACATCTCAAAATCTGTAACCATGAAATCGTGGAGATCAGGAAATTAATGTGTGAATTACCTCACTCCATCTAGTATAACCTGCATCCTTGCCATGGCATGCACAAGTAGCAAAATTTGCTAGGAAGACTTAAAATGCCATTAGGGAAGAATGAAGGATGAAAACTGAGCTGAATTGTCCCACTGATGGACACAGAAAACAGCTTGGAATTATCTTATTTACTAGTGTAACTAGTGTAACTTGTTAACTGCACTGACTTTAGCTGTTGGTGTTTCTATGGTGATAGGAAAAGGCTGAAGATTTGAACAATCTGATAATAGACTCTGGACAGTTAAGAAGAAAACAAATAGGAATTTACATGTTAAAAAATGTGCCTTCTAAACTAACTGCTTAGGTTTTAAAAACTCTTAATTGGATTTATGATTCCAGTGCTAAATTGAAAAAGTTAATATGGTAACATTTACTGTTGTGGTTATTGATACCAAATCATGCTTTCTAAAAACAATTTATTCCTCCATGTAACATTATTATTACTATTATTAAATTCCAGTTTATTGGGACTTTTAAACTGTACTCACCACAAAATTAGCTAAAAAGTTATTTTAAAAACCAATGCTGAGTTTTTTGAATATCACTTTTGTTACTGCTGCTTTCTAAAACTGAAATGCATTTGTTGGAGTCCCAGAAATTTCTTTGCATTTTTGGGTTTCCATGACAATAGAATAAATTAGGACATTCTTAATCACAATTTATGAGAAGCTATAGGCAAATCTGAAAAGCTGTACTTAATATCATATTTCTATACAAACTGTTACCGTGAAGTCAATTATGGGAAATTATTAAACCTTTAAAAGCATTAAAATTGAAGTGATATAGGGAAGTAGATCAATGATAGGAAAAGAAAGAGCTAGTAGCATTTTTATGTACTTATTCAAAAGTGAATATTTATGTCTTAATCTTCAGAAGAATTAATCCAAATCTATCTTGGTAATAACTAGTTTGAATCTACTTAACACTGTAGCCAACTGATTTTTTTTCCAGTTTATGTGGACAAAGTTACCCACCTATTGATTCCTGTCCCAGCCAGCAAGCACTTCAGTGATATAAGGTCAAAGCCCTGGAGGACAGGAAATATAATTTTTAAATATGATATTCTTCCATCTTTCAGCATGCTTTCAGGCCTACAATACCATAAAGGAAAACGTGCACCCTGCTACAGGGAAGCTGTGGCTCAATTCTCTATCAAAGCAAGAAGGGGATTTAGAGGATATAGTCCTCTATAAGCAATACTAGATTTTTCAAATATTTTGTTTAATTTTTCTAGATGTGGAAATCATACTGTAACACTCACCTGGGGTGGGGAGGAATCATGGCTGTTGTGTCTGAAGAAAGAGGAGCTTTTAAACTTGCTTCTCAAGACATGCTTTCCCACTCAATATTTAGGATATCTCCAATTGACAGCTAGATCAGCTGTGCCTCCTACAGGTGAGTACTATGCTGTAGTGTCACACTTGCTTTTCTTGGCTCAGAGGACTAGTTAATAGTTGGTTGCTCTGAATCAGAATAGTTTCGAAATGAGAAAACTGAAAAATAATAAAGAACTCCCCATACATGGAGTTAGAGATATTAGAGATATTTCACAGAATCATCAGAATTGAAACAGACCTCTAGCGATGATCAAATCCCCACCCCCTGCTAAAGCAGGATTGCCCAGAGCACATCACAGAGGATTGTATCCAGGTGGGGCTTTAATGTCTCCAGAGAAGGAGACTCCACAACTTCTCTGGGCAGCCTGTTTCAGTGCCCTGTCACTTTTACAAGTAGAAGGTTTTTTTCGTGTTTCAGTTAAGCTCCCTCTGTTCCACTTTATGCCAATTGCCCCTTGTCCTATTGCTGGTCACTGCTGAAGAGTCTGGCTCCATCTTTCTTACACTTGCCCTTTAGATATTTATAGATATTGTTAAGGTCTCCTTTCACGCTTCTCTCCAGGCTACCATCTCAGCTCCCCCAACCTTTACTCCTAAGAGAGGTGCACCAGCCCCCCAGTCATCTTTCATGTTCTCTGTTGGACTCTCTCAAGCAGTTCTCTGTCTCTCTTGAAGTGGGAAGCTCAGAACTGAACAAAGTATTCCAGATGTGGCCTCACATATGGCAGAATAGAGGGGGAGGATGACCTCCCTCCACCTACTGGCCACGCTCTTTCTAATGCATCCCAGGATACCACTGGCCACAAGGGCATGATGCTGGCTCATGGTTAACTTATTGTCTACCAGGACTCCAAGATCCTTTTCCTCAGGGCTGTTTTCCAGCAGGTCAGCCCCTACCCTGTACCAATGCGTGGGGTTTTTCTACCCCAGGTTCAGGACCTTAAATTTGCCCTTGTTGAACCTCATTAGGTTCCTCTCAGCCCAATACTCCAGTCTGTCCAGGTTATGCTAGATGGCAGCACAGCCCAGGTCACGGATGAATAAGTTAAAAAGATGGGACCTAGTACTGACCCCTGAGAACACTGCTGGCTACAGGCCTCCAACTTAACCCTGAACTATTGATCATGACCCTTTGAGCTTTGTCACTTGACCAGCTCTCAATCCATGTCACTGTCCTCTCATCTAACCTACATTTCCTGAGTTTCTTGATGAGAATGTTATGAGAGACAGTGTTAAACGCCTTGCTGAAGTCAAAGTAGATTACAACTGCTGCTCTGTCCTCATCTAATCATCCAGTTATGACATCACAGAAGGCTATCAGATTGGTCAAGCATGATTTCCCCTTGGTGAATCCATCTTGATCACTCCCAGTAACTTTCTTCCACATGTTTAGAGATGACATCCAGAACAATTTGTTTCCTTTCCAGGAAAGAAAGTCACACAAACTTACATGTAGTTTCCTGGGTCATCCTTCTTGCCCTTTTTGAAGACTGGAGTGATATTGGCCATCATCCAGTTCTCAGGAACCTCTCCTGTTTTTCATTACCTTTCAATGACAGAGACTTAGCAATAACATCTGCCAGTTCTCTGAGCACTTGTGAATGCATCCCCTTGGTGCCCATGGATTTGTGGACAGTCCACTAAAAAATGAAGCATTATAACTGTAGCTCTGTGTAAAACTAGTGGCTTTAGAGAAGAGCAGTTATATTGTAATCAGATCCTGTGCTTTTCAGAGAGGAAGAAAGGACACAAGACTACTGAGACAGAAAATGGTACAAAAAATATTTCCATGCACACCACTTGTAAATAATACATTTTGAAGAAAAATATTTACTTTCTCATGATGGTGTTCTCATTCTTTTGATACTACATGCACTTATGCAATTTACAGAGTAATTTTATAGTTGTTGGTAGAAATGAGAGAAATCTGATGAGGAAAAAAGAATATCAAGAATCTTCCCAAAACTCAATCCAAATTCTGAACATCATCTAACCATTTACAAAATTCTGATTTTATACATATAAATTGCATGTAAGTGTTACCTTTCGACCTGAACCTGATGACTCACCTGTTAGCTTGATCAGATGTCCTGCTGAATGAATGGTATACAATTATTCTGGTTTTGTTGGGTTTTTTTCAACTGTAACTTTGCTAAATATACATCGTGAAAACATTTGTGAAGCAATGTTTCATTTAATGGGAAAAAGAAAGAACTAAATATGAGACCTGGGATTTTCCTTTTGGGGTGATAATCCTCTACCATCTTTTTCTCCCTTTACTTCTTTGTTGGAAGAAACAGACAGAGAATTTTTACAGCTATCATCCCAAATCTGATAGCTTCATTCAGAGGTCAGTGGCTGGTTTGAAGTCTGTGAGCCACATGAATAGAAACTGCTTTGGTCTTTAGTAATATGGTACATACCATGAAAGTTTCCTGGGCTGAGGGAGTGACATCAGAGAAACCCTTTCTCCTTTCTTTCTCCTTTATTTCCTTCTAAGATGACCTCACAAGCAAATATGAAATTGAATAGTGTAGCAAACTGGATATGCATGGGGAATGAGCATCAGGAACCTTACCCACAGACTTCCTCTGTTGGGTTTTTTTTTAAACTGAGAACCAACAAGAATCTCAGAAAGGAATTTCCTATTTAAAGGCTTAAAATATTAAATCCATAGCAAGAACTAAGACAGGTAAGTAAGGTGCTTATCCAATGGTATTTTTACACATCTGGAACAGTTGAAGAAGAAACAATGTTGGCATCTCCTTCTTCATCTTGATCTGGTGGCCCAGGAAGATTACACCTGCATAACCTTGCAAGATTTGGGTTTCACCAGGCCTCACTAACCTTAACAGCAATCATGTGTTCACTTCCATCAGTAAACAGCTTTGAAGAATTCCCATTTATGTGAGTAGCCCGTAGCTTGCCTGAAAGCTGAGCACACAGAGATCAGCCTGCTTGATGTGACTGGCCACCTTTGTTAGCAATCCTGCCAGTTGGAATTTGAGAGTACCTGCCTAGAATTATGAGCTGTTGGAAGATTATTTTAGCATGCATTTTTCAGGGGACTTTTATGAAGTCATCCAAAGAGGAAACTATTAACTCATTAGCAACAGTGACTGCACTACTCAGGGCAACATCAAGGATTTCTTCTTCCCCAACAGCCTGGTGAAGATAGCCATGTGGAACTTGAAAGCCTCCTCTACTTCTTCAAGCAGGCTTTCATTTTTCTTTTGTGCAGCATGTCCTTAGTATTTGGTATTATAAATGATCATCCTGTGACCACCCCTCCACTCGGCAGAGCTCTCATGTAGCCCTGCAGAGCTCTGGCACCACCACCATCCACAGAGTACCTCTTTTCCTGACCTGCAGCCCGCAGAGATTACAGAAGAACATTATTTCCCTGTGCAGCTCCTTCACCTTTCACTGCAACCATTTCCTACACAGACACAGAATTTATATAAAAGGCTTTCCTCAGCTTTCATCAAATCTAGGTTGCAGGCCTATTTCGTAACATTAATTCTCTCCCTCACCAACCGCCACATCAATTCAGTACTTTATAAACTATTTCAGGGATCCGATTTATCAGGCCTGACAGAGCTTCACACTGAAATAAACAGCACTGCCTCTGCCGAGCTCGCTCAGTGGCTCCTATTTATCATTATTTAATTCAAGGGCCTAAGATTCTCTGACATTATTAATAGTAAGATGAATCACTGGAAAACTACAGAATCTGTGACCAACGAGGCTGAAATAATCCATTTTGGTGAAAATGTCTACGTGGAATTGCATTCCCTGATGGGTAGATGCTCTGTCATTAGCGACTCCATATGCATGGGTGGTAAGGAACTGAAGCATGAAGTCCCCAGAGAGTGGGATACTTCAACTGCCATTCTCTTCCCAACACTTAACACCAAAGCAGAAAATAAGGGAATACAGCACAGCTCTAATGCCTCTGTCAGTTGAATTTAAATGTACTAATTTAATTCTTTTTGTACTTGATTAACTTTAACTTGTCTGGGGTTGAACTTTTGTGTTAACTGGACCTGCAAATTCATTAGTTCATTATGAGGACTGTATTACTTAGCCACCTTGATGAGAGATAATCAGTTGCCTGGAATGTATATGAGTACTTGCTGCCTCAATTTGGCACCTCATTAATGATATTTTTCTATTTGGTTTAAAGGAAAGAGATTACACTGGGAGTTTTTCCAGAGCCTGCCATTTTATTTATGAACGGAAGACATATTCAACAGCTATAAAACACAGTAAAAATTTGGGGATTGCAGAATCTCTTCAATTTTCTGTCATGAGCATTCAAGAGACAAATGGTAGCTGGGGAGGCAGATCCTGAGCTCTTTCCTAGAGTGGCAGAGCACTGTTGACTTACCTCTCCAACAGAGGTGACCAGAAAACTTTGATAAACAGGGGTGTTGAATAACTGAAGATATTTTGTAAAATTCCTTTTTAAAGAAGGATATTAAAAATAAATAACAAATTAAATATAAAAAGATCTATAGTTCCAGAGTGTAAATTCACTCATTGCTGTTTTGTTATTCATTGGCATTACCTTGAACTTAAGCATTTTACTTCCTTATTAGTTTCTGGACAGAAGTTGTAATTATTGGGAAAAAAAATAAAGAAACAAATGAACCAAAACAAACAAACAAAACAATAAAAAGCCCCACAAAACAAAACAAACAAACAAACAAAACCTGAAACAAAAAACAGGACAAAGAACCAAGCAGATGCAAGATTCCCCTTTGAAGAATTTCTGCAACAGTTCTTGTCAGGAGATTGCCTCCTAAAAAATTAATCAGTCATCCAAGTTAGAACACCCAGACATGAAATGCACCCTCATACTTCCCCAGAATCTGTCTTTGGGCAAAAGACTGCATAAATGATATCACTAGTTTGGCTTTCTCTATTTTGCACAATAGTATAACCCCAACACTGTGACATCCTCAAGCACCATCCTGCCACACCCAGAGTTCACAGTTTCTTTCAGCATCATGTTATGAAAACACCACTCCTGAAGGATGCAGCACAGCTTGCCATTATTTCAGACATTTTGAACTACAAATATACCAATGCAACTATCACATTTTAGGACCAGCATATGACAGTGGGGGAGAGCAATGCCATGCAACATATAGCATAGATAATGCCAGCCTACTTGAGAGAATTATCCTTTAGCATTATGGTCACCCTATGACACTTGCTCTTGTCTCTTGGAAGCAATGATTGCTTCCTGAGTCTTTTTATTTTGCAATATAGGAGTACCCTAACAGACTATGCTTTGTACTCTTTTCCCATCAGGTTAAAAGAGAAATAAAGTCCTGGACTTTTGTATGTCTCAGGACAGATGGCCACAGTTTTATGTAATGTTGTCCAAATGTCTCATCTGTGAAATATGCTCTGTTGCCAGGCCAGGCTCTATCAGTAAAATACTGAAAGGGCTATATAGCTTAATTATGTAACTTCACAGACAGAAAGTTCAGCAATATCTAGACCTATGATTCTGTATTATCATGGAGAAACCTAGGGAGTCTTAATGAAAAAAGATTAGAGGCTTGGTAATTTCATTAATATATAAAGCTAGGCTTTGAGGATGTTTTAGGTTCTCATGCAATGATTATAGTTACTTCAAGTGGCAAAAGCTTTTAGTATTCAATCATCTTCATGAAGTAGAATTAAATGTGCTGCTGGGGTCCCCTGTGATCTCAAAAATCTTGTAAAGGAGAATTTCATAAAATCATAGAATAGTTCAGGTTGGGAAAGACATTTAAAGGTCACCTATTCCAACCCCCCTGCAGTGAACAGTTACATCTTCAACTAGATCCGGTTGTTCAGAGCCCCATATAACCTTGTCTTGAATGTTTATAGGGACAGGACACCTACCATCTCTCTGGAGAACCTGTTCCAGTGCTCTACCATTGTTTAAAAAAATCTTATCCTAATATTGAGTCTAAATCTACTTTCATTTAGTCTAAAACCATTATCCCTTGTCCTATCAAATTTCTCTGCAAAGGTTTGATTCCACACTCTGCAGTTCACTATCACTTATTTGGTGTCTGCCTAGTCTAGGGATGAATCACACTGACTCCAGCTACCTTCCATCCTTCCACAATTTACTCCAGTCTGAGTTTCCTCAGCAGCAGTGTCAGACACACAAAGGTGCACCAAGCTGTAAAAGCAGAGCAAGACAAGGCAGAATCTACACACAGCACACCTCTGTGTATAAATCAACAGGTCACAAAGTCACAGTTTATGATTCTGTAACAGATCTGAAGTAGGATGGAATATATTTATGACTTGGATTTTCATGTAGTGTCGCTATCATCATCTCAAAGAGACACAAATTCTTCATATTAAAAAATTGTATGCAGTGAATACACTTTTTGTGCACTATAGAATACAGTCAAAGAACCCCACTTTGATTTCTCATACATAGGAGAATTATTATGCTAATAATGTGTAAAACAGGGACTTTTGGCTTCAATTATAATCTACTGAATTCCCAGAAGTATAGTTGAAGATCCACATTCTGCCTAATTTTAACCAACCGGTTCATTAATACTTCTGAGACTTGCATGCAAACTATGGAGACTTTTAGAATTTCTGTTATCACCAATTAGGCTAATCCCTGTCTCGTGCTGTGGAGCATTTGAAATGTGTACATTAGGGGTAACTGCATGAACAGTTTAAGGTGAGTCTATTACTGTTAGTGTGGCATCTCTGTGAATGTCTCAGTGAACATAATTGCAGCTATGACTATTTTTAAAATTCTCTCACTATTTAATTAGGGGTGAGATTTTAACCTTCTCTTGTATTTTTTCTCCTAATGAACACATGGTTATCTCCCTAAAATGCGAGGAGGGAAGGGGTTGTGCAAAGCTCCAGAGAGGATGCCTGCAGTAGGAATTAAAAGCAGCCATAACTACAGTGCATGAAATTGTTCAGGTTTTGTCACTATTCTCTCTTGCTGTTATTCAGGTGACACCATAAAATTAGGTAGGAAAGGCTGAATTCTGAATGATTGTTTACAATGTTCTATGTTCAGGCAATGGCATTCAGTTTGACATATTGCAGTTTTCTTTATTCACTAAAAAGGTGGGGAAAAAAGGTTTTCTTGGAAAGTATCATGGGGTCTGGTTTGATCTGTCATGATCCTGTTCATGTGCATGTGAATCACTGTGATCTCAGAGAAAGAAGAGACATTTACTCCTTTAGGTCTTTTTCTGCTGTATGAGCAAAAATCTTTGTGTCTTCTTTGCAATGTTTGGCTAATATCACAAAATATCCAAGATCTACCTTGTACCAGAAGAAGCAAAATGGCTGTAATGTTGTCAATAGCCAAAGCTGATTCACCATCAGTTCCCATCATCAGTGCTTGTTCTGCCTTCTTTCCTGAATTGATCATGGGCTCAGGGAAGCAGTTTGTCTTCCTTGGGATGGCTGAAGACATGGGGAAAAGTGGTTCCCAGCACAAAAACTCTGCTCTCTGTAGCTGGTTGACCTTCAGCTCAGCCCAGTGACTGCCTTTGTGTCTTTATATCATTATGGAATAACTGATCTGTTCTTTTAGTGGTTCCCAGACTACACTTGCTGTGAGAAATCAGTGATTTAAATGAAGTCTAAAACCACTAAGTCCAAGTAAGTGACTTTTCAGCTCCAGGCCATTGATATCAATAGGATATTTGTGAGATGCATTTCATCCTTGCATTTATTCTTCTTTCTATGTAAAACAATTTAGAATGGCTTTCCTTTCCTGCCTGGATGGCAATACAAGGAAGCCTTCTATTTGTTTCATTGGATCCAAGTTTATTATTGTAGGGTATTATTATGACACCTTTACTCACACAAAACTTGATTCCACACTTTAGATGAAAGGATGAAAGGATTACAATCATAATAGTAATACTGAGACTAAATAATAGGAAAAACTGCAGCCTACTGGCAAGACAGGGCTTGGGACAGATTGCATTAATCCATACTGGCTATGTCACATCCATGTCACATTTTATATTTGAATATCATCAGCATCCACCATCATTTCAGCAGCAAAATTCCTGAGTGCAGGAAAATAAACATAAATTATGGATAATACATATGCACTAGGTTGTTCTTTGTTAAGATTACATGAATGTTTACTGTCCCTTCTGCCTTTCCAGCAGGTGCTGTCTGTCACTCCCCTCTTCACTCCAGGTCCTGGTCATTTGAGAGCCCACACTGTACCATCTCAGCTTAATTTTGGCTGGCAGGATGGTCATACAACATCCTCAAGCCAGGACAATCTTCCAACATGATCCCAGCTGGCACCTGAGTTGCAGGCTGGTAAGGAAGGTATCTTTATACATGAGAGAGTAAAATCTATCTTATTCACATTAGAGACCAATTTTTCCTCTACAGTGCTCCACAAAGGTGAGACTCACCCACAGTACCCCTATTTCCGTAAGGTGCTAGTCTACTTAGCATAGAAAAATCCCATGAAAACACACTCACTGGAACCTTACATTTAGAGGCACAGACCAATTCCAAAATATTAATAAAAACTCAGATCTGCAGCCTTGCACTTTTCTTCAAGTAGAGTTGTTCTTTAATTTTTTCTTTCCTACAGATCTCAGGTTCTAGGTCATTCTAGGGACAGCTTCATTGCCAACTGTTTGCCCCTTTAACTTCTAAGTAGCCAATATCTTGTTTCTAATTGTGCTGACAATCTCTTGCACACCTCTGTGCCACTGTTTGTTCAAATTAGGGTGATGAAAGGATAGGTGCAGATAGTGATCTTGGACATGCACATGTCTACCCCAGAATCAAAATTATTTATCACGAAGCTTCTAAATAATCGCCTTTTTTCTTTTTTCTATATATATATCTATAACTTTAGCTATGAACTCTTTAACTGCACTGCTTTTATCTGAGATAGAGTTAATTTTCTTCATAGACACTCTTAAAGAGATATGGTTTGGATTTGTGACCAAAATAGTGTTGATAACAGGGATGTTTTAGCTGTTGCTGAGCAGTAGTTGCAGAGCATCAAAGGCTTTTCTGTCTCCCACACTGCCCCACCAGTATAAGAGTCTGGGAGAGGACACAGCTAGGACAGCTGACCCCAGCTGACCAAAGGGAAATTCTGGGTTTTTTTCTGAGAAAATATTAAAAGAATTGTCCTGTGGTATCTTTAAAATAACTGTATGAGTCAATCATCTGATGAATGGGAATATAAATGAGAGCAAACTATTAGAACAAGATGAGGGGGAATGAGACTCTGGAACAGGTTGCCCAAAGCAGTGATGGATGCTCCCTTCTTGGAAGTATTTAAGAGTATACTGGATGGGACTTTGAGCAACCTGGTCTAGTGGGAGGTGTCCCCTGCCCATGCAGGCATGTTGGAACTGGATAATCTTTAAGATCCATTCCAACCCAAACCCATTCTGTGAGTCTATGAAAGTGAACTGCATAAAAATTCTTTTTAACTTTTCAAACCAGTTTACATTTTTTAAAATAATTCAGCCAGCAGCAGACACATGCAAAATTCCCCCTGCAGGACTCAAGCTGGTTGTCCCTGTCAGATGGAAAATATACTGCAGGCAAAGTGGGAAAAGTATTTCAGTGAAAGTCAGAAACTATTAAAAGCCACTTCAGTTGTGATTTGGAATAAAAAGGAGAACTGTACAGAAAATAAGTCTCATGTAGGTTTTGACATTTCTAGAGAAGTCAAAGAGCCAAGATAAAAAAGTTTGTCTTGGAAAGTCACTTTGGATAAACAATGGAATTCACAGAATCACAAAATGGTTAATTTCACCAAGGACTTCTGGAGATAATGTACCTTAACTTCCTGCTTTGCACAGAGCCAGGTTGCTCATGTCCAGTTGGATTTTGAGTCATTCCAACAACAGATACTCCTTGTAGGTGTAAGCATATATACACACGCAAAAAAAGTACATTTGTTTTACATATTTTATACATTCTAAAAATCCAAATAAAGCTAGAATAGAGTGACATAAATTCTGGTCTGCCTGGAAGTTAAAGTTTGACATATTAGCAACTACGTTATTAATTATTATTTATTGGCTATTTATTAGTTATAAGGCTAATGAAGATCAGAAAATACATAACTAACATAAAATATTTCCTCTCACTAAAATCTAGAAAAGACTGTGAGTTGTTTAAAGGAATCCTACATAGGCAGGTGAGTCGGCATCATAATGGGAGATAAATTCACTGTTGTGAAATGCATAGCAACACTCTTTAGATAAAATGATTTGAAAGTACTGTTGCTGAATCACAGATGAACTGTAAAAACTTAAAGGGGTGAACAGAAAAGAATGGAAACAGGATACAAAATAATATTAAATGTATTATTTTCTCAGCACAGAAAAGGGTGATGAACTCTTCCTTAGAATTCTCTCTTCAGCTGCAGTCATTCTATCATGAAAATAGCCCATGAGTATTAAAAGTACTTGAAAAAGGAAAATGGGAGGTGACATGGAGAGATTTCTGTGTAATCTCACAGAAACAAAAACTATCTAACTTTCATTGCGATACAACAAAGATATGACAATGAAACACAACAAACTGTTTTTAAAATGCTTTTATTTACATAGTTATTTTGTGAAATGCATTCCTAAGTATTATGGAATTCCAAAATTTTATAAAGTTGGAAAAGGGTTTAAGATCAAGTCCTCCAGCATGACTGTTACTCAGATTTTGAAACTGCGAAAGCACTGCAGTGCAACTCCTGGTATTTGTCATCTTGTTTAAAAAAAGCTATTCCTTGGGATTTTTTCATTCAGGGGGAAGAAGAATAGAAAAAAAAATCAGGAAAATTCAAATAATTTTTCCAGGAAGTGAGCTTGTTGAGTCACCAGACTAGGTTCCAGGCCCCAAGCTAAATGTAAGTATTCTGTACCGGGATTATGTGAGAGCTGATGTTGGGAGTCTTTGTTGGGAGGTAAGGGGCTTCCTCATGGCCTAGTATTCACAACATCTGTTTTCCTCAGATTCTCTCATTATGCTGAAGATAGAAGTCTTAAAATAAGCTTGAATAAGTCTGTTCTGAATTAATTCTTATGAATGAAAATTAAAGACAGAAAAATAAAAGAAGGCAGATTGGGCCACTAAGGCTTTCCCTCAGAGGAGCCCTATCATGTACAATGCCAGTACTGTACAGAACAAAGTTAGAGAGAAATCTCTTGTTCACAGCTCTGGCTTTTTTATCTTCTGGACAGCTACCTTAAACATGGGACAAATATCACAGAAAGGACTGATATCTAATTATGCAATAAATAGGAGGCAGTGTGAGGGTTGCATCTGTTCTCCCTTCACAGATACGGAGAATGCTTGGGTTTCCCTAAATTTCCCATAAGCATTATGCAGAAGAGACTCCTCTGAAACAGTGATGGGAGAAATCTGTTGTTCTCGCTTCACAGGAGATATTCCTTGAGGAAAAATATGCAGTGAATGGGAAACAGTAAAACTGTTCCAGGCAAAAAAGCATAACTAAAGGGGAATTCTTCTCATCTCTTCCTGTTGATTTTCATCAAGGAGAGAGAACACTCCACATGTTTCAATTTACCACGCAGCTGACTAGTTGCTTTTCATGAGTAAATTTTCTTCAAAAAGATCCCTTTCCATTTTATATTCATATCCCTGGGGAGTTTTTGTATCTGGGAGGAAGAAGGTGGTGTTCAGGAGCTTCCTTACCAGTGTCATATCTCTAATTCTTCTCTGCTACTTGGATATCCACCTTCAAAAAAGTGCCAGTAGGCAAGAAGCCAGTAAACTGAAAAAGGAAGATGAACAAAAATTAGGGAGAAAATAGAATTTGAGTAATCACCCAGACATTTTGCCACATTTCCATCCTGATTGATCCCAGGATATCCTCATTTGACTGTTTTTGGACTCTTGTGTGTCAGCAAGAGAAAATCAGAGGTTCAAGTATATCAAATACACTTGGCTTTGCTTTCCATTGTAGTATTATCATATTGGTGATAATTTAAATAATTGCAGAGTACTTAAAACAGTACTAAGTATTTTTAAAAATTAGCATTTCAATGAACATCACTTTTATTTTCTCATGTTTCCCAATAAGGAGGCCTAGGATGTTAAGCAATGCAGGAAAAAATTCAGATTATGTTTTCTGATCAAGTCTGAAAACATAAACTGGTCTCCTCTGAGCTTCTGGTTCTGCATATAGTAGGATTATGGCAAAGCAATTCATACTGCTCTACCTTTAATCTATATCAACAGGAGGCCCAATTTAGTTTGTCTAGGGCTGGTACATATAGAGCCAGATAGATGCAACCTGTGAGAGGCAAGCAAAATAAGAGGGAAAAAAAAGGAAAAAAGGAAAGTGTGTGTGTGAGAATTTCTATGTTTTGGAACGGGACACTTTTGAGTGCTTTCATGATGCTGTGTTGTGTCTTCAGACTCCAAAAGGCCATACATATTTTTACACTAATAAAGCAATGACCATGAGAAAAAAAAAATATGTTTTTTAATTTATTAATTTAAAACATTACCATGCTTCTTAGCCTGAAAACATCTTTTTTGTACTGCAGAAACTTTTTACCAAAAATTATTTTTGTGTAGTTTTATTTTTTATACTTGCATCATAGAATTAAGAGATGCTGACTTCTTACATTTTATTACAGAATCTTACATAATAATCTTTAAAACTTTTAGTTTAATTGAAAGAAAAAAAAAAAAAGAAACATTACAATACTTTCCAGGAGGTCTTGGTTTATTTGTTATTCTCTGTTGTTCTTGCACATTAAAGCAAGTAGGCATTTGCTAGCAAATCTGGTTAACAGCATAGAGGCAGTTTTCTATTTCATCTCTTCTTACTGGGACATCTCTGAGTGCTATGCCCTCACTAGCTTCATAATGACTTTACTAGACCCATGAACACTTATACTGCTTGTCTGGAAGTAATAGGGAGCCAAAACCATGGCTCTTTTCCCAAAATGCATCCCATTGTATCTGTAAGCTACTTCTTTGCAGTTGCTTTTTTGTTTGCTGTTCGTTTTATTTTTTTCAGGGAGGTTGTTTGGCTGTTGGGTTGGGTTGGGTTGGGTTGGGTTTTTGTTCTTTATTTTGGGGACTGGGGGGTTGGGGTTTTTTTGTAGTAGAATAAGAATATAGTGCAGTAACATTGTCAAGTATGTTTTTTCTGTGGTCTGAATACTGGAGCTTGCTTTGGTGCCATAGAGTACATTGGGTTTATGTTGTAAGGTTTTAGTAGCAGGAGGTGTTGCAGAGGTGACCTCTGCTAGAAAATGCCAGAAGCTGCTCCCATCAGACACAGACAGCTTCAGCCTGTTCCAAAATGTACTTTACGCTGCCTAAAGCTGGGCACATCAGGGGAGCTGGTGGCATATCTGTGCTAACATATTTAAGAGAGGGTGAAAAATGCTGCACAGCAGCTGGTGAGAGAGGAGTGAGAGAAACAGATGTCAAGGTCAGTGAAGAAGTAGGGGAGGCAAACCTCCAGGCATCAGAGAAAAGACTCCCCATGGCCCATGGAGAGCACCATGGTGACACAAGTTGTCCCCTGCAGCCCACTGAGGACCACGGTGGAGCAGTTATCCACACTACAGCCCATGGAGAACCTCAACCTGCAGCAGAGGTGGATGTGCCCTAAAGTAGGGTGCAGCCCTTGGAGAGCCCATGCAGGCTCCTGGCAGAAGCTGAGGTTAGTTAGAGAAGTCCATGCTGGAGCAGGTTTTCTGTCAGAAAGAGTGGTCCATAGGGGACCCATGCTGGAGGAGTTTGTTTCTGAAGGACCGCAACTCACAGAAGGGGCCCTTGCTGGAACAGATCTCAAACAGCAAACCCATGGGAAGGACCCACACTGGAGGACTGTATTCCATGGGAGGAACCCCAAGAGACAACATAACCAAGGCTTTATGTCAGACACTTGATAGGTGGAATCCAGATTATCAATGCCACGTCTGTAAAGTGCCACAGATGTCTCCACTCACCCTTTCTTCCTTGGAAAGATTACTTGGTCATATCTATGGATGTTGGATCCCAGTGGTGGGATCAGAATTTACTCAAAAGCAGCAATATTGATCAAATTATACAAATCAGAAAAATATTATATTTTTTTCTTTCCTGATGGTGTCAGATTTAATTTTCTGAGTCTCTGTGGTGGGAACCACTGCAAGTACCACAAGTAAGACTTTGTCCACAAACCACAAAGTATATTTGCATCATTACAGGAAAACAAAAATGGACATCTGTGTCACAGTCCTTCCATTTCCCTTTTCCAATTTACTCAGTCTCTTTTCATGTGCAACCTGAGCTGATTTAAAGGTGAGCATTTTGTTCATTGTGGGTAGGTCTGTGGAAGTAACCATGCCTCACTGCTCTTGATGCTCTTTAGAGGTTGTAATTGCTTGCCTGGGTGCTTAGACATTTGGAACAGAGAATTCTACCCAGCACTTTTCCAGTACTGAACAAGCTAAGTTGGTCTGACCCAAATTGCCACTCAGCAATCTATCTTTTTAGCACCTTCATAAGGGATCTCTAATCTTTGACAGGAGATTGAATTAATTTTCTGAAATATGTGACCATACTTAACAACCTTTCCAGCTCATGTGCTTTCTGGTTTGGAGCCAAGATTTACATAATTATTTCTATTTTTGAGCTGTCAGGACTGACACTTTTCCCAAATGCCTACGTTTAGCCATTTTTAGCTTACACTTACCCTAACTGAAGTACAGTCCTTCATCTCTAGCTTTTTAAATACTTGATGGATTTTTTTCTTCTGGGATTGCAAAATATAATTCTATCTAGATAGGCTAGCAGTCCACTGAGACCTTTAAAAGACTCTGCTCTGATTATATCAAACATGTCTAGGGATTTTTAATGCTCTTTTTGATGTAAGGCAATTTCAAGAATTACAACAAATAAGTAATGGAATTTAGAACTACCTTTTCTCTAACCAAAATTGTCAGAAATATTAAAATTATTACTGTTTGAAAACTGCCAAGTGAATATTGGGAAAATTTAATTTGCCTTCTTTCCTCTCTATTTTTCATTCTTTTATTTTTTAAGGTCGTATCTGGAGAGTGTAAGTAGGCAACTCCTTGTTGCTGCCTTTCAAAAAGCATGCATGCATGTGCTATATCTGACTCTTTCAACTTGCTGTCATTCATAATATAATTATAATTTAAGTAGAGAGGATTAAATGTCAAGGGGAAAGTTCTAACATGAAATAGATTATGCATAAAAAAACAGAATACACAAGACAGTCCTCAACAGCCCATGTCAAAGGACACAGAAAACTGGTGGCTGCCATTGTTTTGCATCTGTCACTGGTTGTAAAGTCACATTGAGCAATATCCATACTACTTAACATCCTGGTAGCTTATGGCAGATATTTGGATCCAGTACAGTTCTGAAGCATTTAGGATTACATATTTCCCTAGTATAGTAGTATTTAATATTTTCAGCAGTTGTCTGTTAGTGTTGCAAAAAATAAAAAAAATACAGGAAAACTTTGTATCTTTGTTGCTTTTTCTTTGGATGCAATTTCTACCTAAAATAGTTTCACTTTTAAGAATATCCTTTCACTGGTGGGCTTTATTTTAGGATGGAAGACAGTAATATCCAGTCTATGAGATGTCTTTCATCTTTTAATCCAAAAAGCACTACATTTTTCAAGAGATCCTGCTCCTGGAAGACTGAGTCATAACAGTTATACAAAAGAAGTCTGAACTGAGGTCCCGCAGATAACTATAGGAAAAAATTCTGACATTCTGGTTATATTTGGTAATCAATTTCTTTTTAATATAAGTCAGTCTATGACATAATTTTATACTTTCCTATAGATGCAATGTATTTGGTCAAGTATGCATGACATTCATTTTCCTTTCAAATTTCAGGAACAAAAATTCTAATGAGACAAATTACTCTGTAAATCTCCTTTGCATGGGGGAATCGAGCCAGATGCCAGAAAGCACTGGGGGGGAAATTAACATTAAGATGCTATGAGAGCACTTTAAATTGCTATAATCTCCAGGGGCTGCAAAAAGGAATTAAACACTCTTCTCAGTTCTGTTCTTTCTCAGTCTTCAACTCTAGCTGCATAGCTCTGTGGTAAATAGCACTGTATGTTAGGAAAAAAAAATGAATATATAACCCAGCAACAACAACCAAAAACCTCTGAGCTGGGAGATAGATATGGTCTTCAGTCTTAGCACTGGCTCTACCTCTGCCACTGCCAAACGTGGATAATGAAAAAGGCTGATTAAAAAAAAAAAAAAAAAAGTGATAGAGAAGTCTATAATGCAAAACAGAACCATGTCATTAAATAGGACATTGGCAGTACATCGTTACACAAAAACTGGCAGTGTTCTTTCAGTTTGGATAAAGAATGTATACTCATGGACTGTATTATTAAATTGATAAGAGCCTTCTAGCAAATTACTTATTTCTGCATCTATTTTGCCATCTGCAATATGATGTAATTACCTCTCAAGGTTGTTTTTTAACTAAGGCTTATGTAGCTAGCATTCACAGAATGTTTGAGGCTTTTATCTACTTCAAAACTTCAAATTTTACTGAAGGACAAGATAAAAAATAAAGAAAGAGTATCCACCACTTAACTAAGAAATAATTATCTAAATAACATGGGATATTTTTGAACGTTCCACATCTATGAAATTACCAGGCAAACACAGAGTCGTGATCTAAAGTTTTAAAATAATGGAAAACTTGTTAATCTGTTCTGTCCATCTCACTTCTGGTTCAAAGCCTATTTATATAGAATATGCAAATACGTCAGATTTATAGAGTATTTGACTCACTTGAGAAATATATGTATGATAGTACTAGGGTAAATTTTTATTTAAAATGCATTTACTTTCTCCAATTTCTTTATGTCTCAGAAAGCTCCATAAATATCATAATAAAGCCCGTATTTGGGCTAAAATATCTTTCCAGAAAGACAGTTGTTTGTATTCCTGTGTACTAATGCCAACCTTCTCCAGCTTCTCTCTGTGTGTGCAGAGACACTCATGCTGACTGCTTGCCCTGCTGTGACCTTACCACTGGCCAGGAGATATCCCTGCCTGAAGCCAGAGTGCAGGGCATGTCACTGGTATGTCACTTTTGCACTGAACTGCAAATGTTTACCAGGCAAGATGGGAAAAGACATTTCTGTGAAGCTCTGGGACAGATAACATAGCTGTAAATGTGAGCATGCATGTCTCGAAGCATAGGTTTTTAAATGAGCCCATAATTTAATTGCAACAGTGGCCCTATTACATTATCCCCATGGTGAATTTCAGCAGTGAATCATTGCTCTTCCACATGTTGGCACCAAGCTGGGCCCTGCAGACACCCAGTCATCCATTATCATGTAACAAATGCATCCAATAGAGTTTGACAGTTGAAGCCCATGACTCCACAGTGTTGTACAACATGCTCTGAGCACCATACAAACCTGGCCTTGGAGAACAACCCTCTAGCCCACCAAAACCTTGAGGTCTCAAGGAAAAGTGAAGACCTTCTGTCTTAGTCAACCATGGCTGGAACTTGATTCCCAGTGTAACAGAAATGAAGGCCTACCTGGAATTCTCATCTCCTTGATTGTAATATCTGTCCCCACAAAAAATCCATCCTTAAAATAAGTTTTAGGAAATCTATTGAAAAATAAAGCCCAGTATATTCACATTACCTGGTCAGAATCACCAATTTATCTACTGTATCATAATTTTTAAAATATTCTTGGAATAATATTCTATTTAATATTTTTATTAAATATTTCAATGTTCTGGGATTCAGAAAATCATGGAAGAATTTCAGGTCTTACTCAGTAACAGGAAGGACCTGTTTTTATGCCAGAAGATGGGAATTATAAATTTTAAATCACTTCTTTTCTCAGTCCTTTCCAAAGAAATGGGAACAAGAGAATAGAATATTACAAGATTTGATTAGAGAATAAAGTGCAAATATTATGTGCGCTGTTAACAAAACATTTACTCACATAGTGTACTTTTGCATACTGCAAAGAGCTATGCAGGATTAACTGCAAGATTAATGTTGAGGAATCTCTCTACCTGTATGATATCAACAGAGATGAAATGACCAATTCCTTACTGCAGCTTTTTACTGGTAGAACCTAAAGGAATCTTTAAACTCATCTGCTTGACCCACAACAACCTGATAAGTAACTGTTTGGCCCACCTAGCAATTTCACCTCTCACTTTATGCACAGAGCATCTACTTAAATGACCAATCTGTCATGGTCTATGACCCAAGCCAACACCTACAACCCAGCAAAAATGCCTGGAAGGGAGAATAGGCATATTTACTATTGTAGGACCAGGCTGAAGTTCTAAAAAAAATTGAGGTAATTTCAGAGGAGAAGAGAAAAAAACTTCATCAATGGTGAAATGTGTTAAGAGAGTATAAAACTGAAAACTATATAAAAACCAAATGAACAGACAAACAAAACCTTAAAAAATTATTTAATCCGGGCAAATGCTTCATATTCCTTATACAGACATTTATGCCTTGGCAGAGCAAGTCTTAAGGGTTACTCAGGCCCATTCCGAATCTTCACTAGCACATTGGCCAATGGCAAAGGAACTGCTTGGACCAGCCTATCCAAGCCTTTCTTTCAGTTATCTCCCTTTATTGTGTACATCCTACAACACCGGGTTTGAAAACCCCACTATGGCTTTGCTGGGTAGTCTGGATGGCTCCTTGTATAATTTCTCCTTGATTTTCATTTTTCTCTCTCCTGAAGCTTTTCTTCAAAATCAGCAGGAAATATGTTATCGTGGCTTGTATAACAGTTTCACTTCAGTTCCCAGAAATTCCATTTGTCTTCTATTAAACCCACAAGACAAGAAATGATGCCAATGTTTTATTTCCTTTTGAGAAGAACCCACTTTATTTGTGGCACATCTTCTATTGCAATGTAGGAATTTTTCACCTTTACATACTCCTAGGATAGAACATTGTACTGGCAGTTTCCTAATTTTCGATGTGGTCACAAACTTAACTAGAAAAAGCTTTTTTAAAAACATAAACCAACCAGATTTCTTTTTTCTTTCTGTGAAGAGAATATGAGAAAGATCTCACATCCAATTAAATAAGTTGTTCAAGTCTTAAAAGTGCTGCACTGAAGCATTCAGTTTAGAGGAGCAGTGGGTTTAATTTGCACTGATGTGCTAACAAAACCAAGGGTCTGGTAAGCCTTTTATTTAGGATTCTTTATGAAATTTCTGACAGGCAGCACACCACAAGAGTTTTGTGCTGGGGGTTTTCTAGGTACTTGTAAAATAACTTCAGAGAGCAGTGTTGACTATATGGTTTTCTTGAAACAATGTTGGTTTAGCTGATCTGTAGTTAATCTGGGAATCAGGATATTGCAAACTCTGCAGCTCATATGCAAGATACTTGAGCTGTGAACTCCTCTGACTATAAACAAGATAAAATCTCAGATCATTGCTTTGGTCTCACTTCCTGGGTAGATCTCAGCAGCTGTAAAGAGTGGACCACTGAACTCAATATAACAAAATTAATTTACAGTAATTACAGACTTCTTTCATGATTTTACAGTTATATATTATCAATTAGGTCATACAGATGTAAAAATTTATTGATAGTCTTCCCTGAATTGACGAATTATGGCTTTTCATTTATAGAGCTACACGCGTGCTGGTTTTGGTTGGAATTATCCAAAAGATTTCTAAAGGCTTTTTTCCTGGCATTTCTATTTTCAGATAACAGACTATGATTGCTCTAGTTCTTAGAATATCTGGGAAGACTAACCAACTGGAGACATGACCAGAATCTTTTTAGACACATGTTTATCAGCTGTAATACATCTAAAGCTTTCAGGAAAAGCATTTTATCCCAGGGAAGTAAGGCAGTGGAAAAAAC
Source organism: Calypte anna (assembly GCF_003957555.1). NCBI lineage: Eukaryota > Metazoa > Chordata > Aves > Apodiformes > Trochilidae > Calypte > Calypte anna. Next base: position 12,379,471 of record NC_044245.1, read on the forward strand.
AGCTTCAAAAAAATTATACATAAATTATACATCTTTTATATATTAGTTTTACAGCCAGCATTCATCCATGTAAGGAATCTCAAAGTGAATTATGTTTTGAAAGCCTAAATAGTAATGGCCTCACTGTACTGGGAAATTTTCGCAAAAATCAGGAGAGAAATCTGTCAGCTGGCCATCTTCTGTGCAAGTGAAGGTTGAATGATTACATTGTGGCTATTATCAAACACAGAATTAGGACCTTCATGTGCTAAATATATTTGTCCTCATGGCTTGAGCTCAAGTGGCAATGTCCATGTTCCTTAGTTTGGACACATGGAAATATATACTATGTTTTAGCCAATGGGTAAATTCACCTCAATGAAGCAAAACTTAAAGTGAGATGGCAGGCTTAATTGACAGCAGTGACTCCTTTGACTGTAAGAGCTTAGACATCTAATTCAAAGTTTGACAGTCATTTTTTGATATCTTTTCCTGAATCTGAATCCCAATTTTGAATTAAAAAATCAATGGCAGGATCAGGGGACAACTAAAGAAAGCAGTTACTGCAGTACAACAGAAAAAAAACTAGAAAAAAAGGGTTAAAAGAAAAGGAAATGAACAATCTCAACATCTTGTTGTTTAATAAAAATAACATGAAAAACGCAAAAACCAACTCTCCATTCCCAAAGCTGAGTGTTTTGGTACCCATAGGCCACATCTCAGTCAATGTGTAGTCAATCTCGTCAATTCAGTTCTAATTATGTGTTTAGTAAAAAATAGTAGGAGGATTACAGACGGTAGAGAAAAAGTGGTCTTAGTCATGGCCCATAGGAATTATAAAGATTAGAAAGGTTGTAATAATCATACATCAACTAGAAAAATCCACTATCTTGGAAACTGTAAAACTGAGGGTCCCAGTGATAAACACACATGATAAGTCAGTGCTGCTACCACTGAATCCAGAAAATCAGGGAATTGCAGTACTTTACCACAGTGAAGATGAGCTGCTACAGAATTCAGATAATCACTTCAGATTTCCAGCCCTGTTTTTGTTCTGTGTTGAAGAAAATCACATGAACCATATAACCCCTATTTACTGACTACATAACTATAGACATGCATAATCAAGTGACATAAACTCTTTCTCTACAAGAATCTGTATCTTTTGCAATGGAAGGCATGGAGGTTACACATGAACAGTTTAAAAGGCAACTGACTAACCTATATTAAATTTGTTATGAAGACAGTGGTTCTGACCAATGTACTGAGAACTTCACAAATGTCTCTTTTAAGATGGAGTAAGGAGTGTCACACAGCAGAGGTGTGGTTCCAGGCTTCACATTCAACAGCAACTACATCCAATGGTCTGACCCTCACCTGGTATGATAAAAAACTGAACTAAATAGTGTTTTGTTGAATTAAAACACATACAGATTTTTTCTTGCCACTGAAACATTTTAGTTAAAAACCAACATAATAATAACAACCAAAATCTGTAAGGCTGCTCTTATATGTGCTTTAAAATATTTTATACAGGCTTATAGATGAAAAAAGATAATGATAAAAATTGTAAATTGTGATTTTTTTTTTCCAGGTTTTTTGGTTTTAGTTGTTTTGGGTTTTTCTGCCATAGCATGGCATACTGCTGAGAAGCTATCTGTATTCAGGACAATTTTAACTTGGCTATGTGACAATTTTAGTACACAATATGCTCATGCTTTGCACAAATGACTATATAATGTTTCATTAAGGACTGTAAATACTCATCAACCTAATCACAAAAATGCTGTTTCAATGATTTTAGGGCCATTTCATCTGGACTATAATGGCATGGATGAATAGCTTTATTTCATTAACAGTTGCCATTGAAATTACACTGAGAAAAATATTTTTTGTGGAAAAATTACGCAGTCTTTCCTTTTACCCTGAAGCATTTGAGCAATTTATGTATCCTATAAAAAGTTCTTTCAATTGTCACGGGAATGCTTTCTTTCAGATAGCTTTCAATAGAGGCTTCCTAACCTGCTGAGGAAAACAAGATAAGCTCCAAACATGTCATATTTTTACCTTTTTTTTTTCAATCTCTGCTCGCTTTTTTTGGGATGACCAAACTTACTTCCAAAGACTCTTTGTCATGTGATTAGCTCACTCTGGCATTACTAGTCAAAAACAAAATCTAGTTCTTAATCGTAACTGCAGAATGGAAAAATTGAGGCTACAGGTAGGTCAATTAATTTGACACTTGAGATTTCCTATATTGACTTATGGAAAATGACTCTACAACTTGGACGTTATATTATCAGTGTTTTTGTGCTCTTTGCCAAAGAGACAAAAAACTGCCTAATGAAATATTTAGCTCCAATGATATAGCATCACGTAGACAAAAATCCTTCAGTATAATTTTTGAAAATATCTCCTTGATATGATGTTCACTACATTCACAGGGAGATTTTTGTTTTGATTTCAATAGATAATGGCTGTGGTTATGAATGCCATGAAAATATGGTATCAGATACGTGTTGGTTTAGAAATTCAAAGTGGTTTTTAAATAATTATTTAAATAATTCTTTATTTCATAAAACTGCAGAAATTCTTACACTACCCAGATAGTAAGATGTAAATATCCACATGGAATGCTAACAGAACTATATATATTGATTGAGAATGTGGGAAAAGATGGTTCTTGAAAATACAATGTGACCAAGGATACAAAATTGGGACTTTATCCTTTAAAGAAGACAACTTCAAAGCTTTGTGACCACAAGTGGTACTATTCATAACTTTGGCTGCATTTTTAATAAAGATAAATCTGTATATGGAAGTGTAATCAAAGCAGAGGGATACAGCATATTGATCTTACTTTGGAAGACCTAATGGAGACAAGTAACGCTTAGACCGAAAATGTTTCAAGGAGTGGTGGGGAAACTCTGTATCATATTAACAAGAAACCCCATCCACAGTCACACAGTTGGTACATCAGGGAAATGTTCATACACATTGAATGAAATCTCTTGGGAGACTAATAAATCCTATTCAACAAATTATATACTGTTCTTAGGGGAATTCAAATAAATCCTCACAACCGCTTAGTGGGTAATCTCCAGATCAGATTCCCATTCTTCTTGAGAGGAAAATAATATATTGCTTCTTATACTCTCTGCCAGCCAAATGCTATATATCAAAGATGTGAACATAGTTGAAATATTGATCCTGAGCTCAAGTGAAACTAAAGGAAAGTTTAACTCCTTCCTCTCTTATAAAAAAAAAACCAACAAACAAACAAACAAAAAGCTAAGGTAAGCTCAGAAAGTTAAAATATACATGCAAGAATGTTCCTAGTTGTATAAAGCTTGTTAGCTCATTCACAGGAAAAGGTTTCCCATTCAGAGGTATTGCAGCAGCTATCCAACCAAAATTGGATGTTCTAATGAGAACCTTCTGCTGTGCTTTACACGTCACAGAAACACGAAGTCAAGACAAGACTTGACTAATTGGATAGTTTGGCATTACTGGCTCAGAGAGCTAAGACAGGTTCTCACCAGCATCGTTCCCTGGATAAGGATAACAGAGGCAAACATAGTGATAAGTTATACTGACCTCTCCATGCAGGTCAGCTCTTGATTTATTACAAGTTTTATCTTGTGCTTTGCCTAATGGCCTGCAAGCTTCTGCACTACTGTGCAGTGTTCTTTGGTGATAGCCCTGGGCTAGTGGAAGGGAGCAGAAGTACTATAACCTTGGGATTAGCTTTATGTCAGACCGGGTATTCCCCCCAGGCCAATTAAGTCTGATGTTAGATTTCAAAGGGAGTAAAAATATTCTCACAGTTAACAAAAAACAAGGCAAAAATATCCAGGAAAAAAAGCAGTGTCTTGCCACGTGACTAAATACTACATGATAAAAATGCATGTTTTGAAGTTAAGTATTAACAGCTTTTAAAAGCAAACATATTTCTCCGTTTTGCAGCAGAACTGCCATCAGTGTGTCTGCCACTGTGGGGTTAACTGAAAACAAAACAAGCTGTCACAGAAGCAGAGCTTGTGCTTGGGAAAGGAGACCATGCATCTTGCACCCATCACTGTACAAAGTTTTTCACTTCAGAGGAAAATGCTGACTTATTCTCATGCAAAGAATTGTGGTGGAAATAAAAGACTTGCCTAGAGCAGAAAAGAATTAAGCAATGGATTTCAAAGGGAATAAATCATATTCAGTATGAGTGAGGGAACCTTCTGTGATCTTCTAGCGCTTTGCTTACTAACAAGGAGGAAAGTTTGTAAAGATACTGAGGAGTAAAATGAAAGTAGGATAATGCCCAAATTGAAGTATAATGGAGTGAAGATGGGGGAGAGGAGAGGAAGAGAAGAAACAAGAAGAAAAGAGAGGAAAGAAAGGAAAAGAAAGAGGAAGAAAAGGAAGAAAGAAGAAAAGGAAGAAAAGAGGAAAGAAAGGAAGAAAAGGAAGGAAGGAGAGGAAGAAGGAAGGAAGGAAGGAAGGAAGGAAGGAAGGAAGGAAGGAAGGAAGGAAGGAAGGAAGGAAGGAAGGAAGGAAGGAAGGAAGGAAGGAAGGAAGGAAGGAAGGAAGGAAGGAAGGAAGGAAGGAAGGAAGGAAGGAAGGAAGGAAGGAAGGAAGGAAGGAAGGAAGGAAGGAAGGAAGGAAGGAAGGAAGGAAGGAAGGAAGGAAGGAAGGAAGGAAGGAAGGAAGGAAGGAAGGAAGGAAGGAAGGAAGGAAGGAAGGAAGGAAGGAAGGAAGGAAGGAAGGAAGGAAGGAAGGAGAGGAAGGAAGGAAGGAAGGAAGGAAGGAAGGAAGGAAGGAAGGAAGGAAGGAAGGAAGGAAGGAAGGAAGGAAGGAAGGAAGGAAGGAAGGAAGGAAGGAAGGAAGGAAGGAAGGAAGGAAGGAAGGAAGGAAGGAAGGAAGGAAGGAAGGAAGGAAGGAAGGAAGGAAGGAAGGAAGGAAGGAAGGAAACTATTAACAAGCCAAGAATACCTGTTGTCTCAGCTGTCATCCATTATTTTAGCCCCCAAAGTCCTAAAACAGTAGTGAGGAAATCTGATAAAGACAGAATTGACTTTATGCAGTTGTGAAGACATAATTGTCATCATAATGACTCTCAGAAGTCCAGTGAAAGATGATTTATTCCTATTTCTAATGTCTGCAGCTACTGTTTATGGTGGACAGCAAAAAAGTGACAGATTAATCTATCTAGAGTCCCTTCCTCTGCCCTTATAATTCCACTAGCCTTTGACAGACCAAGTATAAAAAAATAAATCAGAAATAGATTTCATTTGGACCATTTACTTGAGGCTCTGAAAATATATTAGTTTCTATAATATATTAATTTCTTACTATCTAGCTTTTTCAAAAGTTTATTCACCTTCAAGCCAGTTTTAGGGACAATTATTGCAGGATTATTTCAGTTGAGAGAACTTTTGGGTCTTAACTCTGAGGACCTACAGTTCTTAAGAGATTACATTTTAGAAAATCAAATTATCCTTTCTTTTTTCCTTAGATGGTCATAGTAGACAGATAAAAATAATAGTGTAGATTTTCTTTTCTGTTCATCCAGGTAAAATTTAAAATTTAGAGTAATTCATTAATTGGGGACATGTAGTCATAAACCATATCAGTATATTTTTTCAAATTTCCTTTTACTCCTAAAAATATTCTAGAATAATTCCAGGACTTTTAGATCAAGGATTTTGGGGTTAGGTGAGAAGACTGTTGGATTTTGGTGGTTTTTTGCATGTAAGGATGCCAGTGTTAACATCTTTTTTTTGTGTTAGCTGCACATGTAGGTAACACTATTGTTCTGCTGTTCATCTGTAAGTCATTATTATCCATCCATCTCCTGCCTCTTTTTGTTCCTTATACTTACTAATGAATCATATTCATAAGTCCTTCAGTGTCTCGCACAGCCATTTTCCCTAATCAAAAAGAGAGAAATATGACAGTTGATCTGAATGCATATTAACTATTTGCCATGCTTTAAGCTTGGCCAGCACCACCCTGCATCTCACTCACTCCCAAACGCTCACTCTCCTCCAAAGCAGGACGGAGGAGAGAATCAGAAGGGTAAAAGTGAGAAAATGTGTGGATTGAGATAGACAGGTTAATAGGTAGAGCCAAAGCGCTGCAGATTTGGAAAGCAAAACAAGGAATTAATTTACTTCCTCCACTGGCAGGCCTTCTCCTGGAAAGCAGGGCTCTATCACATCCAACAGTGACTTGTGAAGACAAATGGCATTACTCCAAATGTGCCCACCTTCTTCTTCCCAGAGCTTTTTATTATTGAGCATAATGTTGTCTGGTTCAGGATATCCCTTTGGTCAGTTGGGGTCAGCTGTCCCAGCTGTGTATACTCCTAGCTTCTTGTGCACCCCCAGCCTCCTTGCCAGTGGGGTAGGGTGAGAAGCAGAAAAGGCCTTGACATTGTGTAAGCACTACTCAGCAATAATATTAGCACCATCTTCATCACTAATCCACACTGAACTCCAAAGAGAGAAAAAAAATAATACCAGACAACTTCTAACCTTAAGTAATGGGTTACTGACCATGGCAGTTTAAAGCAATTTATCTTTGTGAAGAAATACAGAATATTTGCATAAACTTGGTTCCATAATAACCAAGCAGAATTTTATTCCCTGAGCAGAATTTTCTGCTTTTTTCCAAGCTGCATGTCCTTTGATCCAGTCCTAGATTCAAATAGTTGAGTAAGAGAAACCCTTTTAAGGTCTCTGAGTGCATCTGACTGCAGTCTGAAGGACCTCTTGTCAGATATGAGGCTCTTCTTAGCTCTGAAAGGAGCTGAAACAGCCTCAGGCTGCCCCCAAACTTGAATGTATGTATAAAAACCTGTCATATGATCACCTTTTGCCCTCCTCGACTCATCCCTTGAAGAAAGAAATGTTTAACCACAGAGAGAATCTAGCCTAATGCATAGTCCTTTTTGATGTATCTTATGAACCCAGAGGGAATACTGGAAGGAAAGCCTATGCTATCTGGTCAGAGAAAAATGTCATACAATACCTGTTGCTGTGAGCTAACTGCTTTAAATTATTATTTCTTAGTTTAACAAAAAAAAGACAGGAAATTGGTGCCCAGATGAGCATCAATAAACTGATACATTTCCTTTAAGTGGTTTTATAAAAAAAAAATAATGTCTGAAGAAGTTCAGCAATTCCTCTACCCCCTCAAAAAAAAAAAAAAAAGTATATGAATTTTTTTATTTTCTGGCATGACAAGAAAAAGACTACGAAGAACAAGAAACCTCAGAAACCAAAGGTGAGGCAATTTTAATACCAAAGTGAAAGAAAATCTGCGCTGCTGCTACATTGTAGTCAATGCACAGACTAAAGAAATCGTATGTGAAAGCATTTTGAGGAGCCTTAACTATAATTAAAACGTCCTAAACTTCTATTAATTATTATTTTTGAAATTTTATTATAGCAAACTGACCCATATGTCAGCAAAATTCAGAGACATTCTGAAACTGAAGGTGTACACCATTTGATATGATATCCCATAATACAGACACACAAATATATGCATATAATAGCTTTTAACTCTGAAAGCAGCTTTAATAAAAATGCACTAGCACTGACAACTACCATGACTGTGTAATCAAAAGGAAACCCAATCACTAAATCATAATTTGGGTTGCTGCACTCTAGAGAACTCAATTCTTTTAGTGGTCATGAAATCTTACTCGGGTATCCTATCCCTGCCTTGGCTTGCATCAGACTAGAAAGGCAGAATTTTTGTGGAAGGAAATTAAACATGAGTCATTTCACATCATGTACAGAATACTGCAGAAAGTGAATTTAGAAGTCATGTTAAGGCATCTCATGAATTTACCATCTTGTCTTTTTTTGTAGCAAGTACTGTGGTAAATTACAAGTGCTGGTGATCTCTAAGATCAGGAAAACTGCAAGATAAGTAAAAGGGAGCGAGTGACAGCAGTAAACTGATACACTGGAAAAATGAATAAATTCAGGCTACACTTTTTACATAGGCTTATTTAGGCTGAAATTGTGCATTTTTGCTTATGAATATTACAGGCTTTTGCATTTTTAGCGCATTTTTTTTTCCTCTGAAAATGACAAACACAGTGAAAACATCTCCAAAGCATGTGTGTGAAAAGGAACTAGGCATTTGCTGTCATTGCTAGGCATTGCCTTTCATTCTCAACCTCTCATTCAGTTAGCTGAAAAATATTCAGAAATCTTGATCTCCACATACAAAGCAGATAGCTATGTAACACACTAAGACACAGATATAGAGAGCTGCTCTGGTTTGCATTGGCAGTGGGAGGGGACACACTTCTACAGGAATTGCTCCTTTAGGAAAAAATTATGGTGCTGAAGGCACTAACACCTACGGTGTTAGCCAGGTCTACACTGGATTGTATATCCCAGAAAAATATACTTGTCTCACTTCATTATCTATAAAAGAGAGATGAAATAAAAGATATATCTGGCAAGATATATCTGTGTATAAATTAATACTGATTCTGATATTAATATGCAAGCCAGCATCACCGATATATTAAATATTAAATAAATATTGTAGTCTGAGCTTGTGCATGACAATAGGCCATTGGAAATTTATGATTTAATTTCTCCTTTCAGCTCAGTAGTTCTGGTTGAATCAGAGTAAGCACTTCAGAAAAACATCCAGATTTCCTTTTAAAGTCCTCTGTAAGGCTCTCTCCCACCATCCACAATGAGTGGATACTACAAACAGCAACTTAACCTTTTGTCGTAAGTTTGCAGTTTATTTCTTGCTCTAGTTCTATGTACTTACAAATTATTATCTTTGAAATTCTCTATCATTTACTGAACAAAGTGGACTGTTTCAAGACCTTGCTATAAGGCAAGTTTTCTGTTCCTCAAGGATCTCAAGGATCAAAGACTGTTCTCTACTTTTTCCTCTTCTAAAAACGATCTCCATGACACCTTCTCTGTAATTTGCCACCTAACCTTTTTGTGTCAGCTACAGTTGCTGCTGCTTTACACTTTTTTACATGTCGCAGGTTAAAAAGAATATGCTTAATAATCAAAAAACAATCAGTCTGCAAACTACAAAAACATACCAGTGTGATAACTCCTTATTGTGTGGCTGGTTAGCAATTAATTTGTATAGTCTACAAATAGCTTAAATTCATTTAGTAGTGTTCTGGTTTCTTTGTGCAGTACAATAACCTGGAAGCCTGACATGCACAATCAGCCAAACTTGAATCTTTCCAGTAATTTATTTGAATGCATTTGGTGCCATCTGCTTTCCATAGTTATGTCGATTGGCCCTGACTGCAAAGGGTTATCAGAAAATTCTCCATTCAAGTTTGCTGGTTGATTATGAGAGCTTACATAGCCTGGTACTGTTGGTTGCTGGTTGATTATGAGAGCTTACATAGCCTGGTACTGTTGGTATTCCCCTATGGACATATATAAGCAGTATCAACACCTACATTTGAAAAAGTAAAAATGTGGTTTCTTTTCAGGATTTTACATGAAGTTGTGAAATTCATTTTCCTCATATCAGGACAGGTACATTGTAAAGCTGGAAAGTGATGATTAATAAAATATAAACATAGCCAAAATAATTATGATGTAAACAAAGCATCTGCAACACTTGCAATTACAACGCAAGACCTGACAAGGCTGGACAAGCTCTCTGTAAAACTGCTGTCACTTCACATTCCCAGCTGCAAACTGAAATGCTGAACCAGATTTTCAGATGCTGAAATTTGGTACTACTCCATATAAAACTTCCAATTTAGAATGGAAGAAGTGCCAGCTCAAAGGCAATACAGAACTTCTTCCAGTTGTAATGCAGATTTTACAATGGGCAAAATCAGCTCTGAAAATTCAAGCCTGGAAGTTAGAAAGAACAGAAACCTTTCTCAAGAAGAACAGAAAATATTGTCAACACATTCTCTAATCAAGAATACAGGAGAATTAAGATAAATCCTTGTTGCAGATGGAGTGGAAGAGCCATTAAATAGTTTGGAAGGAAAGCAGGACAAATATTCAAGAAGTTGAATGTAGCCACTGGCAAAATTCTTATTCGTATTAAAGGACAGTAACAGTAATTTACAAATAAAGGAACAAGTTCTTCAAATAGTCAAAGCCATTGTCTCCTTTCTCTTGATTCAATGAGAGCTCCTGCTCTTCAGCATGAGCAGGGTGCTTTAACACTTGAACTGAAGAGACATGTCCTTCTTTTTTTGTTTGCCTTTGGCCCTTGGTGATCGATCTTAATAAGAGAGTTTAAGTGTACTGCTCCTTTTTCTCCTTTTCCTTCCTTCTCCACAGTTTCTTTATAAACTGGTGGTGAGGGTATGCTTTTTATAAAGTTGAAAACGGAAGCCTGATCCACCTCAGACTGAAGAGAAAATTGAACTGAGGTCTAAAATAGCCTGGATAAGTACAAAAGCTATTAAGCCAAATATAGGCAGACCCAAGTTGTTTTGGGTTTTTTTGTTTTTTTTTAAAGAGCTGACTCTCCACTTCAGAGACTGCCTAACTTGAACTAAGAATGGTAAGAAGTGCTAAGTATACAGTCTTTAATCAAGCATCTCTGCTTTATAGACAGTCTGGAGCTTGGTAGGCCACACATTTACCACTGGTAGCTTTAATAAATTTCTGCTCACTGTTCAGGCTTTCTAGCTTGTTTTTGAGTTCACTTATCCCTTTCCACTGACAATGACACTGATGGGTATCTCAGATGTTCTGGGTCAACTTGCTGGGGCTGAACATTTGGGTGTTGAGAATCCTAAATTCAAAATAACAAAGCACAAATTATTGCTATTTTTCTTTGGGCTGAAATAACTTCTGCATATGGCATTTGGGTATTGAAACCATTTTACATTATATTTATTTAACTAAAATAATTGTTTAAAAGTAGATTCCTTTAAAAATACCTATGAATAAATTTCCTTTTTAGCTTGCTGCCTTCTAAAACACTTTTTTCCATGATGGAGTTCAAAATTGTTAGAGCAGCAAAATAAGCAAGATTTCTCTATCACATGAGATCCGGTTCACTGGGCCAGCAGATAGCAGACCTGATGAAATCAGCTTCTGGTATGTGCTATTGCTTAGACTGTTTATCAATACAGAATAAAGGAAATAATTTTTAAAGAGCCTCAGATGCTCTTAAATTATTTATTTTACAGTGAATGTCAAAATATTTAGCTTCTTTAAAGTCTTTGGTGACATTGTGCTTTTAAGGAAAAAGTTATTACAATTGAGAGATAGTCCTTCAGAAAAATATCAAGGAGCATTTCTTCCAGTATAATGCATTGCCTAATATGTCAGCTACTCAAATTTCATTACAGTTGATTCTATCTCCTGCCAAGGTTTATACAGAACTATGGCATGGCCAATGGTTACAAGAAAAGCAGCTGACAAAACTATTTAACTACAATACACTGTGCAGCTACTGGAACTGCCATTAAATGTTCACAATATTTCTTTGTCAACATAACTGCTCTTTTTTGCTTGTGACTTTTTTTCTGCCTCATAAACTTACTGAACTAGGGAACTTCCCGATTTTCTCATATATTTAAAATGGCCATCCTGGATTTTCTGTCAATAAATACTCTATAGCACAGGGAGTTTTCTGGAGCATTGAATGTTTTTCCTTGCATAATTTTGTACTGCTACAAAAGCAACAGGGAACAAAAAGCTATCCTTATATTTAAATCTTTCTAGACTTGTATCCCCTTGAAAAAAAAAAAACAAACAAACTGCAAAAATTCAGTAGAGTTAACTTTGGATTGTTTAAACAGGTAAATAACAAATGAAAAAATCCCTCTCCTTCCTTTATCAATGAGATGCAAAATGTGGGAACTATAGCTTTTCATTCAACTTTAGCCTACCTTTAGTTTATATAACAGCTCTTAAGAGATCCTTATAAAGCTAAATACAGTTGGACTTTTGGATGGGAGAGATTTTCTCAAGGAAATTCGATGAGAAGATGTAACAATAGTGTGGAAAAAGGAAACTTTCTAGGAGTTGTGTGTTATTCAACATTTCCTTGTATAGGCATAAGGGGATCTTTCTTGAAAACAGATGCAAAGAGGAGAGCTGAATAGAAATTCATGGACCTTCCTATCAACACTTTAACTTTAAGGCTTAGTAAAGCACTGGTCCTTCTCAGAAAATCTGATGGATATTTCAAAGGCAGATGTCCAAACTGTACCCTCTCACTTTTTATGTAAAACTGTTGCCACTTTTGCCAGAAAGAGTAGGAGGGACTAACTATAGGACATCCTTTCTAGTAAAATTGGAAGAGCATCATATGGACAATGGTGAGACTATCTGGATAAGGAGGGGATTGCTATTTATTTTCTAAATATAATTTTTCATTTTTCAGGGCTATTAATTCTTTTTATTTAAGAAGGATTTTTAAATAATTACAGTATTTGAGAGTGGTGACTTCTGCAGAAGAGTGGATGTTTGATTCTCTGGTGGTTGTGGACTAGAACTAGTTCAACACTAGCTAAATTAAACAGAACTTGCCATGGACATCAGATTTATATTCACCTTAACACATACACAGTCTGTGTATATCCCTTTAGATTTTTATATGATATCTCACAGGATTTTTACAAGAAAGCATGAAGATACAAAATTTCCTTTCCTAATTAAATACTATTACTTTGTCAAATGTTTGCATTCACAGTTTAGGACATTTAAATAAAATATTGTGCTGCAATATCGAAAACCAAGCTCCAGTTCAACTCTACTTAATTAATTAGCACAAAGCATGGACATACTGCAATGCTGAGTCTATAGAAGCCTGAAGAAGAGCAAAAGGCAGAACAGTCCCTATTTCATTCCTATGAAGATGAAAAAAACCAAAATTAGTTTTGCAGAAATAAAGCTTTAAGAATATGTGAAATATTTTAGAAAACATTCAAATGTTTTGTTTTTTTTTTTCCCCAAACGCAGTAAAGTTTATGGCTGCCTTCCGTTCCCTTTATTCTGTGAAGTTTTTTAGCTCTTACTGCTGTTTGTGGTTTTTACCTAGGTTTGCAATTGGGCCTTTGGTATTTTTTCACTGTGCTTTATTTAGCCCCACTACAGTAATTAATTACCTTGTGCTCCTTGAACTCTACGTCTTCCTGTCACAAGGTAGCTGTGTAAGAACCCATGAATGAGCTACTGAAGAATATGAACTTTGAAGTCAAGAACTGTGGGATTTGACGGTTTCTATAGTGTCATATGGAACAAGATTTTATCATTCAGTAGACTCTTGGAGTATTCCCAAGAATATTTACAAGGCTGCTCCTCCCCAGGCTTCACTGATAAGCTGTACTGAATATAACACAAAATGAGCCTTAAGAGTGAGTCTCAGAGGATAGCACTACACTCAACCAGAATCAGGAAAACTACTTTTTGACTGTCAGTCACAATGACAAATCATATCTCCCCAGTCTCTCTTCTATACTGCATTTTTATATCACTTCTTTCCTATGTACTTCATAAATCCTTACCTTCTGCTAGGTCTTTTATGTGACACTTTATCAAGTGCAGTTTTACGAGTCTGATAATATAACCCATATCTTTGAATCCCTTATATTAGGTACTTCTGTGACAGTAAAAGATTGTTATTTATCAATTTATTTATCATTGTTACAAAAGAAAGAAAGACAAAAAAAAAAAAAAAAAAAAGAGGAAAAAAAGAAGAAAAGCTAAACTAGTTGTAAAACAATAAGGGGAAAGGGAAGGATAACAAAGGGACAAATTTCAACAGTGGGAACACCAAGGCTATGAAGAGAACACTGATGTATATTTCTTGTACATTTAAAGTATATTCCTTGTGTAGAGAAACAAGATAAACCAGGTGCCTTGAGTTGCCAAAGAGTAGGTGTGAGTCCACCTGTCCCTGGTTAGGGCAGGCCCCCTACTACCAGGGGGCCAATAAAGGTGGGACACACCCACAGAAAGGAGCTGACTCTGGTGTGAGGCAATGGAGAGGCCAGCAGCTCATCGAGCCTCTGGAGCAAGAAAGGCTCATCCCACTACACCTAGCACCCAAATATTGTGGTTTGTAGATGACTTCATAAAATAAATCCATAAATCCTTCTCAAAATCATCCTGATCACTTTATGGCATTCAAAAACCGGTAGGAAGTGACTTTTTACAAGGGTCTGTAGTGGCAGGACAAGAGGGGATGGCTTTAAACTGGAAGAGGATAAGTTGAGGTTAGTTACTGGGAAGGTATTTTTTAGCATGATGGTGGTGAGACACTGTAACAGTTTGCCTAAATAAGCTGTGGATGCCCTCTTCCTGGAAGTGCTCAAGGAGAGATTGGATGGGACTGAGTAGCCTGGTCTAGAGAGAGATGTCCCTACCCATGCAAGGGGTCTTTAAGGTCCCTTTCAAGCCAAACCATTTTATGATTCTACGAACAAGCAGATACTCAGATTCAGGACTGTCATGGTTTGATCCTCTTCAATAACAAAGGACCAGGAGGCTGCTCACTCCCCCTGCCTCATTATGGGATGGTGAGGAGAAAATTCACCTAAAACCTCAGGGGTCAGGACAAGGACTAGGAGGTTTTCCACCTCAAAACATGGCAAAGAGAAATCACAAACTAGAGCTTAAATACTTTCCCCCCACCCTTCTTCCCGAGCCCAAATTACTTTGTTCTTGATATATCTACCTCCTCCCTCTCAGCTACACAGGACAGGGAATGGGGTTTACAGTCTGTTTGTCACAGGTTGTTTTCTGCTGCTTCTTCCTCCTCAGGGAGAAAGATTCATCACCGTCTTCCTCTACTCCAACATGAGGTCCCTCCCATAGGAGAAAGTCCTTCATGAACCCTTCCATGAAACCTGAGTCCCTCCCTCAAGGCACAGTACATCAGGAGCAAATTGCTCCAGTGCAGGTGGCCCACAAAGCCACAGACTACTTCAGTAACAGTTCCCTCTATGGCTGCAGATCCACAACTGCTCCAATGGCATCCTTCACGGGTGGCAAGTCCACAACAACTGCTCTACCATGACCCCTCAGGGTCTGCTTCACTGTGCTCCTCCATGGGTTGTAGGGGACAGGCTGCAACCTCACCACGGGATGTAGAGAGAAAACTGCTCATGAGCCTTCTTCTGCTTCCTCACCAACCTTGGTCCTTCTGCTCTATCTCACCTCCCATTCAGTCTGTTTCCTTCTTGAGCATGTCAGTCGAAGAGGAGCACATTCATTGATGGCTTGAGGCAGGGATGGACATCCATTCTGGATCAAAAAGATCTATTCAGAAGCTCCTTACATGAGCCACCCCTGGGAGGCCCTTTGCCTACTACCAGAAACTGCACCACATCAACCCTGAACAAGGACAGCTGTAAAACAGTGAAGTTTTGGATTTAAGATGCTGATATTGTGCAGGGATTTCTACAGAAGTCAGAGCAGAACTGCAACCATTTCTAGGTTTTCATCCAAAGGCTAAATTTAATACCAAAAGAGAGGTTGTTCCAGACACACTGGATTAACTGGTGGAAGCAGCCACAATGTTGAATGGAAAAAGTAGTGAAGTTTCTTTGTCATCATTTGTCCTGCAGGGTATTGTCTACAGCTGACAAGGCCATAGAGACACTTCTGCCACTTTTGTGGTGCATATAGGCACCCACCTAAATTCAATCTGCCTCCAAGGGGATTTGAACTCATTATTATGCTTTATTTTCTGCTTTGTTCTAACAGTATTAATATTATTTTTTATTTTCACTATCATTTTGAGGTACCATTTAAGCTATATATACCAATTAAAACTGTTCAGGGGCATGCAGAGATGTCCAGAAAGTCTGTCTTCTGTCTTGGAAGATATAAATCTCTTGCAAAGTCAATACTGAAATGAGGTGTTAGTTTGAAAAGGCAAATGTCTAACTGAGGAAAGTGTGAAGGATGAAAGAAAAATTTAAGAAACAAAAATGAGCAACAATATCTGTGGAGAAGAGTTGGAAGGAAAAAAAATACTAAGAGAGACTGAGAAGAGGCTTTCCTGCTAATACTGAGCCAATTTAAGATATTTTTGCTACTTTATCTGACACCTTTCCTCCGTGGGAGTGCTAACGTAGCTAAAGCTGTGTTTTAATGTCATTCCATTTGATCACAACAGGGCTGTTTGAAAGATGAAGGTGGTGAAACAAAGACACAGTTGTTTATATTAATACAATTGTTCTCCTTGTCAAATAATATTAGTTAAGTCACCTAAATGATTTCACAGCTGTTTATTGGTTCTTTGGAAACAAAACAAAACAAAACAAAACAAAAACAAGACAAACTGTTTTCTGGAATTAATGTATCTAACAATCAATATGTTTGGCCAGGCAAACTGCCAGCAGGTACTGCATAAATTTCTCTACCTTCTCCCAGAAGTGTATCAGGAATTGTAAAATGTCTGGTTTTCAGGTGATCTCCAGAGTCTGTTAATCATGTTGTACCATGGGCACACAGACATCCTCAGGCTGACCTAGAGAGACATTCACATGACTTACAGAAACAGCACGGACACAGGGTGGTTATAAGGGCAGAATGAGACCACGGGCAGAGGGAAGCTTTGCTAAGAGGAGGGGAGGAGAAGCTGAGTGAAGTGACTGAAAGCTGACATTGAGGTCTCCACTCCTCTTACGCCACTGTAACAGAGGTAAATCTTTCCTCCACCTGCCTGTAAGAAAAGATCGTGGCAGAGAGCAGGAGCCCACATCCTCAGCACTTATGCTGGGCTGTGGGTCCTGGCATACAAACCTAACCAATATTTAAATTCTTCCATCTGCCTGACCTCATGTGTATCTCAGTTTCTTGAGACAAGGACCTGCCCTGGAACTGCCAAGACAAATAGACTGAATAGTGGCAAGACTTTTCAGACCCTGTGTCTGTGTAACTGGTGGTGTTGAGAAAAAATTATGAGTTGTCATTTCCAAATAAGTTTGATGTTGTTTTTTGGGGTTTTTTGGCATAATTTTGCCACAGTTAAAAAAAAATAAAAATCAATACATTGTTGTCATGGCTTAGCAGTTTGGGCATACCAAAAAACAAAGGACAGAATTATTCTCTATTACCCCCTCCAGCCTCCCCAAAGGGAAGATAAAAGGAGAAAAAAGACTGGACAAAGCTGAAAATTAAAAAAAAATTGAAACTTTTACTTAAACAGGGGAAAGGCAATAACATATGGGATGAAGAACAAAAATACAAGTGTATATAAATACAGATACAACCCGGTCTCGATGCTGGCAGGGAATCATAGAATCATAGAATTGTCTGGGTTGGAAGGGACTTCAGAGATCATCAAGTCCAACCCTTGATCCACTACTGCTGCGGTTACTAGACCATGGCACTGGGTGCCACATCCAGTCTCTTTTGAAATATCTCCAGGGATGGAGAATCCACTACTTCCCTGGGCAGCCCATTCCAGTGTTTGATCACCCTCTCCATAAAGAAATTATTTCTAATATCCAACCTAAACCTCCCCTGGCACAACTTGAGACCATGCCCTCTTGTCTTGCTGAGAGTTGCCTGGGAAAAGAGACCAACCCCCACCTGGATACAACCTCCTTTCAGGGAGTTGTAGAGAGTGATGAGGTCTCCTCTGAGCCTCCTCTTCTCCAGGCTGAACAGCCCCAGTTCCCTCAGCCTCATCTCATAGGACTTGTGCTGGAGTCCCTTCACCAGCCTGGTTGCCCTCCTTTGGACCTGCTCCAGGACCTCAATATCCTTTCTGAACTGAGGGGCCCAGAACTGGACATAGGACTCAAGGTGTGGCCTCACCAGGGCTGAGTACAGGGGAAGAATCACTTGGACCTGCTGGCCGCACTATTCCTGATCCAGGCCAGGATGCCATTGGCCTTCTTGGCTACCTGGGCACACTGCTGGTTCATGTTCAGCTTCCTGTCAACCCAAACTCCCAGGTCCCTTTCTGTCTGGCTGCTCACAGCCACTCTGTCCCCAGCCTGTAGCACTGCATGGGGTTGTTGTGGCCAAAGTGCAGGACCCGGCACTTGGCCGTGTTGAACCTCATCCCATTGGAATCAGCCCAACTCTCCAGTCTGTCCAGGTCCCTCTGCAGAGCCCTCCTGCCTTCCAGCTGATCCACACTCCCCTCCAGCTTAGTGTAATCTGCAAATTTGCTGATGATGGACTCAATCACCTCATCTAAATCATCAATAAAGATATTGAACAGAACTGGGCCCAACACTGATCCCTGGGGGACACCACTGGTGACCGGCCACCAACTGGATGCAGCCCCGTTCAGCACCACTCTCTGGGCCCGGCCCTCCAGTTCCTAACCCAGCACAGAGTGCCCCTGTCCAAGCTGCGGGCTGACAGCTTTTTCAGGAGGATGCTGTGGGAGATGGTGTCAAAGGCCTTGCTGAAGTCCAGGTAGACCACATCCACAGCCTTCCCCTCATCCACCAGGAGGGTCACCTGATCATAAAAGGAGACCAGGTTGGTCAGACAGGACCTGCCCTTCCTAAACCTGTGCTGGTTGGGTCTAATCCTTTGTCCATCCTGTAGGTGCTGTGTGATTGCCCCCAGGATGATCTGCTCCATAAGGTGCCTAAGGGCCCCCTGCAGCAGGGCCGACTCAGAAGAGGGCTCCCCAGCTCTGCCCAGCACTGGATGGATGTGGATTCTGAAGAGCAGGGGGTGAGCTGGGGGTAAAGGAGCGCAGGGGAACAGCAGTGAAGCGAGGAGCGGGCGAGAGTAAAAAGAGGAGCCAGGGCTGCCCGACCTTGATAGAGTATGGGCAGAAAATGGAGGGGAATATTGACCCTTCTGTGTTTCACACCTCTCAAAGTCTCAATGCCCTCCTACTTCAGTTCCTCATACTCAAACTATGGAAATTTAAAATCAATGGGAGAAAAAGGGATTACTCTTTATATAACAGGTAACCAAGAATCACAAGATTATTTTTAGAATCAACATAAATATTGCTGTAATCAAACCACTGAATTGTTAATTTCAAATCCTTTAAAAAAATAAATCTTAAATTGTTTTTAAATGGAATCTTACGATATAATACCATTGCAGTGTGAAAGGATAGAAATTGTTCTGTAATTCTGAGTTGGAATAATATCTCCAAACCAGCTAGTGTTTTGTACTGCAAACAGTACATCAGATCAGGCAGATGAAGAAAGGAAAAAAGAACAAAAGGAGGAGCAGTGATTTTTGGTTTTCTTGTTTTTAGACCTGTCTTTGCTTATATACAGTACATACTTTATCAAAAACTCTCTACTCCATCTCCTCTGCAAAGAAAAATCCCAATATTAAATGCAATTACACAAAATTGTATACAATTATAAAAAAATCCTCAGTTTAAACAAGAAAAAGAAAAAGCTTTAAATATTTACAAAATACTACAGCACAAAAAAATTATTTTTGCTAAATTTCAGTTACAGAAGAATCTGTTACAGTCCCCTTTCTTGTGTATTACTGTATCAACAATTCCCAGTGATTTCAGTGGAATGATTTGCAGTATGGCACTGAGTGAGTCAGTGGAGAGCAAGTGTGTCTTAACTAGTTTGCAACCAACATTTAGGAAATGCCATAGGCATATCAACTGCAAACTCATTCTGAAAGGTCTGGCAGAGAGTGGCCTCAAACTTGACAGAAGCCCCTAAGTGTTCTTAAGACTTCTTTATGAACAAAGAGTAAAAGCACCCTTTGGTGTTAGTCTAGTAGCAGCACCAGAAGAAAAATTAACTTCCTTGGAATAATAACACCTTATCTCAACTTTGAATGTCAGATTTTGGGACAAATTATTTTAATTTTTCTTCTTGTTTAAAGACTAAAAAAAAAAAAGTGACAAAAGAGAACAAGCAACTTGAAAAATATGCGAAAGTAGTGAAGTGGATGTGCTTCCAGGCTTGTATACCTATCCTCAGCTAAGAATGATTTTACAGAAATTACAAAGACCCTGACAATAGGGTTTAACAACGACAATGCATGCATAGCCCTACCCATGGCAGTTGGACTGGCATTTCAGCATTGCTGGATGCAACTGAGAGCCTTCCAATCAGCCAGAACAGTGGGATCCACCGAGGAATCATGATCAAGTAGCTATTAGGCCAAATGGTATTGTCAGAATCCCTCAATTTATGCAGCTTCTTTCAGAGAACTGAGTCTTGGAGCTTCCAAATATCAAAAGAGTTCAATATCGAACAGAACATGTATTTAAGGAAAATTGGCCCCCAAATTACTATGCTATTGTCATTTGTTCTTTTCCAGTTCACTTAAAGGGTAAAGTGGAGGCTATTTTTAAAATTCGATATGAAAAAAATTACAACTGAAGTTTCTTTAGAAAAATGTTCATTTAACCAGCTGCATCTCTCTTTTGTACTCTGCTCAGATGTTAACGTGAATTATAGCTTCCATGTCTCTCATGTTTTTTTGTTGTCTGTCATTTATGTTTTGGAAAACTTAGCACAATTTTAGGTTTGAACTGATTTGTACTCCTTTGGCCAAGTCTGAGGCCCTCCAAACTCTTCTGGAAAAGTACCACATTCACAATCACTCTGGCAAAGGTCTGTCTGGATTCCATTCAAGTAACACAAAAGCCGTGCAGCAAGTTATTTAACACATTATCCTTTTTCTCAGTGAAGTCTGCTGCAGTGCTCCAATTCACTTTGCTGGGAGCAAAAAAGAACCTCAAATGCCAAACTGATTTGGCTAGTGCTTTAATAAGGGGATTTTGCAGCATGAGCTATAATCTTTGCACAAGCTCAGCACTGGGATGACCATGCACTCGCTGGTCTTCTTGTCTCCTGTTCATCTGCCCTATTCTTGCTGTATTCAAGAGGAAGTCAACATTTGGTTTCTCTGTCTGCATCACTGTGGAGCAAAAAGCTCTTAGATCCAAGACAACAGTATCTAACATGAGAGTAAATGAGCATTCCACACACAAGATTTGAATTTCTCAACTGGTCACTTGTCAAAGCTTGTCACAATCTGCTTAATCTGATCTGTCATGATCAAATATTAAGGGAAAAGAACAGTTTTTACAGTACAAATTACCAATTGTGCTGTACAATCTGGAGCTTTAGTTGGCAAAGAACAGTTATAAGCTGTTCATTATACAATCTACGTTTTGCCTTAATATGTAATTAAGTATCTACAGGAATACTAAGGGTACATGTTACATTTCTTACATCTATATAGCTTGCCTGGGAGATGACTTATCCCTGTGGGAAACTGGCCCATTGAAAGATGGAAGCAATTCCCTTGCCTGGATCCATTTTTATCTGTCTGGATGTGAGCACTAATTGAAGGCAGAAAAAAAGGTAGAAAGGCAGAGAAAGGAGAAACCCAGAGAAGGCTACCAGAGCATAGAAAGCCAGAGAATCAGGCAAGTGGACACGAATGCCCTGAGCTGGACCCTTTTTTCCCTCACGCTTGGACCTGGCACCTTCAACATCAACAATCTGCAGGAAGGTATATAAGTGAGGATGGAGTCAGGGGGAATGCATCCTCATTCTTGAGACCCCACTATGGCTGTACAGGTCTGCTACAACCTGCTGTGTGAAGAAACCTCTTCAACTGCCAGTTGGTTAAAAGAAAAGAAGTTTAATGTTGCACTTCTTGTCATAGAAAGCTTTTTTTTCTTTTTTTTTTTTTTTAATTAAAAGTAAGAAAAAACACTGGAAATTTTTTCCTATATGAGATCATTCTTAGAGAAACTTTCAGTTATTTATGGCACTCAGCATCTTTGAATTTCATACCTGGAATACGGTGAAGGTCACTGCATTCTGGCTTCCCATAAGGCCACACATAGTCTCATCATTTGATAAGAGCTGAAGTAATAGAATCTTACATGGATTCTCCCTCTTGCTAATGGAACAGCAATTTCTCTAAGAAAATGGAAAGGACACAGTTCCTTTCCAGACACTTTTACCCGTTCATTCAAAGAATCCTTGCCCCAAAACACTTTATTACAATGTGATAAAATTATTGCAAATATCACAAGTTTACTGTGTGTTCATGGTCCTCAAACACTATATAGATGCTACATAGATATATATGGTACATTAACACAGCATGGTAATTAATAATTATATTTGTGAAGCCATATTCAACACTTACTGGTGTTTGGGGTGCTGTAAGGAACATTTCTGAAACAGACTTTAATATTAGCCAAACGGCATCTGCAAGAGATCAGTGGAAGATTCCACTCTTTCCATTCCAGGGAATGTTCCAATCACAGGTTGCACGCTGGAGTATTTCTGATTTTGAAAAAGAAAAAAAAAATTTAGAAATTAAAAATCAATCACTTATGAATACAAAAGTGCAAAAAGAATCTTATTACATCTTTTAATACAAAGAAAGAGTCCATCAAGGAATTTTGATTAAAAAGCAATTCCCAGTGGAATCATCCTTTTTTTAATTGACCGTTATTTATATAGATGTGTTCAGAACAGTTTAATATTAAGTCTCCGAAAACTGTCACAAAAGAACTAAGTATCACTTGCACTGATGAGTTAGTGTATTGCAGCATTGTTGTCATGAAGGTTATGCCATCAGTTATAAATATCTTGTCTGCAGAGAGTATTACATCAATTGTCTTTTTTTCTTTATTAGCCTCATGCAAATATGAAAACAAAGGCTGCTGTTGGAGAGTCCCATCACTTTCCCAAATATGCAATGAAACACACTTTAATTAATTTTATTGCCTGTCTCCTAGAGACAGGATGAAAAGGTTAGAAAAATGTGGGCACCTCCAGTCAAAGAGGCAGTTGCATGTATACAGGGAGCAACACAACCCAATAACTGCTGCCTCAGTGAGCCTGAATCAGCCATAAACAGTGCTGTGCTGGCTCATATTGCTGCAAGCTTTATTAACTCGTAGCAGTGGAGAAGAGTGACAGCTACAAGTAGTGCTGACTGGGAAGGAGAAAAGTGGACTGCAGATTTGGAATACACTTCTTATATTTTAAATGAAATTTTATTCAGGGAAGACATCACCTTCAAAATAATCTGCCCTTCACTAGGATTTACTTTGCCTCCCCTCCAGAGAAGACAGTAGTGGGTGGTAACATTTTTGGTCTATTAACAAACAGAATGAAAAGGAAATACTCCAGATGAGACATCAGTACAGCTAGTAATAAAAGCAAAAAGCAGCCACTAACAAGTACTAGACTTTAATATACAGTAAAGCAAGCAAGCCTTCTGTAAGCACAGAAGCCTGTCAAGTAATTAAACAGCAGTAACAGCAATGAATTCAATATAGCTCATTCCAATAAAGGCTGCTGTTATCAAACCTTTTGAGTCCCACTTTGAGCACCAAAAAGAACTGTCATAGTTTAGTCCCAAGACAGCAGCTAATCCCTATGCAACTCCTCTCCCACTTCCCATCAGTTGGATGGGGGAGAGAATTGGAAGAATAAAACAGAAAACTCATGGGTTGAGATAAGGGGTTTAATAGGTAAAGCAAAAGCTGTACTTGCTAGGAAAGCAAAAAAAGGAATTCCTTCACTGCCTTCCATTGTCTGGGAGGTGTTCAGCCATCTTCAGGAAAGCAGGACTCCATAACATGCAACAGTGACTTTGGAAGACAAATGTTAACACTCTGAACGTTCTCCCCCTTCCTTCTTCTTCTCCCAGCTTTTTATTGCTGAGCATGATGTCATGTGGTATGAAATGTCCCTCTGGTCAGCTGGGGGCAGCTGTCCCACCTGTGTCCTCTCCCAGCCTCTTGTGCAACCCCAGCCTCCTTGCGGGTGAAGTGGTGTGAGAGGCAGAAGAGGCCTTGAAGCAGTGCTCAGCAATATTTGAAATATCAGTGTATTAATAACACTATTTAGTCACATACTGACATATTTAGTCATACTGACTACTGTGAAGAATATTAACTCTATGCCAGACAAAATCAGAACAAAGTATCCTTTTTGTTAACAAGTGTTAATGTTTCCTAAATTCACTAGCAGAGGTTTCATTATGTGTCATTTTGAAAGGAGGAAATAATTGCCAAAAGAATCACCCACAATCTATTCCAGTGTTTCACCATCTTCATTGTAAAAAAACCTTCTTCCTTGTATCTATTCTTCATCTACCATCCTTTAGTTTAAAACCATTACCCCTTGTCCTATCACTACAGGCCCTGCTGCAAAATCTGTTCCCACCTTTCTTACAAGCCTGCTCTAAGTTTTTTATAAGGTTTTCCCAGAGGTTTCTCTTTTTCAAGGTCAACAACCCCAACTGTCTTAAGCCTTTTTTCATAGGAGAGATTTTCCTTCTCTCTGATCACAGGCCCTCCTCTGGACCTGTTCCAACAGGTCTTTGCCTTTGCTGTTCTGAAGACTCCAGATCTGGACACAGTACTGCAGGTGGGGTCTCCCAAGAGCAAAGTAGAGGCGGAGAATCCTTTCCCTCAACCCGCTGTCTGTGCTTCTTTTGATGTAGCCCAAGACCCAGTTGGTTTTCTGGGTTGCAAGCACACATTGCTGACTCATGTGCAGCTTTTCATCTACCATTAACTCCAAGTCCTTCTTCACAGGGCTACTCTCCAACTCTTCATTGAGAAGCTACTGAGGGTTGCCTAGATCCAGGTGCAGGACCTTATCTGGTTTATCTCTTAGATAAACTCAAACAAAGATGGATTTTATGAATAGAGGAAAAGAAGAAGCAAAGCTTGCTAGCAACAGGACTGTTTGGTTTACTTATGTCGTTTAAATGTCACACGATTCCACTAATGCCACTAATCACCAGTTTAAAAGAAAGTGCAAGCAGGTGAAGAAACAGTGATTTGGCCTATTGATTTTCATGCTGAACCACAGTGGACAAAAGAAGCAGTTAAATTCCCTAACTCAAAAAAAAAAAAATAAAATCAACTTTTCTTGTATGGAAGAGATCTTATTATTGAAAAAGTTAAATTTATGAAGATAAAAACAGATCCTCAGTGTTAGATGTCAACTTCAAGAGAACTTAATGCTAAGGATCTGGGTGAAAACGTACTGCTGTGTCTCAAATTTACTGAATGCTATGTAACCAAATATTTCTTTTAGCCTGTGAATAGTCCCTTCCAAAGATATTGGATACTTGTAAATAAAAGGAACTTATCATATGCTTGAAACATTGGAGGATGTGAAGATTAAAGTAGGATACCCAAACAAGGGTCACAAGAAGGTCACAAGGTGTGCTGTGCCATACATCTGTATCTACTGCTCTATTGGTCCATCCTTATTCTTGCTGCCTGTTCCAGTAATTTCACTGGAAATATATGTGAAGCACAAAGTACATCTGAGTTTCTATAAGAATTGCAAAGTATGTCATGTAGTGATTAGAAACAATCTTTTCTATCTGCAATTAGCCAGATACAGTATTTTAGCATATTCTGAACAGGACTGTATTTGGCAATGTGCACAGTCTGTTTGAAATGTCTCAACAAGTCTCCAGTACAGAGGCTGAGAGATGATAACAATCTCCCCGAAAATTATTTATCTGTACTGCACAGATGGAAAAAAGCTTTGTCCTTTTTATTTGGGACAGTTTAATCAGATGTCTTTGAATATGCTGGATAGAATAAAGTAATCTTAATAAACATGCATTGGCTGAAAACCTCTTTGTAATGGCTCTATATTTGTTTCCCTTTCTTTTCTTAATGCTTTTGAAAGAAACTATTTGAAGCTCTGTGGTGTCTGAACTTCTCCTGCACTGAAGTGCATATAGAGATGAGAAGCCAAGCTGGCTATTGTGATCATGCTTTTCTTTTTGGCTTGAGAGATAAGGATTCACAGAAATCTGCCATGTGGTACCGAATTTAAGATGAGCAGAGCAATGGCATGAAGCTTCAGGCTTTCAATAATGTTGCTATATTTATATGAAGATACAATAATAGTAAGGAAAAAGCCTCTGCCCTAATAAAAAATAGAAGGACTAATCCTGCACCACTGACTACAATGAGAGTTTTGTTATTTACCTCAGCAGAATCAGCATCTAGACAGGGCATTCTATACTGTACTAAATTCAGTACACTCAGATATGAAGGTTAAAAAGACACTTAGTGCTGATGCCTGACACTCATAGATTAAGATTTGCTGGGGTTTTATAGCTCTTTTTCCTTTATATCTACAGTTTAAAAATATAAACTAAGTAAAAATAGTCAGACATTTTTTTTTTTTTTCCAAATGAATCATATTCTGGTTTTGCTTACATTCAATAAGATGTTCCTAAGCATGACTTAACTAAAGTAAATAGCTTCACCCACATTAAAAAAATGCCTAAGATATATATGCACATATATAGGTATATTTATTTTTTAATATAGATTGTCCTATGCATCCATGTTAATTACATATTGAAAATGACATTTCTTTATACATGTTTCAACCTGTGATGCAGTTAAAGACAGTATTTGAGAAATACGTACATCCTTACTATAGAAAGATACTAGTTTCCACATCTAA
Organism: Calypte anna; assembly: GCF_003957555.1. Taxonomy (NCBI): domain Eukaryota; kingdom Metazoa; phylum Chordata; class Aves; order Apodiformes; family Trochilidae; genus Calypte; species Calypte anna. Next base: position 12,405,842 of record NC_044245.1, read on the forward strand.
GTGAAATTATGGGGTTTCTGAGGATGCAAGTTTTTTGCAGGAAGACAGATGGCTGGCTTAGAAGAAATATTTATATGGAGTCCAGAAAATGGAGGGATGCTTTGTTGAGAAAGAAGAGCAAAACTGATTTGTGGAAGCAGGCTATCCTCTATTTCAGTATAAAGTATAAAGAAAGTGGGAAGCATCCAGAGGATATAAAGCTAAGCTTACTTCAGAGACCCTCTCTAGATTTCATGGTGACTGCATATGCAGAAAAAAGGGTTCTAAAATAAGCTTTCCCCTATGTGACCTGCAGAGGTGTATAAGCTTTAGTTTTGCTTAACAGAGATATTAGAAATTTGCTGGGGTGGTTGTGCATAAACCACCTGTAGTGTATAGAAAAGAATGTAAATAAGAACTGAATGTATGATTTGAAAGTGAACAAATCACTTCCTGCTGATAGATTTCTTGTCTGATTGAATTTGTTTTCCATAGTGTATCCAAGAAGTTTTGCATTTTTCATGAACCAAGCATAGAGTTTGATTTCTATATGGCAGTTCCAATATCCATAAGCCAAATAACATCTTACCCACAGCTGTCCCACTGCAATGGATTCTTTGCAGAGCACGATGTTATAAGAATATCTTTGTTACAATTTGAAGGTTTGACATGCAGCCAATGATCTTTAATCCCATTTTTTGAATGCAGAATCACATACAGGTGCAGATTTGATCTCAGGAAAGAATGGCAGAAGACTGTTTCTGTTAAATTAGTCGGGCCATATATAAACAGAGTTTATGTTCATTTAACATTCATTGTGGAAAAACAAATAGTACCTGCTTTGTCACAAAATTATAATTATATGGATAGACTAGTATACTTAATATTATCCAGGTTCTGCTAAAAAGTAAACATCTTGTTATTAACAACTCTGAATAAGCAAACTGAATTCTTACAATATGACTACTTATACAGTTATGTGTTTTAATCTTGGACTCTAAAATTGTATTCAATTTACTACTTAGCACCTGCCTGTTTGCAAGCTGCCAACACAGCCTGACTAGAGGGGACACTGCTACCCAAGAAGAGGATGAAGGCTGGAGATGAGGGAACTTCTGATCTTCCAGTAACCATCACAAATACACTTCCTCAAGCTATTATCCTATTTGGCTTAGCCCTTTCTGTATCAGAAACTATGAATTCATTTGCTATTGAGTGTCAGGGCTGAGAGCACCAGTGGACCGCGCAGGCTCTGCCCAGCTCTCTGAGGCTTCCATGGCCTAAGACCCCAGGGCTGTCTGTCTCTGCTGCTGGTCTCCAGCTCCCCATAGCCCTGCCCTGACTGCCCAGGCCAAACTGAACCTATCTGTGGGTCAATGTACTGAGCCAGGTTGGGCCAATCCTGTCCCAAAGCAGATGGCTGATGTTCAGGTTTCGGGATGGCCCTGTTGTCTGTAGGCTGCTCTACTCCTGGATGAGGTTGGGAGAGGCTCTGCCTACCATCCCTGTGAACACACTTCTCCCCATGCATAGGATCATGGAATCATAGAATGCCTTGCATTGGAAGGGACATGAAGAAGTCATCTAGTCCAACCCTGTCTGCAAGGACATCTTCAACTAGATCAGATTACTCAGAGCTCCATTCATGAGCCTTGAATGTTTCCAGGGTCTAGGCATCTCCCAGTTTTCTGGGCAACCTGTTCCAGTGTTGCCCCACCCTCATTTTAAAAACTTTTTCCTTATATCTAGGCCAAATCTACATTGTTCATGAACTGCTCACTTCTTGTTACTTCTTATTTGTGGTCATCAACGATGCACAGCATCATTGCTCCTTTGTGCCTGCTTGATAAACTGTAAATAGAACAAATTTGTCATTATAAAAAGAGAGAAAACAAATATTAAATATGTCCTTCTTGCGCATAAATAACACCTTTGGTTTACAGTCCCTGTCCACAAAGAAATCGCCTGACCTCAAGTAAACACATAAATAAAAAGGAAAATAATGGGAAAATAAGTATAAAGAGCAACACGGGTGGCTGAACTTGAGCATCTCTTTGAAGCATACCAGAGCACCAGCTTCACAGGGGAGCACAGTGCTGGGGCAGGAGCAACACCCATCTACTGAAGAGCTTCTGTCCCAAGGGCAGACAGTTGCTGCTGTCTGCTGCTTTTGTACAAAACATGTTAGTACATGCAGGTTCTCAAACCCTGTCTCTGCTGACAGAATTGCTTTCTGTATCTGAAGAGGAAGAAAGTATATTGACTGCCAGGATGGATAAAAGGTTCCATACTTAAGGAACATCTTTCCTCCATCCACACTGGCATTTTAAACAGAGAAGTTTCAGAGCAAGACTCCTTTCAACAGAGTTACCAGTGAATATTTACAAGGAAAAGAGAAAGATAAACTTGTTTCCATTTTTCTTATATGAGGCTGAATAAACCACAAGTTTTTTCAGCACAGCAAATATATCTGAGAATACACAAAATTTATAAACACAAAATTATCAGGAAGTTCCAAACTGAAAGAAACATCAATTTCTTTGCAAGTGAAGGCAAAAAAAAAAGTTTTTTGGCATGTTTATAGTACCCTCTCATGGAAATAGGAAGCATTACAACTCCTTCATCACATTTATTTTGCTAAAGATAGCAAAGATACATTTTGGTACTTCTTGTAACTTCATACACAGCTGAAATAAAAATAGTTGTAAAAAAAGCTTAGGAGCTTTGTACACACACATGAAAATCTTAATCTGTAGAATAATATTATTTAGGTCTGGCTTCCTCAAGAAAACAAGCAAAAATACTGCATGAGTTTTTTTCAGCTAATCAAGAAGAAACCTTCCCAAAGACACACTTTTTTTAAATTTTCATATTATACCATACCTATATTTATTTCCCTTTCATAAGAACTAGATTTTATTAGATTACCCATCAGTATTCATTCCATTAGCTTGTTCAGATGAATTATTAATATGCCACAGAAATACAGGTCATAATCTCAAAGGATTTTTCTGAAAATATAAAAAAAAGAAAAAAAAATATTACCAGAGAATTAGCTTTAAAAATCAGTATTTTTAATGTTTAAAACATCAGAGTAAATCTCCCATAATTTCTTTTTTCCTGCTCACTGACTCATAAAAGAGTTCAAAATTAACTTTCATCACTAATTGAGAGGTCATTGAGAAAGCATTTTAGATATGAACATTAGAAGGCTGAATATTTTTGAACTCTCACTAAACCTTCATTTTGGTGTTTAGCAAAGTTTTGTTTTTTTTTAAATAATAAGTCAGTGCATTACATTTACTTGGTTCAGGTAGATAGACCCTATTCTACAGAGCATACAAGCTGTTGGCTATATCTTTTTTACCTAGGAAAATATTACAAACAGATGACTAGGTATCACTAAACCACTTACAGTTACATGCAAACAGAAATTTCAGATGTATTGCAAATTGTTGATCTGAAACATGTTCCATTTATGACACACAGTAAGTAGCTGATTTTTTTAAAATCCAGTTCAAGGCTAGTTAGAGTGAAGGGAATTTCTTGCTTTTTGATTTGAGCTTATACTGCTTCCAAAAATCACTGTTACAGTTATTACATCAGGAAATGTACATCTCTTTGCCTACGAGAGACTGAAAGGAGATCCCATGTATTTTTCACTCTCACATATTTCAGATTCACAGTGTGCAATCATTTGAATTGGAAGAATGACATTTACACCATCAGATGTCAGCCTTTAACGTGAGACTTCAAATAAAATGAAAATAACAGTTATAATGTGGCCACAATTTCATACTGTTGGCCAGGATATCCCTTCTACTCTTGCCTGAGAGATGATGAAGAAAGTCTACATCAGGATTATCTAACAGTATTCCCTTCATAGAACTTTCAGAGTTTGGGTTTGGGTTGGAAGGGACCTTAAAGATCACATGTTGGTTTTCTGCTTCTTAGAGAGCTAACTCAGCTACTCCAGGAACCTGCAAACCACAAGGAATGGTGCAAGGGAAGAAGTGGAAGTCTGTGCCTAAGAGTAGGGGAGAGGGCAGTGGCCAGTCACAGGCACAGGAGTGAGCTGTTAGATCAGCCAAAACACATTGTTAAATTCACTCCAACAGAGAATTGCCCATCAGCAGACATTCAGCTCCATGTTTATATTGCAAAGGTTACACTGCAAGATCTATGAGAGGAAAGATCAATCAAAATATACATCCTACACTCTCACCTAATCCATTTGTAGGCGAGCAGAAAAAGGGAAACGCACTGAAGATTTACCTTACATTACTAAGCACAGTTCCATGAAAAATACTGTGACAGAAAATAAAGAAGTAGGTGAGTGATAAAGTCATTTGGGAAGTGGTCAGCAAAACTGCATTAACAGGAACAGCTATATTAGAATTAATGAAAACTGATTATGCAGAAATCCTGGGAGCTCTGGAGTTCCTAGAAAAGGTAGAACTGTGTCTTTATTCAGTAAGCTCTAGTCATTTAATCTTGGTTATGAGTTCATCACCATAGAATGTACATGTCTGGAAAATTAAATGAAGGAGGTACATCATCTGTGGAAGGGCTTGTAAGGATCTTAGCAGAGCTAACCCACTGAAATCTGTCAGTATCAATGTTTGGAAGGACTCATAATTTTGAGCTATGTGATAGGCATCTCAGCAAATAGGTTGCTATACTGAAATGTCATTTAGGCTGGAGAATAGACTTGTTGCTTTTCTTATCTATGTCAGTTATGAATGTGTGTGGAAGCCACAATTATCAATGAAGATTCATTTCTCTACATCCCATAAAAACATATCATGGACTTGAAGAATGTAAAGCATTAATAAACAAGATATAATAAACAAGATGTGATAAACAAGATGTAATAAACTTGGGACAAGGGAAGCATTTTCCCCATTTTATGTGTAGGAGAATGAGGTAGACAGTTTGAATGATTTGTTCAAGGTTGCAAAAGGTATCTGTGGAAAACCTAGGAATTTTAAAATAAATTCTCAAAAATTATTATAACAAATTTTATGTTATAGTTTATTACAAACATGTTACACAGGTAGTTTATTTTGGAATAGTAAATTATATCCATGTTACATTTCTACCCTGAGCAATAATTAAAGAAGCACTCTTAATGAGCTTGATAGGACCTAGATCCATCTGCTGAAAAGTCCACCTGTAAAAAAAATATTCTCTGTATTTCACATATTGTTAGAGGGACAGCTTCATTGCCATGTATTTAAATGCAATCTAAATAATGTACAAGGGCACAAGTTGTTCTAAGTCTCTGTCTTAAAAGAAAACTTCTCATACACATTTACAGTGGAGAACTATTTTTTTTAATTGATTAACAGGTGTGCTGCTTCTCAAGTAAGTGATACATTTTATAATTTTTCATGTATTGTACAGTGCACGAAATCAAAATATGTAGAATTATAGTGTATTGCCCTGGGTCCTGGTGTTAGTATGCTCCCATAACTGGCATCCTCCAGTTCTTATCATAAAAGTCTGTTGAAACTGTCTTGGAGAAATAGTCACATAAAACTTTTACAGATCAGAAGTCACAGGATGTTTATTAATTAACTTATCTGAAGAAAATAAATTTTAGCTATCTAAGATGTAAGAAAATTCTAAATCAAAGCTTTTTAGACTGGATACTTGGAAGTCACATCACATATTGAGATACAGACATTAATTTTTTACATCAAGGATATGCAAGGGAAAATTCTTTAAAAGGATCTATTTTTGAAATATAATCTACAGTTTGGAAGTGATGTTAGCTTCCAAATACAAGTGTCTTCCTTTCGTTATCCATATTCAAAAATTTAGGCTAAACTGTAATATCCAGTTACATGTATGTTACCAAAACCATACATGAAAACCAAAAGAAGTCTTGGAAAATAAAATAAGGCACTATTGCAGCCAGTGAAAAAGAAAGTTTCCACTTACAGATAATAGAAGAAAAACTTTTTGAAATAACAGGTACAAAATTACATCACAAAAAGTTTTCAGGTTGTTGGTACTTTTCAAAACACATGGTAAAAAATGAGAATTGAGTTTTCACTGGTTTATAACGTTCTACAAAGCTAAAGAGATAATGCACTGAGAACTGGAACCAAAGGAAATCTAGCAGACTGATAGAATGAAGACAAGACTGCTCTGCAAATAAATACACCGGATGTCGCATCTGACTGAAATACAAATGGAGTGTTGTAGTCTCCCACTTGAGATATAGTTTAAAAGAAAGCTTGAGAAAATAACATAAAAAAGGAGATTCAAGGTTTAAAATAGCATTAAATCATCATAATATGAAAAAATAAGAAAATATACTCTATCCATTTCACATTCTTCAGCCATTAATCTGTTTTTCTAAGAATAGTGGGGTGATTGCTTGTAGTGCTATGTTTGGATTTTTAAGAAATCCAATGATACTTTGAGAAGATAGCATAAGTCAGGTCCCCAAATCATAGAAGAATACTTAGGAAATCTGCTCTGCAGGAGTATTACCCCTTATAGACATCTAAATGGAATTAGGATCATTATTGAGATCACACAGTTCTGGAGCTATCTGAACATGGTATTCCTTGGATGCTGATACCATCCATGATCAAATCTAGCTGCTGAGGGTATTGGTGTACACCCTTTTTTGGGGTAAGATTTACAGAATATTTTTTCACGGTCTGTGAAAAACTAGTGGAAGAAAACCTATTGTTGGTAGACTTCAATTTCTTATACAGGTTGAAGATCTTCACTCTCTAGCAATTAGGTTAAATTTTCTTCAGAAAAGTTTTACAGGTGACATAGGAAATGACATCATTTTACACCTGGCTTTACTGACAGAACCAAACCACCACCAGTACATCCCTTTGGTTTGAAGAATGTATTTCTCTCTCTCCTTTCTATAAAGAAACCTATGCTGCTGGTGAAGCAAACTACTGGCTCTGTTTCTGAGCTTATTTCTGGAATGCCAACTCATATTGGCCTAAGCATTTTGAGACAAAAATAGACAGCAAACAAAAATACAGAGTTCCAGGTAGCTGTTTGCATCATCTGTGCTCAAGATTATGGTTCCATTTGTAGCAATATCTTCTGACATGTGGAGTGCCATTCAGATCTTAGACTTTTTCTTTATTTCCAGCACTAGAAATGGGATCAAGTGTCTCACTGACCTCTTGAAATGTATGGGATATGTAACTCCAGTGAACTGGTTATGTTGCATACAATACGGTCCTCAGCTTGGAGTAAGGCTGCTAGAAAGGAAACTGAATGAAGTTTCTCATACCACAGCAAATTTAACAGAATCTGTTGGATCATAGAAGAGCCTGCACATATTAATAAAAGAACAACAAAGAAAGAGTTCAGAATGCAGAGTAAAATGTATTCCAGTAAGAATCAGCCAGGAATGCTGCTTTGTTTCATGTATTTAACAGCTTTGGTGTTCTTTAAAATGTTGGGAGAGCACATCAGATTAGCCTGCTGGGTATGTTTGTTTTGAGTGACTTGGCACATAGGAAGCAGCTAATCTAAGTCATATTGGTTTTCCTCCATAAGAGTGCTGATAAACTCTCCATTAGGATTGCAAGCCCCTCTAGGCTCTGTCAGTCTTGTTGTTATTTAATCCTAAATGAAGTGTGTCTTATCAATTCATTCCATGCCATGACCCTGGTCAAGGTTAGATGAGGGTCTCACTATAAAACAGCAGGAGGCACCAAAAAGCATTATTTTTCCTTGACAGACTAGGAAAGTGCACAGTGATGTGCACAGAGGTAAAATTTCTTCACTGCAAATCCATTACCTTAAATATGTTCCATTTACTCACCAAGAGAACATTTTCATTCTTTAATATTTTAAAATGTTGGAACATTATAGTAGGCTTTTTCTTTCCTGTGCTTTTTAAAGACAACATTAAAATAAAGATTTTTTTTTTTTAATAAATCCTCTTAATGGTAATCTATTTAAATTAATGCCACTCTTTTTTCAAATATCTTATAGAGTCAAAGAAGAAAGTGAGTCACATGGAAAATTATCCTGCATGCTATTATCAGTGGTGATGAGCCAGCCCTCCCACTGTTTGCTGATGCATCTGTCTAGTGAGAATGTAAAAAGAGAAATAAAATTCCCTATTTTGGGGAACCAAGCAGGTTACTATATTTTGTAAAAAAAAAGAACTAGATAAAAAATGTGGGAAGTATGTAACAGGGCTGCAGGCCCACAATATTCTTTCCCCTCTATCATTGAAAGTCTAAGCAACCCTTCTCTATTCTTCCTGATTAATTAGTTACCAGATGGAAAAAACACACCCACTATCCTTGGGGTAACCTGGTACATCACCCATGAAATGTAGTAAGGCCAGTAAACTGCTAAACTGTTGCAACTTTTAAGAATGCTGTCACTTTTTGCTGAAGGGGAAATCTCCAATGCATTTTATTTCATAAACTTCTGGTCTAAATTGCCACATGAGAACTGTGGGACTATGATCAAAGGCATCAGCAGGATTTCACCAGGTGTACCTATCTTGTATTAAACTACCTTATGCAACATTGCTGACTTGTGCAACCAAACAGAAAATACAGAGCTGTTTGGGTCAAGTGATGTCCAGCATTACTACAGTCAAGGTTGATAATTTTGAAGTCTGTTTATAATTTAGGATTAGGTTATACTATCCTTACTAACAATGAGGTAGGCTTGATAGGTGGACTTCAGGACTTTACAAACCTAGTAGAAACTTCAATTTGTTGGTTGGCTTTTGACCAACAATTTAATTTTTTCCATACTCTTCACTGACAAAACTGCTAACCAGAAAAATGAAGAGAACTGAAAGAGAGAGGTCATGATAAGAGAAATATCTGAAATTAATATTTTTCCAAAGGACTTAATGAGTTTAAACAACTACATAGTCTCAAATCTTCACCTTAGATGTCTGAGCAGTCTCACTATCATGAATGAGTGGAAAATTATATCAGAATCAGAATCCTGGGAATCAATTTTGCAAGTAAAGCAAAGGTTTCTAATCAGATATTTGAATATCTTTTTTTTTTCCTCATAAAATGATCTGTTCTGGGAAAAAATAAATTAAAAGAAAGTTTTTAAGGAGGAAAAAAAAATCAAAAAAGGTCCAAGAGGTCATGGTAACTGATTCACTATATCCTTGCACTTTTGGAAAATCAACCAGCAGTGTCAAAGAACCTCTACTTGCATTGGACCTGTAACTGACAGAGTTGCAATAGGACCAGGATGCTCCTATTAAGAAGACTGGATCAAATTGCAACTTCTTTTCCTGTGTTTCCTTCCTTCTTCAGTCCCTACTTATCAAGCCAACCATATTTTGTTGTATTATTGTCTTTGATGACCTGCTTTACAAAAAAGGTAAAGAAGATCTAGCCATGTTTCTGTGGAAGAACTCTTAATTCTCTTAATGAATGTGCATTCGTAATACCAGGTCCTTTGTGAAATAGCATTATGAAAGCCCAGTGGAGATTTGGGCAGCTAATGATAGTTACTAAGGAAGTATCTATGTCATGAATTGAAGCAGGAAAGAGAATGGACTGTTATGACCACATGGCAGAACACAGCATTGAGTGGACTCAACCAGTTCAAGTCAGGAAAACCTAGAAGTAGCATATAAGTTGTCTGCATATTGATTTGTTGTAGAATATTCCTCTATGCATGAATCAGGAATGGTCTGTTTAAGGGAGGTTGAGATCTGGTGGAGTGAGAGAGCTTGGAGGATGAGAAGGAACTGGAACATCCATGTCAATACCCAGTCATGAGTGTTGCCTTGCATCTGCTTACCTGTCAGTTGCATTATTAGCCCCTCATTTTATCAAACAGTTAAAGAAAATACAAAACATTTAAATAAGGATATAAAATAAATGAAAAAAATTACTTATTAATGAAGAATGTTGTGCAGTATCATATCATGGTGAAACTATCAATCACAGCTGTGCTTTTTTTTAAATAAAGAAAAATGTAAGTTGCTCTATCTCAGCTCTTCAAACAAAAAAGCAGTGAGAAAGCAGTACAGTTATATCTGTGCTATTACAGACAGCAATAATAGCACATCCACTACTATCAATTTTTTGTTACAATTATTTGGTACAATTTTTATGAAACCAGGAAAAGAAGGATATTTCCTTCCCCTGTCTTTTGTTTATAAAACAGTTAGTAGTCTTTCCACATAATTTAACTCATAACATTCCCTTTCAAAATTATCCTTACTATAGTATGGATAGTAACATGAAACCATGTTACAAAGAATTAAATTAACTGTTACTTAGAATTTCCTTCATTTTTCATTCATTTCCTTCATTTTTCTCATTTTGGTTTTTTCCTTTGGGTTTTACCTGCTTTGTTATTGTATTACTTTTCTTCAGACCTGTTTCCATTGATAGTTTTCTTATGTGAAACTACTAGCAAATACTATGGTTTAAAAGCTTATAATGCAAAGAATCAGCAAAACCTAGTGTTAATCACAAGTACATTTTGATGGATTAACATCTTCTAAACAAAATTAATCTAACTAAATACATGCAACTATAATATTGCTCAGTTCTGAAGCAGAACAAAAAAGTTGCAAGCTACCATTGCAGCATGGTACTTTTATGCCATTACAGTAGCATTGCTAAGGTGGAAAGGCCTACAAGCAACAAGAAAAAAAAATGGGAATGAGGCTGCCGCTAATGAGAACACAAAGAATTTGCAAACCAACAATATGTTTGTTATTTATTTACTTTTGAATGTCCATCTGAATTTCCAAGTGATTTAAACAGATCAAGGAAAACAAAGGAAGAGCTCTGTACAGAAAAGAGTAAAACACCTAAATAACCTAAAAATATAAAATACACATCAGCAAATTAACAGTAGCAGGGGCTAATTTAGGTTCATTGAAATACATTTGATTAGTTTTTTGTTGCTACTTAGCAGCAAGTGTGGGTTGCTCCAAAGAGAAGGTGAGCTAGAAGCCAAAGGCTTCAGGGTTGTGTTTCTCAAGACCCAAACAAGAAAACTAGCAGGTCTGATGATAATCAGCATCATCAATTAGTCCAGTGAGATGGACTAGTCCTTAGAAATGAGGCAGGCCTGCAGTCAAGACAAGGCAAGTCAGCAAGGCAAGGTGAAGATCAGCAAGGTTCAAGGCCAGGTGCAGGTAATACCTACAGGACTGTGCAGGCAGGGACCAATCCCAAGTAATGCAGCTCCTGAGCCAAGGGCAGGTGTTGCATGGGTGAAAATCCCAGATAAGACTTCTGACAGAGCTTTCTCATACAATTTATTTCACAAAAATCTGATCCAAGTTTACACAGCAGCTCCATATCTGAGAAGGTCAACAAAACTGCTAAGAGTGAGAAGTGGGGTCTGCTGGTGCCCACAGGGCCTTGGTACAATTTATGAAACTCCTGCTGGTGAGTATCATACTCTAAGTTCAACAAGTGTCATTATCTAAAACACACTTGGTTCCCAAGGTATTATTTGGAGGAAATTGAGAGTGACTCCCTAGGGAGTCCTCCCATACCACCAAATTTTACTGTTCAAAGTGCTCTGCTGATTTTACTAGCATTAGACCTGCTTTGGTCAGAGGCTAAAGTTGGTGAAAGCATCCTATTGAGTTATGCCAGAAGTCTGGAGACATTACTCTGCTACACAGAGACTTAGTGAAACACTACACTTCTACATTTAAATGTCTAAATGTATATCTCTAAATTGTTCCTGAAGGACTGCTAAGAAAAGTTTATCTACTGTTAGTGCTGTACATCTAGAGATAGACCCTTGCAAAGTGATGGTGCAACACCGTGAATCAACAGAGAGAAGAAAGGGCAATTCACAGGTGGATAGAAAAGGGAAATAAATACTTAATTTTGTACATTCACATAGGAAAAAATATTCTTCAATCTTAGTTTCCACCTGTAGATTTGTTTTGATCAAGAAATAAATTGCAGGTGCATAAATAGTCTAGTTAGCGACAGGTATAACTGGACATGCCATCAACAACTTCAGTCCTAGCTGAGAGCAACCTGAACATAATCAGGGTTCCAGTGTTCAGTGATGAGCAACAAAGGAAGGTTGGCACTTGGCCATCAACATTGTTGCCACCGACATATGCTTTTATTATAATGAATGTCAAGCTCATTTAGGAAAAAAATTACATATATCAAAATCGAATGGCCAGCTGAATGTTTCTAGTAAATGGCCTTAGGGACAGATTTTTGCCACTTAAATGCTACCAGTGAAATATCTACATATGTTAAATAGATTTAGTGATCTCTTTTAAAGTTACCTATTCTAGGTAAGAGCTTTAACAACTGAGTCAACAATAGTCCTTAAGATGGACAATATTATTTGACTTTTCTGTATCAGTTGACATAGCATATAGTACATGAACAGCTTTTATGACTAAAGAATTTCAAAGTGGCTACATATAAAGACATGTTTGGTATGCCAGGATTTGAGAGACTTCTAGTGAGTTGGGTCTGTGCAGGGGGGGAGGGTTTTGGTAGTGGGTGTGGGCCCACAGGGGTGGCTCCTGGGAGAAGCTCTCCTCACACAAAAATCCAGACCGGCTCTGGCCAAGGCTAAGTCCATCACTGATAGTGAAAATCCCTCTGCAGTTAACTTACTTAAGAAGCAGAAAAGGAAACTGTAAAAAGACCTGCAGGGCAGAGGAGAAAGAGAAGTGAGAGCAATGCCAGAGCAGAGATACCAAGGTCAGTGAGGAAAGAGTGGGTTAGTCAAAAACTAACCAACCTCTAGCTTCTCTCATGAAAAATACATCTGTATTATATTTATATAATACCCTCCATATTTACAGCAGCTGAACACAGTTTGCAGCAGTATTAGGAACAAAAAAGCCCCTTTTGGACTTCAGGAAGAACATCTTTCATGGGGTCATAGCTCTGCTGGGGGAACACAGCTTTTGTGCTACAGCAAGTGTTTGAATAGAAAAAGGGACTTCCAAACACAGAATATAATATTTTGTTTAAACTATATCTGTTCTCTTGCTTTCAGTGGGTTCTGGCTCCAGTTCTCTTTGACTCTATAGAAAAAGTAGTTAATTAAAAGAACTCTGAGCATAAATAGGTTCAAAGTATTCTATCAGAAGTCAATGACTACAGCTAATGGTTGATCCTTAATCATCTGCATTTCCTGCTTAATGAAATAGGACACAGCACGAATTCCAAAACAGACAAAGACTAAATTTTTTTACTGTTCTGGGAATGAATGTATTTAATTATTGACCAAAGACATAACAATTTACATATTTCTGATTTTTTATTTTGACATATATGTCTCAAAGGATTTTTTATCTATATAAGTTATTCACAAATGAAAAATGAGTACCACTAAGTCATACTCAGGTTTTTGAATGAGAGTTTAGTCATGCACATTAGCATCTATGTATTCCTTATCATTCACAGATATTAAAGAAATATTCATTTCTACTTGGAATTCAAGACTGGAAAACCCCTGCCTGTCCAATCAATGCACAGTTTCCAAAAAGTATCCATTATTAGTTCAGTTTCCAAATGGAGATGTGTGATTAGTGCTGTTCCTCCAGCGTCAGTACACAGACCAGTGCTGTTTAACATCTTTGTCAGCAACATGGAATTCAGTGGAATTGAATGCACCCTCAGCAAAAATGACACCAAACTGTGTGGTGAAGTCAACACACTAGAGGGGAAAGATGCCATCCAGAGGGAACCTGACAGGCTTGAGAAGTGGACTTGTGCAAACTGGATGAAGTTCAAGAAGCTAAGTGCAAGATTTTGCACCTGGGTCAAGGCAATTCCATGCATAAATACAGGTTGGGAAGAGAAAAGATTACAGACAGCCCTGAGCAGAAGGACTTGGAAATGGGGGTGGATCAGAAGCTTAACATGAGCTGTCAACGTGTGCGTGCAGCCCAGAAAGCCAACCAGGTCCTGGGCTGCATCAAAAGGAGCACAGCCAGCCAGTCAAGGGAGAAGATTCTCCCCCTCCACTCTGCTCTTGTGAGACCCCACCTGGAGTACTGTGTCCAGATCTGGAGTCCCTGACATAAAAAGGACATAGAGCTCCCGGAATGTGTCCAGAGGAGAGCCACTAAAATGATCAGAGGGCTGGAGCACCTCTGCTATAAGGACAGGCTGAGGAAGTTAGGGTTGTTTAGCCTGGAAACGAGGAGGCTCTCAGGTGACTTTATAGCAACCTTCCAGTATCTGAAGGGGGCCTACAAGAAAACTGGGGTAGGGCTTTTTACACAGGTGTGTAGTGTGAGGACAAGGGAAAATGGTTTAAAAATTGAAGAGGGGAGATTTGTGTTAGATGCTAAGAAGAAATTCTTTAATTCGAGAGTGGTGAAACATTGGAACAGGTTGCCCAAGGAAGTTGTGGCTGCCCCCTCCCTGGAAGTTTTCAAGGACAGATTGGATGGGGCTTTGAGCAACCTGGTTTAGTGGAAGGTGTCCATGGTCATGCAGCAGGGGATGGAATTAGATGATCTTTAAGGTCCTTTCCAGCCCTGGCCATTTTTATGTGGAGTTATGATTTTTCTCCACATCTCACTCTTGATACACACACACACATACATATAGATCACTCACTGCTTGGGTCAGAGATCTGGAGTGATATTTGCAGTCTTTCTGAGATTCTTTTTTAGAGAGTCTACTTTTCAATATTTACAATAAATTACATGAAGATGTAGGGCATGGTTAGGAGTCAGACCTGAAAACCAATGTTTATAAGAGTTATCTAAGATGCTATTCATCTCAGAAATTACAAAAAAGCCTGCTTTTTTGGACTGAGCTCCTAAAGGAAACCCATATGCACTTGTCTTTGAAAGGTTTCAAGTGATTGACCCTGTGGACCAAGAAGGTCAAGAAAGGAGAGAGAAATTGCTAGCATAAAAGAAAAAAAAATTTCATTTGTCTTCAGTACAACACCTAAGCCCGAAACAGTAAAAAACTCTTGTCTCATGCTATTTCTACCCAAAAGGTCAACTACATGCAGGATGCTAACTACATAATCAGCACACCCTGGCATCTAGAAGAAGTAGCTGAAAAGGCCTCATTGTTATACTCTTCATAATGAAATCATGGAAAGACATTAGTCCCAAAATGATTACAACTAAGCTTTGCCAAACCACTATAGGTAGAGGGTTCAGCATGTGGAGAGATTAAAGCCTTGTGCAATCACTGCCTAGAGACCACATGTCATCTCACATCAATTGGCATGATGAATCTTTTACATAATGTGAATCATAGTCTAATTGTGAGTTTGATTGCATCTACTGTTGTTCTGATCACACAACCTCAGCACAGAGGCGAACGGGGAGCTAAGCTATAGCATAGAGTTAAGGAAAGAAAGAGAAGCTGTGTAGCATGAAATGAAAGTGCCATCTCACAGGATATATATTACTAAAAGTTGCTGAGCAATTTAACAGCTACATGTAATATATATATTGACATCATCAAAAAAGGCAATTAGAAGAACATCTCTTCTACCAGTAGAAATATATCATTTCTGAAACCAGCAGTCTGCTGCCAGGAAACTCAGACTGGAAGCCTTGTTGTCAGTGAAGATGCATTTAAGACAATAAACTCCCCATTAGTTGCAGAACAGGCAGAATGTAACTAATCCAAGATTCTCACAAGAACTGGCAGGAAAAAAATGGTACAATATGCTTCAAAATATTAAGTTCAGCCATGGATTTGTCATAAATCATATTGCAAAACAAAGCAGAAATTGATCTTCTATGGAAATTATATTGCTTCTATTACCGTAATAGCTGAGACATACAAAATCTGTAATGCATTTATTCTCAAATACCATTATAAATATTGTCTTCACTTTATAAATACAAAATAGAATACCAATTAATTAAGGAATTTCTCCTAGACAATACAGGAAATTTATGGAATAGCAAGTGGTGTTATCCAAATGGTCAGGAAGCAATGTAGCACTCCAGTCATTGGCTAGGTACTGGACTCCAAGCCCTTTTTGCTTGTCAGTGAACCAGCTGGATATTGGGCACAGGGCATTATTATATTAATGACTGTACTATTCTACTTCTCAGTCTCAGAGGAAGAAGATCTACCAAGACATTGTAGAGGTACAGTCAACAAATATACATGAGGTGAGCAGGAGGCTGCATGAAGATGTGCCCATAAACCTGTCTTTCCTTGAGAGAAATTAACAAGTTTGCAAAATGCCATCAGAATTCTCAGTCTCACAAGACCACTGAATATGGATGTCACCCTCTTGTGTTTTGAATACTTTGTAAGTTTAAGGCAACAGAATATTTTTGAATCTTCTAGGGGTTTTCTCCAAGGCAATTCACTTTTCCTCTTAAAGCCATTACACTAAAGACCAGGGAGTCATTTCAAGCTTGGATTATGTGTTGGTTGGTTATGGCTTTATGTTGCTTCAGTATGAATTACAAATATATAAAACATTTGAAATGTTTCTAAAACAAATGGGTATCAATAGAAATAAATACAAGTCAGGGGTTAGCCTACCAGTTGACAGAACTTATTAATCCAATGATGGGACATTTTACTTCTGCCAGACAGTTGTTCTGAGAATCCGTAAATAAACTAGCACTCAGTGCAAAAATTTGCTATGCCAGCAAATTCCACTTTTATAAAGTTGTAGCTTAGCTTTGAAAGCTCTAAATGCTTAGAGTCAGTAAAGGTATTTATATTAACATTTACATGTTAGGGCCAATAAAGGTATTTACATTAAGTGTGTATTTTTTAAGACAAAGAAACTGTGATCTAAGATCTTCCTGATAGATACCTCTGCTAGGCCTATTTTTAACCTTTATTTGAATGTTTTTGGTGTGCTGACAGTCAACCCTACTACTTTGCCTTCAACATTTTCTGACTCTCTACGCAGCATAATTTAGTATAACTATGTCATGTAGATCTTAGTATGGAACAGCCATTATTCTTTGAAGATTTGCAAGCTATTTTTTAACAGGAAATTATAACTAGTGCAGCTCAGTAGTCACTAGAGTGCACCCTGATCTTTACTTGTTAACTATTTGGCAAGAAAAAGATACTGAGCTGTATTTCACTGTTTAGATTCCAAATATTTAGCAGATGGATCATGCAAAATCTTTCAGAGATATAGTTTCTGAATTTTCTTTTTTCCTAAGGTACTTCAGCGAACATAATTCATAAATAAAGCTGGCTACAGTGAGGTCCTCCTTATTAGTTACCCTTTCATGAGGAATTAAAACCCAGAAAAATTCATATAAAAAAAAATAAAGCACAGAATTGGGTGAATGCGAAAAGCACAATTGGGCCATGTAGACAGAGGTTAGAAAAAATCCTGGAACAGGGTGGTGAGAATGCCATATGAATATCCCCTGAGTTGGTATCAGAGATACCAAACACCAACTTGAGTCAGGGGGTTTAGAGATATGAAATAAATGGGCTTAAGGTAAAAACCACTGCTGGTAATGTGTACTTCATCAGACCAACAGCATTTTTCCTCAGTAATTTCATTGCCCCTGTCTTACAAGGATTCACAATCATGATGAGAACTGTAATCACAATCTTTTCTCGGGAACAGAACACAGAATAGGCTAACAGGCAGCATAAAAATATGGGTCTGCCAAAAGTAGCAACTTGAACTTCTAGATTTTAAGAGAGCTCAAATTTCCCTGAGGCAGTCTCCACACTCCTCATATCAATGAAAAACTTCACTGCAAAAGACTCAGTGAATCACACAGATATACCATACAGAATCTTATCATAGCAATATCATTTTTACAAAAGAAATTATATTTACAAATGTAAATAGCATTTGATTTGTAAGGTATTGAAGGCAGCTTCATACCTCCATCTGTAAACAAAAGGCATTCATTAATTAGTTTCCCAACACAAAAATACAATGAGATGCAAACACAAGTCAGTGGCCCCTGCCAGATGCCCAGGTAACAAATCATAGAACTAAGCACATCTTGAACTATTATTCCTGGCATAAAAGCCATGGAGTTCCTCAGAGGTTGACAGTCAACTCAGACACTCATTACAGCAAGCAGCATTAAATTAAATGGTGGCATAAAAAGTCACATAATATCTCAATCTCTAACACATTGATAAGCTGATTACTTGAGCAAAATACTGCAGAGGGCTGTGTGTGCCTGGTTGCATGCATTTAAAGTAATACACATGCATAGG
Organism: Calypte anna; assembly: GCF_003957555.1. NCBI lineage: Eukaryota > Metazoa > Chordata > Aves > Apodiformes > Trochilidae > Calypte > Calypte anna. Next base: position 12,423,979 of record NC_044245.1, read on the forward strand.
TCACTCAGATACTACATTAAATTCAATAAATTAAACATGAATCGTTGGGCACGTTAAATGAATTGTAACTCATAATCATCTAAGCAGCAACAAGGCATTCATTTAAACTGACCTAGATAGATTGTATAAAGAGTTATTAAATATAATGGGAATGCAAATTACAAGTTAGAAACCCTGGAATCCTTTTCTGGTTGAAGGAATTTTTGTAAGTCAGTTAACTGAAACTATACATATGGCAGATATTTTGGGACCTCTTCACTAGACACTGGTTTATTGAGGTAGTTTATATGCAAATAAGATATGAGACTGTAAATAATGTCCATGTATGATGGTCCACTCCAAAATCTTGTGCCTTGTCTGGGATAATAATGTGGTAGAATACAAAACAGCATTGATGATGAGTATACAAAACAGCCAGTTGAGTCAGGTAGCTCCAGAATTTCAAAGAAGGCATATTTGGCATAACTAAGTGAAGGGGAAAAGGTTTATTTGAACTTATTCTGGAATGCCCAGCAGTTACTTAGATTTACTTTATCATCTTATTCAGAATGATTTCATGGTCCAAAGAGAAAAGCACTATTCCTTTAGTAAAAAGATTTAAGGTGGAATTCATCCAACTTAATGTCAAAGATCTGTTCTTTATCTGAATCATCTCAGTCTCCATGTATAATGAGCAGAAATCTAGTCACTCTAGACTAGAAAGACTAAGACAAAATTCTTCTAACTCTAAAATAGACATTTTAAATACATCAGATGGATTGAATCCTACAAAGGTCTATTTCTCTTCAATTAATATAAAAAGAGGCTAAGAAATAGCTGTTGATGCTACATATGTCTAATGAAGATGAGATGACTCCTGTTCCTAAAATCTGCCTTTATGTTAACCTGTTGCACGTCTCTGGAAGTCTAAATATTATTTTAAAAATCAAGATTGCTATTTTAGACTTCAGTAATCTCTTGTTGACAGCTATTATGCAATATCTGTAACTTTCAGACATCTACATTTACTCCCAATACTCACAGTGACTCCCACCTTTCACCTTTTTGTAAGTGTTCTACCTCTGATTCTGTCTGTTTTGTATATTTACTGTGCAGCCTTTAAACATGAACAGTCCCTTTTGCATACAGGACGTACATACCTCTTGGCATACATTTAGTTAGCATGAATTTTAACTGTTATTGGCATAATCTGAGTTTAGAAGTCTTCCTATCAGGTAATATGAACAGGACCTGTTCATAAAAGAAAACCATACTAAAAATCCCCACACAGATTATTCTTCACAATGGTATAAAAGAAAAATTTAATGCCTCATAGTATATCCCCAGCTGTGCTAGGGAAGTGACAGCTAATATTTCCTGGGCAAGTTACCTAAGGATAGCAGAAAAAGGAATCCTATAAAAAGTCTGCCTAAACTTAAGAGTTGGAAAAGCATATTCTGAAGCAGATTGCTGAATTTTATTTTTAAAAAATAGAAGGTCAGAGTGGAAAAACAGAGGTGATCTTAGACCAAACTATAACCTTCTTAACAGAAGCTTAATTTTGGCTCTAATTACTATTTGGTCACTAGTAATACTGCTCAGAAAATTGGAAAATTCAAGAGCCAGAACACCACTCAGTTACAACTGATGACAGCACAGATGTAGCCAGGTTTCTGCAAACTCTTGCCAGCCTCTTGTGCTTGCCTACTGACAGAATTTTGTAAGCATTTTGCATAACTATCCATGAACAGTGGCCACCTATGGTCCTTACAGTGAAGTCTGGGAACATAGTGCTAACATATCATCAGTGACAAAATAGATGAGAACTGAAAGTGAAATTTGGAGAATTGCAAATTAATCAAAATTATGTCCCCCCAGAAAAGCTACTTTTAAGTTCATATCTTAAAAAGAGCTTAAGAAGTTATTATTTTTAATTCATTTGCAAGAAAGTAAAGAAAAAAATATTTATAAAATTTAGGAGACATACCTAAAATTGGGTATTGTAAATATAAAAGACGAAAGGCCTGACTGATGATTACTGAAGGACCATATTTATAAATTGGTTACTGTTTAATTTCTGTGACACCTTCCAACTTTCTGCTTTTATATACCAAGGAAAAATCCCTGAATAAAAGAGAAAGCAGCTTTGTTACAGAGCAAAAAATAATAGAAGGATATTTAGTCAGTTTTCAAAACCTCTTTTTGTTTAAAACCATTACCACTTATACTATCATGACAGACCCTGCTAAAAAGTATCTCTCCTTTCTTATAAGCCCCCTTTAGGTATTGAAAGGCTGCAGTAAGATCTACCCAGAGCCTTCTGTTAATTAATATTAGTGATGGTTTGAAGGAAAAGTAGTACAGAAAGGTATTCAGAAAAGTTACCAAAAGCAAGCACAGGGCAGTAGAAATGTTGTGTCAGTATCTATAATGTTGCACATTTAAGGCAAGAATAACTTTGACTACTCTAATGCACTATAAATTATGATTTAACAGAAGCCAGCCAAGGTAATGAGCGATGTGTCACTGCATGACCTCAGTCAAGTTCAATGTCCATGCAAGAAAATGAAGCAATATTACACAATAAAAAAAACAAAATTAAGATTATTATAATGTCACTACAGTATGCAGTTCTTTCAACAAAGTGGCCAGGATTCTGCTAGCTGAATTCATTCTGTATCCCTTGCACTAATGCACAAGGAATAAATACTTTTTTGCATAAGGGATGCATAGCACAGCTGAGTAAACAGCTTGATTACCAAAAAACATCCCATTGAAGTCAATGCTAAAACATTTATTACCCAAAGTGAATTACTTCAAGTCTCCAAAATAGTCACTCTTCATGGGGGGATATTATTCTGAGGTAACTTCTAATGTAATCTAATCTAAAATTAGATTTGATTTACACAAAACAGAGTTTAAATCTATCTTGGGTGTCATTTTATTACAGTATAGTCATCCTAAGTGGATGTCATCCTCACAGATTTAGGCATCTAAATTTAGATGTTTATATGCAAGATAAGGCCCCATTACAATAAATAGTGATCTAATTAGGTAAATTTAGTGAAACGTAGAGACTTAGTCAGTCAAACCTGAAATAAACAGTTACTTTTGGATAATTATTTTAGGCTATCCATAGAATTTTCCTCAGCCTCATATGAGCACAGCATTTCCCATGCAATTTCAGGACCCTGAGTGATCCCAAATGTAATTTGAGTACTAGCACTCTGGTATCTAGGCTTGGAATTTTTCAATTCATGGATTGAAATACTTTTAATTCCCTTGATGTGATTGTCATACAGAGAGCTAGAAACAATCTTGAATGCTATCATTACTCATTTTCATCTCAATTTGAAACCTCAAGCTTGAAACAGTTTATGCACAAGATACCAAGTGAAAGACAAACAGAAAGTGGGGAAATACAACACTCTTTCCTGACTAAAGGTTAGTTTCCACTAGGTGTGACATAGTCCCCTAATGCTTGGCACATAAACCAAAGCCTGACATTTAAGCCAGTCCTTTACTCTCCTGGCTGCAGAAAATACTATAAATTCCCTCAAAGTCTTTCACAACAGCCAAGGGTGCCCAGAGCTGACTTTCAGGCTACCAGACTGGTCACAGCAAACAGTAGTACAGCTGCATGTGCTTGTCTGACTAAGGCCTTATTGTATAGAAGCAAACTAAGAGATGGTAGAACAATATAATGGAATTAGAAGTTCAGAATTATAGGAAAGGAAAAGAAACCATAACCCAAAATAAAGAATTCAGAACTTGCTAAGTACCCATAAATTGGTCCCTTCAAACCTTTTTTTTTTTTCCACCCAGGAAATTAGTGCAGATATAATGCCACAAATAATTTCATTCCTATAAATGCAGAAATTCCATGAGCCTAGTTTAAAAGAACACCAATTCTCATAGCAGTTTTGAAGGATACTAGAACCAGCAGACCAAAATCTTTATTTCATAGAGATGAGGAAAACAACCCTTATTTCACTAGAATTTCTTTCTACATATTGCAAGTAAATGAGCTAGAGAAGTGACAAGTTATCACATGATTGTGTTAGCAGGTGATTTGACTTACCCAGCTAAGTTAAATGCATATTTTTCTGATTGCTTTTGAAGCAGCATATTGTGCATATGATTGCCTGCCAAAGATTCCACAGGCAGAAGGATCAAGTCCTAATTTGCTTCAGAGGGCTGCCAACAGGATGACAATCTAGCCTTGTGTTTCAGCATTGACTAGAAGATTACCCTGCCACTAGAGAAAGATATTTGACTAGCTATGTACAAATAATTTACTATGCATTTTAAGGCATGTCTATATATACGTTATATACTTTATCTCCCTGATTCATTCCTCCAGTTTCTCCTTGTTAGAAATCATGGCAGCATTTTACCTCCATCAGGGAAAGCAGGTGAACAGCTTTAGCCATTCTATGCACCTGCATTAATGCTAAATCAGCTCTCATGAATTGTGCATGAGATCCAATATGTCATTAAGTCTGGCACAAAGTAAAAAAGCTGCTTTAGATGGGACTTTCCTTTACCATGTCAGGCCAGAAATAGAAACTACAGAAAGTGGTGAATCAGACCTGAAAGATTTTTTTTCATTTAGTAAATGTACTAAACAAGTTTAAATTAGAAAGCATTGATTGTAGAAGAATGGAAGAAAAGGTTGAAACCATGACATATAAGCATTACCTGTGATTAATTTAATATGTAATTTGCTCAGTTGTCCATGATCCTTAATGGTGACTGAAGTTTCAGAGTACATTTGTATCCATTACGGGAGGAATAAGCCTCATAAACCTACATTCATTTCCCTAGTCCACTAATTGTGTTTCCTTCCTGAAAAATTTTAATGTTGCTGTTAGATGAAACATCAGAACAGTGGCTGTTCCTAGTTCTCTCTTCAGCGCCATAAACTGCTGTAGCTCAGTTAAGTGTTTCCCTCTAGTGTCCAAATACATCACACACACTGAATCTTTAAAACCAGTGGGTATCAATTGAGTTAATTTTCAGTGGCTCTTACATACTCATTTAATCAATCTGACTGAGGTTCCAGGTGAAGAAAATATAGAATTAGTTCCATAGATTAAATTCTTCACCCACCAACTTTTAATGTGATATTTTTCCTTCTTGTATCTCAGTTATCAAGATAGAACATAGAATCAGAGTCATTAAGGTTGGAAAACACCAAAATCATCAAGTCTAACCATCTAACCACTATTAACCATTTTTCAATAATTTCAGTTGGGGTTTTTTGTTTTGTTTTTTTTTTTCTATTATAGTGTATTTTGGTGATCCCAGCCAGACAATGACTTCTTCTCCCTTAATTCTTTTAAACTAAGTTTGCAGAGACTGCTTAGTGTGCATTTACACATACAGTTGACATGATAGACAAGTCACTTTGTATAGCACAGTTACGTAGTGGGATTAATGAAAAGCCATACTAGATGAAGGAGTGGACTGATTTTTATTTCTCTGGATTGAATATTGTCCCAGGCAAATATGTGTTATTCAGATTCAGAAAAAATAAAAAATACCTTGTTTCAGTTTATTGAATTGACCTGGAAGGATTCTGAGCCAGTTACATTACAAAATTATTTGCTCTATATTTATACTTGTCTTATCAGAATTTTAGTTGGAAGTTCCATGTCCCACTTTTTCTTATTTAAAGATAAATTATTATTTAAATATTTTATTCATCATCATGCAACTCATACTGGTATCTGTGTGCATTATTTCAGCAATTAATCTCTAGAAAGAGAACAGAGCCTGCAGAGTCAGTCTGGATGCAGTTTATAGAAGTTAAATGCAGTTTGCTGACAGAGCAATGTAGTTGATCTATGTATTTCGCAACTGTTTTCTCAAATCAACTCATAATGTTGAAATGCATCAGCTCAGTCCAGCAAAATATCCTGAATCAGTTCAACAAACCCAAAGCAAATTATTACACTTGCATTTTCCCCTTAGAAACTATCTGGAAATCAGTATTACTTCTTTTCAAACAAAAAATTTAAACATTTTCAGTTGCAAAATTTGCTTTGTCAAACTATATTTGTGCGCTTCAATATCACAGTCCTCTCAATAGCCATATATATTATGAATGTTATTTTATGCTAACGATCATTTGGCCTCCCAGGAGTTTTCAGCCAGAATACTGAGGTTCTTTAGATCATAGTTCTCCTTGATATTAGTACTAAAAGCCCACAGATATCAAGTTTGTGATGAATGTGAGCATGTGCAGATTTGTGTTAAAGAGAGAAAGAGAACAAGAATGTCTCTGAAGACCTGACTTGCCTTAAGGTAAGTATCTTTCTATCTTATTGGCCTTTTCTGTTTTTTCTGTGTATTACTAGTCTGGGAATTTTATAAAGTCAGTATTTTCCCATACTTGCCAAAATAGTGAAGTTTCAGAGCTTCATAAAACACAAATACCACTGCATCTGAAATCAATAATTTCAAGTCCCAATTCAAGTACCTGAAATTTATCTGCTTAAGGGTATGATAATATGAGAAATGCGGGAAAAAGGATAAAACAGGGTTTACAACTTCAGGAGAAATTTTGCTTCTTAATGATTCAACTGAGCTGTAGAAATACCATCGCATGCTTAGGAGGATTTGGAACAGAATTTTTGCGGGACTGATTTCTGTTACCTTTAAAAAGATTATTATTATTATAAAGATTATTATTATTTCTCTATCTATAGTACAGTGCAAGTTGTGCTATATAAAGAACTAATAAAACAACTGTTCTTTTCTTATGGTGTTCTTTTTTGGTTTGGGGTTTGTTGGGTTTTTTGGTTATTTATTTTAAAGCTTCACTCATTTAAGAAAACGCATTCCTCACTTAAGAAAATGAGGTTTATGTGATTTTACCATGTGCTAGTCCATTTGTTCACATGGCAGTCCTCTCATAATTTCAAGCTAATTTCAAATACATTGCCTGTGGACAAGAGCCATAAAAGAATCAAAAGATCTTGTAAGTTTTATTAAAAAAAAATCAGTGCCTTGAAAAGATAGAAAATCTGAATATCTCCATCCAAGGAAAGAATTCTGTGCACAAAATCATGACATCAAAATATATCAGCAAACAATCTACACATGCAACCCAGAGCTGCAGACAGCACGCATGTCAGACATTGCCTAAACAGTCAGATATGTGGCAACTGGAGGTATGGTGGAAACCAAAGTTACTACAGAATGTAGCCAAGAAAATGTCATGGAAGTATCACAAAAAATCTGTAAAAGAACATGTTTCCTTAAATCTGCTGCTTGTGGAACAACTCATTAGCAATTCCCTAATTCCTGAGGAAGGCTCAAGGTTGGTTGGATTCAGCTTCTTGTGTCATCCATACTGCTTTCTTGACTGAAAGGTGATTTTTTTTCCATAGTCTTGAGGAAAAAAAATTAGGAATGTACCAAGTGTCATGAATCTGGCTGTTACAAATGAATAGTTCAAATGGAGTCAAGCTTCAGTTGGAGCAGCATGATAGAACAGATGGCCTCTTCAATCCTCCTCCTGTTCTGTTTGTTTAAGTTGTGTTTAGACAGTGAGTCTATCAGAGCTGGAAGAGGTATGACCAACATAAATTCTTAGTGCCTTCTTTTAAAACAAACAATTAAAATGTAAGTTGAAGATTTCAAACATGCATCTGACCAGTGAGTAGGTAAAAAAGCCATTTTTAAACTTCATTTTTTGGACTGGTTGCTCTTCTTCAAGAATTTTTTGATGCTATAAATTATATTTTCCTAGTACAATAACTTTGTTTTCTGTTATTTTCAATTTGCCCAAAGATGAGGAAAAAAGCCCTAAAAAATGTTTATAAGTTATGTGGGTTTTTTGAGTCTACTATATTATACTTTATTTTTTATGTAGGCTGAAAAGCCAAAAATCTCCTTGAGACAGAAGTACTCGTACAGAAACAGGAGACTCCTGAAAACACAAAATATACATTATAAAGTACAAGGGGTCCCTCTGCTGGAAATTTATATTATTGCAGTCCTGAGATCGAATGCACACAACAGTTTTTACATTGTGTAGTTTAAACTCTTTCTGAAGAATGCAGCAAAGAAATTAATACTTGTGTTAGTCTGATTAGAGTTATTCTTAGATTTTTGCAATGTGCACTGATATGGAAGACAAAAAATGTGTCACAGCCATTTTTGAGGAATATATATGGAGTACATTTATGTGCATTGAATCCATTGTAGAGGCCTGAAGTTATACAAGTTGCAATATTTCTAAGCTACCATTTTCAAGGAATCCATTTTGTTTGAGGAGTCAGGATACACCAGTCAGAGATTTAGTATTCAGTTTCTCAGGTTGTTATATAAACCTATACAGAAAATGTCTCAGCTGCAAAGTCGCTTTCAAAGTTTATAATCTTAATCCCTGATGGAATTTCAGCATTATGCTGCTAAACCAAAGATTTCTAACAGTAAATCAGAAGAACCTTAGAAGAGCATGAAATGGCCAAATTGCTGTCGTAACTGGAACACAGTTCTGTAAGAATGTGCAATCTTCAGGGAAAATATAAAATTAAATAAAGTAAGGTAATATGAGTAAAGCAAATCCATTTGTGTCAAAATTATTTTTTGAGCAGAACTGTAAAAATTTTCCTGGCAGTGTTACACAGGACTGAAAATGGAGAGATATCCTGCCCATAATGCTATCAAAATAGATAAATTCTGCTGGGAGTTGTGTCACAACTGGAGCAAAGAAGGTAGAATAGAAAGAATAAAATTAGGTAAATAAGATAATTTACTTCAGAAGAAAATTACTCCTAAAGAGGAAGGTATGTTGCTGTTTCTGGTTTACTGTCAGGAATACACTAGCAACAGGACAGAAAAGCTGTCCAACTGCTGTGCATCTGCTCCAATATCTAAGAGCTCCCTAATACAAAAAAAATATTGTCGTGTAATTGTCCATTCAGCAAAAGGGTCACTGACATGATTCGGGGACTGGAGTACAAGATACATGAGTAGAGGCTGAGACAATTTGGTTTGTAAGCCTGAAAGAAAAAAATCTAAAGGGAGATCTACAACTGCTTAGGAAGAGGGCTTACAGAAGGTTAGAGTCAGATTCCTCTTAGAGGTGCAGAGTGATAGGAAAACCAGTAATGGAAATATATTGCAATTAAGGAAATAAATAAATAAATAAAAAATTAAGAAAAGACTTCCACAATAAGGGTAATATGAAATTGAAAAAGGATGCCCAGAGACATTTTATCTCTTTATACAGGAGATATTAAACACTCAGCTGGATACCCCTGTGAAACTTACCCTAAGACTGACCCTACTTTGAGCATTTATTTTAATATAATAAGAAAATAGGACAATTTATTCCCTCTGTTCTGGGATGAAGTGATTTACTACAATACATATCCCTCTCCATTACCTAAAGAGGCATCATAAAGAACTGCTTAAATAACTTCTAGCTTGTAGATCATAGTTATTACACAAAATAAATTAATCCTTTAGTACTCTTAATCCAGGAAATTCCTTAACAAAAAAACCCTATACAACTAGTTTCTTAGTTACTCAATGCCCAGAAAAATCTGTGAACTTTAAAGAAAAATCCTAGTAAAAAACAAGATAATCCTGGGATGAGAAGTATGAAGATTAAGAAAATGAAGTACCGGTAATTCTATAAACATATACTTTCTTATATACAGAATTAATTATAAATATACAGAATCAAACAAGCTACAGTCTATAGGCCGAAAATTATAAATGGGTTACAGAACCACTCAACAATGATTTCTTTACACACTTAAGCTTTTGAATATATCCATTAGGAGACAGCTTCAGCTAAAAACCTCAAACACTTGGCAGCTGAAACTTACTTTACAGACTTACTTTACTTCACAAACTTACTTTAACCAGTAAAGTGATTTTTTTTTTGAGTAACTAAGATCATTTAAGTGGATCAATATCATTTTATATTAATGAGGCAATGATTTTAGCTATGATTTTAGCTGTTAGACACCTAAGTCTGAGCTAGTAATTGTAGATTCCTTTTATATCAATAGACAAACATTTCAAGACATCGAGCCTGAGAAACTGCTTAAGTGGCAACGAATTACATTTTTAAGTGGCAATGAATTACATTTCAGAGTTGCCTATTTACCTTTACTGATTATTAAAGAAACCTCAGATGACTAACTTCAGAGTACAGTTTTGGGTCAGAAGAGTGTCTCTAAAATAAAACTCTTGATCATAAGTAGGGAAAGTGCTGCACCAGATGACTCTGCACCAAAGTCATCTTCTAGGATGTGATATTAGTTTCTTTAAGAATAAAGTAAACCAGAAGATGCATTCCAGGATGACAACTAAATACTTCTTTGCTCATTGACAGAATGAGACTACAGCCAGCCAGCAATAACCCCTCCTAAGTTGCATAGTATACATCTACACTCCGCAGAATCAATTCTTTTGGCTCTACAGATTTATTCCTATTATTTTCCTAATTTTCTAAAGAGGACATAGTCCATGACCAAATTTCAGACCAATATGATTTACAAAGATTGATCTCATTTTAGGAATTGAGTCTCTAGCAACTCATTCATGTTTAAAACTGTTCATCTGTTTCACTGTGAGGGTACAGCTTACCTCATTTTCAGAATCAGATGTCACTGAAGCTCTTAATCACTTGTGATTTGGAATTCATCTTCATTTACTGACTTAGAAGAAGAAATATTTATATTAAAATTTTATCTGTAAATATTACTGGATGTACAGAGGCCTTCTACTGACACTTGGAACATCCTCATGACTGTTATATTAACCTGAGCTTTCAAACACATTTCCTTCCCAGTGGAATTTCACAGCTACCCCACACTTCATGACTAAATTGAGATTATCTAACATATTTACTTTACTTTCCTTAAAATTTGGGGTTTTTTTTCTTATAGTTCTTAGCTGTCTTGACTCAAACTTCACAGAGAATTTGAAAACAACGTAACTTTCTAAGACAGACAGCACCAAAGACTATGATACTCTCTAACTCTCCATATTCTTCAGTGAGATCCTGCCTTGTAGGCATGATAACAATTCTCATGAACTATTAGGTGAGTGAGCTTCACTTCAGGGAGGGCCAGTCTGTCAGATCTAAAAGACTTGAAACAGAGATCAAAACCCTCTTGGTATACAATTCAGATGAAAGTGAACGATACAATAAATGACTGAATCAAAATAATTTTACCTACTGGAAATCTCAATGGTGGATCACCAGGAATTAGGTAAGGGCAGAACTCACTGGTGATGGATTTCATAAATTTTTTCCCCAAGACTGTTGTATTTTTATATTGAAATTATTGCTTATATGTTTTCTGAGAGCTCCCTTCATTTTTCCATATTCTATTCAAGTTCTGGTGTTCCTTTTACATTCACTGTATGATAAATCTGTGTAATTAAAAAAATAATTTTATAAAGATGTACTAAGTTTTCTTATGTGGCATTATCATTGTAACCTGGCAACAGATTTTAAAGTTGGGGTTTTTTGCTTCTTCTGGTATCCAGTGCAAAGTATAAACAGCAGTGGTGCTAGACTGCTAAGAATTTTTTCACTCAAACTACACAGGCCAATGAGAACACTGTGCAAAATCCTGTGCCTTAGTAAGTAGAACCTAAGTAACTTATATTTTTAACTGTTATATACCAGGAACATGAAGAATAGCCATCAATTGAAAATTGAAAGCTTTCCCCAGATCAACAAGTGACAAACATCAGTCCTACATGAAAGACAGCAGTTTGGAATGCAGCCTCCAACCCAAGTTTGAGATATCAGTAGAAATTGTAAGAGTAACCTGTAATGCATCACCTTGCCACTATTCAGAAGACATTCTCTGGATGCTTTAACTGCTCAAAGACTAAATCAGGCAGCTGGGCTAAGGATTTCAAGGATTTCTTCCAGGCTACAAAGCCAAGTCCTACCTATTGAACTTAGCATATAAAAGGAAAAGGCCAGGCCTCTACTGGCAAGAAAGAAAAGTAAATTTGCCAGATATTATCTTAATGTAGAGTCATGAAATATGAAGTCGCTGAAAAATTCCCCAAGTCTCTCTGTTAAGCCATGGTCAGAGAAGTTCGACTTACTGTCAAGAAACACTCTATTGGGATTCAGTGAATTAAAAATAAAAAATAAAAAAATCAAGCCAACCTGGAATTGGCAAGAATGCAGTGTACAAACAGTTGTCCATTCCATGAAATGGAACGATAAAACAAAAACTGAGTTGGGCATTAAAAGGCTTCTGTAAGTTATTGTGAGGTGTAATTTGTAGGAAGAACAGAGGGTATTTTCCAGCCACTGGTTAAAAGTGAAACCGTTCAGTTTCACTATGAACAAGAAAAATGAAAGAAAGGAAATGGATTTGCACAGTGAAAATAAGTCCAGCAGGCAACTGGGACATTCTAAAGCATAAGAAATTAGCAAGTTTGGTACATAAAATGTTTTATCTATGTGTGTATAGGAAGATTGCATACAACTATCTGTGTCACACTAGTGACACTTCTTTCAAAGCCCACAGTAAAACTCATTAAACATTTATTATACAGGCAAAAGTTTTTCTGCTCAAAATTAAGTTTTTTCTTAAAAATACCAAACCTGGTACCTTTTTCAATTTTGAAAATACCTAATAATAAATGCCATTCCAAATACCTCTTCTAAAAATCATAAAAAAACTTTGAGCTAAAAATTTAAATTCATTGAAATTACACTTGGTGTACATTTTCAGAAATAAAAGTTTCAATGTTAAGTTTCTAGGTTGTGTGAAAAGCCAGGTATAGATTTCTAAGGCCAGACTTAATAAAAAGCCTTTGTAATGACAATGTGGTTTCCCACAAGTACCCTGTTGTTTTAAAAAAAAAAAAAATCAAACTTCTGATTTTTACTGCAAGTCAAGACAGCTCCTTAATACTGATGACCTAAAGGATTAGGTAGCTATAAATTTCTGGGAACTGAAAATAAACTGGTTTCTATCCACTAGTTACCTCCTTTTCCAATTAATTTTGAACTACAGTTAAGCTTTCCTAAAGTACAATGATTGCCAAGAAACAGAAACTGCTGAGTGCTTACTATACGTACCAATTTAAAAATTATCTGTTATAATTTTGCCATCTGCAAGTGATTGGCAACATTTATGTTTATGAAAATCTCATTAATTTAATTCAGATTTTTTTATACAATCGATGGGTGGAGATAAACTGTATTAAAACACTGTATTAACAGTTTTCAAATTCCCTTGGTTCACTTACCACATTCTGAAAGATCTGTTTTATTATGCTCATGTACTTGCCTTGAATGCACCACTCCTTAATTTAAGCATACCCACACTCTGCAGCTACCTGAAAGGAGGTTGTAGCCGGGTGGGGGTTGGTCTCTTTTGCCAGACAACTTTCAACAAGACAAGAGGGCATGGTCTTAAGTTGTGTCAGGGGAAGTTTAGGTTGGATATTAGAAAGAATTTCTTTACGGAGAGGGTGATCAGGCATTGGAATGGGCTGCCCAGGGAAGTAGTGGATTCTCCATCCCTGGAGATATTTAAAAAGAGACTGGATGTGGCACTCAGTGCCATGGTCTAGCAACCGCAACGGTGGTTCAAGGGTTGGACTTGATGATCTCTGAGGTCCCTTCCAACCCAGCCAATTCTATGATTCTATGATTATAGACAAGGCTGGCACTTTCTGGATTATGAGGCTGGACTCTGTTAAGCAGAGAATAATTACAGACCTTAGGTATCACACATTCAAGTTACAGGTTTATTCACCAGGCTTTACATAAATATGAATGACTTGCTATGATTTTTAAAGAAATGAGTCCTCCTAAATTTTCTAAAAAAACCAAAATGAAGGTGCTTAATCTGGAGATTTACAATTACACTCTAAGGCAGAAAAAAAATTAGGGTTGTGGACTTTTTACTACACCCTCAGCTAGTTTGTCAGATCTAAAGGTAAGAATGGAAAACAGACAAAGCAGTTATTGTGACGGAAAACATTTCAGATGTGTCCCTACTTTTCTGCTGTATTTTTGTAGAAAAAAAAAAATTCTTCATTTCTGGAGGTATACTTGAGAACTGAGGACATTAAATTTTCACTTGGAAAAAGTAGCTATAGAAGTAGACAGTAATGTCTGCTTCTATAAAAAGGAATATTTTTGTACAATTCCAAAAACAACTGAATTCATACTGAAGCTGTTCAACATAAAATGTATTCAGTGTATTGTATATAGTGTATGAGTTTTAAACATCAATTCTGGAATCCTTAGAGATGTCTGACTATAACAGAACTTCAGCCTTTTTTACATATATTTATTCCAGCTATTTAATCTTCTCCTGTACCCTACTGAACCTGTCCAGCATCCATCCAGTGCTTTAAACTCTCAAGGGAGCCAGTCTAATGCTTTGGGAAGACAAAATGGATTTGCTCTCTACAGAAATCACTGAAGATTGCTTTTAAAGAATTCCTGGGTAAGAAGAGTAGTGCCTCTTTCCTTTTGTATAATAAATGTGACACTTATTCTTGATCTGGAAGACTACACATCCCTCATACTGCATACTGCATACTAACACATCCCTGCCTGAATCACCAGGTTACACTTTATTCTAAACTGAGGGATTTCACCCATGTATCCAGTTGTTCCTCTGTACACATACATTTCTTTGGAATAGAGATATCAATTTAACATAATGATTACTTGGATAAGGGTCAAGTTCTGTAACAGTGTCTCCAACAGTTTACTTGATGTGAAGTTCTCTGGCCAATCCTACTGTCTACCATCACAGGACTTGGGCTAATCTGCTATAGAAGTAGGAGAGTAGAAGTACAGAGTATTTCTAGCATTTGGCAAAAGGAGCTCCTAAGCAATGCTGACAGCTCACTCCGTGGAGGACTCTGTTAGTGGATATGGCTATTTCAAGGTAAGTCCAAGATCAGTACCAGCATGCACCAACAAAATATAACTGTATGATGACCAATGAAAGAAGATAAAAAAGACAAATAATGCTAGCCAGTGTAGACCCTTGATGTTTGTGGCCTCCACTGTAAAGCAAAATAATTGTTCTTTCCCAATAATTTGCCCTTGTATTGCAGAATCATAGAATGGTTCATTCTGAAGGGGATTTCTGAAGGTTGTCTTGTCCAAATCCTTGCTCAAGCAGCACCACCTAGAGCCAGTTGCTAAGAGCCATGTCCAGATGGCTTTTGAGCATCTCCAAGGATGGAGCCTTCACAATCTCTCTGGGTAACCTGTGCCAGAATATGGTCACTGTTACAGTAAAAGTGTTCCTTGATGTTTAGAGGAAACCTCCTACGTTTCAGTTCATGCCCATTGCCACTGGTCCTGCCACTGGGCACCAATGAAAAGAGCCTGCATCCATCATCTTTGTACCCTACCTTTGAGTATTTATATAAGTTAATAAGATCCACCCCTGAGCAGCTGCCTTCTCTGGGCTAAACAGTCTCTGCTTTTTCAACCTTTCCTAATAGCAGAGATGCTCCAGTCCCTTAATAATCTTAGTGGCCTTTTGTTGGATTCTCTCCAGCATCTTCATGTCTCCCTTCTACTGGGGATGTCAGTGCTGGACACAGTAATCTAGGTGTGACCTCAGCAGTGCTGAGAGTATGGGAAGGTTCACTTACCTTTTTAGCTTAATCTCTCAGTGTATGTAGTCTTTCAGATCTCTTTTATAGTAGCTGATCTTCCAGGCACTGTTTCTAGACTTTGTGCCCAGCCCAAGAGCCCAGACTATACGTAAATAGTCTCATGTAGTCTCATGTAGTCTCATAGAATCATGTAAAAATAAAGAACATGACAAGGCTTAAAGAATTTGCAGATATTTGAAAAACTGGTAGTTTTCCTAGAAATACCTTTCCTTCTAGTCTTCTATTTCTGCATTTTATTGGCCTTTGTTTTTTTTATTAATTCTTCACAAGGTAAGAATTTTGTCTGCCAAATACAGAACATGAGGTTTTCTGATGAGAGTTTCGTGGGTTTGCACTGGTTTCTTACAGAATCACAGAATCAAACGGTTTGGAAAGGACCTCTGAGACCCTCAAGTCCAACCCTTGATCCACTACCACTGTGGTTACCAGACCATGGCACTGAGTACCACATTCAGTCTCTTTTTAAAGACCTCCAGGGACACAGAATCCACCACCTCCCTGGGCAGCCCATTCCAATATCTGATCACTCTCTCTGTAAAGAATTTTTTCCTAATATCTAACCTAAACCTACCCTGACAGAGCTTAAGGCCATGTCCTCTTGTCCTACTGAGAACTGCCTGGGAGAAGCGACCGACCCTCCCTGTCTCCAACCTCCATTCAGGGAGTTGTAGAGAGTGATGAGGTCTCCCCTGAGCCTCCTCTTCTCCAGCCTGAACACCCCCAGCTCCCTGAGCCCTTCCTCACAGGACTTGTGCTGGATCCCTTCACAGCCTCCTTGCTCTTCTCTGGACCTGCTCCAGCACCTCAATCTCCTTCCTGAACTGAGGGGCCCAGAACTGGACACAGGACTCAAGGTGTGGCCTCACCAGGGCTGAGTACAGGGGAAGAATCCCTTCCCTGGACATGTTGGCCACCCTGTTCCTGATCCAGTCCAGGATGCTATTGGCCTTCTTGGCCACCTGGGCACACTGCTGGCTCCTCTTCAGCTTCCTGTCAATCCAGCCTCACAGGTCCTTTTCTGCCTGGCTGCTCACAGCCACTCTGTGCCCAGCCTGGAGCTCCCCATGGAGTTGTTGTGGCCAAAGTGCAGGACTCGGCACTTGGCCGTGTTGAACCTCATCCCATTGGAATCAGCCCAACTCTCCAGTCTGTCCAGGTCCCTCTGTAGAGCCCTCCTGCCTTCCAGCTGATCCACACTCCCCCCCAAACTTAGTGTTGTCTGTAAATTTACTCATTGTGGACTCAGTCCCCTCATCTAAATCATCAATTAAAATATTAAACAGAACTGGGCCAAACATTGATCCCTGGGGGACACCACCAGTGAGCAGCTGCCGATTGGATCAGCACTGTTCAGCACCAGTCTCTGGTGGCCTACAGCTGTTCCTAACCCAGCACAGAGTGCTCCTGTCTGAGCCCTGGGCTGACAGCTTTTTCAGGAGAATGCTATGTCAAAGGCTTTGCTGAAGTCCAGGTAGACTCCATCCACAGCCTTTCCCTCATCCACCAGAGGGGTCACCTGATGATAAAAGGAGATCGGGTTGGTCAGACAGGACCTGCCCTTCCTAACCCCATGCTGGCTGGGTCTGATCCCCTGTCCATCCTGTAGGTGCTGTGTGATTGCCCCCAGGATGATCTGCTCCATAACCTTGCCAGGCACCTAGGTCAGGCTGACAGGCCTGTAGTTTTCTGGGTCCTCCTTTCATCCCTTTTTATGGATTGGTGTGACATTCACCAATTTCCAATCATCTGGGACCTCCCCAGTGAGCCAGGACTGTTGGTAAATGATGGAGAATGGCTTGGTGAGCATTTCCTCCAGCTCCCTCATCACCCTGGGGTGGAGCCCATCTGGTCCTATAACCTTGTGAGGATCCAAGTGGCTCAGCAGGTCACAAACTGTTCCCTCCAGGATTACAGGGGAGCTACTCAGCTTCCTATTTCTCTCTACAAGCCTCAGAAGCAGCTGTCCTCAGGACAGAGGTCTTACTGTTGAAAACTGAGGTAAAGAAAGTGTTAAATACCTCAGTATTTTCCTCATCTTTGGTGACTATGTTTCACCCAATATCCAAAAAAGAATGGAGATTTTCCTGCCCCTCCTTTTGCCATTCAGAAATGTAGAAAGACTTTTTATTATCCTTAATGGAAGTGGCAAGATTACTCTTATAGGCCATAGAGGTTTTTCACGTATCCTGCCATAGAGGTAATTTGTTTTCAAAATTGAGGTATATGGCTAAATCCATCCATGTTTTAATTATGTTTCATTTTACATAAGTGAAAAATTATACAAAAATTGATGGGAAATAAAGAGTTAATTCAATAGGGTCTTAATTTTAATTTTTTTATTACAAGCTGTCACACTTTACTGAACAGCTCAACTGTATAACTTATCAACAGATTTTCTAAAAACACGTTTTATTGCTTTCTGACTGAACCATTTTAATTAATAAAAATTAAGTGCTCTCAGAGCTTAGATTCATGCACAGATTAGTTCAGTTAAGAAAAAGTGCATGGTTAAACATGACCATGATTTTCAAATTAATTGATAATTTTTGATTTATCAATAGTTAAAAGCATTATTTTCAGGGCCGGGGTGAGCAGAACATCCAGGAAGCCAGGCCTTCTGATAGTGTTTCAGTCTGGGTGCCAAAATAATAACAACTAAACCTCTTCATATTACAATATTGAGAAAAAGATTATATAAACCCCAAAGTCCTTCCAAACGTGACCTCAGGCATATCTGGCACACAGATCTGGGTCATTTCATGAAAAACTGTATACAATAAGGAGTGAGTGAGAATTCTAAAACACATGTATAAACTTCAGGAATAGAAAGCAGTGATCATTAAAAGCTATGAAAGGAAATGATACCAAAAGTGGTAAGGATTCTCAAATGAGAGTTAGGCCCAACTAGAATGTTAAACTAATCCAATAACATGTACTATTATTTTTATAACAGGGTAATGTAGTTTTGACAACATCTGAAAAAGAGGCAGCTTTTTGTCTTACTGCTGTTTTCCTGCTCTGGAATCACAACTCAGTCTGGCTGAGGCAAACATTCTGAAGTATGTTTATTTTAGCCCACAACTTATTTTAAAAATGAAGAAACTTCTAAAATCATCAAATCCAGCCTCCAGCTCTGGCATACATTGAATTACATTATACTTCTCATCTACTTTTAAAGTTTGTATTTTGATACAAAATATACTTTATCACTTCTCCAATTCGAAAAGCTTTCCAGAATCCAAGAGGCCCATAGGCTGGAAACTTTCAGAATTACAAATATCAGCACCTTTAAAATGGTACCTCTGTAGTGGAGTACTCCTCAAAACAGCTGTACTAAGTACCCTGGAAGACCTGGCCCTAATGAAATCAGTAAGTCATCAGTCCTCTTGTGCTATTTCCGTAAATACAGGGAGGTCCATTCAGCTCCCTACAAGTATAAAGACACCTGAGTTGAGATCTGAGGGGTGATGTCTTCAGGCCATGTCAGTAATTGTCACACTCTATAACCTATCCCTGCCACCTGGTGATGCCACATACCCAGTTCCAGTATTCAAACAATACCTTGCTCTCAAAACAAATAAAAGATCGTTGTGAAATACAAATTTAATCACATTTGCCTTTTCTCCTATACTAAAATGTGGCATCTGACAATACTGATAGCCAAATTAATAGAGCTAAAACCCCTTAAACTTAACTGCAGGTTATTAAATTATCATCGCTCTATTAACAGTCTTCTAGAGGTAAGAAAGAATTTAAGGAAAAATTGATTGCACAAAATCACCAAATTAAAAAGTCTGGTTGTCCAGTATTCCAAGTTTCATTTTAGTATCTTAAAGATGATTTATAACCTAGATTTATACTAGGTCTTACAAGGGTTAATGAGTGCCACACTACCCACCTTCTTGAACTAGTAAAAGTGAATTTTTCTGAAAGCTGCATTGCTATCGTTTCATCTACAGGTCTCTAGTTTTAAATTCTAAGCAGTGAGGTTACGTGTTTAACTTCCAAACTTCTTGAATTACTTTCCCCGATGAGCAGGAAATGACTTTCAGGTGTGGCTTTCACTTTCTTTGGATATGTTTTATACAGTAAGGTGTGCCTTTTCAAAAAATGTAGTTCACACCCACACTAAAAGAAAGGGAACATGGTTGAGTGGAAACACCTCCCCCCACATATCACTCTCAAATAGAATGGGATCTTCTAGCATACAGAACTTTTATAGTTATGTAGTGATATGGACAGTATTCAATTACCTGAATTTGAGAAAACAATCAGCTGCTTCCTCTGGCAAATCAATGGAATGAGACCAAAACACAGTAAACACTGTGGTTCTTATATTCAGTGTGAAATCCTGTATTCTGTGAAATAATTTTCTCCAGTTAATTATTTTACAGTTCTTTTTGTTTGTTTGCTTGTTTGCAAAAGTTTTAATTACAAAATACATCAGAGCAAAAGTTTTACCACATCATTGCTGAGCATCCTGTAAGGCAAACCACAACAAAGAGAGAAAGTATTAAAGGAAAAAAAAAAAAAAAAGTGAAAGCATTTCAGATGCTTAGCCTCAGTCATTTATGGAGTTTCAGTTTACAAGAGGAAATTACAACATTACCTGAAGTTGAAAGCTAATCAGGATGGAAAAAATTAAGTGACACAGATATCTCTCAGTCATCTTGCAGACCAAGAAAAGGTCTATCATTCTATCAAACAAGTAGCATCTATGCTTCCTTCACTAAGATTGTCTAATTTTTCAGATAAATAAATTTTTAAAACAACCTTGTAGAATCACCAAAAGAATATTTGTCTCAAAACAGCCACCCTGACAAAATGGACCTTGCACTTGCGTGGAGGCCTCATTCAATAAGCCATCTGGACTCTGTTCTCTGAAGGAAAGACCCTCATTGGGTAACTACCCTGATAAACAAGGCCCTATTCTCACAGGAGCAGCCCCTTCTCTAGTGGCCATCCCAATAAGCTGAACACTGCCCTTGCAAGGGGAGCTGTTTGATGGCCACACTGACAGGCAGGACACTGTCCTTATTCGATAAGGGACAGGGACAGGCAATCTGTACCCTGCGGAGACAGAGTGACATCTTGTGTGTGCCCCATGTAAAACCACTGGAGAGGGCACATGCGCTGAAATAAGGGATATTGCTTTGTCATCCCATCTGGAGGGGCTCAAGTGAACACCTGGCTTTGCAAAATATACCAAAGCCCCTCCTGAAATGGTGGGGTCAGGCAGCATAAAAGACACACACTCGAAATGCTGGATGTGTGCCCACCATCCAGGGACCTGACTTCCTACAGAGGTCATTGCTGGATCCAAGGGTGGTGATATTTTCTCTATCTTTTTTTTTTTATCTTTACCTGTCTCTCTCTCTCTCTCTCTCTGTGTCTCTGTTACCCTCTGGCACATGTGGGTAACATAGTTTCTAACTTTGTTAAGTTTTACTACCCATTGCTTTCTTAAGTTTTGTTAGTTGTAACCTGTTCTTTTGACAACTCCATCAAGTTTTGTTAAATTGTAATCCATTGCTTTGAAAGTACCATCCTTTATAGTTCTGCCAGTTGTAAACTCAGATGCTTTATAATCTCACTCACTTTTAAGTAAAGTTGTGTTTCATACAAACCTCCTGGGTAATAACTTTACTTCTGAATACCACACAGAGAATTCCGGAACTTAATCTCGCCAAATAGGTTTTTAAAAGAGATTCATTAAAGGAGGAGAAGGATTGGGCCCAGCTGCACCCAGGCTCCTCTCTGAGGGAGTTTAGAAAGCAAGGGGGTCCAGTTCGAATCTCCCTGGGTCAACCCCCACTCTGTGGGACATAATATTTTGATTGGCCCCCACATCTGGGGAGCTGTGCTCATCTTGGGTGACATGACCCACTTTGTGGGTCATGACAAATCTAGGAAAGATTTGTATTTTCAAATAAGAATATTTGTAAGAAAAATGTAATGTTTTATCTTAATTTTCTTCTTTCCTCTTCAATAGAACACATTTTTATTCCTGTGTCAAGTAAAGGATTACAAACATTCACAGAGGTGAATTGTAGGCTCACAATATGGTTATTTCATCAGTCTTCCAAGAAAGAACCTCCTTTTAGCAAACATAGGATAAAGATAGATATTTGAAAGCTGATTTCTTTTTAAGCTGCAGCCCCACTGCATGCATTCCTTCCTTGAATATTCTCTCCAAAGTGGTCCAAAAATTTTATTATAGGTACAATATAGCTATAGAAAGATTAGTTATGATTTAGTCTCAAGACACTATGCTGCAATTGCTGTGCAGCTTCTCTGACGTACTCTTGATCTCTCAAGAAACCTCAACATGAATAGGAAGAAATGAGAAGCCAAAGCTAAGGACCATTGGGAATTTTAATGCAACTCTCCTCCTTCCCCAAAATGCTTCTCCATTTTTTTCCTACAGAAAGTCCATTGAAGATTTACTATATAATGTGCATTTTCCAATTTTTACTGATGTTGAATAAAAATTAAACCTGATATTAAATATCTTCTGAAAAAATTAGCATACCACTACTTGGAGGTATTTACATTGATATGCATAACACAGATGTTAGAACTTGAAACTTAACCAGCATGGTCCCCTACACATGGTTCCCTGTAGTTATATATATTTAGCACCACCAAATTTATTTAAGATATCTTACAAAGCTACTAATTTCAAAGGTAAATAAATATTTTCAATCTTACAAACAGGAGCCACTAGTTTAGAATTTCAGAACCATTCCTTTACATGGTTGGTTGTTGAAATGGAGTATCCAAGTAGTAAGCAACTTTCTGCACTGAATTCTAAGAAACATACTGTGAAGTTTGTACACAACAGTGGTCTAAAATTTCATTTTTGAAATTTAACTTAGTTACCAGTAAATGACAACTATAAGGTTGTTGTAGATCAAGTAAAATAAACATTAACACTCTGTTCTAAGGATCTCAGCCATCTAGTTTCTACATGTTTAACTAAAAACTTTAAAATGTGCCTTCTATGCCACCCACATATAGCCTCTCTGTTGCCTGGAAACCAAAGCACCTGAAGAGGTGAAATACTGAAAGAAGAAAGTTTCACTCTTCATCATCTTCTGAGAGGAGGTGGTCAAGTATTTGTAGAAGAGGGAGAAGAGTATTTAAAAGGGGATGAGATAGGTGACAAAATGGTATACCAGGAGCTTTGTGGAAGTGAACCATCAGGAGCAAAATATTATCCACAAGGTAGGCTGCTTTCATGTTATTCCTGATTTTTTAAATTAGATTAATTTATTGATTTCACTTTTCCTTTTTTAAATCCTGTAACATAATGATTTTCATGAGAAAAAAATCTGACTAAAATGTAACATTCAGAAGCAAGTTAAATGATGAGTTACAGGTAACCAGGTTACATGTATTACTACATGGCAAACTGCTGCAGGGAAAAAAAAAAAAAACACAACAAAAACAAACCTTTAATAATTATTTAGTATGCAATAGCTTACATTTAGTCAAATTTTCTTGTTAGGGTTTAGCAGTCTTGGTGGACCAAAAACCGGAGGACAGAACTGCTCTCTATTAACTCCTAACACCACCCTCCTAAGGAAAGAGAAAAAGGGAATATGCAGGAGAGTCTTAAAAGTTGGAAAATAAAACTGTAACGGAGTGTACTGTTACTGGTAACTGTGACTGTTACTAGAGCAGAAGGGCAGTAACACAAGGGATAAGGAACAAATATACAAACATGTACAAATATAGATTTGTACACCCGGTCTCGATGCTGGCAGGGAAGGTGCCTGAGGGCCCCTTGCAGCAGGGCCGACTCAGGAGAGGGCTCTCCGGCTCTGCCCAGCACCGGACGGATGTGGATTCTGAAGAGCAAGGGGTGAGCTGGGGGTAAAGGAGCGCAGGGGAACAACAGTGAAGCGAGGAGTGGGCGAGAGGGAGCAGGGCTGCCAGGCTGCCCGACTTTTATAGAGTATGGGCAGAAAATGAGGGGAAATATTGACCCCTCTGTGTTCCATATCTCTCGGATCCCTCAGGGTCAGGCGTCCTGAAGATGCCTTCTTTAGGTCCTCATAATGGTACCAAAAATCATCCTGGTCCTTCAAATTACGATGTTCCTATAGCAAATAATGCCAATTTTCTAGATACTGACATGTTTATCCATATTGAAACAATGGGAAAAAAAGTCTTTCAGAAAATTAGAATGTTTTTTTTTTAAAGTGCATACAACTACTTACATATTTTTTGAACTGTACAAAAAAGGTTTTCTTACATGTTTCTTTTCTTTTTATACTTTAAAAAAAGTATAGCACAGCTTTATATCACAAGATAAACACAAATTTTAAAATACTCCAACATAAAATCTGACCTCAACAGGTTTATGAGAGCACATCACTAAATATAGAGTAAAAGTGAACAAGTAGGATAAAATGATGCACTGTGCTTGTGTGACTTTACAAAACAATAAAACGGTCCTGATCTTACTGAGCCTCTTTCACCACAGCCTCTTTCTTATTGTTCCAGAACTTGACTATGTATTGCCCCAGGAGTTGGTGTTTGCTCTTGACTGTGTCTCTTATTGCTTCATCCCTTGGCAATCACCAAAGGAGCCATCGTCAGTGCTTTGCAAGTGTGCAGTGGAGTGAGCTTTTAAAGGAAATTGAGAAACTGGTAAGTCAATGTGCAAAATGTTGTCATGACCTATGGATGTCATTTTCAATCCATCTTCAGTTTAAGTGTAAGGAATTCTCAAATACATAAAGTTGCCTGATGATATGGGGTTTTTTACATTATTTAAAAAGTATGAGTCAGATGTCCCTTCTCTACAAAGTCAAAAATCTTTAGTTTAGATTTTTTATCTCAAACTTATCGTGCTATATATATGACATTTTGATGTCTTTCCAAGAAAAGCTCCACATTCTCCACAGAAAAGTGATGTATTTAGAGTACAGTCACCTGGGATTCTGGGAAAGTATATCTGCAGTCACAAAGTTTTTATTATAAATAATCTCAGAAGGTGTTTTTGGAAATTAATGATATGGAAAGCATGTGTTCTTTCCCAATTTGGCTCCTTTTGAGGCCTACCCTTTTCTCAACACCATACAGAGCTCCCTGAACATTTGAGAAAAGGTGAAATAGGTAGCAAGTAGCTATTTCTGTGGATAGGCTTGGGAACATATGAGCAAATTAATCTTGACACAACCTCATGAGATATAGAGTGTCCTCTATTGCTGTAGTCAAGCATATATTTCATTGTTAAGAGTGAACTTTTTTATGCATTATTTTCATAATACTCCTCAGTTTGCACATGCTTAAAATTTCTACACTTTTTTTCTTTAAGAATGAACAAGGCTTTTCTTTGGAATGTGAGGAAGTGAGCAACGACGACTTGTGTTTCCCTAAGCAGATGCTAAAAGCAGTAAGTAGAAAAAGATGTGTACTTGACATTAATTCATTACAACGGCTCTACCTCACACAGCCTATGCACCTTGTAATGAGAATTTACATTAGAATTATGACATAATAAATTACATGTTTAAATGATGACTTTTCAGTCTAAATTATATGAATAATATTCAGTATAATATTATTTCAGTCTAAATTATAAGAGGTTGCTTAAGAAAAAAACAATTTGGTTTTATTTTCCTACTATTTAAGTTACTAGTTTTTTTAAGGGTTAGATGCTCTTTAAAATGGAAAACTAGTTTGAATCAGTCTTGCATCCTGGAAACTACCAGAACAGCTTGCTGCCTTCAGTTTCAATCAGAACCAGACCCCATGAAAGTAATGCAGGGGTAATTTTACGTACTTCTCAGCACATGAATGCACTTTACATGCAGAGTTCACTTTCAGCTCAAGTCTGCAGTGCTGCAAAATAAGAAGGTACCAGGTTGAAAGTGTGCTACTGCACCAAGGCACTTAATTCAGCCCATTTCCATTTCTCTTTAATGAAGCTTCTAAAACACATCAGGGAACAAAAGGGTATTAGCAGCTATCCGGTAATACATTACCAACATACTTCCATCTTCTCTAAGACAGAGGGACCTCCCCTTCATCAGATATCTACCATGCTTGTACATGTCCAAGAAAATAAATCAAATCCAAAAAGGCAAGATATACTTGCATTACACAATAGGGGTCCATTTTATGGAAGTGAGATTTGCAACTGGAAAATGCAAATACTATTCCTGATAATCAGGCTCAAGTAGCTTAAAAATGTAACAGTAACTGAAAATTAAGTTCAGACTCCATAAACCAAATTTGTCTGTATTTTTCTCATCACAGGTTAAATACAATAATGCAGCAATTACTCATATAGTGCATGAAATTGCAGAGTTTTTCAAAAGAGCAGACACTCCTTTTCAAAATAAGAATGTTTTTCTAAGAGGAATGTATGAAACTCATGCTCAGCTCAAGACTTGTGTAAGTATTTTTTTTTAATATACTGCACAATATTAAGTCAGATATTCATGGTAAATACAACTGATAATATGCATACTGAAAATGTGATTAAAAACTTTAATGACTACATTTTCAAATAAGGGCAACTAGATGACAGGCATCTTTCAGTACTTTTACTAATATGTTAATACAGACAGTTTTAAATTCACACATATATATTTGTGGAATAATATTGAGATTGATGCCAAAAATGTGGCTAAGTCAGTATTTAACTTGCTCCTTCTTAAAGACTGCAGCAGTTCTACACTGAAGTGCTATTATTATTCTTAAAACATTTTATTTCAGGGATAGTATACATCAATGAAAGTAATATTGTCACAGAGAAAACAAAAATCTACAGTTCTCTTACTTTGCTTTGAATAATATTAATTTCCTTATTTGTAGCAAGTGTGTGCTGCATGACCTTTAACACATTCAGCAGGCTTGCATATGACAAAAGCATTGCAATCTTCTCAGTTGTTACCATACCTATCAGAGGGTATTGTCTACTGGGTCATGTTGAACTTCTATTTACCTCTCACTTTTCAAACTAACAATTTCTTTTATTTCCCATTAAAATAATAGTTGCAGTCAAAGCTGAACACTGATCATGAATCTATAGTGAAAGACTGCTTCAATAAACTGGATAAATTTGTGGCCAAGGTAAGTAGGCTGTTTCTTTACTACCAGCTCCCTTTAAGGAATTTTAAAGATCCAGAAATGCTTCTTATACAAGTCCCACTGTTCATCAAAGCCATAGAAATCTGTGGGATTGTGCCAAATTACTAAGTACTATGGATTTTCAGTCACACAGAATCTTTTGGTCAACATCCATTTCAAGGTGAATGTATCATTACAGGCTTTTAAAAAACATTTCATGTTGATTGGCACCAAAACCCATAGCACTATGAGCCTTTTTAGAAACACTATACATGATGTGGGTCAGGATCAGCTGTCCATCTGATGATTCCTATTGCACCTGGAAAAACAAGTATCTTTTTACATCCCAAGGAAATTTGAATCTTAATTAGACTTCCTAATATTATTCCTCATTTTTTCTTAAAATTCTTTTGAATAAATTATTACATGTTTGTTCTCAATTCACATTTTATTTGCCATAATACTGAATATTGTTTTTTAAAAACAGCTAATAAATAATTCTTAATCATCTTTTCTTCCCAGTCAAATGATCACTGCACTTGGCAAGAGATTTATGCACAATCCAGAGAAATACTCCAAAGAATTGAAAACTACTCTTTCAAGAGAGGAGCAACACATTAGCAAAGTCAGTCTTCATCAAATCTTCTATCACATCAAGATAAATTATCGTATTTTTCTAAAAATTAAAAAGCAGTATACATGTAGTTCCTATTTAAAATTCTAAATTAACATATTTTTGCCAAGGCATTTTTTCTAAACTACTATAATAACTTTAGCCTTAATAAAAAGGATGTAAAAGAAAATGGTGTTTGTTTGTTTGTTTTAAAAAAAAGGAACTTTTTTCCACGAAACAGATATCATAAATATGCTCCTCCAAATCTAGTGCTCAGGCTAAAAAAGCTAAAAAGTGAGCACATCAGTTACACTACTTGATTTCACAGTACATTTCTCAAGTTATGGGAATATGAGCCTGTGATGGCCCTGATGCTTTTCCAGTGCACATCTCATACCACACATTTGCACTGCTGCAATTTTACCACTGCGGTTACAAAGCTACATAGCCATTCATGCATGAATGTTCATGTCTGTTTCCACAATGCCAGGCTTCCAGAAACATTCATGAAAAATTCTGATATTTCAATATGATCATCCAGATGTAAATTATATTTCTATATAGAAGCAACAAACTCACTGAACAAAAAATTTCCTTCCCTTATACAGACAAGACCCTAAAGAGAGAAACAGCTTGAAGTACTCACATGGTATTTAATAGGCACTGGCAGCACTGCAGACTGGCACATTTTTCCAAACAGCTCAGTGGTTATTTGAAAGACTGTAAAAGAAGATAACATCTATGAAACTGACAGTTTTGAAGAAGAGAAAGGGGGGGCACTGTGAACGAAGAGTGTTTTGTAACAGCTTTTGGTGGCGAGATAAGCCTTTTTCCTGTGGTTCCAGATATCTCAGCACTGGTTTTCAGCCTACCACTTCAGGGAAACTCAGATGTTAAAAAGAATCAGGAACTTTTGTAAAAGATCCTAATATTCATACTTAGATTGCAAAAGGGGGAAAAGAGTAAAAATATTACTGTATCTGTCTCATTTTCTTACCATTCTTGAACATAATTTTTTTAATGTTGTTTCAATCTTCACAGGCAGCCCAGCACCTCACTTCAATATGATTTTCCCAAATCCCCTCAACTTTCCTTTCAAAATGTCTCAGGATAAAAACCTTACATTTTACAAGGAAAAATGAGCTAACCAGGCAGTCAATAATAACCCATTTAGATCTACCACTTTGTAACCAAGTTTCAGAGCAAATACAGTTTTCTGGTTTGATAATTTTTCAGGCCTTCATGGTTACATTGCCTTGAATTGGCTCTTTGCCATTTGAACTGGAACCTATTCACTCAGCTGAGACCTGGGTCTCACATCAGAGTGCAAAGAGAGGGTTGACTCTTTAGTAGAAAAAAATAACCCCTTGAAGTTACACAGTAATTAATACAACAATCAAACTTTTTCAATGAATAAGCTTTGCTAAGACAAATAAGAAACTAAAACAATAAAGAAAATTCCCACATCTCTGAACTAAAGAAGTGCTATTGCACCTACCACATTGCAAGACAGATATTGAGATATATATATATGTTATTTACAGTTCCACCATAAAAGGTAAATTGTCAGTGTAAGCACAATGTATATACTGATACAGGCATTAAAAACCTAAAAAAAAAATTTAAAAATTGTCCTACCCTTACCTTTCCAGTGTGTTCCCTTGAAAATAGTTCAAATATATATAAATTTACACTATTTTATTCCTTAACATGTAGACATCTGTAAACTGAGTTAAGGTAGGATTATTATGCTAATACATTTGTCTGAAGTATTTTAACATTCATAATCTACTTTAATCAGATTAGCAAGGGCAATAATTATTTAAAATACTGCAGTAAACACAAGCATACAAAACCAACTTTGCAAAAATAAAGGAGCAAAGAGATGGCACTAGGCTTTACAGTTTCAGCTAGTGAATCATTTGATGAAAATATCATTTTACAATATCTATCTTAGTCTCCTGCCATAGAGAAAGATCTATTAGGATCTGTCAGTATTTAGTCCTCTAGCAGTGCTACTGTTGCGTTTCAAGGAAGAGATATAAAAATACAGAATGACCATGTTAAACAGCCTACACTTTCAGAAAGCTGTAGGTATAAGATTAAATATACATTCTTATTTATAAATTATTTATAAGGTTTTTTTACTTAAAATATTTCAGAATTTAAAATAAAGCAAGCAAACGGTAAACACTATGACACAGCACTTTTGGAATAGACTAAATTTATTTTTCTTCCTTTTGAAGTCATTAGTATGCAAGACCTTGAAAATATTGGTTTCTATCACAACTATTTGAGTCTGACAAACTTGACTTTATCTCCAAGTTTCATAATAGCAACATTTAACAATAATTAAACCAAAAAAGCATCTGTGTAAAATCTCATTCCTGTGCAGTAGCCTTGATAAATACAAGATGTGTGTGTGTGCATTCTAATATGTACTAAACACAATTTTTTAATTAAAAATCATACTTCAAGGAACAATACTGAGTCAGCATTTGTACTAAATAGCATTTTTACCAAGTCTGGATTTATTAATGAGTCTCCAATTTCAGCCTGTGGAAGAGGCAAGATAGCTGTAATTCTTCCCAGTACACATGCAGCTCCATGATGACCTTGAAGACTGTATGCTTGCATTTTTATTTTCATAGGCTTTCCCCAACACCATGCCATGTAATTGTATCTTAAATTGTTCCTCATTGTATATCAGATAACCAATACCACGTGAAAAGTCTAATGGAATACTCCTTATAGCCTGAACTGATTAATTTAGTGAAGCACATTACCTCACTGGGTTCGTCACTTGGATTCAGTGGGTGTATTTTAGAGTATCCAATTATGTTAAGAGTTTGTAGCTGTTCTTGATCCATCTATCAGGAGAAATGGACCTGGTGGCAGGCATACAGGAGCAGCAAGAATAGCAGGCACAAGTGAAAATCTTATTAGCATATGGCAAACAAAATACACACTAGTTATTTAAAGTTTGAGGTTTTCAAACATTCCATTTGCACAGAGGAGGATGCAAATTCCATTTGCATTTTCCTCAAGAGGGTTGTGGGAGAACATTATGAGGCCAAATCATGAATGGGAGACATTTTCCTATTGATAGTTTTATCTGGCTACAGCAACTAAGCTGTTTAGGTAGTATTAGGAAGACAGTTGTGTATCATCTTTTTAACATGAACTTACAGCTGAAAAGGAGAAATGAGCACCACAAACCCATTTCTATAATTTAATAAGAATGCATGGCTTTCTGTTTAAAGACCCATGTGATGCTGTGAGCATTCTGAGCTAACCACAGCATAAGAGGAAAGAAGTCCTACATTACCATTTTATGTGATCTTTACTCTGAAACATACTCACAAGAGAAAAAACAAAACCAAACAAACAACAAAAAAAACCCCCAAAAAACAAATAACAAAAACCCCAAACCAACTAAACTTGGTGTTGCAGGGACTGTCACAAACTTGGAAAGCAATTTGTAACTAGTAAGATAAAATTAGATGCTCTGTATAACACTCCAGAGAACCCTTCTTCTCTACCAGTCATAATGGAGAGCTTGTAATTTAGCTTAAGAAGTTTACATTTGTGTGAGTTGGATTCCACACTGCGTATCAGAACTCTAATATTCTATGGTAATTTGATGAAGGATAATTTTGTATTGTTTTATTGGACTTTGTTGATGATATGTTTTTGGGTAACTCTAAAAGATTTAGACAAAAAGATCTTAAAATTTTTATAACAAGCATGTTGCTCCTTCCAATTTACTTTTACGACTTGTAACTACTTTTACTACACTGTGATACTACATTACTAAATTTCCATTTCTTGAAACACCACTCAAGTTCAGTGCAAGTTCTGTTCCATGTAGCTAGTTTGGAATATCCAAGTGCTTCTTTTTAATGTAAACTGTGGGCAACACTGTTTCCAACAAAATTAGCATCAGTTCTGCAATAAGGAGGCTTACTTCATGGTAAAAACTCTTTCCTGTCTGGTTGTGTTTTTATCTTTTCACTCCATCTTTCTTCCTGCTTCACATATATTTTTCCCTGCATATACCACAACTGCATATCATAAAAACCTAGATAAGCCTAGCTTAGATATCAAATCTGTTTCCAAGCAAGGCTTTTCTTTCAAATACAACTTGAGAATGTGGTACTGCAACACTATTTCCATGTTTACATTTATATCTTATAAAGAAATAATTATAATCCTTGTCACATTTTATATACAATCAACACTACAAATTAACAAGGTGACTTAACAGGTCAACGAACCTGTCTTGGAGTGATTCTATAGGGTCAAGAACATGGATGACAGTCCTGGTTACTGACACAAAAATTAGAGAACAGAAGTGGACAAGTGTACTAGAAATAGTAAAAATAAATAAATAAACAAACAAAGCCCAGTATCACTAACTGGTTACAATACTACTAGCATTCACACACACCTTAAAATAACAGTAACTGACGGGTGGTGGTGGTGAAAGATTACTATCAGTTTTGATAGTCAGTTTCAATAGTTATGCTTGTTGATGGAATACTAAGTTACTAGAAGATAAAGTATAGAAAATAATTTTGCATTATGGTATCAGTTAGGTGGCCTAGCCAACCATTTCTACCCCAAACTTCTGTGATCCTGTTAAACTGTTCTATTATGGGTGGCAAAAAACCAAAACAAAAACCTGCCAGGTAACTGCTATCTCCTGCAAAGGAAGTTAAAGCCCTAAGCAACACCAGAGCAAAACCTAAGCTGCAAACACATCAACTCATTAGAAGGCTGTAATGGTTGTAAAACTGAATTAGGTCTATTACAAAGGTACAGAGTACAAATCTCCCCTATATGACCTCTTAATGTGATCCATGTGCTGGACACGTGCTCAGCTCTCTCTCCCTCCACCAGCCATTTTATGTATTTGCTATTAAGGACAGTTATTTCACTTTGTCCAAGTGTTGGCTGACTGACAGCTGCTCAAGGATACAATATTAGAAACTACTGCTCTAGACTTCTGCCTACTGTCAGACCTACTCTACAAATTAACTATCTTCAGTTCCATTTTTGCTAATGACCTGACTCCACAGCAATATCCTACCACTTGATCACATCATCTGTAACAGCACAGGCTGTGGCTTCTTGCTCTCTTGCATGGCTTTCGGGGAAGTTCTGGCCCTAACAATGACAAAGAAAATGTCTGTACTTTCACTTATTTTTGCCTCTCCATCCATCTAATGATTATTTACCCTTGACACCTAAGTACCCTCCTGGGTTTGACTTTCTTCAAACTATGAATTGCTTCCTGTTTGCTCATTAATCACAATCTTGCACTGACTCATGCTACTCACACTCTTAACTGCACAGTAAGAGCTTCCTCTCAGGATCCCAAGTTTATAAAACTACACTTGTTCTTTCTAAAAAACAAAAATATTTTCAGATCAGCTGCAACTTGGATGGTAGTCTAACAATATGTGTAACACCTTTCAGATGTTTTCAGACTGTGACACTCTTTCTTTTATCCGACATTATTCCATACCTAAAGCTACTCTCACATCCTACATTGGGACTTAGACTCTTAGAGGAAGAGGTCAGAGTCACAATTCCTTGAGAGAAAAAGCTGAAGATAGCTGTACTGTCACATTTGAAAGCAATGTTTTGAGATCTATGCCTTTCCTTCCTCACCCCTACACCCCAAAAACAAACAAAAAAACAAACAAACAAAAAAAAAATCAGAGCTTCAAATCTGTGGCACTGGCAGAGAAGCAACCTTTTTCTCTGTCATCCTAGAGGAGGCTACTCTGTGCTATGGTGTTGCAGCACAGGACCTGATCCATGGCACTCGACATCTCTGTTACTGAAAGTCACTAGAACTACGTTTGCACCTTTTACAGGCACAAAGCACTACTTATTTATCTTGTGTATAGGATTGGGGACTTGCTTCTGACAATAAACACCTACTGAAAATTTTCTGTGAAAGCACTGAGTCCAGTGACAGCTACAGACTCAAGACCTGCGAGAAAATAAAAAAAGAAAACTATTTTCAGAAGGAAAGTACAAATGACAAGCATCATAAAGAATATGACTATGAGCAGTAGTTTTTTTGGTTGTCTTGGAAAAATTAAGTGCAATACTGCTTTTTAGAGCTTGGAATTTCCTAGCAAAATAAAAGCCTTTTCCACTGGTGTTTTGTTCAGGCTTAGTGAGCATCACCTTGTGTCATTAAAATGAAACAAAGCTTCTCAGGAGCAGCCCCTGTCCTCACAGAGAAATTAGACTGACTAAGGACAAGTGTAGCAGAGAGGAAGACTAGAATATCTAAGACCATAGCTACACAGAAGTAGCTAAAATACTGCTAACCCTGTGGGGATCATCCTGCTCTTGATTCAATTAATGCCTTTCTAGCACACCACACATTATTTCCTGAACAACCAATGGCTTCTCCTGCTCCTGTCTACTCTTTAGAATCCATTCCAGCATGTCACAAAACTGAGCTAGCTGCTGCTGAGAGCTAACTAGCCTTTTTGGTTTTGATAATAAACTGTAATTTGATGAAGTTCTGAACTCATAAAAGCAATAATGAAGAATAAATACCATGACAAATAACCTCTTACATCATGTAATCAAAGAGTCAACTTATCATCACTTAGAGTATTCATTTTTCTTTTGCAGTAAGAAGAACTTTCTTTTTAATGTCTCCAGTGAGCTGCTGTTATTGCACCTGTTCTTTCAGAAGTTGTGGATTATTTTTGTGTGTGTGTGTGTGTGTGTGTGGTCTTTTATTCTCTTTTTTCCTTTCTTTTCTCCTGCCTTCTTTTCTTTTCTTTTCTTCTCTTTTCTTCTCTTTTCTTTTCGCTTCTTTTCGCTTCTTTTCGCTTCTTTTCTTTTCGCTTCTTTTCCTTTCGCTTCTTTTCGCTTCTTTTCTTTTCGCTTCTTTTTTAGAAGTAACCATTTAATACACAATATTAATATTTTAAAGGCCAGGTATTGTGTGAGGCATTCAGTCTCAGCAGCAAACAGAGGCATTCAACGTCAAAGAAACGCTGCCTTCATGGAAGGGACAGTATGAGCCCAAGGTAATCGACCATAAACACTAAACATGCTCCATCTTTATGTCTGATTACATCACCCTTCAATTTATCCACAACATACTGATTATTTTCACGTAATGGTCCTAAAGGCATTACTCAAACATATCATAAAAGGACTTTGCTCATCTGCATAAACAAAGATATAATTTTTTCTTTATTAGACTTCTAAGGAACTCCAATGAATTATAATGCATGTAGAGGAAAAAAAATGTATATCAGACAACAGATACATAATATTCTCTTAGCATTAGCATATATTCTCAAATACTACCCTTCATATAAATTTACAACATTATTAACTCTATAAATAAAAGGAAAAATAATCTGTTATTTTTTTTCTCAGCTCTTTTCCACAGTTTAAATATGTTACTAAAATATGTTACAGCTGTGCCTATCAAAGTATTTCTAAACTGTAAGTTTTGGTATACCCAGTTTGATTTTAGTTCAAGTTTGGGGTTTTTTTTTGTGTGCTGCAGAATGTGAGACCACGCTTCTGATGTCACTCTGAACAAAGGAAATCAAAATTAAATATATCTCTGCTAACAATTTAAATTTCACAGACCAGAATAAATTAAAATATATTATTAATTCCACTCACAGGAAGAAAACAGACCATATTGCATAATGCAACCAAGAGTGGCTTATTCTAAATGAAAATTACTCTGCTAGTCATTAAAGGCTATTTTTTAAATTCCATAACCAGAAACATTCTGTATTTTTCATCATCAATTATAAACTTAAATCAATGTCAAAAATATTCAAAGCAAGAATATAAAACTTGTACCAGTTAACTACTACAATACTAACAATGGGAGTGAATAAATTCTCTTGAGGATTAAGAAGAAAAGAAGAAAGAGATGGGAAGGAAGCTGCAAGTTGTGAAAGCATGACGGAGTAAAGGAAAATACATTGTAGAAAAATAAAGGACAAAAAAAGGGCTGGAATGAGGAGGAGAAAAAGAGAGAGAGCAAGCACATGGGAGGAAATAAATACTGAGTGACAAAGAAACAGTACAAGTGAAAATAAAGATGTTTTCTGGAAGAAGAAATCTTTGCTGTTATATATTAGCCACAATGCCATAACAACACAACAACAAAAAAATCAACAACAATAAAAAACCCCACAAAAAAAAACCAACCAAACAAACAAACAAAAAAAAACCCCAAAAACCCAAAGATAAAGACTGCTTCTTGAATTACTCAAACGAAATACCTATCTTTATTGTTTTCCTTGTTACTCGTAACCTCTCTTGGAAACTACTGACTGCTTACAGAGAAGCATTAATGATGTCCCCACTACCTGCTTTACTACCAAACTTGCTTTTCTAGACAACTTCAAGGCACTGTGCTTCCCAGATAGTTGAGGAGGAAACAGAGGTGGCTTGTACACTTTGGAATACCTTACGTTTTGACCAGTTATGCTCTCCTCCATCTCACAGTCCCCCAGTATTAATGTTTCCATTAGATCCAGGTATTTTGAACACTGAATCTGCTTCCATACCAATTGTAAGACCAATTGTAAGAGCAAGGGTCACAGAAGCTGCAATAAAAAGTCCAGACATATATCTTTCTATCTTTGTGAGCAATCTATCACTAATGGCTGCCTGGAGTGCCCACAGCCACCTAGATTATTTTAAGCATTGCTGGAGCTTCCATTTCTGGGCAAGCCACAAAAGTACAAAAAAGATATGCATAACCGCTACTGTAAAGAGTTAAATCTATCCTCTTTGGGAAAAAATCCCATAAGAAATATATATAAAATCCATAGCGTATCTCTACTAATAAAATTACTATAAATACTATAATTTAATGGGTGCGTGTCAAGAGGGTGAGGTCAATCTCTTTTTAGAGGTGCCCCATAATAGGACAAGGAATAATGGGTTTAAAAGAAATATAAGCAGTTCCACCTCAGTAACTTCTTTACTGTGAGGGTGACAGAGCACTGGAAAAGGCTGCCCAGAGGGTTGTGGTCTCCTCTGGCTTTCAAAACCCACCTTGATGCGTTCTTGTGTGGCCTGCCCTGGGGTATCCCCGGGGGGTTGGACTTGATCTCTAAAGGTCCCTTACAACTCCTACCATTCCATGATTTTATAATTTATTTTAAAAACATACAGTAAGTAGGAATTTAAGTATTTACCATGTAATGGAGATCAAGTTCACTTATTTAACTGTAATGTATTATGAAAGGTCTAAAGATTGCAAGTCATAAACAACAGTTGCAATTAGCTTAATTTTACATAAACTAAAATTATCCTAGATCACGGAAACCACTGAATATTTGGGGTAACTACTGCGCATGGAAATATCAGGGGGGCCCTATATTTTTAATTCATCCAATCAGCAACTGTGTAACTGCATTTATATTACCCTAATTATACAGTCATGTTAATTCCAGATTATAAAATTCAAGTCTTTGTAGAAGGCAACAACTATAGTGATGTTTATAGAACATCAGACCTTACACTTAGGAATGAAGTTCCACTTACCAATCAAATAGAATTAGGTTAGATCATCATTAGTGGTACCATTTGTTGAAGTATAATTAAAGGTAAACAATTTTAAGTTAAAAAAAAAAGTGCTTTTTCTTTTGTTTTTATTTTCCACATAAAAGTAATCTCTGAAGCCATAAAATAGAAGATGTTATTCTTTTCTTAAGCAACCCCAGTACACAAATCATACAAATTCTTCCTCGTTCTTCCAGGATTTTTTTCACTTGCATTTACTTGCATCAGTCTTGCTGAGGGAAAATGTCAGAGACTGCTTCAAGCCAAATTGTCCACTTGGCCCCAGTCCACATAAGCACTTAATTGATGTTTCCTGTATTCATGCCTTTTTGGAAGCAAAGGACTGAGCATTTTTCCAACCAAACTCTGCTGAGGAATACGATATAAAAAAATCTTCAGAGAACTCCTTATTATCATCCACACTTTAAAAGATGCAAACTTCATGTAAAATTCCACGCTGCTCACCTTTTATAAAATTACAATTACAGCACTCCTGAGACCAGGAGTGCCCAAGATTATTGAAGCCTTCTTCCATAATATGCCTTATCTGTCAGGAGAGTATTTTTCTGGACGAGGACACTACAATACTCCGGCTTAAGTTTTTACAAGGATTCAGTAGTCCAGAATTACCATACAAAGGATAGTACTACTTATTAATCAGGTAATTAGGGCACTTGTCTATCAGAAAGATGTTCTGCATTCTAGACAGTATTCTAAGGTTTTTGTTCATATTTTCATTCTAAGCATTGAAATAAACAAACATCCTTCACATCACATAATCAGTAAGAATTCTCTTCAATATCTTAAGATCATTTGTACTACTTAAGTGCAAGCTCCAAAAATACCACATTCTGAGAACACTAGGATTATTCTATATGCTTTTAATGCAGACTATGAACAAGTATACATGGCCATTCCCATTTCCCAACCAAGCATAGATCTTTTGTGGCTTATAGTACAGCGAGCCTACAAATGATCCTCTGGCGCCAAATGATGGCTCACAATGGAAGTTTTCTAGGTGAGAAAGCAAGGCTTACATATTCTTCACCCCCAAACCAGGAGAAACAACTAAGTCAATTGTATGATTCATTAACTGCTTAATTAGCACAATGTTTCCTTTTAACAAAGTGTCTTAGGCAGGTTTTTTTTGATTCCGAGTTTTTTAAACCTCTGAGCAATTGTGTTACATGCATGACTAGCATGGCTCAATTATTTAAACCTAGGATATCTGACACAACACATCTTTCACAGTAGCACAAATCCTCTTTGATCTGCAGTATTCTTGGGTGGTGC
This sequence comes from Calypte anna, assembly GCF_003957555.1. Classification (NCBI taxonomy): domain Eukaryota; kingdom Metazoa; phylum Chordata; class Aves; order Apodiformes; family Trochilidae; genus Calypte; species Calypte anna. The sequence continues at coordinate 12,462,203 of NC_044245.1, forward strand.
TTAGCTCAGTCATGAATTTTCCTACACATTAAAACAAGAAAAATATACTTAGAAACTGCAAAATGGACTCACGCCTAACCACAGAAAGATGCCTTTTTAGGGGCAAAGAACTTTTTTTTTCCCAAGAATTAAGGGTAGAAAATTAGATGGCCTAGAAATACTATGCTAAAATATATGGTGGTGGCACTGAAGAATGACCTTAGCAGCTGGCACCAGGAGGTATTAAAAAAAAAAACATATCATGAACCTGCTAAGCAAAAATTTTTTAAGAAAATTTATTATGTGTCATTTAAGAAGAGATACATGAATTTACCATGGAAGAAACAACTATCAGGCCTAAAGATCAAATTGACACATTTTCCATATTACTATTTATAGAAAATTTTCCACTAAGGTGTGGGGGCTTCAAATGTAGTAACAGCTGAGCAATATTTCACAATATTTCTTTGTCATTAGTAAATAAAAACACTCCCAGCCAAAATACTTTTACTATTTTTACTCATCTCATGTAAACTGATTCTATTTAGTATTACAGTAAGAGAACAATTAGAGCGCTTAAGGTAGTGTGCAAATTACCTGCTGAGGTTTTATTCAAATATGCAGTTTCTTTATTAGCATTCTCTGTGTATCTCAAAAGAGCCTACTAATATAGCATTGGTGTGATTTACACAGGTACCTAGCTGCATTGCATCTACATACCACAAGGTTAAATAAGACTTTCCTCCAACAATCTTCAATACTTAAGCCAAGAATTCACTCCTTTTAAGACTGTAGGCAATTATATTGATGAAAGATATGTAAGTATATGAAGACAGCTTCAGGACCAAACAGTTCCACATTCTTTCCTCTCTTCCCACCTCTACTTCAATGACATGACACAGACAATTACAATTCCTTCCTGAGAGCTCTGCTGAAGAACAATGAGTAGCTACAATAAATGATGGAAACAGTGAAATCACAAGCAACTTCCTAGTTAGACAAAGGTGGAAAAAAAGTAATTTGTAAGTTCATTATGTGCAATAAGGCAATTGGAGAAAAAGTACTTCCAGAAAATAATAGCTCCTTAACATCAAGGTGTAACTGGAAGCAAGAGAGGCAAGTCTGCTTCCAGGCAAAGTGAAGTGAATGCTTTAGCTACATTGAATAAAACAAATTAAGCCAGTTCTAGAGAATAGCTAAGTATCTGCACCAAACCAAACAGAACCAATGCAAAGCTTCCTTAAAATGTTATTCTGATGACAAATTATAATTGTTTCATGATCTTAAAAGTAGTCACAATAGATGATAGTAGCTGAAGACATGATCTGTTTTACAGGCTTTCAAGCTTCAGATCACTCAAAGAGTTCAATTTAGCTTTACCAGATCTATTCTCCAAGAAACTAGTAAGATTCAGATTTAAACCAGAACCCTTTGAAAAGAGCAGGACTTCACTGTAGTTTATATATTTCTGTAACAGAAGTTCACCTTTGTTATAAACTGTGATTCAGAGCTCTCTTCAGGAAATAATTCAGTAAATTCCTTGTAGAACCACTATTGCTGAGGGTATGCAAACTATTCGGTAATGTGTCTTTCCTGTTGTCTAACCACACTCATTTTAGCCTCGGAGCAGACTGGCAAACATGAGCTGCCCACCAGGTAGAGATAACCTATTTGCAGATACAGTTTCTTCAAAGATTTATCTGAGTAATTTTGACTTAACTACTCAAATGACTACTTCTGTGTCTGTGTGAAAGTCGACAGGATGAGCATGTGCATTTTTATAATGTGTTAAGTCTAGATGTGATGAAGTTGTTGAATAAAAACAATAATTACTACAACAAATAAAATTTAAGACTTGAGTCAGCATTTTGCTGCTCTTCCTGACTCTCCCTGACATGCTTTAGTTTCAGGCAAGTAATTTAGCCCTGATTATGCAAATACTTAGGGTAATTACCACAAAGAACTGTATATGGGATAATACAGCTTTTTTTTATTAAATGAACAAAATCCGGGTCGTAAGCTGTTTCTGTGATTACACACACTATTCCATTGGACTCCAAATGCAGTGTTATAATACAGAGAGTTCAAGAGAGCACTTCTCTACCAGTACAAAGCACTCCCTAAGAAAATGCATCAGTGTTCAACCAGAGAACAAAAAAGAAGGCAGAAAGACTGGGATTCCTACCTTGAGGATTCCCTCCCTCCTGCTTTACCTCTGTTGTTCCTTTAGATTCAACCTTCATCTCTAAGCCTTAAATACTTACAAGAAGTCACCTCCTTTTCCTACGTGAACCCGAACAGCCCCTAGGGTTTGGGGATGCCACACAAGGGTAAGACATACCTAAGAAGGAATAAGAGAAGCAAAAAGGGAATGAACGGAGCTCTAGGCCTTTGGGTTTCCCTGCCCGATAAGGCAGACGTGGACACAAGCCCTGCCAGACGTCGGCAGAATTAACTCTCTTGGTTTATTTCTGTATTCACAGCGGCGGCTGAGCTCTTCGCTCACTGACGCCGTTCTGAGCAACAGCTGAGCGCCAGGGCAGGCCAAGCCGCCTCACGGGCAGCGGGCAGTCAGAAGCCGACAGGCTGGAGACAGATTTCCTATTCCAGCCTTTGGCAGGGACGGGCGGTCCACGCCAGCCGCGCACCCCCCAGCCCCCTCCCAGGCCTGCAGCAGGTCAGGACTGCAGGGCCGAGCACAGGGCACACTCAAGCCCACAGTGGAACGCACAGCCCAGCAACACAGAACCTGACAGCAGCCCCCGCAAGGCTCTGGCGGCCGGAGAACTCCGGCGGGAAGGGCTGCCCGGGGAACGCTCTTCCGCCGCTCCACATGCCCGGCGGGGGCAGGCGGCGTTACTCAGCCGCTACCGCGGACATGATCAGATAGCTCTGCCCGACAGACCCCCTCCCCCTCCCCCTCCGCTGCCACCCTGCCAAGACGCCAGCCGTGCTCCCGCATCGCCCCCAGCTCCGGCGCCGCTGGGGGAAGGGCGCCGCGGGGACTCCCACTCCCGCTCCCGCTCCCGCCCCCACCTGGAGCCCCGCCCGCTCCGCCCGCCTCGCGCCACCTCTACCCCCTCCCCCCGCAAACTGCCTCAGAGTCGCCCTGCCCCGCACGCTGCAACGGCCGCCGCTCGAGGCCGCAGAGCGCTTTCTCATTGGCCGCGTGGCCCGCCCGTCAGCCGCCGCTCCCGCGGGGGCGTTGGAAGGCGGTTGCCGAGCCGCGGCGCCGGCGGTTGTCAGCGGGAGGAAACGGCGGCGGGCACGGCGGGGGTTTGGCTGCGATGTGAGAGCTGCAGCTCTCCTCCGCTCCTTTATCACTTTTTTTTGTTTGGATTTTTTTTTTTCTTTTCCACCCCCCCGCCCCTCCTGCTTTTCGTTAGAGCCGCCCCTTCCCTTCTTTTATTGTTTTTTTCTGTAGAAACACACCTGTCTCTAAATACACCCCCAGACTGGGTTTCTTCGGGATCTTTTTCTGCAGAGGCTAAATACTCCACCCAGCGGAGCGTGCCCCTCTAATAACTGGGCAGAGCCCCGTGGCCAGGGGCTTCCTAAGCGACCTCGCTCGTCTCGCCCTCACAGCGCCATGGATCACCAGCCGAAGTTTTTCGAGAACCTCTCGGGCACCGGGAAGGCCATCGGGGTGCTGACCAGCGGCGGCGATGCCCAAGGTAGCTGCTCACGCCGTTCTCTTCGGGAGCAGGGGGGAGGAGGCGGGGAGGGAGAGGCGGATGAAGGAAGAAGAGTGGGTAGGGGGGAGACTGCGACCACTATGGTGAATGGGGGCAGCGGAGAGGGTGAGGAGCCCCTCAGGGGGTGGTATGAGGGAAACAGGATGCAAAGGGCCTCAGGCAGGCAAGGCGCCCATGCGGGAGGCTAGGGAAGGAGCAGGTGGGAGTAGCAGTGCCTGGGAGGAGGGAGTAGGAAGCATGGGCTGGCTCTGGGCTGGCTGCAGAAAGCCTCACCGGCAGGGACACACTGGGAGTAGTGGAGGGAGAGAGCGGTTTGCGTGGGAGGCACGAGATTGCACGGTCCTTCGAGCTGTCTCGTACAACGACCGAGTTTTTTATTATTATTGTTTTTTTATTATTATTTTCCTTGCGCGCGGCCTGAGTGTCTGGGATGCATACACCCATCCTTCCTCTTCCCTCCCTTTCTCATCACGTTTCTTCTGAGCCTGCCTTGGAAGGGAAAGGGGTAGAAACGCCCCTATAACTTTTACCACCAAAATGTCTTCAGCCGTCGGGAGACGCTGGGGAGGGGAGTGAGGAGGGAGCGCGGGTGGCTGGTGTAAGAGGGGGAGGAGGTCGTGCTGCCTTGCACGGAGGGTGGGAGGCTGTCTGCGCTGCTTGGTCTCTGCCAGCCCTCGTTTCATCTGCTTTTCATTTCATCTTGGCACGAAGAACACGTTTGTGTTCTTACCCATGGTTTGGAAAGCTCACGTGGTAGTTCATTCTCTAGCCCCGTAGGAGTATGCTGGAAACGTGTTTCACCTCCTTAAAGCTCCTTAATGTAGGGGGGAGTCCTAGCTACGGTACACGGTGAACAAAAGACCTATAAACATAAAGAACGAAGGGAAAGAAACTGGATTGCGATGTACTTAGTAAAGAACACGTTCTCCTACACTTTCGTTTCCCCTTTTCTAGAAGATCTGCTCTTCTTTTGCAAGGAGAGCTGTTGAGTGATGATTGACTTCTGTTCGTTCCGTTAATTTACGAATTTTTTTGTCTAGAGTGTCTTGAAAGTACTTCACTTAAAGAAGAAACGACACTCTTACCCGTGTTTTCTAAGAGAATAGAAGCAGAGGGTGGGGGGAAAGCCGCTCTTCTCCTTTTTGCGTGAGCTCAGTAGTGTAATGACCATTACACGCCCTGCCCGCTTTCCTTGGGTGCGAGCGGCCACAGGCAGCCGCCTCTCCTCCCCTCCGGGTCCGGCTGCTCGGAGAGTCCATCAGGCGGCGGTTTGCGTGGACCGGTGTCTCACGCGTCCTCCCCACCCCCGGTGTGTACGTGCACCGCTGCGAGTCGCTGCAGATACCGCCTCTTTGCGTCATCGGGGCTGCGAGAAGCATCCTCCCTTCTTACTTCCTTTCCTCCTTCCTCTGAAGTAACGGGAAGCCCCCGGGTTTTCTTGATACTATCTGAAACTCTAATTAGGGGTGGAAGGTATTTGGTACCAGTCGGGGAGGAAAACGTTGCCGTTCTGGAGAAAAAGCAAACTGATGCCCTTAAATGGCTTCCCTTTTGCCCCCCGCCTCCGGTGGGGTTACACTCGTTCAAGTTTTATCCACACGGTGCTCGCGTGTCATCAGTTTCACTGTTAAATGATCCCAGGAGGGACTGTAAATCCAGGCACCTCTATTTCAACGGCCTGGTCGTCAAATCGCCATTTTAATATTGAAGTGTAGCAGGACATTGCCTCAAGCAGCAGCAGCGTGCTGAGCAGGATGCTGAGTCCTGCTACTTGCTTCCGCGTGGCTGGAGATTATATAATGCAGCAGCAGATGTACCTCTTTTTATAAAATATTAATCTGCACCAGCCACTATGTGAATTAAAGCATTTGAAGGACTTGCAGGATTCATCGTTGACTTTTAGACCCTTTTATCTGGCAGATTGCAACTGCAGCATATTTATATGGAGGGATAAAAAGTAACAGCCTTTGAAAGTTGCTGTCTGACCAGTGAGATTGTCACAAAGACCAAACAAAGTAAACTGGATGCTTTCCAAGCCATTTTGTAGGCAGTGTTGCTATCCTGGCTTGGAAGAACAAGAGGAAAAAATTCTTTAAGAACGTGATCATTTTAACTGAATCACACAATGCAGTTGAGGCTCATAACCCTTTCTGTCTCGGTAACAGTATTAGATGTGTAAAATGTGGAGCCTCACGTGTGTTTCTTTGCTATGTTGGGAGTTAAACAAGGGAAAGAATGAGTCATACCCTCTCAAGGTCACTTGCCCTCTGTAGGGTAAATGTCCACAAGAAAAGTAAAGTTGTGAAGCACAGGCAAAAAGAAGTATGCTGCTATTGCTGGACACCTGTTTGAAAATACCTGTTCAAGCAAATTGTATATGATGCAAAATCACTAATTCTGAAGTAGGAAAGAAGATTTAAAAGTTCCAGGCTCCTTTTTTGGTTGGATTTTGGTTGGTTGTTTTGTTTGTTTGTTTTTAATGCAAACTAAATTTGCATTAAAATTGAATTTTATAGAACTTGAGTGGAAAACAACAGCCATTAGTATTTCAGTAAAAATGTAATCCTATCCTTGATTTAAAATGGACTGTAAATCTTACCCTAGAACAAAATATGCTTGAAATTATTTTAAAGAACTTGCTGCCTTTGCTGTTATTTTACTCTTTAGTAAGTTAGAAGTAGCATTATATAAATTACACAATGCTTTGTATTTATAGGATGTGTTGTGTTTTAAATTACATCCCCACTTTTGTGATATTTCCCTGCAAGGTTTATGCTTTTTTGGTTTTGGTTGGTTGGTTTGGTTTCTTGTGGTGGTTTTTTGTTTGTTTGTTTGGTGTTTTTTTTTGGTTTTTTTGTTTGTTTGTTTGTTGTTTTTTGTTTTGTTTTGTTTTGTTTTTTGTTTTTTTTTTTATATTGCCTGTGGAATGCTGAAGACTATAGAAGGTGTAAATGTCATGCTGGAACTGTTATGATTTAGTCACTATATTTTAAACACAGCTATAGTATTTTTTTTGGTGGAATTAAAGATTTTATCAGTAATTTATTTCACAGGAAAAATATGTGTATTCTGTGCACTTAAGGTACATAAGTACTAAACTCACTTCAGCTAGCCAGCTCTTTAAGTCGCGAACTAAAGCAAGTGCTTTCCATCATAATAACAATTACCTTCAGAAGCAAAAGAAGTATAGGCAACTGATTCTCAAAATTTAAGTGTTAGTTCCGTTTCTGGACTACTTCTAAATTGTAGTTGTTGCAGCTCAGAAATATGAACTAACAAATGGGTTGTAAGAAGCTCTTTCTTGATTTTGTGGAGCTCTCTGGCTGTGGTCTGCTTCAGGGAGTGAAGTCTACTGCTTCATTTTACAGTGCTTACCAGTGGCTACCACAGACAATTTTGGCTACTGTAGGTCACTTGCAGTCGTGTAACCTCCAATCAGACTGCGTCTTTGGTGACTTAACAGCAGGAGCAATGTCATCCAAAGGCTCCTGATGAAAGTGTGTACTCCTGGGGAATGATGTATTTGTGGCTACTTTGAGCTGCTGCCCCACTTATTGACTTGAGATTATTGTCTTTGGATGTGACCACATTTTTGAGATAAACTCTCAAGATTTAGTGTTTTGGATTACATGGTCAGGAATATCATAGTGCATGAGCACTGGAGTAAAGCTTTACGTATGTCTATGTTTGAAACACGACAGGCTTCCCAACATCTCAAGGCATATTTTAAAAAGTAGTGCAGATGTACAGCTCTGATCTTGGTAATTTACAGTGGAAGAAGAAATTTTGCCTCTAAATAAATGAAAGAACTCCACTCTTGAATATTGATCTTAGAAACACCTAAATAAAATATTTATGGCCTCTTGGATTCCAGAGCTTTGGAATACTATAGACCATACCTGTGGAAGCAAAGATCTGTGTATTTCTACTTTTGAAGCATTACAGGCTTCAGAAGAACATCATGAGATATGTTTAATACAGTAGTGCAGATATACTGGTCTTGTCCTGGTGGCATGTACAAGAAAAAGAAATTTTGCCACTGAACAAATGAAATTAAACAAAACAAAAGGCAAGCAAAAGATTGTGTGTGTGTGTGTGTGTGTGTGTGTGAAGACAACAAACCCAATCCAAAACCACCTACACTCCTCTTATGGTGTCCAAATTACAGAGGTTATTTTTGTTAACACTTTTATAATCTGAAGATAGTCACAAGGAGTTTTTTAATTATAGCCCCCACCCCAAAGACACCTGTTATTGTAAATAGTGTGTGTATAGATGTATATAAAGTACATATATTTGTGTCCCACATATAAAATAATTATATTTATATATCAAATGTAAAATTAAGAGATGTAGGTAATAATAAATGACTATCTATTTAAATGCATTTAATATTTTGGAGGGACTGGTTCTGTAATTAGTTGATTCTATGATTGCAACTAGTCTCATAAGGTGGTTTTTAATTTTGAAGAAGGAGATATATATGTAGTCTAGATGTTATATATGTATTAGTGCACTAGAATGTTCTGATTTAATACAATGTCACTGTTTAAAAAAATTGTGTAGCAATTTTTTCAGTTATCTAGAAACATTATTGTGATTATATGCAATAAAATCTGTTATATAATTAGAAGTACGTGAAACAAAACTATGTAGTGTTCTTAATGATTTGTTCCGTTCTTGTATTTGGCTGCTGCTTCTCGTCTTTCCTATTGATGATTACAGGCTCTTACATCATTACGGATATATCCGTTTACATACTTGAAGTGTTTCTTCTGTTGGTGATGTTTAGACATTTTCCTTAGTTTCTGTGTTTTGCTATGTAGTCTTTTACGTCTGAATCTTTATTCAGGGTAACACTTAAGCATATATGCTAAGGTATTAAATGTGCATTAAAGCCAATGTTTATCTTTTTTAATTGGACAAGCATCAAGAAATACTTAAATACCAAGATGTATAGTTTTGATTTTTGTATGGTTATTTCAAGGCCTGTCTAGATGAGCAAAGTGAGAAAAACATGTCTTAAACACAAAATAGTATTTTAATTTTACTGAAAGCCCTCTGTTATAGTGATGCAAATGCATGTGGAACAGGATGTAGGCACTGGACAGAAATACTCTTTTTGGGGAAATGTAGTGCCTTTAAAGTAATTTAAAGGTTTATGCAGTACTGGCTGTAACTCTGCTGTGAAAATTATTGCTTTCAAAAACAATAGATTGAACAATATGAAGGACAGTGAATTATCAACTCTTAAATTTATGTAAAGCCATGTAAGTAGTTGCAGATTACCTAACCTTTGCTGAGTGCAAAAAGAGCAAAGTAAAGCTTTTCTACTGTCAAAGGCTTTAGTACAAAAGCAAGTAGAAATTTTGAAAGAGTTGAAATAATTCTCACATTATAAAAATACTTGTTTTACTCATGGCTTTCTTTTGAAGCTGGTATTCTAATTATGTATGTTTATCAGACTGTATTTACTATTCCGAACTAAATCCACGGTTAACCCAGTGAACCTCTTTTTCAGTAATAGGCATATAATCACATTTCATAGTTATTGTGGTAACTTGTAAGTACTACTCTAAGACTCCACAAATAATCAAATACAGCCATATTTTTTAAGACAAGTTCTACAGAGACTTTATGATATTGTCTTGAACAGATATCTTGACTACTTGAATCACTGTAAGCAGTGTATTCAGATTTAGATAGCCAACATGTAAAAGTATAGAGCTTCAGAGTTTTAACTGTATTTTGTATATATGAAATTGTAACATCCTTCAAGTCCTCAGCCTTTCTGAAATGCAAGGTACTTCATTAGGAGCTTACCAATAAGCACCCAAGTCCTTTTTCAGTATATAAAGAGATAAAATATCTATTTCCAAATAAAAATGTATGTTTCGTAATTTTGTAAAGTTACAGTGGTGGTACTGAGAAGAGGATTTCTGGACGTAATTGGAGGGGGGGGGGGCGGGCGGGCAGGCGGCAGTTTTCGAGCTTTTGCCTTGCCCGCAGCAGATAAATTATGAAATTTACCAACTTTTTATGTAAGACATACTGAAGCTGGAAAGTATTTACTAAGAAAGCATGTGGCTGTATTACGAACATACTAACAGAGGAATACATGGTTTGACATTTTAAGTAAATTTTACTCTGTTTAAGTATGAATGTTAAGCCAAATCAACATTTGTAGGCTAGTTTATCCATAACAAAGGGATGGCAGGTCTGGAGAGTTTGTAATAGGAACAGAGTTACTGACATACAGACACTTTTACTTTGTTCTAATTAGATACTTGGAATACAGAGACTATTGATGAATGAGACACCAGGGTCTTTTTAACTGAACATATGTTAGATACCTGAAACAGTCTTAGTATTTCTACTCAGGTGACAAAGTGGAAGCCTGCCAATGGGAGGTTCTTAAAATCAGTTCTGAGAAGTCATCATGCACTGAGGATTAACTTCTTCAATTCAGAAAATCAACCTTTTAGCCTCATTTCTAGTGTTCTGCAGACAAATGAGTAATATAAAAATCTGTTCCTTAAAATAATTCCCCTCCACAAACAAGTCCAAATGATCCACAAACAAGTCCAAATGAATAATGCCAACACCATCCCCCAAAAGCCAAAGATCCCAAGCTACCCAAAAGCCCTGCCTATGAACTACCAACAAAATCCCCCTGATTCTCATACATGTTGAGCATTAATAGTAGCCATCTGTCAGCTCTGACGGCAGGAGTAGCTTGTGCTACTCATAGAGAATGTCTAGGGTCTTTCCTGTTTGAGGAAAATGGCAGTTCTGTGAAGACCTGTCAGTTTTATAAAGTTAATAGTCTTTATTTCTACTTTGTGTGTGAGGGGGTTAACTTTCTGTTATTTTTACTGAGGTCATAATTGTGGTTTATGTAGTAGATCTGTTTTAATCGGAGGCTTAGCACACCAACTTCACTTTGAAAAGAGCTGGTGAGTTGAGACTATGCTTTTCTTTGACATCACTCAGTTCATTGTCCAAAGCCTTGCTTTTAGCTGCCTTGGCATTTGAGGACATTTTCCACCACTGCAACAAAGCTAACTCTGTCTGAGAAGTCTTGCTTTTGTTTCCTAATACATAATTGATGTGAAAAAAATGTCACTCGTGATTTTCATCTATATGAACAATAAAACAACTTCTGATTTTGACAGACACATTGGGCACTTTCAGGGACTTTCTGGTCTGTTTCTAAAAAATGTTTGCAAAATTAATTTTAATCTTTATTCAGTCAGATAAACTTTTATAACTCACAATTTTTTCTCATTATGGTGGATATTGGAGGAATATATCTACGGCTTACTGTGTTTCGGGTTCATATATCTAGTTAATCTAGTTACATCTCCAGGTAGGAGAGGAACACTTCACATCTATGTGAAATAGTAGAGCTGACCTATGACTTTGATATTTTGATATTAATTACATCAGCTATTGTGTAAATATATCAGAATTGGGGATAGTATTTTAGATTGTGGGGTTTCTGGCATTCCTTTTCACCTGTTGTGCTGAGGCTGTTTCATTCAAAGCTACATACTTCCTTGTGCTTTTTGCATAATCTTTTGTGTCTTAAGTGTTATAGACACAATTAGTTTATTATTTTTGGGAATTTACTGAATAATGAGTAAAGGTGTAAGGCAACACAGCATTGGAAGGTATGGGTTATAGCAGAAATTGATTTGACCCATGAAAGGGGACCAATGGAATTTAGACTTGCTCAGGAGATAAGGTGTTTGACCATTGGACTTAAATGGAAGATTTTACATTAGTATAATTTGTCACATGTGAGGAGAGAGTTCCAATGTGAGTCTGCAATTCCAGGAAGCCAAGTGGTGTTCAGGGACTTTTCTGTCACATGGTTTCATGCAGCATTTCTTTTGTTAAGTTACTGCTACTTCTATCTTCCTGCCCCTGTCAGGAGCTTTGGCTGTGCCAAAGTATACTGTCTATACATCTGTTACTTTGTAAAGCTCAGCAAATAGAATGGTTACAATATAATTTCTCCTTTAAGAACTGAATTTTTAATTAGCTGCATGTTTTGGGTTTCAGATGGAAAGCTAGATATCATTAGAGTGAAATGAATTTTCTTTTTTTTTTAGTACCTGTTACTTATACAATGGTGTTTTACAATCAACAGCAATTTGATGTCTGATTAACATACATACATCTGCATAATTATTGTAAGCAAATGGGTCTGCATTCTTAATATTCATTGGCTGATTGCACTGTCATTAAGCAAATTTCTATTTTACTAGATGCCAATAAATTTCTTTAGGAATGAATTAGTATTTCCTCTTTTGAGAGACTGATAATTTATAGCATACAAGAAATATTGGATAACCTGTAACAATGACTTTTCTTTTTCTTCTCAGGTATGAATGCTGCTGTGCGCGCAGTAGTACGCATGGGAATCTATGTAAAAGCCAAAGTGTATTTTATTTATGAGGTTAGTTTTTGTTTTATTCATTCTGTATTTGTCTTCTGAATTTCTGCTTGAAATTTTTGTGCAAACCTCATTAAGAGTGAACAGTATAAGTTAAATAGTACTGTAAATGTCATTCTTTTTCATTGAATCAATGATTGATTTAATATTTCTCTTTTTTGTGGAAAGTACTTTTTAAACATATATGCTAAAACTATTTATTTTAAAAGTTATTTTTATAATATATGGATTTCTCCATGTGCCAATGGAAGCTTGAAAATACTGAATAATCCAGAGATGGTTGTTACCCAGCAGTAAGCTGTGTATTTGTCTACTTGTTAGACGTCTAGCCTCAAATATTGTAATTTTGAAATACCTTCCTAAACCTAGTTACATTACTAATTTTTAGCTCTTTGACTTTCCCTTGGTCCATTTACCTTGGTTATGATAAAGATGTGAATAACTCATTTCACAGATTGCACAACTTTTTTTTTTATAAAGCCTACTGTTAGGCAAACAAAAAAGACCCCACCAAAAAAACCCTGTGCCATCAGTAGTGTTGTAGTGTTTCTAGATATCAGGATTTTATGGTGGAAGCTTGTGAATGAAAATTGTTAATTTCTGTAACAATTGTTTGAAACAAAAAAATGATGAGACCAATGTAAATGCCAAAAAATAATGCCAAATGTGTATGTTTTACTGGAAGACTAAGTTATGGTTACTTTTCCACATGAAGAGTACTTTCAATTTTTTTAAACACTTTTCAATTTTTATAAAACTTGTGAATTAAACATTATAGTAAATATCTTTATTAAGAATTCATTCTATTTACACTGAATTCCTGTATAACTCATTAGAAGTTTGATGTGATCACAAATCAGAATAAACTTCTGATGCGGGACAGAACTTAGGCAGTATTCTTGTTAAGATGTAATTCACTGTTTAACATAGAAGTACAGAGTACTAAAAATTGGTAGAAGTGCTAGGAAAGTACTTTGATTTTAGTTTTGTGCATGCAAAACAAACAATTTGGCTTTTAAAGGTAGCTGTTTATCCATTTTCTTTCTGTGTCTGCTTATTTCTATAGTTCATTTACTAAAGAGATGCGAAGTATATTGAAATGCAAATAAGCAGAGCACTGTGCTCCAAAATTCTTTTGTACTACAGCCCTTCAGCAAGTAGTTCTGAATACTTAGTGTGTGTTAATTACATGGCCAATATCTAGAATTCCTTCAGTATTCAGCTGTTTTGCAGGCTTGCTCAAATGGGTTGGGTACTGTTGAAATAAGGGGGTTTTGAGTGTCTATTTAAAGGCCAGAATATTGCATATATTACTGTAAGCATGGATAGTAGCACTGAAAGAGATCTTTTCTGTTAGATTCACCTCTTCAGTTCTACGTTTTGCTATTGAATGCTAAGTTATTTTCTTCTCTGACTCAGTATTAATTAAAATGTGAAGTCAGTTTTCTTTTACTGCAAGTTTAAGAACTTCAGAGAAATACTGTTGCAAGCCTTGAAATGAAACTATTTAACTTCAGAAGTTTGAAATAGGAAGCAGACAAGTGTAGTGGGAGGTAATAATCTTGGTATAAGACTTGTTGCTAATGATCCCTAATATAAGCAAGATGTATGAGGAAGAGATATTTTTGTATCTATACTTGATGTTATTTAATATTTTAGTAGGACCATTATGAATTAAAGTTTATCACATGTGGACTTCAGTATGTTAAGCAATTAAATTAGTAATTTTTTAGCCCACATTTTGAGTAGCCATTTTAACTAGATACATAAGTCAAAGTAAAGTGATACTTACTTATATTGAAGCTGCTCTGAAAAAGTGAAGAAAAAAACTTGAATCTGCAACAACTGAAAGGTGAAAAATGTTTTCTTAATTGGAGATGAAAACAAAGTTAGAGATTTCAGTCTTCTCAAGCCATTGCTGTAGTTGTCATATGGTCATTTTCTCTTGTAATTTTCTCTGTCATAAGAAATACTTTTGCACTTGTCAAGCTGTGTGTGTTATACAATGGTGGCCAAAATTAGTTCCATATTTTAAGCAAAACAATAATTTTATATTCCTTTCTTTCCCCTCTAGCTTAATTTTACTTCATTTTGTGATGTGAGAAAGATTACCAAGATAAAAAACTGGAAATTAACTCTATCTAAGTAATTTTCTAGACTTTTTTTAAACTAGGTTTACCCAAGCCCAGAGAAAGTAGTAGTTGGGTATTGGAATTCATGGGCTCTTTGGACATACTTTGATTCCCAAACAGAAAAAACCAAACCCTCATGTGAAAACAGAAAGTATAAGATAGTTGAGATTAAAGTGCAATTTATTATATTAAAATATAAATTCTGTAGTTTATAGATAAAACCCCTTGTATCTTAATTCACTGAAATTAAAAAATTTGAAAATGTTGCTATTCATTAGCAGCAACAATGTTTACTCTATACAGTTGCGCTAATTTAATATTTTATTCATGTTAACATCTTAATTAATTTTAGTATATAAGCAGTCTTTAGTCACTGACTAGCATCACATTATTCCTCAAATCTATCCCAATCTGAATTAAATTTTAATACTTGTGGGCTTATTTCACTCATGCTGGAAGTACATGTAAAAGAACCAGGCTGCTTTAGGAGTCTAGTTGAAATTTTTCACTACTTAGAGATTTCAGTTGGTGTTGATTTTGTTTGTTTGTTTTTTGTTTGGTTGGTTTGGTGGGGTTTTTTGTTTGTTTGTGTGTTGTTTTTTTTTTTGAGAATGTGAAGAAAAAGTGATGCCTCTCATTCATTTTAGAAACTGAGATCTTAAATATAATGCAAATAGCCTACCCTTTTTCCAGAACTGAAGCACATAGTTCCCAGTGGACACGTGCTCTTACTACTAAGTTATGGAACTTTTAGGTTCTCCATCTTGATTAAGAACCTTTTGCTCAAGAGACCAGCATTGGAAATGCAATGGTATTGCAGTCATGGACTTCTACGGGGAAAACTTCATGTCTTTTGTGGAGTGGTTTGTGTACTCAGTGATAACAGTTTTTACATTGTCGAGCAATAGTTAAAAAAGCTCAGGAAGTAAACTCAAATGACTGTTAAAGCCCATGGTAACTCAGAACACATCAGAAGATGGCTTGTTCTTCTACCAAAAGATTTTGTTTCTAGATTTAAGACTGAATCAAAGCTTCCTCCTCTACACGACCTAGGAGTTTCAGTGTATATATATGTACTTGTGGACATATGGCCCACAGAGATTTCCTCTTGTTCATAGATCTACTTTCCTTATTTTTCCTCTCATGCAAAAATGGAAGGTCAATGATTGGAGCAAATATATGAACTGTTTATGTATTGTCAGCATATTATGCTTAATAGTGCAAACTGAGTTAGGTTACAGCATCACACTATTCTTTCAGGATTTGCTGCCTATGTATCTTTGTGCTATTTTAGTTGGTAATAGGAGCACCAATAGGAAAAGCTTTACCAAGTGATATAAGTGATATAAGAAACATCAGGTTATTTGCTTTAAAAACAAAAAACAAGCAAAATTGTCATAAGTAAGTTTACTAATTTTGTAGCCTTCATCAAGAGTAATTTGATTCACTGGAATGTTTCTATCTGAAGAACTTTGTCACTTTATGTGCAAAAAAGTATATATATATATATATATTTAATTTATTTGTAGACAAAGCATTTCTGTTCCAACTTGCTTTGGTTTTCAAGGTATTGGGCAAATAATGTCTTACCTTCAAGTCATTATGTGTATACATTACTACACAAGGCAGTATGAATACATATTGGATACAAATCAAAGTTATCTGGAGTGCACAAGGTAGTAAAAGATCTGTTGAATACCAAATTAGAGGCATAGGTTCTTTTCCAGCTAATTGTTTCTTTACTATTACTTGATCATCTGATATGTGAAGTCATTGGCCAGGTCTCACTGGTGCAGAAACTTTTTTACTTTTCTGTACTAGAATGCTAGAAAGCTTAATTTAAGTAACTTGTACTTTTAATGAGTCAATGTTATCTTTATATTCTTAGTGTATTATGCTTGTGAGGGAGTCCAAGTGTAATACAGAATTCATATAATATATGTGGCTCTCTAAGCCAATGTAGGCATAGTACATGTCCAAGTTACTGCTTACTGGGTAAAATCACTTGTACTTTGAGTTGTGCCAAAGTAGGCATCTCCAGTGTACAATGGCAATTTTGCTGTCTTCTAAACTTCTTTCTATTTCTAGTTCCACTTGGTTTATTATTGAGAACTAAAACTAAATACGTACAGTATTGCAAGAACTGCATACAGAAGAAAGGTTAACTAATTATTCCTCTACATGATTATCTATGTGTACAAAAAATCTTAAAATTAAGACATAAACATTGTTATGTTTATTTTTATTTGGTGTTTTTTGTTTGTTTTGTGTAACCTAGGGTGTTTTTTGAATGGTTACTCCAGTTAGTTTTTCCATTAAAACAAATTATAATAAAACCCTTCAGCTGCTCACTGAATAGCTTTTCTTGTTTTAGCTAAATGTAGTGCTTTCTCTATTACAGCATGCATTCGTTTCTGGAGACCATTTAAGATATTAAGGATTTCTTAAATGCATCACTAAAAGTTATATTTCCTTTTTTAATTTCCTTCCTCTATGTAGTACGTAAATGCCTCCAGAAAAAGAATAAATATTATGTGACCTGATTTTTTCCTTCCTGTATGAAAAAGTTTTGGTTATTGCTCTTTGTTTGACTTATAACTGCTCTGGGATAAAGGTGTACAAAGTGTTACAAAGTAGAATTTTTATTTTTTTTTCCCTAAGATTATGACTTCAGGCAGGGGTTATGTTTTTAAGAAGCACATTTTATTTTTTTTTTCTAAGTTCTTCCATCTTTGTTTTAAAAATTATTAAAGATTTATTCCTAGAAAAGGAGAAATACATTGCCATTCTAGTTTATACGCTGTGTAATCTGTACTAATTTTTACTTTCTCATGAAATTGTCTTTGGAATTGATCTTTTAGGAAGAAGGTTGCTTGGTTTGGCTTGGTTTGGTTTTTTCCCTTTAATGTGATACCTGCTTGAATGTTGCTGCATTTGAGTTGAGTTATTTTTTTATGCAGTGTTTTTAATTACTTAAACTTGCATTAAAATTTAAGGGTGAGTATTGCTGTGGAAATGTTATACAATATTTCTAATCAAATTTCTGAAATACTTTTTTAGGGTTACCAGGGAATGGTTGATGGAGGTGATAATATTGTAGAAGTTTCATGGGAAAGTGTTTCAAGTATCCTGCAAGTGGTAAGTGTTAGGGGATGGGAGTGGGACACAAAACTTCTCACTCTAGAGAGGGAACCAAAATTCTAAATCCAGGCAGACAACTGTAATTATGTATTCAAATTCTGTGATGAGTGGATGACCAGCACATACCCCTTTTAGTAGAACCTGATGTCTACAGTATAGATGTTTGACACTTCCTAAAGATCTCTGTGTAGTCTTGTATTTCGTTGGCAGAAATAATCTTGAAGCCTTTGTCCTAAATTTTCAACATTACATTTTATTAGTCTCCTCAAGCCATAATGACAACCCGGTATTTAATAAGGAGGACATTATAGGGCCAAAATGTGAAGCAACTATTTTGTAAGTTTAGTGTTTTCTTACAAAATCTGTTGGCTTCCTACATAAGTGGGTTTAGAATTCTAGTAATGGGTGTAATTACAGGACAGCTCTCCATAGCTCAGATAATACCAGTGAATTTGTATTTATATTTATATTATATATATAAATATATATATTTATATTTGATTTATATTACAATTTCTTTTCTGGATTGACTGAACAACATAAACACAAGATGTGTAAAAAACTTGTTTTCAGCAACAATTTTCAGTGACAATCTGCTTCAGTATTTTTTGAAAACAATGATCTCCAATTTGGAGGAAGCTCTTTAAGTCGAATTTAGCAGATGAATTAATAAAATGGAAATGTAACATTAGCTTGAGCTATAAGACACTAAATGTGGATGCAATGCTTTTAGTAATTCTGTAGAATGAAAATAAGTGCTAATTTTGAGCTCTAGGGATACATGCTTTCTGTTATTGTTTATTTATTTCATATATACTCTGAGGCAAATTCATCTAAGTTCTTAGCTGCTTAGTATTGTATCACTATTATATCTATTGTCATCACAGGAAAATAACAATTAGGTAATTAATTTGAAAGCTACTGAAACAAATCCCAAATCATTTAATGACTTCCTTCAAGAGTAACTCTTTATCACAAATTTTGAGTGTTTTTCCATTTTCCATGGTATGTATCTGCTTTTGAGAACATAATTTTCTTATAGTTTGATAATTCTTTCTCTTTCATTCCTTCTTTTACTCACTCAAATCAGAAATGAAGGTTATGCTACAAAATAACCATTCAATCTTAATATATAAAAAAAAAAAAAAAGGCAGTAAAATACCATATTATAAACTTCCTTTTCCTAGGGTGGCACGGTTATTGGTAGTGCACGCTGCAAATCCTTTCGTACCCGGGAGGGCCGTCTGCAGGCAGCCTGCAACTTGGTTAAGAGAGGAATCACTAATCTTTGTGTGATTGGTGGAGATGGTAGTTTGACTGGTGCCAATCTGTTCCGTGAAGAATGGAGTGGACTTTTAGAAGAACTGGCAAAGAAAGGTAGGTTTGTATTTAGATCCCCTAGACTTCTGGTCCAATCTACAGGGAAGTTATCCACCTGAGCTACACATACACAAGACATATACAGAGGATATTTCTTAAGTTCAAAAGTTAAATGCATATGCTCTATGAAAATTACATGGCTCTTCATAAAGTAATAGTTTTTATTACAGTGTGTTGTCTCTTATATGACAAAGATTGAAAAAGGAAAAATAATCACTGGGTACCTTCTTGTGTCACATTTTCCTCCATTGTGAATCATATTAAGGGCCTGAATTTTGAACCTTCTGCTTGAAAAGCCTGTTGCCCTGAAATCCAAACTAAGATAGTAATTCCTTTCCTACAACAAGCCACATACTTTGTTGTTATTAAGTTATGATTCTTCCCTGCCTATACATCATTATTTGTTTAAGATCAAAACATTAAGTGACTGTTGCTAAAAGTACATCCAGCCCAGTAAGTCTTTGATTGCATCCAACAGAATGTAAGGAAAAAGGCAAATAACAGAACAAGCCTAGATAATGCTGTGTTGATGCTATAAGTTTTTCATAATGTATAAATACTGTAAGGTCTATCCATTTCTGTCTTTAAGACCTCTGAACCAAATGCTGTTAGTAGTCCTTAATGACTTTGTCTTCCATGAATGTATACATTACCTTTCAATGCATAAAAGTTTTTGCTGAAAAGCTGTGTAGCAAGGAGTTCTACAACTTCACAGAATGATGAAGATTGTGAAGAATCTTATTCTGTGTATTTTTATCCTGCTGGCTTTTAGTTTCATTTGATTTCCTGTAGTTTTTGTGTTAGAACAGTGAATGATCAATCCTGCTTCCTTTCTGCATGCCACTTGAGATTTTACAGCTGTCTTATTTTCCCTTCATCATCTCTTTTTCTAGATGGAAGAGTCCTAGTTTGCTTAGTTGTTCCTTATATGTAAGTTCTTTACCTTTGATCATCTTTGTTGCCCTTCTCTGAACCTTTTCCAGTTCTACCATGTCCTTTTTGAGGTGGGGAGGACCACAACTGCAGCCAGTATTCAAGATGAGGGCAAACCATGGATCTACACAGTAGTATAATGATCTTTGTTTTGTTCTCTATTCTTTTTCTAATATTTTCTAATTTTATTTTTTTTTTTACTGCTATTGAGCATTGAAGCTGAGTTATTAATGAGAACAGCTTTATTATATTATTATGCTGACAATAGCATTATTTTGGTTGTGACTTAAGGGTACACTTTTCATGTGTATTACTTTGTTTATCTACAATGAATTCCATCTTACACTTTACTGCTCAGTGTGTCTTGCTTCTTCCTTTCTTCTCAGACACCCCACACCTTTAAAGCCAAAATAATTCGGTTTGATCAGTAAACTTTGGCACCTTCCTGCTCATTCCCTTTTCTAGCTTATTGCTAAGTATGTTGAACAGTGTAGGTCCCTAGAGAACTCCACTGGCTACCTTCATCAGATACATGAACTTCCATTTACTACTGCCCTATTTCCTATATTTTACCCTCTGTTTCATATTATTTTATCTACGCAAAAGCCTTCACTCTTATGCTGTGGCTACTTAGTTTCCTCAAAATTCTTTGAGGGCAGACCTTGTCAGTGGCTTTTGGAAAGTAGAATGTGTCAACCAGATATCCCTTATTCATGTGGTTATTAAGTCACCTTTGGAACTCTAGAAAAGGTTTGTAATGCATGGTATACATTCATAGAAAACACTTTGATTCTTCAGAATGTTGTATATATGTTTGTGGACATAAGTTATAATTTTCATTATGGTTTTTCCTATTTTCTCTAATATGGACATTAAATACACTGACATATTTTTTGAATTCCATGTTTAAAATTTGGCATTATATTTACTACCATCCCATCTACAGATTCTGAGGTAGTTTTATGCTTTTCTATTCTATTTGCTTATTAATCATGAAATCAGAGACTTTCAGTGTTGCAGCAGTCTTCAAAAGTTTAAAACTGGATTTTCATTGTTTGCGTATGCCCATATTCACATCCAGTTTGTATCCTTTTACTTCTTCATTGCATGTCATACACTGAAACTATAATTTGAGTGTTTGTTATATAATTTGTCTTAAATCTGAACGATCAGTTTTAAGGTTGGTTAGAAAGTGATAATCTGTCAACACTCTGAAATGCACTGAAAAGCTCTTGTTTCCTTCCTTACTGTAAGGAATTCTGTTCAGGATTCTTTTGTTTGGTTGTTTGATTGGCTTTTGTGTGTAGCTTTGACTAACCCTGTTGCCTTAAAATATCTAAATATAATTTAATGTTTAGATATGTTTAATTGATGACACTAGAGCACCCAAGCAAACTGTCTAAAATATATTTAAAAAATAATGATCTTACAGCTCTTTCTTTGGATACTTTTTTACAGGAAAGATTGATCAAGAGGCTGTTAAGAAATATGCTTACCTTAACATTGTGGGAATGGTTGGATCTATAGACAATGACTTCTGTGGCACTGATATGACCATAGGTACTGATTCAGCCTTGCACAGAATCATTGAAGTTGTGGATGCCATCATGACCACTGCGCAAAGGTAAATTTTACATACTACAGAAAACTATAACAAATATACAGTTGCTTATGCTTGAAATTTCAAGTTTCCTATTGTCACAAAATAGTGGAGGATATAAATAAATTTCAAAGAAATGGTAAATTTTATGTGTAGTATTTCAAGGTAGGAATAAAAACTCTTTTTGGACTGCATAGTTTTCTAGAGAAGATCCAGACCAACCTTGAATAGTACAAAGTAGCATCTGCTTGTATATAAACTTTCTGGAGGTAAAATTTAGGCAATTCAATTTTTTTTTTTAATACAGATATATTATTACAGTTCTTTACTATAGGTATGCATAATTTATATTACTAGTACATTTTGACCTCTTTTAACTGTCCTTCCATGCTTTAGAAGAAAGTAACAGTGCAAATGAAATATGCACTGGAAAATATTTTAAATATGTTGGTTTATATGGCCTTCTGTTTTGCTTATAAATTCTGTGTTTGGTAAACATAAGTTTACCAAATATCATATATCAAGATATCATGATATCTTGATATCATACCAGTGATATCAAGAATTTGGACTGGATTTTTGCGTTGCAGTAATACAGTTAATTTGTTTTCTTAATTTTACAGCCACCAGAGGACATTTGTTCTAGAGGTTATGGGAAGACACTGTGGGTATGTGATGTCTTCAGCAGCATGCGTCTCATACAGATAAAATTGTTAATATGATTCAAAATGTTGACTTAAAATTATGAAGTATAATATGACTTATTTACAACAAATTATTATTTATATTTACAAAATATCAAGAAATCTGAACCATTAACATCTAATAATATTTTGTCTTTCCTAGGTATCTAGCTCTTGTTAGTGCCTTAGCCTGTGGTGCAGATTGGGTATTTATTCCTGAATACCCACCAGAAGAAGGATGGGAAGATATAATGTGTGTTAAGCTTTCAGAGGTAATCTACTACTATGTTTCAGAGTCTCCAATGTCTTTGCAGATGTTTGTTTGAAAACAATGATTTAAAACCCACTCCTCAGAACTTTCAGCAAGTCTTTGCTTCTGGTGTCACAAAAAGTATATTTGATCTTAAACAGTATTTTCCTTGCACTCTGAGATTGTTTTGAAAAATCACATGACCTACTCTAGGAATTACATAAAACTATTCATATACACATCCCGTGTGTAGCTTTGCTCAGTAATTTGATATGACATGTCACTTCATCACTGAAAACACCTGTTAAGATAAAATGTGTGAGAATTCTGAAGGTGTCAAGAAATACTTCCTCAAAGCCTAGCAGCTTAATGTATAGCAGTTGATTATAAAATTGTGTTGCAAATTTATTTCACTTTTTAATATGTGGATATGCTTTTATTTTTATTATAGAATCGTGCACGAAAGAAAAGGCTGAATATTATTATTGTAGCTGAAGGAGCTATTGATTGCCACAACAAACCTATAACATCAGAGAAGGTTAAGGAGGTAAGTGTTGACATCCTTATGATGTACTTTCTGTTTTGGTCTTAAGATGGGGCTTGTTTGTAACAATAATATTTCTATAAAGCATAGCTGTTCCTGTGAAGTAGCTTATGCCACTGTTTACTGGTTGCATTTTATATTTGTGCTTTATTATCTCAATCCGTAGCTCATGTAAGGTGGAATTATTTCAGTAGCTTTTAATGAGAATTTTCTCCTTGTAATATAAAACAACAGTCCAAAACACCATCTGTATGCTTGCCTTAATTGATAAAGAGTCTGAAATCAGCTCAAATTAATAAATCTTATTTTATATTTCTTATAAAATTCTAATTATGATCCATCTCCCATCAAAATAATACTGTGTACTTTGGAGAAAGTCTTAGCACTTTTTTCTAAACAGTTGCTTAGCATTTATTGAAGAAATGTTACTTGCTTGCTTTCAGCCAGTTAAAACCTACAAGAACTAAAAATATCAGGGACAGAACATTTTGTAAATAATTTATTTCTAATCTACATGCTCACTGAAAGTATATTAAAATGTGTTTGTGAGGTTTTTTTTATTTCCTGTTATGTATCAAATCTAAAGTCTGACAATGAAATAGTTTTGTTATTACAATTTTGACTGCACGTAGATGAAACAGAGTGAATAAAATACTCTAGCTTAACTTCTTTCAAGTGTTGTAATTATAATGATGAGACCTGGTTTTATAAAGCTGAGGACTGCACAATGCAGTCATAACTTCATTTAAAACGTTGGACTCTTAAGCCCCTCTTTTTGCCATTATTGAATAAAAAGTTCCTTTAGAATAGGAACTTGGAGTTTAGTTCTGGATAAGGAATAAGATAAATATTCACTTAACTTGAATAGTATTTTCATTACTGTTGGTTTATTAATATGTAGTATACTTAGGATTTTATTATTCCATTAGCACATAAATCAAAATAATGCTAACACTTGTGTATGTAGTGACAACAGCAACAAAAAAATATTTTTAAAATTTTGACAGCTTGTTGTTCAGCGGCTTGGTTTTGACACTCGCGTAACTATCTTGGGCCATGTGCAAAGAGGTGGAACCCCTTCAGCTTTTGACAGAATTTTGGTGAGTGAACCTAAAATAATTACGCATGGCACCACATAGTACAACTACATTTTGATTGTTTGTTTGAGGGTGTGGTTGTTCTTTATCTGATTACCGTGACAAAGCTGATTATTATCTCAGATTAACTGTCTGACTAGCTCAAATTCAGAACAGTGAAGCACTATGTGTAAAGAAATCTTGATTACACAGAAATCATGACCATCTGTGTGACTGGAAGCCTTTTGCTTTTAAATGCTCTTTTCAACATTCAATTATTTATTTTCAGGCAAGCCGCATGGGTGTTGAAGCTGTGCTTGCCCTTTTAGAAGGTACTCCAGCTACCCCTGCCTGTGTCGTGTCCCTGTCTGGAAACCAGTCTGTCCGCCTGCCATTGATGGAGTGTGTGCAAATGGTGAGTTTCTGGCAAAAAGCCAATTTATCATTATTCATTAACTACAACAGAGCACTGTGTACAATAATTGTCTGTTGTCATTAAAACACTGTCAGGAATGTGTGCAGCACTTTCCCACATTTTGGAAAAATGAACTTCATGTGTGTTCTCTATGGGTTACTACTTATTTGTGAAATTCCAATGAACAAGAAATCTATGTATTTTGCATTTACTTTAAAATTTCATCTCAGATCTTTCCTACAACAAATTCTTCAGATGCTTCCATCCGTTTACCTTTCTTAAACAGCAGTCAGGTTTCTCCTTCAAAAATGTTTAGCTTAAACTGCAAGAAAATGTAAAAGAGATATAAAGATTTTTTTTTTTTTTCCCCAGGATGGCTTTAGGTGAATGCTTCTACTTTGTATTTCTCCTGTCCACTGTATTTTAAGCTATGATAAGAGGTAGCTCATAAATGGAGGAAGTTGTTGGTCAATATCTTTTTTCACTTTAGAAAAATATTTAAGAATGGTCTATTTATTAGAATATAATAAATAACCAACTTCAGTGTGTTTTAAACGTTGAGTTATTGACTTTTTTTTTTTAAGACTCAACAAGTTCAGAAAGCAATGGATGAGGGAAGATTTATTGAGGCTGTGAGGCTTCGTGGAAGGTATGGCAAAAAACATGAATTTATTTGCTCTAGAAAAGTTGGATTGCTTTGCAGTTCTGCTGGGACTTGACATTTTATTATAATTTATTTAATATCCATATGTTTAAGGGTTGCTTCAGTAGAATAATTTAAATTCTTATATGCATAAAAACATGCCAAACAATACTGTAGTTCAGTCCTGAGTCAGACTAGTGACCGATACTGAGCTAACTATTTACAAAGAAAAGAGCTGTTATATTTTTTGAGGTGACTGGAACCAACCATATATTAGTTTATTCAAGATTTTGAGGCCAAACCTGTTCACTTTTTCTGTAAGTAGCTGACACCTTTCCAACAGTAATGGTGGAGGGAGACATTCTGCACTCTCATTTGTCAACAGAGCATTTTCTGTTTCAAGATATGATAATAAAATGCTTTATCCCTGATCTAAAAAATTAACTTGTCATCTATATAGTTAGTTTATATTTTCTTACTGTTGTTGTACAGGACTGAGTATTTTCTAGTGTTCTCTCATTTCCAGTTTTTATCACAGTTATTTTTGATAACTTTTAATAGTACCTGTTTTTAATAGTACCTGTTTTTAAAAGTTTCTGAAAAATTCCTTAAAAATACCTATAAGCTGAAAAATTTGCTATTTTATTTATCTTATTTACTTATCTATTTAGGAGCTTTGAAAACAACCTTAACACCTACAAATTGCTGTCTCAAAAAAAACCAGATGCTGAGCTTCCAAAGGTAAAGACATTATTTTGAGTATGCAATGCCTGTCTGCATTTGGGTCATCTTAACAAATGGTGATCTTCTTTCTTCCTCTGATCCTGCCTTAATACCCTTTTTTATAAAATTAGTTAAATATTATTATGAGAGAAAGATGCTTGTAACACACAACTTTATTCTAATAATAACTAATATTTCATCAAGTGAAATACCATTCTAACTGGAAAATTTCCTGCTAGACAGCTTCTCTCTTGAATTGTATAGATTGTCCTAATTGCTATAGTGTCTTGTTCTAATAGTTATGTCCTCTGTTCCTTACCATGGACAGAAGGAAGGGTATTGTAATCATGCTTAAGAGTCTAAAAATCTTGAGGTAAAGAAGGAAGATCCTGGCCTGAATCAGGAGCAGTGTGGCCAGCAGGTCCAAGGAAGAGATTCTGCCCCTGTACTCAGCACTGGTGAGGCCACACCTCGAATACTGTGTCCAGTTCTGGGCCCCTCAGTTTAGGAAGGATATCGAGGTCCTGGAGCAGGTCCAAAGGAGGGCAACCAGGCTGGTGAAAGGACTCCAGCACAGATCCTATGAGGAGAGGCTGAGGGAGCTGGAGCTGTTCAGCCTGGAGAAGAGGAGGCTCAGGGGAGACCTCATCGCTCTCTACAACTACCTGAAAGGAGGTTGTAGCCAGGTGGGGGTTGGTCTCTTTTCCCAGGCAACTCTCAGCAAGACAAGAGGGCACGGTCTTAAGTTGTGCCAGGGGAGGTTTAGGTTGGACATTAGAAAGAATTTCTTTACGGAAAGAGTGATCAGGCATTGGAATGGGCTTCCCAGGGAAGCAGTGTATTCTCCATCCCTGGAGATATTTAAAAAGAGACTGGATGTGGCACTCAGTGCCATGGTCTAGTAACTGCAGCAGTAGTGGATCAAGGGTTGGACTTGATGATCACTGAGGTACCTTCCAACCCAGACAATTCTATGATTCTATGATTCAATATAAAAGAATACTAGCCTTTTTTTTTGAAGGGCAGAACCAGTCAAGAACAGGGATAAGTATAGGAATTTGTGGGATGGAATAGTGAAGACAGATGCATCCCTTTCACCTGATCATTTTTCCATTTGAGTAGGTTATCTGCTTATCTGGGATACTTATTAAACTTCTGGAGATGTATAAGCACGGTTAGTTTGAGTTGTTAGGAAAGCTTTAAAAACTGACATAATCTGAAAATGTATGGTATTGTGAAAGATGCATAGTGCCCTATGTACTGCTAAAAACCTGGCCAGTACTTTAAAGTTGTTGTCTTCTGCTTTGCCTGGTATTGATGTTACACACCTAGCTGCTATGGTGCTAGAATCAGTTCCTACTCTTTTTTTGGCTATTCCAGATGCTTTTGTAAAGAACAAAAAAGCCCAACAAACAAAAAAACAAAAAAAACCCAGACAGAAAACCTAATTTGATAAGATGCATAGGGTTGAGTAATTCCCAGGGTATTTTGTTTCTTGCACCTAGTTTATATATATTCTATTTATATTCTAGTTTAGCTAGAATATAAAAACCTGAATAGCTTAACCTGCAAAGCAAATGAAAATGTGATAAAGTCTTAATTTAAAACATTCTTTTTAAAACTGTTTGTTTCTATTTGATAGTCTGCAAATGGAAAAGCATCTTTATGTATCTTCTAGTTAACTTACTAATTTTTGTATTTAGCAACTGGAAAAAAAAATGTGTACAAATTGAAGTGCTGATTAAACTTTTTCTCTTGCAGTCTAATTTTAATGTGGCAGTTTTAAACGTTGGTGCCCCTGCTGCTGGAATGAATGCTGCAGTTAGGGCTGCAGTGAGAGTTGGCATAACTGAAGGCCATAAAATGTTTGCTGTCATTGATGGATTTGAAGGTTTTGCTAAAGGGAAGGTCAGTATCACATGTGTGGACATCTATAGTAGTATGTATCCCATCCCACACCACAATATTTATGTTCTTAGAAGGCATGTTCTGTTTTAACTGTTGTGAGAATTGATTAATTTGTCTTGAGTATTGCTAATCACAGGCTGCATAGCTACACATTAGTTCAAATGAATCCTACCTTCATTAACCAGAATTTATTTTTCATATCGGTGGTTATTCACAAAATAAAAAGAATTGCTGATGCTGTGTTATGAATTGTTGCATCTGTATTCCTTTGCTATAAGAAATATTGAAATAATGTTTTTTGAGGGAGGAAGCTTTTTATTTTTTCCCCGAGGTTAGATTCTTCTATTCCCATGTTTTAAATGTCAAGTATCTGTTGGTATATTGAGGAGAAACTGCACACAGGACTTAAAATTTCTGTCCTCAGCTTAAACCACGAGTCCCCAAATTAAGTTCAGAGACCTAGTTTTACATTTTTGTGTTTCACATATAGTAGTGAGTCATATGAAAATAGCATCATGATATGAAACAGGAAGGCAGGGTTCATCCTAATCTGGAGGAAGAAATAAAATGGAAAGGGATTGTTAGAAATTCAAGAGAAATTAAGTTTATCTCTTGATGCTGTTTTCTTTCTTTGCTGAGTTAATTTTTGGTGCTTTTTGTGCCCAACAACTTGTTCCAAAAGCTTTACATGAAGTAGTAGCTGGTGTTTGCTGCATGTGAGCAGAAGAAATTGGATAATTCTGTTTTTTGCTCTTTTAAAAGATAAAGGAAATCACCTGGGGAGATGTTGGAGGCTGGACTGGTCAAGGAGGATCAATTCTTGGTACAAAACGGTAATGTCAATATTTTGCCACTTGATATAATGAATTCTAGTATTTTATATAACCAATTCCATGTTTTAAGTCCTCAATTTTTT
Organism: Calypte anna; assembly: GCF_003957555.1. NCBI lineage: Eukaryota > Metazoa > Chordata > Aves > Apodiformes > Trochilidae > Calypte > Calypte anna. The sequence goes on from NC_044245.1 coordinate 12,490,682, forward strand.
TTTTTTTTAATTTTTTACATTTCAACTTGAATATTTTTGTACTTCTGTACTAGCTCTGAAGAGAGAATGAAAAGAGCAGTAGGGATATCAACTTAAAAATTTCCTGGCGTCATTAAACTTTAAAGGATTGCAAACCCACAGTTTCTTCACAACTTACATGATTCCTTACTGGTTGTCAGGAAAAGTTATTTGGATGAATAAATATGTAAACCAAGAAATATTGCATTGCCTGCTCATTTTAGTGTTTCAGCTTAGTAATTAGTTCTTACTGCTACAGATTATGTAAATTGTTTTTATTTTTATTTTTGATTTAATAACTTTTAGTACACTTCCTGCAAAATATTTGGAGAAGATTGCTGACCAGATGCGCACTAACAACATTAACGCCCTTATGGTTATTGGTGGATTTGAGGTACACTGAAATATCTAATTATGTCTTAAGTAGAATAGAATTCCTAACAAAAGGAATAGACCATTTTTACCCAATCTTCAAGTAAAGTGCATGTGGTATGTTTGATAGAACACATATCGTGCTTAGGATCAGAAGTACTGTCAATCGCTGATTCTGAGCAAAGCTGTCATTCAAGACAGTGTCTAGTTACTGCCAAACCATATGTGCTATATGGATAAACAAGGTCAGATAGCATTACAGTATTTTTAGCTTTAAAAAAAATGATGTCAGTAGTGAAACTTCCCGTCTATACTATATCTACTGCATTGTTGTCCTTTATTTAAGCCATTCTTTCTCATATAGAGCATTTCAAAATCTGTAATTTATCTAGAGATATATTTTCTGTTTTTTTCCATATTTCATGCTAATTTCACTATACAGAAATAATAAATTTTGAGATCTTTGAGTCAGGAAAGTAACTCAACAAGTTACCCAACTCCTTCCAGAGAAGAATGGGCGTATTGCTTCTTGATAAGAAGTGAATCATGCATTTTTTTCCAATTTGTTAGACATGGCCCTAGCTTAGGGAATATTAAGGATTTTAAGATTTTAAATATATTAAGATTTTAAATCAGAAGTAACAGTACCTGAAGACTGGGACTCTAGTTTGCAGTATTTTTGTGTTGTAGAAAAGCATTAATATACCTGAATTAGATATTCCCTTGAAAATTAATGTTATGCTTATTGTTTGTTTTCAAGTGTAGACCTGTTTTTAATACTTTCTTTTTTTTGTGTGTGCTAGGTTTTAGTGGTTCCTTAATGCTTTGACTTGCTGAAGTATGCTGTGGTAGAAATGGCTCCCCCTGTGGCCCTTTTTTTTTAATCACTCCCAACTTTTCCCTTATGTTTTTTGTCCTAATTTTTCACCCAATGCCTGTGCCCAACAGGCGTACCTCGGACTTCTGGAATTGTCAGCTGCCCGAGAGAAATATGACGAATTCTGTGTTCCAATGGTTATGGTTCCTGCAACTGTATCCAACAATGTACCGGGTTCAGATTTCAGCATTGGTGCAGATACTGCTTTGAACACTATAACTGATGTAAGTCTTTCCAGGTGTGCACACTTCCTATCAAAAAGTTATGCTTGAAACTGAATAAATTGGCTAAACTGGATGTTTTTATAGACCAGAACTTTGGAAACATAATCTGGAAAATAATAGTTAGCTGATATACCCACATTCATGATACGTATTTAAAAACAGAGGTGGTTTAGGATCCTAAATGCTTCCATTTACTAAAACTAAAACAAGTAATTACAGGTATCTGTAAATTTTTTAGCTACAAAATAAGATGGCATTTGTCTATTACATATGGAAGAAGGAAACCTAAAGCTAAGACTTGATCATTTAATGCACTGTAGAGGAAAAAAATCCCAACTATATGTATAGTATTGGTATATTCAGCTGTAAAAAACTTATGTTCTGTTCAGAATAAGAACCTTATTTACGTATGTAACTTTCTCTAATAAAGAATGTAAGATCCATATCTCTAATATATGGGAATTACATGTATTTACTAATAGAGATTTAACAAAAAAGATTCGAGACATATTATGAAGCAATTTTTAAAAAATCATGTAAATAAAATGTAAACAAATGTAAATGTATATAACGTAATATAAAAATGAAAATAAAATAAATATAATAATTAAATATAAATATAAAATATAAATATAGTATAAATAAAATATAAAAATAATAAAAATAATGTAATGAAAATAATATTCAGGTTGATAGAGCATTGTCAAACAGAACACAAATGAAGTTGTATGGCATGCACATTTACAGTTCATCAGAATCACTTAAGAAAGCATTAATCCTATCAATTCTGTTTCTCTATATGCTGACATAATTATTTCTGTTAAACAATGGCAGTAACATTGCACTCCTTTTGTTTTTTTTCTTTTTAGCACAATCTGCAGACATATTTCTACCGATACAGTTGCAGACTGTCCATGGTTTAAAACACAGTAAAAACCTAATCAAGCATTTGTTTTCAAAATTTAATTTTCACTTAAAGAAGACACAGAATTATTTCATTACTTGCTTACTGAATAACAAATTACCATACTATTTTACAGGTTCCACTTTCTAATTTTTGTGTCCAGCCATTTTGGAGCCAGAATGTAGATTTTTTTTTTCCACTGATTATACATAATAAGATAGGTTCTAAAAAGTGAAAAATATTGAGCATGAGGATCATGTGAAATGAGAAAGGAATTTAAAGTTGCTTTTAAAAATTAAGTGTCAGTTCTATAGTTTAGATATATTTGAAGATTTTAATAATTATATTATTTTCAGAAATCCAAAGGATTCTTCAAATGCCATCAACTTTGAGGGCACTAACATAATTTTTCATTTGTTTTGTTGCTTGTTTTTTTTACCATGCCAAAATAAATATCTTAATCTTCATCAAAATCAATTCTTCAGTTATTAAATTTCACAACTTGCTTTGAACAAAACTGTAAGCTAGCTAAAATTAATATTGAACGCATTCTTTATAGATAACTTAGGTTATAAATGTTGATGTTTCCAGTTCTGGTAAATAAAAATATCTCTCAAAAATTATTGGCCACAAATTAAGGTGAGTAAAATAATTGTGCAAAACACCTGATTTTCTTCTTTTCTTTTCTTCTTAAGCTTTGTTTACCTAACTGACTTCTTTTTATTGGTTATTTCTTGCAGAATGGGATGTAGTCTCTTGTTGTGAGAGTCAGTCTCTTGTTGTATTTTGCTTTATACTAGGTGTCTAGATATGATCCACCTTCATTAGGTAGTAACATATCAGTATCTCTATATTTTCAATGCACTAGTTGAAAACTTTTCAAACTAATATTTTTTACTAACAGCTTTTTTTGTGTGTGTGTTTTATTTTGCCTAAATTTTTCTCTGGAATAAATATGAAATGTAATGGCTTTGTAAGATTTAGATTCAGTCCAGTGGAAAATGGAGTTTTGTTCTTTTTTAGGAAGAAAGAGCAGACTTTTGTGTTGGGAAAACATTTCTGCTTGGTATCTGTTTTCTGCTGTGATTGTTTGAACATGATTCACTAGAACTGATATTGAAAAATGCACCCTTTTATTCCTGTATTGTATGGTCAGATGAGGTTCAGTGGTGATGAAAGTAGCAAAGGGACACGAATGCCTGTTGTGTCTAGTTTATTGCAGCTTTAGTCCTACTGCCACCATTAGGTGAATAAGTGCATCATAATTTTCTGTGCTCTCCGATTAGTACTACTTATAAACACTAGAATATCATCATCACACAGTTTTTTTGTGGTACTGTCCTTACTTATGTTCTTGACAATTTTTAGTAAGGTAAGTACATCTTTGTTTGGTAACGAGGCCTTGTTAATGTTTAACATTACTAGGTACTTGTCAATGTTAGATCCTCTGAAAGTTGTCAAGGCAAGTAAGTTTTACTTTATTTTGAAGATGTCTTAAGATGCGGCATTTAAAAAGAACAATAGTAAAAACCAGGCCAACAGATACATAACATCTGAATGACAGACTGAACAAGAACGTGATTTTTGCTAAGTCATGGATAGTGGGTGGTACATTTGTCAACAATTAGAATTTAGATTGTATAATGGATTCTATGAATCTCTTAAAATGCTCCATTTTTTCCATATTGTTTTTTTGGTTTTGTGTTTGTTTTTTTTTAATACAGGCTTGTAATTAGCTGAATATTAGAATTTGGATTGTCTTTTGAAAAGTGTTCCAAATCTTAACTCCTGCTGTATTTTTCCCCTCAGTTTTTAGAATATAGTGAGAACAGTTATCAATTAAAATTCCACAGTATAAGATAACCATGCAAATCTGGAGGTACCAGAAAAGGGTGTGCTTAAGGCTTGTATATCCAGATAGACAAAATAATTTATTTAGCATTGCAGAGTAAGAACACAAATTTTGACTTTTCTGTGAAAAGAATTCATGTTGCTAGTCCAGTGAAATGAGTATTATTTCAGACAGCAGACCTCTGGAGTGTGACAACAAAGAAGTGTTAGGTTTTTTCTACATAACCAAGAAGGATAGAAATTTCTTTTATTTAAAAGTGGAATTACTTAATATTGATCAAAAGGAGGCATTACCAATAAATTTTGCAGCTGAAACTAAAAGCAGAAACCTACTCTGTAATTAAATGGAACGAATAAAAAGTTAGACTCTTTCCACTACACAAAGCAGAAAAAAAAAGGACAGGATGAAATTGTTTTTTGAAAAAAAAGCCTACTATAGGAAACTGATTGATAGAGAAATAAACCAGAACAAATTGTAAGGATGAATATTCATTTTTATTTAGGAAATGTAGAAGTAAATGGTGAAATCTGGGGAGGAAAAAAAAAAGAAGTATCAGCTAGAGATGGAGAAAAACAGAACATGATAAAGGAAGATACTGAAATTCTGTAATGTTTTTCTTTGAGAATATGCCTTTTCCTTTCCTCTAATGGACAAAGGTACAAGTTGATCAGTTGGTTTTGTGACAAAAAGATCAGCAAACAGCCACAAGAAGACCCTTCTTAGCACTGGGGAGCAAATAAAACAAGTTAGATTGCCCTAATGCAGTCTCCATGCAGTTGCCTTGAAAAACAGGCTCCTGTACCCTCCAGTGTTGCTACTATCATATATGGCTCCACATTAGTATGAAGTAGGAGGCTGAAAATTAGCCTGGCCAAGCTAGCTAACTAATTAGATAATAATCTAGTTCAATTCTAGCAACAGCTGGAAATGGATCTAGGGCAGTGAATCCTTCCCTTTCAATGGCCTGTTTTTATAAAGCATCCTTGGTTATGGCAATACCCTTTTTAATAACACAAATATCATAAAAGGGTGTGAAATGATGGAACCATTTTATTGATATGGTACAGTATGCCTCTGTGATGTTACTGCAATACATATTAAAAAAAAATAAAGTAAAGCAATTATTAAAACCACTGATCATTTGTTTACCCTTTATAAATATTTAGTGACCTTTTACTGACAACAGTTTCATATTTTGCTGGGTTGATTTGAAGATGTTGCATACAGTAATCTAATGCTCATGCTTGGTGAAGGTAGTCTTTGGATATGTTTGCTGAAATCACTTGCATCAAATAAAATGGCAATATTTAATGCAAGTAAAACATATCTTAAATGCATCCTAACATATCATAAATGCAGACTAATCAATTGTGTTAGTTATTGCTCTAGATCTCCCTTCAACTTGGGTTTCCAAAAAGTCTCAATTTAAAACTTCTTGGAGAAACTCATGTTTTGCAGGGATGATGATGATGATAATGATAATAATAATAATAATAATAATAATAATAATAATAATAAAACACCCAAACCCATTTGTTTCTCATCTGGCTATGCTGCTTCTTAGACCTACAGGTCTGAAAGTGCAGTCTTCTAAACCAATTCATACTTGTATTGGAAATAAATCCTAGTACAGAGCTTAATTGAAAGTTGCACTTTAAAAAAACACCAGCAGAGACAGACTTCAGAAAGTCAGTTTGCACTTCAAGCACTTACTGCCATATGTCCTACTCTGTCTCTGGACAGGATCTGCCTTACCTAGGAAAAAATCTAGAGAGCAGAAATCTCTCACAAGTGATTTTTTTTTTCCCCCATCATTTTCTGTTATTACTTAAATCAGTCACTGTATAGATATTTGTGGAAACAGCTTGACAGCTGTTTAATAATTTGATCCACAATAGTTTGCTTCTCTAAACTGATTTGAGAACGTGAAAAGGTGAGACTCCTGTGAACATTAGTCCTATTAGGAGAGAATAACAAAAAGCATAACAATATGTTATCAGGCTTTCCTGTGCAAAGATAACACATAGACAATTGCCACACATCAGAGAAATGTTGATTAGTTTAGATTAGAAAGAACTGGTATAATGTAACTCAAAAAAATGTCATTATTGACATAAACCAGCTATACCATTTTAACCTTTAAGTATTATTTTGACATCTATTAGGAACACCTAATCCTTTTCACATGATGATTTATTTTGCAGTGTTTGCAATCTTCGCAAGAACCTATAGATGGTTTCCTGAGAATCTTTGAACTATACTTGCAAACTTTATTAAATCATCCATGTGTGCATGTTCTTGATTTTTTTTCCAGACCTATGTCCAGTCTTTGTGCATAGAGGTAGACGTGTTATGTTGATTGAGTCTTAGAAGGCCTAGGCAAAACTTCCTTTCTTGGTGGAAATAGATATCTTTTATGGAATAACATAGTTTCTTGAAAAGCAGCTTTCTTTAAACATTTCCTTCAAGTAGTACTACTAGTACTACTAGTTAACTTCCTAAACAACTTAACATGTATCAAACTTTGTTCTTTAAGTGGTTTCTTTTGGAATGATTTCCAGTCTACCTTTATGCTGTCTTTTTCTGCCTAATTGCTTTAGACCTTTCTGCTGTGCATACTTAACATTCACTCTGTACTAATTTGCACTAATCTGCATTTCTTCAAAGAGCATTCTGCCAATGCAACCCTAGTGCACTGTTGTGGTATGTACAGGATATCCACCCCAAATGATTTCACCAATTGTATTTACTTGGGCCAATGGACAGCCAAATTTACCATCACATGCAAGGAGCTACTAACAGAGCAGTATAAAGACAAGGAATGTATCACCCATACTCAAGGAATGTATCACTCATATTTGTACCACTGCTTCAGGCCTATGACAGTTGTGTGCACCTACACGAGGCACGTTCCCGCTATGTGGAGTTTTGCGTCCCTATCTGTGTGGTGCCTGCTACTATTAGCAACAATGTGCCAGGCACAGACATTAGCATTGGTTCTGACACTGCCTTGAATACTATTGTGGAGGTAAGACTTCATATCTTTTAAAAGTTAAGATAATAAAATACATAAGATGATACCTAAATACCTTCAAGTGTCTAGCTGTGAAATAATTCAGTTACTGTATTTTCTTAAGTTTTATAACTAAGAAGTTTTCCAAAACAGATTAAAATTAACCTCATAAAATAATTTATGTTACATGTTTAACTGTTGGGGACTTAGTTTAAAGAAGAAAGTATGTGTTTTATACATAAATGCCACTTTTATTCCATGGGCTAATGCCTTAGCTAAGTGCAGTAGAATATTTTAGGTACATGGTTAACACGAAACAAATTAATCCCATAGGCTGCATTAGGCTTAACAGATACTAGATGTATATAAGTACATGCAGTTACAAGCATGTACAAGCAGTTAAGTCCATCACTGATGCTAACTAAATAGTTTGAGACCATCTATGAGTGAGTTTTCCATTTCAGTCAGAACAATCGTAGCTTTTTGCCTCGTGTACAAGTGCTATATGAACTCTTTGAAGTTCTTTGCCATCCTATTGAGACTGCTGGACTCCCAGCAGAGAACTGAGTTGAGGTCTAGTGAAAACACATGAGTAAACCTCTGAACAGCTCTGGCTTTTATTAAACCCCACATCATCAACCCAGATAACTATGAAATAACAGCCAAAATGTCAGAGATCTAAGGGTTTCAGAAATGCAGATTGGTTGTCCTGCTCTTATACAGTTACTTATTTATACAGAGCAAAAAAGTTCCTGTAGATTATTTAAAAATTTGTGTCTTAATACATTAAGGCCTGGTCTTTGGCAGATGCAATGCATCAGCCCCGGGGGTGAAGATCACCTAAGGTGTAGGTGTGGGTAAATGATAACAACACATTCATAAGCAGGACACTGGTACTTTGAGCAGTCCATTAAGCTGCTTCCTCCTTACCTACTTCTATAAATGTCAGCCTAATCTGATAATTATGACTGATTGCACTTTAAACAGTGATGCACCTCTAAAAGCACAAATGTGAAAACACAGAAAAAAAAATCAGTATGAATATATATTGCTGCTTCCTCTTATTTCACTGTTTTTATTATTTGATTTAATTATTTTACTATTGATTTTAGTCACAATTCGTACAGCTTTCAGTAATTCAGTAAAATAAAAATGTTTGCATATGTTGAATTTCATTAAGGTAAAAATGTTCAGTTTCTGCTAAAATTAGAGCACTGTTAATTTGGTGAAATTTTTAATACTGGATTTTTCATGATGCTGGCATGGTTTATACGAAAGCTCAACTAGCAATAGAATTCCAAACAGTACTCCAAAAAGATTAACCATTGCTCACTGTTTAAAACTTCTGAAAACTGCATGAGACATTTGAGCTTTGACATTTCTAGCCTATGAAGTAGCATATGAATTGATGATTCCTTCAAATCTGTCTGTGCCATTCTTGTATTTGGGTAATTTTGTCACAGTTTTTCTGAGAGAGCCATAGCAGAAAGTTTCTGCTATGTCTCTTGTATAGTCAAGGATAGAAATCCTATATAAATCTAATATTTTAAATATAAATTTCTAATAAAATTATGTGCATATTTTGGTAACCAGGTCTGGTATAACATATTTATTTATTTTTAAAACCAAAGGAAAGTGTATCTTTGTTTCTTTTACTTGCTTTCTGAAAGAAGGATACATTGCCTGCTTACTTTAAAATAAATTTGAAGAGTAGAAAAAATCATTCTAGAAGTGAGTTTGCCAAATAGCTTTTTGAGTATTATTAAGAATGAGTATTATTAAAACCTGGAGATGCATAGTAACCCAGTTCCTAGGTTTCTATGTTTTCCAAAGTTTTCTAGGTCCTACCACACTGGAGATTTTCTGTTATTTTCTAAGTCTCTTAGGCAGCTCTAATAAATATTTATGTTGATTGGTGGCATGTAAGCAACAGATCTCTCATACAGAACATTTCTCATACTGGTCAGAGTAAGATGCAAGTGGAGATCACAGTCTTTTTACAGTAAGTATGTACCTATAAATAAAAAAACAAAGTATTTAAAAAAAAGCCTCCACTTGAAAGAATTTATGAAGATACCTTTCTTAGTAAGTAAACAGTAGAGCAGTTACATGCTCAGGACTGAAGTTCATGAACTTGTAACACGGGTAACCTGTAACATAAGTTTGGGAACACAGTGAATTTTAAAATTAATTCAAAGAAGAAATAAATTCTTTAGAAATTAATAGAGCAAGGAAGGCATGCTTGCTCATGCCAGAATTGATTAAAAAGCTGCATTATATCTCCTTAAATCCATGCTAAAAAAAATATCACAGCTTTTACTTCCATGCACAAACCAAAATTAGATCTTGTTTTAGTGTTTGCAGGAAGCAAAAAAGTAAGAGTTGATATTTGTAAAACACTTTATTTTGACCATGGTGTTCATGGTATGATTTAGAATAATTATTTTATTTGGTAATTATTATACATAAATTGATTCTGCAATGTTAGAAATTTTAAAGATGTTTTTGTATAAATTCTTTAAACTCTTTTACCAATAAGTGACACAAAATTTCACGACGTAAAAAAAAAATAGAAATTCACAATGTTATGAATTTAAACTTACAATATCTTGTCTTCAATTAGACGTGTGATCGCATCAAACAGTCAGCCAGTGGGACCAAGCGCCGTGTGTTCATCATTGAGACCATGGGTGGTTATTGTGGTTACCTGGCTAACATGGGGGCCCTTGCAGCAGGAGCTGATGCTGCTTATATCTTTGAAGAACAGTTTGATATTCGAGAGCTCCAGGTATGCAGCATTAGGAATGTTTTTCTCATCCTTAAGTAGATGCTGAAATTGTTATAAAGCATAGTGTTTATCTTTGAAGCAGATAGCTCATGCTACAAAAACCCCAAATGTTTAGATTGTGTCTGAAACCATAGCACTTTCAAATAATGGCAGTGATGCCATTTTATGTAAAGAAACAAATACACAGCTATCCTTGGCATCAGATTCTGTTAACTGATGATTTTAACTGACAAAATTACTGTATTAGTCACTGAACACCACCAGGTGAATTGGTTTTATTCCTCTGATTGAAATTCAAATTACATGTGAGTGGGTGGTTTTAAACAAAACAAAAATGGGGTAGGGGGAAAGAAATAAATTTTCCATAGTGTTAGGTATTCATGTCAGGAGCTGAACAGTTTGTAAGATGTGTTAGATACTGACTTTGTTACCACAGCTATTCAGAGCATGTCTGGAAGTGTTACTAAAATAAAGGTCTTGGGCTTTAAGGATTACAGATTAGGGTGTAAGCTGATATGGAACTTGTCTGCGACGAGGATTTAAAACTTCTGAGGTAGTTGGTACTAGCTGTGGTCATAGACAAATACAAAGTTAAGCAGATAGAAATTTCCTAAAAGGAAAAGAAGTATGAAATGAATTTTTCTGTACTCTTTATGTCATACAGGCATACCATCAGAGTAGTACACTACTGTAGCTGTAACAGGACTTTTGCAAGGAATTGGGAGGAAGGGGAAAATTCCAATCTTTTGTGGCAATTTTTTAAATTTTATGTATATAGCCATTGTCCAACTTGGTGCCACATCAGTATTGCATACAAAGAAGCAACTTTATGTTGCTATGAAAATCTGTTACTTGTTATGTGGAGGAAGAAGTTAGTTTTAACTCAAGATGAGTATCCATACACAGTATATTAGCCTGGATCTCCAAAAACCCTCTGATGGTTTAAATTTGCACATAATGCTTAATGTGGAATACTTCCCAGAAGTTCTTAGGATATGTAGGCTCATTGAAGTTGGTTTTGAGTTCTGTATGGGTTGTTAGAAATATTTTTATTGTTTGCAGGCTAATGTAGAACACTTGACTGAAAAAATGAAAACCAGTATCCAGCGTGGTCTAGTGCTGAGGTAAGTAAAAGTAGCTTTAATAGACATAAGTGATGCTGAGCACCTTGCACCAAGTAGGCTGTCTGGCCATGTGCAAAGACACTTGATCCTTTAGTGTGAGATTTTTATGAGGCAGGTCTGGGAGCTGTCTGGATGTTCAAATCCAAAACATACTTGTGTGTAAGTATGTTTGCTCTAATATTTCATCCTATGTTTGGCCTATTTTCTCATTGGCTTTAGTAAGAAAGTATCAACAATAAATGATAGTAAAAACTAGCATGCATGTATACAGATATAATATGGCCTTCACTATAAAAATCCTATGTAGATTTTAGGAGAAAATACAGAATAAAATACCTTTCAAAAATAAAAACATTTAAACATGTTGGTTAGTATCTTTTAAAATGGTACCTTCTTAGCCAGCACGAATCAGGCTGTAGCTTCTTTCTTGAGCACTTATTTTCAGTATATGAAGTAGCAAAGGTCTGAAAAATGAAAGCCATGGTAAATTGCATGAGGATGCCATTGTATTTGTTCAGATTCTACTGGTTGCATGACTAGGATGAAAAAATATCCTACATTTACAATATTGGCTAAGGAACCAATATACAGTATTGGTTAAGCAACCAATATTGTAGGCATGGCCTAAAGTACTAGCCGTGCTTTTATAAAAAGCAAAATTGACATGGATTGTTCTAATGCAAATTACCTCTGCATAATGAACTTGTTAGACCTAAAATTATATTTTTTCATTACCTTAATCAACAATGGATTTCAAATGACCTGCCAGTGATGTCAATGTAGTAAAAGTAATGCAGACCAAAGTCGTGAACATATTATGTGAAAAGTGAACATCTGTGATTGAAAATATGGAAGCCAGGAGTATTTGTGTCAGAAAAAAAATCTGTCATTCAGTATCTGTAAAGACATACACAACTTAATAGTAAATTTGATAGTGATATATGGCCTTCATTGTTACAGAAATGAGAACTGCAATGAGAACTACACAACTGACTTCATTTACCAGCTGTATTCTGAAGAAGGAAAAGGAGTGTTTGACTGTCGAAAAAATGTATTGGGCCACATGCAGCAGGTACAAATAACCTTTAAATTACAGACAAGCATAACTTCATATGAACAAAGAGCATCAAGCAGTTCAAGCAAGCCTGACTCCAGATTACAGAAAAGTGGATTTAAGTTTGTAAAGTGGATTAAAGTGTGTGGATTTTTGTTTGTAGGTAACTAAGAAGCTTTTGTTAGCATTATATTTTATTGAAATTCCTTCTTAAAAATTGAGGGGAAAAAGCCACGTAACAGTCTTAATGATTTTTATTTCTTTCTATATTAATAAAAAATTATACTTCTTTTATAGGTATTGGAGCTATCTTAGCATTACTGTAATACACCCTTAGAACACACTTACTTGTCCATCTAAAATGTATCTGGCTTCTGAAACCTGTGAGTTAAGAGATTTCTCTAAGAGACTACAGATAGGTTATTCTTGTACAAGAGGTGATAGTGAGCTACTCTTCATACCTTGCATTTTTTCATTTCACTTGTCAGTGGGCAAATACTAAGTTTCTAATTTTGGCTATGCTAATAATAAAGACTGAGGTAAACTTAAAAAACAAACAAACACATGGAGAGCCAAATTTCTCAAGTACTTGTAGCAAAACAACTGTCTCTTTTTAAGTAATTTTGAGTTGTAATCCCCTTCACTCATATATTTTTAAATTATTCAATGCTGAGGTTGAAAAAATACAAAGGTGATTACTAGCATAGGAAGTCCTAACAGTTGTTTCATCCTGCTGTTACATACTCAGTATTAAAGCTTTCCTCTTTCTGGCTGCAGTAGAGTTTCCAGTCTGTTTCTGAGACATCCTAGATGACAGGGTCAGCACTTGGTTTTTTAGGCTCCTTCTGATGCCTTTCCTTCAACTGCTGCCTCCTTTACATCATGCTGAAACCACATTGTTGGGTGGCTGTGTAATAGCTGGGCAAAGCTTAATGATCAGCACAAAGGGGAAGTGGAAGGAAGGGAGAACAGTGCCCTCCATCCACACAAGTGAAAAGTATTGATTGAATGAGAATTGTACAGCTGCTTGAAGCTGTACAATTTTAAAGGTAAAGAGAGGTAGAACAGGCCATTAGGAGAGTTTAATGATAAAATAAAAAGACTATTACTGATTTGATAACTAACCCATGCTTGAATCTTCACACAGGGTGGTGCACCTTCACCATTTGACAGAAATTTTGGGACAAAAATTTCTGCAAAAGCTATGCAGTGGATCTCCAAAAAACTGGTGGAAACCTACCGAAAAGGTGCAAAAATATTTGGTCCCCTTTTGTTACTGACAGTTACTATCAGTGCACAAGATTACTTTGGAATCATATGAATGGGTATTTGTTAGTCAACAGAATATACTCCTTTCCTCTTCATTATGTTTTTATTTTTCAGTCCTGCTGTGACATTTCACCTCAAGTGAGGTCAATAATTCAGATAGCTGTTTCCTAATCTTTCTTTAAAATGCTAGTGTGATTGCAGTTTTTCATGCATGAAGGAATTGCTGGTTATATAGTTACATCTGTTCTTCCTTTTTGTTTCATGGTGCCTACATGGGAGACAGAAGAAGGTAATATGTCTTCTTTGGGAATTTTTGTAAAAGCACTGTTTACTAAAATCTAATTTAAAAGTGGATGTTAAAATTCAATCTTACTGTTGTTTAATTTCACTGCATTACCTTTGCTAATCACCAAAGCCTAAATTTAAAAAATTAAGATTTCCTAACCCTAATAAAGTACTAATTAATCTTTTATCATCACATTAAGTATTCAGTAATGGGAATTAAGCTAATGTAACCTTCCTGTTCAATTTAACTACAGAAAAAGGGTATTTTCCCTTACAACTGTAAGAAAGACCCTAAATTATTTCATTCCTTTTTAGGACGAGTATTTGCCAATACCGATGACTCAGTTTGCTTGCTGGGAATGCGCAGACGCACCCTTCTTTTCCAACCTGTGGCTGAGCTAAAGAATGAAACAGACTTTGTGTATGTATACACTGCTTACATTTTAAACATCTCAACACAGGCTTCCTTTCACCACATCAAATGAACAACTTCTCCCCAGTGCTGACACATAGCAATTGTCAACCATTTTACTCCACTCTTGTCTTTGGTTTATATTCAGCCAGTGGTTCACTTTGATTGTCCACTTGTCTTTTCTAACACCTCTCTTCATTCTTTCTCTACACCTTCCTTATACTTAGAGGTCTCTCGTTATGAATTCTGGGACTCCACTGTCCTTTCAAATAACTCATAACTGTCTTTGCTCCAATGCCTACAATTACTTTACTTCTGGTACAGTTTAGTGGGCAGCATTTTTTGTGCCAAATTTGATGTACTTACTTACAAAAAGCAACCTTATGGTAAAATCTTATTTGTTCCTTCAGTATTTTGTCATTTCTCCTCGTTCTGGGTCTATTTACAGCCCACCCTAAATATCAGTATCTCATCCTATGTATGAGGAAAGACACTACTGTCAGCATAGGTGAAATGACCTACAAAATGTACTTGTCTTAATTACCAAGTAAATCACTTTATCCTTTTTTTCTCCCTACCACATCTCTTACATAGACACAGAATTCCCAAGGAGCAATGGTGGCTGAAGCTGCGACCACTGATGAAAATCCTGGCCAAGTACAAGACGAGTTATGATGTTTCAGATTCAGGCCAGCTGGAGCATGTTGCTATGCACAGCCCAAAGGAAGCAGAAACCGGAACCATCTAAAGACATCACTTTCAGATTATTGTAATAGATGCACACTGTGCGTAACAATGCTTTAGAATCATTACAGCTTTGTTTTGTAACATTTAAATTATTGTACCAGCACTTTATGTGAAACAAGGCATCCAGATGTCACACAGATTTTGTCCTGTATTTGTGTTATGTTGACGTAAACCCTAGCATCTAATGGATAGGCACCATTTATTGATACTACCCTTTAACAATAAGTGCAACACTGTTCTATGCACTCTGTAAGTTACTCATCTACTGCACTTTGTTTCAGAGTACTTACACACAAAAAATAAGTGTAGATGGCTAGCTTTGTGTTGAGTTACAGGATGTGCTTAATGTATCTGAAGTGAAATAAAATACTGTTGCAAACATGACAAGTGAAGTGTCAGAAATTGTATTCACCTGCTTTTAAATAACTGGAATAATGCTTCACGATTTCTCTGTCTGCGCTGGTAAAGGAAAAAAGCAACTGCCCTTTCCTTTCTCTGTCTAGTATCAAATTATGACAATGTTGACCAAACTCAAAAAGCTTAACTTGAAATATGCTGTACACTGATTCAGTAGTGATTTGCTACTACACTTACAAGTCACTACTTCGTGCAAGGTGGAATGTACTGTCACAAAGCTCCTCTCTATCTGTAGGTGGCTTATGTAATGGAAGTTGGAATTATCACACCAAAGAATGGAATCTGCTAGTATTAGAGACAGTTTTTATATATCCAACATAGACATAATTTCAAACAAACACCATTTAAAACTATGGAATTTTACACATACAAAAATAATTAATTTCTATAGTATTCATATGCAATTGGAGGAGTGAGTCTTCAGTAAAATATTATGGTCTGGCTTTGCTGTAACAGAGCAAATCATTCTTGCTCTCAATACTGTATGGTTAGAAAATTCATCACATAGTTATTTCAACAAGGACTGCTTTTAACTAGTTTGTTGGACACTTAAAAGCAGCGATGAATATTTAAGATGTTCAGCAGCAATTCATCGTTTGACCCATGAAGGATCCTTTGTGATATCTGCATTTTCTGGGCCGAGTACAGCTTGACCACGAGTGCTCTTCCCAACTGCAAGATACCTGCAAGAATTAAACAAACAAATGAGAAGCCTCTGATTTCAGTTATTGGTAACTGCTAAACAAGTTAAGAATTTTCCCATCCCAGGAAAAAGTATTGTTTGATACATATCCCTTGTTTGCTTTTAAGCATCTTTCAGATTTAGTGTTTTTCTCCCCCTGTCATCACTACAAGTATTTAAAGTCATTGCCCTTACTAGCCGAACTTCTTAGCCTTGTTTTCTTCAGTAGGGGAATTCTGAAGTCTGTACCAGCACAAAATGTTACGAGTCTGGAAGAACCAGCTCATTTGGCCAGGAACGGGATGTCTGAGTGAACTTGTTACCTAGAAAGTTTCTGGATCCTTCAAAAGTAAAACAATCTCCCACACACCCAGATCGCAGAAGGAATTTACCTCTGCTAAAATGGTATAAGCAGGATATAATTAACATTTCTGTCTCTAGGTTTCAAAATCAAATAGAGAAAGTAGTACAAAAGGCAAAGGGGTGAAAGCCCAGAACTTTATTATGGTAACTTTCACAAACTGTTTTCTTCTTCAGATTAGGTATTTGTTCTATTTTTCAAGTAAACATTTTCTTAAATTGAGCTCAGACTTACCTGTTTGATACATCAACTAGGTTATCACTGTTGACAGCAAAAAGTTGTTCTCTGTGTGACTGCTTCATTTCATCTGAAATCCCATATAAGAAATGATCCATTCCTAAGAAAAACAGAAACAAAAAGCCCTAGAAAATCACATCTGGATGGGTGTACCGGAATCTCAGTTACTGCTAAGTATGTGAACAAGTGCAAATTAAGATAGGTATGTTTGCTGCAAGGGAAGGACACAGACTATTGTTCTGAGACAGTATTTAACTAAATCAAATATCCAAGGTTGAAACTAAGTAATTTTCTGAGGTAGTAATAAGTTTTCTATTTAGGAAGAGACTAATGATATTCTATATCAGTCCTAATACACATGAAAGACAAAGGTTTGATAACCTTTTTGTACTGCACACAGAGATCTACATGCAAATGCTTTAGTGCTTTTTTAGAACACTTGCCTGCAGTATTTTAATACTAAACCTAATACCATGGAGCCATAAGCAACTAGAGAACTCCAAAACAATAATAAAGCTGCTTTTTTAATGCAAACAATTACCAGGGGAAAAAAGGCTTGGGAGGACAGCTGTCAATTAGTTCCATCTCCAGCCTAAATTCGGGCTGACTTTCAAGGTTAGATAAGGTTCTTCAAGTCCTTATGCAAGGCCCAATGATCAAAATAACAGTAATGTGAAGGGACAGGCATTTCTCTCTGCAACAGCTTCCAGAGCTACTGAACAATGTTCTGTTCATTCACTAGATTTGCTACAGCTCCATTTACATGTGTGTTCAAATATCAAAGAATATAAATCATTACTCTCACAAAACGCAAGTCAATATGTATGCATTTCACTTGCACTGGCACCTAAAATTGACTACTTTTGTTTTTAATTGCCCAGAAGAAAACCAAGTTCCATCAGCTGAAGTCAGCATCATTTTCAGTTTTCTTGTTTAATAATAAGTTAGTGTCAATACAATTCACTTATCCATGAGAGGAATGTATTCTAGTTTAGTAAACTTTGGACTGAAGGTAAGATGAGAATGGAGGAGGCGGGGGTAAATGTAAGGAAAGGAAAGCAAAGCAACGTGTGAGCAAACAGAAAAGATGTGAAGATACTACCAAGCCATCATAAGTATGCAGATATGTAAAGAAGATAACACCCTCCACCACAGTAGACAGACTTCTATGCTTTAACTTTTTCAAAAGCACACACTAGGGGTTAGACACCTTCACAGGCAGTATGCATACTTGTGTCCAGAACATGCCACTTAAACATTTTTTCAATCAGAAGACCAGTATTTCTTTTTATTTGCTTGCATCTAATGCCCTTTTGAAGACTAAAATTGTTTCTTTAATCCACCTTCATCTTCAGATGCGTTCAACAGACACGCAGGAACAGTATGAATACAAAAACTTCAGCAGAGAGACTGAATGTATGTGGTATTTCTGAAAGGGAGGGGAATTGACTCAAACTACAATGGTCATACATCTGCAAGGTACAAATATCCTATCCTGCAGCTAATCAAACTTTTTCTGTTATTTATGAACTATTTTTTCCCTTTAAACTTATAAATACTGGCAATGCTGGGAGGCTGGCAAGAATATACCTTTATCTGAAGGAGCTATTGGTGCATCTACAGCAGCAAATACTGCTAGCTTAGCTTCATCAATATCTTGCTCTGTGAATTCTCCAGACTTGGCCCATTCAACTGCTTTCTCAAACGTTTTCAAGGTGGCCAACGAATTTGGGTCTCTTGAAAGAAAGGAAGAAAGAAAGAAAAAAAAAAATTAATAACTAGTTTTACAAAATGAAATAATGCAATTGCTTTGTTCTCCTTTCATTTGTAACTTACTATGTGTCACACAAATATACACACATACATGGGGATTAAACCAAATGATAAACTTATTTTTGCTTGCAAAAAAGTGGTTTGGGGTTTTTTTTTTGTTTTCAGAAGAAAGAAGTTTTATGAACCAGGCACATTTGGAATTTTAGATACACCGAGTTCTGTTGCCTAAAAGTAATTATGAGGCAACGTGCAGAGAATTGGTATTTTAAAAAGATGGTAAACAGCACTATTTACAATAAAGCACCAGTTTACTGCAACAGTCTAGTAAGCATAACTGCCATTAAATATCAACAACAGTAATATTTATGATATGCTTTATCTTCTCCAAGTTGTTTTTCCCGCTACTCTTGTTTTTGCTCTCTGTAAAACAGGTGCAGCAGGTTAACAACTACTGAAATACTAAGCAAAACAAGCCCTACCATGTTTAAGTTTTACAGAGAGGCAAGGCTGCTCAAATTTTATCTAGGAATCCCAACCAAGCATTGTGCTGCACTATCTTTAGTCTACCAAAATGATTTAAGCTGGGACTCTAGACACATGACATTTTTAGTGGGGATTATAGCTAGTTTTTAATAACTGCAGCTGAAATTTCACCTGAAAGAAAATGGTAAGCATCAGTCTTTGGTAAGACCAATACCAGGTACCTGTTCTGGACTGGCAAAAAAAAAGAAAAGACAAAATAGCAATTCTAGCTTATCACCAGCAGCACTTTCTCCTGAATCTCTGATAATTTCACCCAGTCACCAAATGACCTTAGAGAACATTATTCTATTTACTGATCTCAAATTTAGAATAGGCTTGAATTCCCTTTTTTAAGGCCTCCTCAATCCAGGAAGAAACAAGAGAAAGGCAGTTTTGCACAACTCTGGTACTGGATAGTAAACACCTAAGTACAAAGGCACAACAGTTGCTACCAGCAGAGATGTCAGGCTTTCCCAAGGAAAGGTTGATCAACAAAACTGATAAAATTTAAGCAACTAATATGAACATCATTAGCACTGAATCACTTTTTTGTTATTCAACAGTCTTTTTATCTCACCTGATCTTGAAAGAGAGCTACAACTAATGCAAAAGCAGAGAAACTACGTGCAGTCAGTGGTCCTCTCTGTCATGAGAGGGAAAGAATTAACCTACAATTACCTGTAGGAGTAGAAAGTGAATATGCCATTGTGACTAAGTTTAGCACCTCCACCATAAGCCCCTCCTTTCTCTCTGATTTCTCTGTGTAAGAATTTAGCTGTCATCAATCGTGCAAGAATTCGAAGGCTGTAATGAGACAAATACAAACAGCAGAGATGTTACATGAACTAGACAACAGTAATACTCTCAGCCTTATAGGAAAGTCAGAAAAGATCTCCATTTGCAATTCATTGCTTCTCATAATCTACAACAGTAACAATACTCAGATATTTGATAACAGCTGAATAATGTGACACCATTTAAGAATGAAACTGCTTTGGAAAATTCCTTGACTATTGCCATTATTTCACTGTAATGACATACAAAAGCAGTCTCCTCAACTTTGTTATGTGCAATAGGATTGCCAGCTCAGACACATCCAAGTAGGCAGGGCTCTTTATGCAGAAGATAGGAGACAGCATCCCTTTGCTACTTAATCTCACATTTTCTGAAACAGGGCATTTCTGGACATAGCCATGCAAAAGTTGGTCTGTAAAGATTTTTTGACAAAAGCACAGCAGAGCATTTTCTACTGACAGTCAGTTTTCTGTGGTCATTCTCAGATTTTTCCATTTTAGTTGTGCTATGCAATGCATACAGAAGCTCCCTGCTGATTCTGTTTCCCACCTTGCGTAGTCGGCAGCCGTGTAGGGAACTGTTCGAATACATTCTCCAATATAGTTCACTGGGAAGGGAAGCACAAAATGGGTCTTCATCTGGCATGGTTTGAAAGTAGGATCCTAAGAGAAAAATGAATTGTTTTCACAGTTAGCAGAGATGAGACAATTTGTTCATCTGAGAATTCTGTCTTATTTGAGAACTGTGAAAATCTACCAAACATACAGACACACAAATGCTAAAGCTGCCACTTGACCTGCACTGCTATTACTGACATTTTACTTGTGCCCATGCTGCAAATCAGCATGTAGAATTGCCCTGGGCAACTAAAATACAGGGACACTGTACATCAGCTACCCACCCTCGCATAGCAGCTTCTCAATTGTGCAGCCCTTCTACAATTGCCAAAGACTTGCTCAGCATTCTTTCCCTGCCACGTCCTTACTTTGATTGAAACAAGTGTTCATAACTCTCCACTTGTATGTACATGTAAGTGTATGCTCATTGCACCATATTTCACTCCATCTAGTCAATTTTAGATATTGAAAACAGACTCAGAAATTAACTCAAAAAAAGTGCAAACTTTTTATGGACAGCAGTATCTACAAGAATTTCTGCTCAAACATCCCTGCAATAAACTTGATTTTTCCTTACAACTTCACTTCAAAACTTCCAGACTTCTTCATGTGTCCAGGCCTCTGCAGCATTTGCATCTGCATTTCTTCCACACACACAACACCTGCTTGTATGCTTATTTAAGCATGATCAGATCCTTAGATACCTCCATAGCTTTTAGGAGCCCATTTCAAAACTCCCAAGTCTTTCTAAACTTCAGAGACCAAGCCCCTTGCCCCTTGCTCAATTCCAGATGATTGGGCCAAGTGCAGCAGTGTAAACATTGCTGGTCAGCAAGCAAAAATGTGGGCTGAGCTCTCCCTGCTTTCTCAAAGGAGAGCTCAGAGTATGCTAAGCTGTTCTTATCTCCTTTGGCCTAACAGATTTTCATTTCTGTGTCACTGATGCTCTCCTGTCAAGTGTCATTCACATTCAGAGTAATTTAGGGAGGAGAGAAAGGAAATGAAGGGGCTAACTGGAAGTGACACTTCATGACCCTGGTTCTGAATTAAAAAACAAAGTAAGCATCACTTAGAAGAGACAGCACAAGAGAGTATCTACCTCCATGCATGACTGTGGAGTTAGCTACACTACCTTCATGCCAGAACTTAAGGGAAGATAACAAAAAGGGTGACAAAAGTTTGATTGCCAGTTTAAAGAAACAAAAGGGTGAAAGTGAAGGGCAAGTTAGGTTTCAGTGGTGTGCTTCTGAGTAGTAAGAGAATCTGTAACAGCTTAAGATGGTCCATTAGTGATCAGTAACAGCCCTGTAATACCAATATCCCCAACCACTAATGTACTTACATTCACTAGTTTCCTTGTGATCTGCAAACCAGTAGGCATTTCACTTCCCACAGGTTTGACTTCTGAAGATTTCTGCAAGAGATCCAGTCTTCATATTAAAAGATGATTTAACAAGTTAGACCAAGAATACTACAAATGCAACCCCTACCACTCAAACCTGTTTGAAAATATCAGACCATGTCTTCACAAATACTAGCAAATTACTCAATTAACATTTTATATTTTAATTTCTAAGCAAATGCCAAATGAACCTTCTTTCAAGAGTAAATTGGCATGGAATGACACCAAGAAACAGATTAAATGAGGCCCAGAAATTTTCTAACTACCATTTCCCTCAAGGGTAGGGAATTAGGAGCTTATTTCAGTCTCAACAGAAATTAAGTCAGATACACATACTGACAGAGTAAATCCTTTGTCAACTCTATTGAGCCAAGTACATTTTGTGCCAAATGTCCTGAACACTCAGATAATGAAATAAATTCCTATACAACTGAGAAATTGCACGCTATGCCCTACTTCCTTTTGGCCAACATTTCAAGTAAAGCTTAGCTAAAAAAGAAATTCTGATTTTATGCAACCAAGAAATGAAAAATTTCTTTTCCACATCCCATACAAAAGCAGTAACCTTAGGGCAAGGCTCAACAGCTGATCTACAGGATTACTATTTATTGTCTGTTGCACTGAGGTGATGACAGCCACTCTGGAAACACACATCACTTATGACAGAGCTGACTTGCAAATTTCTTCAGACATCTTTGTATGGGCATAGTATCCAAGTCCAAATGATCTCCCAATTGCACAGTGGTCTTTTACACAAGATCAAACCATTTTTATTTGATCCCTAATCACAAATGAAGTAATCTCTTACCTCAATCACGTGAGGACGAACAGGTTTTCTCTCCTTTTTACTTCTAGATATGCCCTTTAGAAATTTCTCTACTTCTTTAGATGCTTCTGATATCTGTTGAGGTGCTGCATTCACTGAGCATCTGTTAAAATACATAAAGTCTTTCAATATCTTGCTGTGTTTTCAGACAGTCCTTTGTAATTTTACCACTTTGTCTTTACAAACATTTTCTGCTAAATCATCAGAATATTAGCTCTGCAGTCAATGATAATCGTTATCACAGAAAAAGCCAAATACTCATAATCTAGTATTTGATATGAAAAAAAAAAGTAAAAAAAAAAATAAAAGGCCTAGTCCAATTGCTTTTCTTTTGCTTGTCCAAAACCCCTTTCAGATCTAAACCACAGCACTAGCTGTTAAACCACTTCTGTAACAGGACAGGGCTACATCAGAAGTTTTAAGAAGAAGCTAACTTTCACTGTACTCTTTCCTTACAGGCAGAATTGCCAAGGATTTGAAACAGTAATGACTTCCCTGATTTTATTAATCATTTTATGCTTTGTAAACAAAATTTTGGAACTTCTGTGACTTCAAATTGACATTTTTGGAACTAGTGCATCAGAAAATTAACACCATTACATGCGAAAAGACTTCAGAATTTTGCCTTCTTCCTTTTAGGAGAAAAAATTCCCAAACAAACTGGATTCTACTGTTACAATACAATATAATAGTATCTGTCTAATGGTCTTCTTTAAGGAAAGAGACAGATTTTTGAAGCCATTTACACACTTTGGCACAACAGTTGTGTATGAAACTTGCCAAAGGTTTCTCCTATGTGTTAAAAAATTAACAAAATATGCTATAGCTACCACTCTGTAAGCAAGGAGAATTTAAACTAATAACATTTGTGTAGTTTTTCCACAGACCTCCCATTTCATTAAGCCCCAGCACTTGAAGCACATGAAGAAACTCAGAGGCCGTGGCCTTTCTTTAACCAAAACGCTGTTTTTCTTTGTAGCTGGAACTTACCTGATGTTGTCACTATTTAATAAATACTTCTTAATGCGTGGCAGTTTGCGTAGTATTGGTTTAATATCAGACATTTCTGCTATTCTCTTCATCAACTTCACCTGTGCAGGAAATTAAGGCAGAAAGACAACAGATAAAGCCAACACAATGAATCAGTGAAAACAAGCACTGTGATTCCAAAGTCAAAAGTTTTGGGCCATGCTGCAGGATGCCATTAACTTCTCACCTGATCCATCCCACTGAACATTTCTTGCAGTTCTCCAGAAGGTGTAAGGTTTTTGCTGGCTCTGATAGAGGCATATAAGTGCCCACAGTCTGGAACCCCATTTGACAGCTCCTGGGCAGTCTTCTTAACCAACACTCTAAAATGTTCTTCCTCCTCAAATCGGGGGCTGAAAAACAGTAGAATCAGGTCTGCAGGTCTTATGCAAAAGCACACCAGTGGAATTTATAATACTGAATCATTCAACATTCCAAGTTCAAGAAAGAGCTTTTAGAGCTTTTAGCTTTGCTAGTTCTCCATTTAATCCACTACATAATCAAGTAAATGATCTAATACATAGGCTTAGAAACTGAGGATCATTCAAACTTATAGTAAAAGGAAATCCTGAAGTAGAATCTCTAAGAAATCGGTTTGAGGAAAAGGGGGGAAAAAAAAAAAAGAGAACCCCAAAACACATGCAAGAAAACCAAACAAATGAAACCAAATGTACTGTACTTGTTAAATATTTCACTCCATAAATGCATCATGTCTGGAAGATTTCTATCCAAGCAGAGAGATGAAAAGAGCACACCCTAAAGATAAAAACAAAACACACACAAAAATACCTTCACATAAGACAACCAAAGCAATAGCCTGAGAAACGAACAATTACTGCTTATGAAAGCAATGTGATGATGCCTCCTACATATCACAAACCCACTGTGATGCAGGAAATGACACTAAAATCAGAGTGGGCATGAAATATGATTCTTCTTCACAGAAAAAAAAAAAAAAGCCTGTTGATTCTTTCTTCTAAACAGCCAGCAGCAGTTCAGAAACAGAACTTCTTATTTTAAAAAATTAAATACAAATAAAACTGTCCTGGGGGTGCACCTTTCTGGAAAAGTCTCCATAATTCAATTCTATGATCCATGGGGAGCAAACCACAACAGCAGGCCCTAGCAAGTCTGAAATAATCTTGAAGAGAATCTTGCTAGGACTGGTATGCCCAATACTAAGAACTAATGATCTTGCAAACCTTCTGTGTTTCTGAAACACCTTAACAGTGACACACACACATTTACAGTAACCTGTATGTACAGCACTATACCATTCTGTACTCTACCTTTGCTACCAAAAATTTTTACAGCATTTAAAACTATGGTGACAGATGCTAGTGAAGTACTGCCTTAAAATGGATAACTACATCAAGCACTCCCCTTAAAGCAAAGTACTAAGTTACAGTAATTGTCAAATTTATCTATTACACAAAAAGGCACAAGTCCTGTTATAAACAAGGTTTTCAATGTACATTAGCTGACCCTCTACCTGGAAGCCCTGACTGACCCTTAAGTACAGAGTTGTTATTTCAAGTCTAATGTCTTGAAGTTTATTATTAATTTACCTGTTCATACACATCCAGGTGTGAATCATCTGGAATTATATGTGGGCTGACAGACATCCCACCAGTTTTTAGCTCTATTTTCTGGGCTTGCTCCCTGTAATCAAGGGCTCCACATCCCATCCTGGGGAAGAAAAAAGAAAAAAAAGGAGATTTATTTTTATTTGCAGTGTATGCGAAAACCAGGATTCATATGCCACTTGCAAATGAGACGATTCAGGCCAGTACTAATTCATCAGCTAAAAAACTTGGGACATAATCAAGCAGACATAGTTCTTCACATCTTAAAAAAGAAAATAATAATACACCAAAATTTTCAATTAATGCATTCTGGTAATTCAAAGTTACGTATTAAAATAGTGTGCTTTGTGTACAGCCTTGCTACCAACATCCATGTGGAACTAGGGCAGCAAGACAAAGTCAGTTTTTATCAATACAACAGAACAGATTCTTCCCAGCCCAGGTGACTTGTTCTGCCCTATGCAGCTTTTTTCCCCTATGATGAGGTCAGTGTTCCTGTGACTATGTGGTGAAATTAGACAGAAAAATCTATCCAAGTGAAAAAATAAATTTCTGCTTGACTATTTTTCATTTATACCAATTCTCCAAATCTGTTCAGGAAATGCCTGTGTTTACACTAGGGAACAAGACAATGCAGAGATTGGTGGGAAGAGGCAAGGAGTTGGCAACTCAGTGGGGAGAGAGAGGACAACTGCTTTTGCAGGACACCAACTAAAAAGCATTTCCCTTCTATAATAAGAACAGTTTAAGTTATTAAAAGCAGTATTATTTCAGTAAGCTGTATTACATCTTATTGCTTTAACTTCTAAGAAAGTAAACCTCTTACTTTGTAATGACATTGCAAAAGAGTGGCACATATGGTTTGAGCTCTTCAGGAAGTGTGTTCAAGCTGGAAACAGCTCTGAAATAAACCACCCCATTGGTTGGCTGAGCACAGTACTGGACAGGAATTTCATCAGCTAGGGATAAAAAAACCAAAAACAAACAAAAGCAAAGAATAACTAACAGCTTTCTACATAAACATATAAAAATGAAAATTTATTACAAGAACTTCATATTAGGAGTTATTTTTTGCTGGCACTTCAGAGCCACTTCTTGTTTAAACCCTGCACACTGTACTCAAAGCTGGACTGAAAGGTTTCTGTTATTTCTGTCTACAGTAAGGTAATGGATTCTTGGACAATTTTGAGAGAATTCTGTTGACAGAGGCCAACAGAAGGTAACATTCAGAGGTATTCAAATAGAGGAATGGTCATTTGTTTCTGATTAACTCAATTTTTCTCCCTTATTTTTTGCCTTCATCACCTCAAAAATTGCTGAAAGTCAGTTTCTGCACTGTACATGCTCTTCTAAGCTAGAATATATACACAGAATACATACATTAGAATTTTCACAAAACCAGGTAATTTTATTATCAAAATGATGTAGTACTTGACATTTGCTGGCAGATTTTGCAGGAAAGTGTCTGTTAGAAATACACTGCAGAACACTATTGCCTGCAAGAGTTTCACAGTAACAAAACCAGGATCTACAATTGCTTGTTTCTTATTAATCCAACAGCAAGGGGCCAAGGAGGGAGAAACTTGCACTGAAGTTATGAAGAAGGACAAGTTATTTGTTTAGGCTTGTTCTTGTTTTCCATGGCTCCTGTACATCATATTGTGATGGGTAGGGAGGGAGAGCAGAAAGGAAAGCTCACTGCACAAGCTGCCAGTAGTGCTGCACCCTGGTAAGTTTTTGGAAAGTGGGGAGATTGCTCAAGAGCAGCAAAGCATGCAACCCAGAGACTCCTCCTACTGTAAGGCAGGGCAGGCAGTGAGTAAGCAGGCAGGGAGCTGGCATCAGGAGAGCTACTACCAGACCCCTGGGAAGGGCAGGTGGCTCCTTTGAGCTGAGAACAGCCCCACAGTGCCCCTCAGAGGTGATGGCAAGAAGCATAAGTAGATACACTGCAAACCATCTACTGCAGACATGGAAGACAATGCAAAAAGCACCATAATGTATCTATGCACAGCAAACAGGGAGTACACGTGCTTTGTAGGGAGCAAAAAAAGAGCAATAGCTGGGCAAGCAGCCAGATAACAATCCAGCAGGTTGCTCTTTTGAGGTTGAAACAGTGGTTACACCAACCTGCAAGTGTTGTCTCCAGAACAGTGAATGGGATTTTGGGCTCAATATCAGACACTTTCAGAGCAGGGAGACAGGAGGTATCCTGAGGTTTGCTTTGGAGAGCAATTAATTCCAAACCTAGTAAGAAGAGAAGAACACCAGCTTGTCATTTTCATCTTTTAGTGAAAATACTGTCAAAACCTACTGAGGTGATGCAGACCAGAAAAACACTAAAGTCTGAAGTTTAGAATTTCAATGGATCTTTGAAATATTTTACTAAAACAAATGCTTCTAATTAATTATGTTGAAACAGCAAACAGAAAATTGTATGGTTGTAAATTCTCCTTCCAATCCCCCTTCCCATTCTTTTTACAATAACATGCAATTTAAACCCAGAAGAAGGGACATCTGCTAGCCTGCCCTGCAATCCAGCTCTGCAAACACCTACCCAGGCAACCCAAACCTTGCAGGTAAAAAGCTTCCTTCTAACCCACTGCCCTGACTTCTTACTCCAAGTGCTTTGTCAGTACCCTGATACAGCGAAATTGTTGTGTTTAATTTTACATTTCAGCCTCTTTCAGATTCTAGATGGTCACCTCGAAGTGCTCTCCAATTTATCTTTATAAGTAGAAAGTCCCACCAGATTTTCCATTCCCCTACCCTCCATCTAGTACCAAGTCTTCAGAAGATTAATGCCACCTTTTGGGCAATTTCTGTGACTCATTCACTGTTCTTACAAAATTAGATGACTGCCCA
Source organism: Calypte anna (assembly GCF_003957555.1). Classification (NCBI taxonomy): domain Eukaryota; kingdom Metazoa; phylum Chordata; class Aves; order Apodiformes; family Trochilidae; genus Calypte; species Calypte anna. The sequence continues at coordinate 12,518,733 of NC_044245.1, forward strand.
GAGTTTCCAAGTCTAAGTTATTGCCCAGAATAAATTAAATACAGCATTATATTTATAGTTAGAAAGGTTAAATACAAAATATTTTATAGAAGCATGGAGTAGACATCCTATGCTAAATAACAAACAGCTTCAAGGTAAATGGTGGAAAACCATCTATTATTTAGTGCAAGTTAACATGAGAAAAAATAAGCAGATCAATATTTTAATACTGTTTCCTTTCTTCTGCACTACTGAAGACATTGAACATGCTGGTTTTGAGTAATGGAATATACTAGCCACATGCTGTAGTGTAAAATCTGCAGTGTGTAGCCCCATAACACACACACACACACACACACACACACACACACAAACTTCCAACAAAAAATCCCTTTCAGAGCAGATGATGGAAAGTGTCTGAGAATGCAAGATATTCTACAGAATAGGATCTAAAAACCTGCATTTTTAAGCAGTTAACCAAATAAAAATATGAAAAAATATGATAACCTTTTTCAAATATTTCTTTTTTTTCTGCTTCAGAAAGAGCATTGACCTTTTTTTCCAACTTTTCTGCTTCCATTTTTGCTTGCTTATCATGGTAGTCTTCCTCTGGAGTCATTGACAGAGTCAGTCTATGTGGATTATCCTGCAGAAATATATCCCAAAACAAAGCATTATTAATTTTGAGGCCAACTTCCTCCTATTTTGTTTCAGATTACTGATTCATCAACAGAAGATAAAAAACTGTGCATCACTTGGCTGGCATATTACCAATGGTATCACAAACAGGCAATTTAAACTCTTCACTTCATAAGGAACAATCTGCTGCAAGGGTGGGGAAGAGAGGCAGCTTACCACAAGAACAAGAATGAACAACCTTCTGTAAAACTTTATTGGTATAGAGTCAGAATCCCTTAGTAGCCCATAGTACTTATTAGTTTAATTAAACCAAGGTTAAACAACTGTATATAAGGCTATAGGGCAGCAATGCCATAAGTCTTATCTGGAGAATGTTCTAAGATTGGCAACCTGGTTAAATGCAGGAGAGTTTCATTAAATACCTCTTTCAACCTGCCCAAGCTTGAGTGCATAAAGTGAATATATGATGCAAAACGTGCGTGCCTTGTCCTGCCCAGAGATGCTTTACATTAGTCTTGCTGCCAGAGATACCCAAGCATTAGGCAAGTGTCACGACTGCTGTTGAATTTCTCTGTTTATAACAGACTGTGGAACCTTAGTAACAAAATTATGCAAGCAGTTTCTATTTTATGTAACACAGGGAGATTACTAAAAAAATAGTGACCTCAAAAATTGCCCATTTCAAAGCAGGAGTCAAACAGCAACATCTGCCACTGACAGATACTGCCAAGAATTTGGACAATGTAACCGGATTCTGGTTTATGAGTTTATCTCCCTTGTACTTATGTGGAAAGACAATGAAAGCCTGATTGACTACAGAGTTAAAGAGGGAAATGCAAAATTAACCAGGCAGAGTAAAATGGACAGAATTCCCAGCCTGGCTTCCAGCCTTCCTGCTTTATTAATCTCCAGGCACGACGTACAACAGTGCATAATCTTACATTGTAAGAACTTCCAACTGTTCTCAGTACTTCCTCTTCTGTCATGTTTTTGCCACAGTCCCTCAGCAGAACTGCATAGTAAAGAAAATCCTAAAAAATACTGCACCCTTATTTCTTCCCTGCCAAAACCTTAGCAACTCCCCAATGCCTTTAGGGAAACAGATTTCAATTGATGTCACTGTTTCTTGTTGCCTGTCAGTACATGAGAACCAGCATTTTCTCACTATTAAACAGGTTGGTAGATACCTGTAATAGAACTGCCTTTCAAAACAACTTGGAACAATTTGATGGGAAAACAAAAACCCAACAAAATAAGCAAACAAAACAAAGACATTTTTGCACTGCTATCATTGGATTTTTTCTTTCTGGCATTAGCTAATTCAGGGCATTGCAACTATTCAGTGTTCTAATGCTTTTACCCATTTTAATTTTTCAAGTCCAGTAGAACGTATGGAGAGCCAAACAAGAGAAGAAAGCAATTAGCACTGACAGCAAAATTCAGACAACAGTTCAGTAAACATGAGGAACAGCAGAACAATCTTACTTAAAACCAAAGCCTTTTCAAAGAAAAAAAAAAAAAAGAGAAATCTTACTATGCCAATACTAAGGAATACATAACTAGGCCTATAATTCTCTTCACATCTGAACTTTTAATTAGGAAGTACCTACGTGTCTTTCTATAAGATCAGGCACCATAATTCAATTAAAAGGTAACATTTCATCAATGTTCTAATACGTGGGTTTCTAAATGTCCAATCACACAGCTTCTCATTCCACAAAGTTTTTACTTAAATCATTTAAAGTTAATACGCTTCATTCAAAAGCGCTGCTGTTCACTTACACTTAAAAAGTTATAAAAGATTAGCCTTCAGTTTAATTTTAAATATAAAATAGTGATTTAAAAATTAATACTGCAGATTTTTTCCATAGATTTTCCTACCTTAAAGTAAGTTTTAACTTTTTCCTGAAGAAATGTGGGATTTTCTTTAAGGCACTGCCTGAACCAAGAGACTTTATCTGCAATCTTGAGAAGTTCCACTGGATCCCCATCTTGATTCCAGCAGGAAGCTATATACTGCAATGGGAAAGAATAATTAGGCAAGTGGTACTATCCACTTGCATTTGTGTAGATGACAGCATCTAAGTTCCAAAACCACTTATCATTTATATTTGAATAGCAGACATATAATGAGTAGTTCTTATATATTCGGAGGGGATAAAACAAGCAGAAATCTTTGTTCATATTAAAACACTATTCTATCACAATCCTTCTCCTCTTCTCTCCATTTTTCTTTTAACTTTCTTTTACCAAACCACCTTTTATTTTTTTTCTGTATATCTTAATATTGTATTCTGGAAATCTACTGAACATTTTTTACTCACTCCCATTCAGCATAAAATAATTTTTCAGTCTAGGAAGAAAGGAAAAAAGTACCAGGCAGTAGAAACAAAGTAGCACCTAAATATTACAGTCTACCCATTTATTGTATCAGATGAGATGATGTATAATAAAATGACTCCAGTATGTAACACAAATGGGTCTCTGGAGAAAGAACATACTAAATAACCAGAAATACCTGCAGGATATTTCTTTTGGAACATTTCTTATTATAGTTTTATTCCCTAGTTTGAGACTATTGTTTGCTTAGATCCCTACTGAAAGCTCTTCAAATGCACCACAGGGCAAGAGATTAAAACTTTCTCCATTTCTACTCTGTATAAATGGGGAAAAATGAAAAAAGTAAAAGAAAAAAATCCCAAGATATTTGAAAGAAAAGGGTTTTAAAAGCATAAAGAAAACACATTCACTGAAACTGTCAAAACCATCTTCTCTCTTCTTACCTTTTTAATTACAAGCAGGTATCAAAAGCCTTCCAGACTTTTTCAGTAATAACTATTATATATTCTGTGGAAACTCTACAATATGCTTTAAGGAACAGTGTTATTTTAGAATATGCTTGAGTTAAGACTCTTGAGATAGGGGTAGCCACTCCTTATATGAGGCTTCCACCAGGTCATTACAACTCACTGCTGGTTCTCCATAAGCAACTTATCAAAGAGTGTTGTCCAAATGCTTCTTGAATACTGACAGGCTTAGGGCCACAACCACTTCCTTGGTGTCATGATTTAACCCCAGCCCCACACAGCCACTTGCTCACTCCCCTCACAGTGGGATGTGCCCAAGTGAGAAAAAACATGGGTTGAAATGGAGTTTAATACGTAAAGAAAAAGCTACACATGGAAGCAAAGCAAAATAAGGAATTACAGAACCATAGAATTATTGATGCTGAAAAAGACCTCTGAGATCATCAAGTCCAGCCTATGACCTAACAATTCCACATCAGATAGACCATGGCACCAAGTGCCACATCCAGACTTCCTTTAAACACCTCCTGGGACAGTGACTCCACCGCTTCCCTGAGGAGTCCATTCCAATGCCTGTTCACCCTCTCCATGAGGAAGTGCTTTCCTGATATCCAACCTAAACCTCTCCTGGTGCAGCTTCAGTCCATGCCCTCTCATCCTTTCACTAGTTGCCTAGGAGAAGAGCCTGACCCCTACCTGACTACAACTTCCCTTCAGGTAGTTTAGAGAGTGATAAGGTTCCCTCTGAGTTTCTTCTCCAGGATAAACAATCCCAGTTCCCAGTCTCACTCCCAGTCTACTTGCTGGTGAGGTGAGAAGCACTCTGTAAGCGCTACTCAGCAACAGCTTCAACATCCCTCTTGTTATCAGCACTCTTACCAGAACAAATCCAAAACATAGTCCCATACCAGCTACTGCATAGAAACTTAAATCTCTCCCAGCAAAAAAAAAAAAACAACAAAAAAACCCAACCAGAAAATCCTTGTCACTAAATTAGAGAGAGATGGTTTATCAATGGACTGCTTGATGGATAAGGAACTGGCTGGATGGAGGCATGCAATCAGTTGCCTTCAATGGCTCAACATCCTAATGGAAATCAGTAACAAGTGGTATCTGTCCCTCAGTTGTCTGAATTGGAGTCTGTATTGGGACCCATACTGTTCAACACCTTTATTAATGACATAGTAGGACTGAGTGCACACTCAGCAAGACTGCAGATATTGTTGATATGCTTGAGGTAAGGGAATGTTATCTGCATCTTGGTATGCATGAGAACCCGTGTCAACCTCATGAAGTCCAGCAAGGCCAAGTGCAAGGTTCTGCACAGGGGCCCATTGCCCCTGGGCTGGGGCAATGACCAGTAATCAGTACAAGCTGAGTGATGAATGAGCTGAAAGCAGCCATATAACTACGTCCCTTTCAGGCCCTTTTCAAGGTCAATTTCTAAAACATGACCTCAGGGAAGTGAACTGAAATATAACCCTCCTATATGAGGGTATTAATACCAAATACTGCATGGCTGGTCTGTAAAAGCATGAACTGTTTAAGAGCTTTCCGTTCTAGAATTAGGTCCTACCAGCTGACTCAACTTCAAGACCTGAAAATATTGAATGACTGAGATTACGTGCAAATATTTCATCAGACAGAATTAGTCACACAATCTGAAGACATGCTAGAGAGTATTGGCCATGTATGTCAGGTACATTTTGCCAGACCCTACTATGGAACAAATATGCAAATTTGTCTGTTTCACTGTATGGCAATCTGACTGGAAATCCCTCTTAGTTGTGCTTCTCCCAATTACAGGTCTTGCATTACCCCAGGGCTCTGCTTCTTTACCTAACTTTGTATGTCAAAGGAATGAATGCCTATTTGTGCTGATGAAGACAGAACACCTGAGAAAGTAAAATTGCTGCTTAGCAACTGAAGTTACTGTAGAGCAGAAAAAAAACAGAGGACAATGGAGAATGGGTGGCAGCAGGTGGCTCTAATTTATAAACTGACTGGACACTGCAGATAATGTGCCCAAACAATTTGCTGAATTCTCAAAGACATCGTGTTCTGCTGTGGAACATTTTCTGTACCAGCTTTTTTTTGATACAGCTTTGGTATCAAGAAAATCTTCAGGCCAAGCACTGAATTAGTATACATTTTCCTGAAATTAAATTACAGCAGTACAACCCTAACACAGGCAGTACAACACAGACAGTAGTTTCCTTATCCATCCCTAAAAAACGTCACACATGGGCACACATACAGACTTACAGATGTCAGGGCAAGTCCAAAACTTGTAGACTGATGCTTCAGCTGGATCTCAATTTTATGAAGTAGAGCTTCAATCCTATCTTCCTCAAATCCTTTCCTTTGGGAAGAAGTGATGAGAGAAGGAAACCATATCCATAAACACTAATTACTTTAAATGAAGTTATGAAATGAATTATAACACCAATAAAGGAAGCTCTATAACACAAGGTCTTACACAGAATTAAAATTGATATAAAATAATTTTATCAAGCTGTATCATTTAGTAAAACTGCAAATATCACCAAATGCCTGAAGGCCACACTGATGAATATGCTACAATAGAGGGAGTAGCAGATGCAAGTTTTAGGAGTATTGAATGATATTGCTCGTCTTTAGTGCATGCACTTTAACGCAATTAATTTTTAAGGCATGTTATTAAGTAGACACCTGTATTATGATGTGCCTATGTATTATTAATATTAAATTGTAAAAGACTGTATGAAAACAATGAACAGTATTCTCAAAAATTCACCATTACTCACTCAATAACTTCATCAACTGTTCTAGCAATTATCTGCTTCACAGTACCGATGTCTTTTTCAGCAATGCCCTGAAGACCCACACTGAAATAAGCTTCTCTTGTTGAGCCATTAAACCTAGAATAAAACATTCAACTCAGTGACAATTACTAGAACCTAAGCATTCAACCTGCCAGCAAAGGCAGAAGGGGGGAACATCCATTATTTACCACAGAGTTAAGAAACGGAACTTATAACCAATTTTTTGTTCAATTTCTGTAGTAGTAGACACTGTTAAAAAAGCATGACACATGGTACTAGAGAAAGGAAAACAGTCACAGAAAAAAAAAGAAAAAACAATGGTATTTTCTGTTAATCTTCCCATTCATCTATTAGTACTTTCAGGTAAGGAAGTCTGTTTTCTCAAGGTGAAAATATTTTGTGCCTGTAACATCAAGCACATGCATTCTATTTAAGCCAATGAATGGAAGTTTACTTTTAAATGTTTCCATTTAAAGCAGTACTTGTAAAGTAAGCCATGAAGGTGAAGTGTTCCATGCTTGTGGCATTTTCCAACAGTATTTAAAAAAAAAAAAAAAAAAGATAATTTTGTTCAACCTGTCAGGCAGGGTTATTTGAAATAGGTCATCTTTAGAGAGAAAAACTGACACTTGCAGAAATATAGAAAACCTAACAGTTTGAACCAATGCCAACAAACAGAAAACAATAGGTGCCCATCACCCCTAAATATCCTCTATTCCATGTCTAAAAATCACAGAACAATTAAATGGCAGACTCAGGTGTTGGAGTGCTGGAATACCAGTGTGTGGACTCAAACCTTCTTCTAGATTGATTCATCAGCACAGTCACTAAGGCAAATTATAGCTAAATTAACTTTACAGTTTAACACAGTCAACCTGGAGAAGGCTCGGCAGATAAAACATAGAACATCTGAAACAGAACTGTGTCTAAATATGGGTTTTTACTGCCTGCCCTGTGATAGTAAGATGTTCCCATGGCACTGGCACGCACAACAGGACTTGCAGGGAGCCTGTGCCTTCACACAGAGACAGCTGAAGCCAGGCAGAGCACCCTAAGGCATTAAAAACAGAGCAGTACATTAAGGTTTCCGACTCAAACATTCGAGACAGTCAATGGAGACAAAGGCACAGTTTATGTCATCCTCAAGTCTAAAATCAGGTGAATCATGTCCTAAAGTGCTTTCTTTCTGCTGACATTACGACACTATGATGAGCACTTGAGCCTAAAGCTGGGAGAAGAGAATCCACCCACCCTTAGTCTGCAGTGCAGAGCAAGCTCAGGAGACTGGCTGCAAAAGCTATAGTCTGAAAAAGGGTTGGCACACACACCCTTCTGAACTGAGGCAATGACAAATTAATAGCAGTTAATGGCAAAAAAAAACCCAAACCCACAAAATCACATGAATTAAGGTAATGAGGGTGTTTTAATTTACTCATCTTTCATTCTGATAAGCTTTAAACAGCACAACTTTGTTTAAAAATAGCTTCTGTCAAATTATTTTGACAAGTAAAAAATTACACTTGAGAATGCTTCACAGTTTATCAGTAGAAACTTCAATGTTAAAATAAGATTATTTTGGTATGAATTGCCTGTATGAAAGAGGATTTCCCATAACTTAATAGTAGCTTGTAACTTTTCCAATACTGGTTATAGGGATGAAACGTAAATTGCAACACTTACCCAACATCAGGAGAAAAATCTGTACCAACACCAGACTCAATTAAGGCTTTGTAAAAAGGAGAATTTGGCCCATCAACCAACAGTGAAGACAACAGGCTTAATGTGAATGTTTCAAATGTGTCTGTAATACTGAAAAAAAATAGTTGTTCTTAAAAAACACAAAGCTGTCAATACCTGACATCTAACATTACTGAGTTCACTTTAGAAGAATTACTGCTACATGAAGGGGCAAAGGAGAAATAATTGCCAATTATGAACAACACTGCACCAAACCTTAGGGAGCTAAGAGTTCTGGGTCTTTCACTTATTATAACTCGCAGTAGAACAAGTTAAATTAGGCTGCAAGGATAGATAAAGTTAGCAGTAGGGTCATACAAAAAAGCTGGCACATAGCAGGAAATTGAAGACAGGAAGCCAGCACCCCAAAAGCCTAATCCACTGAACAGTTCTGTAAGATAACAGCTGATTTTCATTATGTCTATCTGGTAAAGAGAATGACTTTAAAAAACCCAAAAACCCTCTGCTTATTAATTAACCTTTCATTTGCTAAAGGAGGCTTTGTCTAGCTTTCCCATGGTATTATTTAACTTAAAGTTAACATTTATGAAGAGGGATTAGGGGACATGATATTCACCTGTGTCTTGCTTAAAGTTCTAAAACAATTTTTTGATTCAGAACTTAATTGTGATACACTCACTCTGTTAACAAGTAGCTGATGCTGATAGTCGTCTGCTTGGAAGGATCAGCAGCAAATGAGTCTAAGCCACATGTGACACTGTGTTCTCTCTGTAAAGTATAATAAATTCTTTCATGAAGATTAAACTCAGAGAAGAAGTTACAAATAAAAAAATTAATGCCTGCATCTTCATAGAATCTTACTTCCAATGACATGGAATAGTTTTACATACTGGTGGTTAAGTTCAATATTCCTAAGTAAATACACAAATGTGGGATATTGAGAAAAACATGAGTGGTATCTCAATTTTTACAGGTTGAGGAACAGAGGAGCTGATGAGCAAAAAATGGCCATGATTAACTCTCTAAGCTGGATTTCATAGAAATGCTTGACCTTCAGGGCAAGCAAGAACAGGAAGCTGGGAGTGGGTAGGAAGAAGGGGTTGGAGAATGAAAAGAGTAATTTTTGACACCAGTCTGGAAGTTTAGGAACCATTAGATGGTATACCAATACTTGTATAAGTAGCTCTAAATGCTTTCCATTAATAAATGCCTCATTGCTCCAAATGCTAATGAACTTGGAAACTAGGAATAAGAAAACCAAACAAATGCACACCATCACCACATTATTGAAACTCACAAGTAAATGTAGTTTTTCCCTAGTTTTAATGACAAAACAAAATTACTTCATCTCATTTACACACAATTCTTAACAAAATAACTATCAGGCTGGGCTAAAATGTTACCCTATTACATTCAGCTTCTGCAGTTCCAAGATTGGACGTGCACTGTTTGTCTTTATTTTAATTTATTATTTTTTACTTACAGGCTTTTCCCAGAGTTTCTGTTTTGGGATGTCAGTATTTGATTCAATTCTTTCAAATTTTACCAACGCTTCCTCATGTATTTGTTTCAAATGCTGCTCCAACGGAAAATTACCGTAAGTGAAAAATCTGCATTTCAAATGAAAGATTGGGATTAAGTGTCAGATTTTACATGAAATTTACAGTAATTTACAGAAACTTCATGTGATTTCTAGTGATTCATTTCTATATAGGAGGAAACATGCAGTTTTCCATATATTAAAAACCCTTGGATCTGCTGGTAAAATTACTCAATATTTTTCAACATGTTTTGTGCTTTGGAGCCTAGAAAAAATAGAACTTGTTTAGTTGAAGCAATATACACTGGTCCAAAAAAAGAAATTTAGTAATTGATGCTAGAATCCCTATGGTTTAAAGTTTCAGAAGACAAAATTCTTAACGTCCACATAATGTATAAATATGATGATCTCCTGAGATCTATGAGCACAGCTGGGTTCTGAGGGTCAGCCTACCAAAGCACACTCCCATACCTAGAAGAAACTCTGCTGATTTCCACTGGACTGAATCATCTCAGGTAAATGTTAATCCCCAACTAAAATTTAAATGCAGGTTCAACAGAATCCTTGGGATTATTAAAAAAACAAAAGATGGTAAACTCACTATCACAACAGGAGTTATGTTCCATAAGTGAATAATTAGATTAATGGATTCACCACAAAAATCTGTTTAAAGGAACCAATGACACTATAGATTTTCCTCCATATAATCTTCAAGTAAGGTTTTCAAGCAAGCAAGCTGACTTTTAGCTTTTTTTAAGATGACTTTAAGATAAAAGACCTTATTAGTATCAACAGAATTAGTATCTGCCTTGGCAGTTCGGAAGGGACCTTAAATATAATCCATTTCCAAACCCTGTGCATGGGCACGGACACCTCCCTCTATGCCAGGTTGCCCAAAGTCCTGTCCAATCTGGTCTTGAACAATTCCAGGGATGGGGCATCCACAGCTTCTCTAGGCAACCTGTTCCAGTATCTCACCTGATACAGTAATGCGAGATGCAGAAGCCATTCAGATGTAACTTCTTTTTATAACTTTAATCTGTGTTGACTTCAAGAAGAATAGGAATCCCTAAGCTCATCTGCATTAACACCCTGGATGCTATTGCCAAATGCTTATTACTATATTCTACTTCCTCGTAATCCAGATGAGTTCAAGGTGAATCATATGTAAACAAATATCTCCCAAACAAATCCCCATAATCAAGGAGCAACACATGCTCTAAAATTCACCCATCTCTCAGTAGACCCTGCTTCCAATTCACCTTTTGCTTCTCTCCCTAAAGCAAATTCCTTGCTTCAATGCTGTCCCCTAGCTGCTGGAGAGCATAGGTTATTGAAGTTGCCAGTCATACCTATGGGAACACCAGATTACAGGTTTTCCCTCACAAAATCATAATCAGAGTGCTAACCCACTATATAATCAAGTAAGGTATTCAGAAATTTCAGATACCTGGAATTGCTTGGATGATAATGTGTGGCATGAAACTGTTTCAGCTGCTCCCAGGTAAGATCAGGAATACATAATGGATCTCCACCAGACACTACACTGTAAGTGTGATCAGGAAGGATTTTATTCTGCAGGTGTTGTGCATATATCCTCTCATTATCTGTCTTAAGAGGAAAACATCACATTTCATTAAAAGTCATCAAAACACATTTTAAAAATAAAAGGTGCTGAATAATAAAATCTTAGAGACTTAACTTACACAAGAGCTCCTCATCATATAAACATTTTCTTCTGTGGCCCTATGTATTTGGATAAAACTTGCTACACTATCATGTCAATTTAAAGAAAATTCTACAGTGAAATACACTAGCAAGGTGCTCTTTTATAAGTAAACAAACTTTCAACAAGCTAACTTTAAGAATAACAATGTAACACTCTTCCACCTCCATGACTTCTGATTCAAAGACCTGAAACAACACTTCTGGAAGTCAAATTCTCATCTTTATGGAAGTCTTAATTTTTGTAACAGAGGAATGGAAATGCCTGGTGCAATAATGCCATTGATAACCTCACACTTTAAGTCACTTTACCACATGTAAGATCCTAAAATAAAAATTCACTAAACTTACAAATGCTCCTTTCATTTCATTAAAAACAACTCCTTTGAAGACTAGAGGTGTCTGAGGATCAGCTGGGTTCTCATGTTCTAACCGCCAACCTTCTTGCCTGAAAAAATTGATAATAAAAGCATTGGGAGATTGAGGGTTTGTTTGTGTTCTCTAATTTGAGGTTTGCATAATCTCAACCCAAACACATCTTACCAGAAATCTAGTTGACGCAAACATGGAAAGAAAGCTGCATCCAAGTACACGGACAGGAGATTCTGAAAGTCCTTGGGATTTTGTGTTGAAAATGGATAAAGTGTATAATCACTAGCTGCATATAAATAAACATTAAAAGATCAGAATTTTAGAAAGTCTGAGATGCATCTTGACTTCATTTACATTTAATCTTTCATCTCTATAAGTAACTGGAAGAGAAGAAACATATATGACATTTTTACTAAGGAATACACATAAGTCCCATGCTACAATTATTTAACCATGAAAACTCTGCTTTTGCAATATATAAATAATTAAAGGTATGGTTGTATACAATTAAGATACATTTCCAGTGGGGCTTTCTAACTGACAAATGAACAAGATCTATTTTGTTGCCTTTCCTTGTTAGTTCTTTAAACTCTCACTCACAACATTCACACTTAATAATAATGTCTCTCCACAGGAAAATTAAGGAGAGCTAACAAACAGCTCTACTGCAATAAAATCTCATGCATTTCAAGTGGTATTATTTACTTTGGACTCACCTGTGAATGCATTCATGAAAGTAGACAGTGATCTGTTTAACATTTTAAAGAATGGATCTCTGCAAGGATACTTTTGAGACCCACATAACACAGTGTGCTCAAGGATATGTGGGACCCCAGTGCTGTCCATTGGAGTGGTTCGGAACTGTATACTGCAAGGCAGAGAACACAAGAGAGGACAAGGACTGCTGTTATTGCTGATGAGAATTCCCCCCACCTCCTGTCTACTCCTCCTATCTATGGGAACATTATCACTGTCCAGAAATTCACAGCATACAGCAGGATGCAGCATTATCAAGTTTTTAAGACTTGAGTGCTCAGCCATATCTGCAAAAACAACCTATACATTTCTGTATCTGGAGGCAAGACAAATGTTTTCATGATGTAACTGCACACATTTCTTTTTTAGCCAAAAGGTTCAGAAAAACTTCATGGAAGATTATGGTTAAAACAATTGTTTTATGTCTTGTAACTATAAGGTAATTTATCGGAAAGTCTCATTTTCAACTCATTAATGGAGAAGAGATGATGATAAATTTGTAGTTTAGTGGAGAATCATAGATATGGTCATGGGCTGAAGCAAATGCCAGTGAAAAGAGGCTGAGGAAATTTAGCTTCTTTAGCCTGGAGAAGGAAAGGCATTGAGTGGACTCAATAGCTGCCTTCCAAAACCTACAAGGAGCTTGTTATGAAGACAGGTTCTTTGTAATGTGCACGATGGAAAGACATAAGACAATGTTCACAAATTGAACCAAAGAAGTTCCAATTTATTATTAAAGAAAAATTAAAAATAAAATACCATTGAGAGAGTCATACATCAGGAAGAGGTTGCCAAAAGAGGTTGCAGAATTTTCACATGGATAAATATCTGAGGAACCCCATCTGAATTAAGTGCTAACCCTGTTCTGGGCAGCAGACTAAAGAGACCTCGCAACATCTATTTCCAACCTGAAATGAGGAAGTCCCACAAAGGAAGCACTGTTAGCTTTGGTATCACAGAAAAATCAAGTTACAAAGCTGGACTACAATTTAGAAACCACAAGGTCAAGATAGAATGTGCTATACAGGTATTAATGTTTTACCTGAACAGATTATTGGAGTCCTCCCGAGCCACATGTAAATATCTGGCTCCTGTACTGTCATGACTAAGCTTCACTGCAGTCAGAAACAGCTCAGGAACAGCAGTCACCTGCATTGGAAGAAAACATTTGTGTTACGGTGCGACTGCAACAAATAAGTGATGGATGATCAGGTTTTTTTGTTTGGTTTTGTGTTGGGTTTTTTTGGGGGGGGAGAAAGAAGTATATAAATGGAAAATAAAGATTAAAAAAACAATTAAAACACAGTACAACCAAAGAACTATGCTTTTCTAGATATCAACACCAGAACAATTCAATGAGAAGCATAAAGAAAATGCATGTACTCAAATGTCTGTGGTTAGGGCACCAAAAGAAAATTCAAGGAGCACATTTCTACCACTAGCTCTGTCACTAACACTTTTTGCAAATTATCTTTACTTTCTGCTTTTGCCTTTACAAAGTAAAAAGATGTTCTGCATATTTCAACTTCAGGTTCTTAAAGGCATTAAAAGCAGCTTAGGAAGTAAAATATTAGTTTAATGTCTTTCATAAAAAAGCACAAACTGAAGTTCAGTTACTTATCAGGACTTTTAGAAGACCACTCTGAATGATCCACAACTGCAGCAAAAACACAGGGGTGTTTTATTTACTCTAGAGAGGTTGTCTCAACAGGAACGTGTTAATGTTACCTAATCAATATGGTTGCAGAGTTACAAGTAACTACTGTACCATTTTTTAACTGAGAACCCAGAGCACCTGGGCAAATACTTAGCCTGTAAACTCCTAGCCTGACTAAGGCACGTTTGCAGCTCAGGAAAAACAGATCTATAGAAACCAACGGAGACAGGAACGGGGGGCGATGCTTACCTGCTCTACAGTGAACCCATGGATGCGCTCGCCTACCCTGTACTGCAGCGCTCTCTCATTAGCGGGAACGCTCTTCCACCTCCACGACTTCTGATTCCAAGACCTGAAACAACACTTCTCTAAACAAACGCGTCCTCACCAGCGCTGCTACAGCGCCGGGACGGGGCAGCCGCCCAGCCCCGTGTCCCGCCGGCCTCCGCAGCGAAGAGCTGCCCTTGGGCTAAAGGGGCACCCCGCCAGCCGGCACAGGGCCGCCTGGTCCCTGTCAGGGACACGGCACAGCCTTCCCCGTCCTCCGAGGGAGCCGGTAGCTACGTCGAGCCCGCCCAGGCCCGCGGCGGGTCACCTCCCCGGAGGAGTGCCGGCAGCAGGGCTGAGACCCCGCAGGGCTGAGGAAGGTCTACCCCACTCGCCCACCTTCAGCTCCCTCCCCGTGCTTACCGGCCGCGGCCCAGCAGCCCCCCGGCCGCTCGGTAGCGGCTCCACATGGCTCGGTGCCTCAGCAGCGGGCAGCGCCGGGCCGCACACCCCAGCCGGCGCAGGCGCCGTACCTCCGACCCGCATTGGCAGCGGTAGAAGGCTCCGCCCGCTCTGTGTCACCGGCCCGCCCAGCGCTGCGGTGGCCGAGAGGAAAAGCGGGGCCGTGGCTGGGACGCTCCGGGTGGGTGCATTCCCCCCCTCCCCGGGCCGCGGAGCACCCCGTCTGTAGAGCTCCGGGGTGTGAGGAGGCGGTGTGTCTCTGTGTGTCTCTGTGTGTCTCTGTGTGTCTCTGTGTGTCTCTGTGTGTCTGTCTGTGTCTGTGTGTCTGTGTGTCTCTGTGTCTCTGTGTGTGTTTGTGTCTGGGTGTTTGTCTGTGTGTCTGTGTCTCTGTCTGTCTGTCTGGGTCTGTGTGTGTCTGAGTCTGAGTCTGTGCGTGCGTGTGTGTGTGCGTGAGGGGGTGGGGGAGTGCTCAGCCCCTCGGTCCCTGGAGGGAGAGGCCTTGGGGGCCTCGTGTCCCAGAGCGGGACGCGGGGGGAAGCCGGGGCGAATTTTGGCGAGGATTGACCTGGTGGAGAGGGGAGGGGAACCTTTTAGAAGTATTTTTGCTTGTTGAGGAAGTTCCCATGAAAGTCAGACGCTGTGTTGGTTGTAAAGGGAGTGACGTCTGAGGAGCGCGGGTTTCGTTTCTCAAATCAGAAATTAAAAAACCCAAAACAACACAGAACTCCAATGATACTGATGTGTTTCAAAGGCTACATCCCTCCTTGGCAACATCATGCTGATGCATTTAATAGCGCAGATCTATTAAATTTGATTTATTGTAGTTTTAGTTAATAGTTTTTATTAACATTTTGCATTTTATGCAGAGATTTCGTGAGGAAAATGACCAAAGTAAATACGAGTAAGTAGGAAGCTAAACCTGTCTTTAATCCTGCGGTTGTGCCTGTGTGCAGAGCCTTTTATTTCCTGCAGAAGGTCTGTGTCTTACAGGGACCACATGGGTGCGATAAACCAGCACAGACAAGGAGAGCAGTGAAGATTACCAGGATGTTGTCGTACCCACCAGTAAAGTGCTACTACGTGGGGCTTTTGTACATAGACTTTTATTCCTTACATTTTGCGAAGAAATGAGATCTTTAGGTAGTAACTTGATAATGAATTTCACATGACATGTTCATGAAGTTTCCCTGAAGGCCAGCATCTGCCAAGTACGGCCACTAAATGACCAGTCACACGTTTCTGAATGCAACAGCCCAATTACCTATTTAGACATCAGAGGCCTGAAGCCAAAATGGAAGCTACGTGGGATTTTAAGCAAAAGCAAAGTCAATAACAGGTGCTTAGCACCTTCAGAGCCTGAGCTCTGATGATAACTGTAAAAAAAAAAAAAAAAAAAAAGGAATCTAAAGTATTAGAGAATGTCTGTCTCTACCATCTCTGACCTCTTCCTCCTCTTCGCTGCCTAGCATTCAGTTATCTGCCTCCTGCTGCTGCCTGTGATCTGTCACATTACAGATTTTATCAGCCACATCCTTGTGTGACTCAGCCCTCTCCCTGCCCTTCTGCCCTCCCTGTCCCTGCTGCTCTAACCCACATCCTCCATCTCCCCACTAGCTGCTCGGTTCCAGTTTGCTCCAGCACCTTTAATTTCCTCTCTTTTTCTTGTTTGTGTTTTCCATGTAATTTTCCCATTTCATTAGTTTTTAAATTAAATGAAAAAGCCATGAAATGAAAACTACTTGGTGTAGTTAAAATCAGGATGATGTGCATTAACCTATATAATCATTCATCTATCTTAATTACATATTTTTTCCTTCTTTTTAAAGAGTAGTGGAAAGATTGAGTAACTTTCATGTAAACTTAGGTGCAGTGTGCTAGTGAATGCAATTCATTTGATCCTAATTTTCATTATTCCTGATTGCCTCCCTACCTTCTATCATTTCCCCTCCTGTGTTTTTTTGTCCCTTTTTGTCTATATTTGTTCAAATTAGATTCAAGTCACAACATTTTTATAAGAGCTGCTTCCAGTACATGTTTATATTTGGTATATATGTTTCCAGAGCCAATGTGTTTCTAACACCATGAAGAATCAGCCTTGGCAGGAACTTTACAAATTTTCCAAGCTAAAAACGATTACATATACATACAAAGAACAACTCTCTCAAAAGAATTAACATATAAAAAGAAGTATTTCTGCGATTCACATAGAGGGAGTCTAAACTGCATGGTGCAATTTAAAAATATTTCTAATTATTTTCATATGCTTTATAGTTGGTCACAACAAGGTTAACTTGCAGCAAGTTTCACTTGAAAAGACTATGCTGGTTTTTTTCTGTTGACTGTTCAGTTCCCTGGTTTTACTAACAGTTTCCTAATATGACCATAAGCTACTGTCTCTTTTTTACAGATTTCTTGTCATCAGTATTTAGTTTGCTTTATGGTTTATAGCATTCATCTTAATGGAACATCAGGCTGGCATTCTGCTGCAGACATTTATTTATTTTTAGTTGATGTTTATATTGGAAAGATGATTTACTGGCTGTCTGTTTTCATATCACTGACACAGCATTTGACAGGCAACCTTTCACAAGCTTAACCAATCTGAGTGGGCAGAGTTTCAAAATATATCAAACATAATTCCCGAAAAAATTTAATCACAAAATGAACGTCTTTATACTACTCCTTAGACAACTTTAGAATATTTTTTTCTTTCTCCTGTTATTGTCTTTGATGTATTTTGTATATCAGAGCTTTTCTTATTGGGAATGGAATAGAATCTGATCTGTTACACTTTGTTTTTTCCTAAATTTTCTCACTGTATGAGATTACTGCTGCACTGGTAATGTAAGAGTTGTACTTTATATTATTTTGCAAATATACAGGCACACCCATACAGTTATATATTCTATAATCTTGTAAACATGAATTTTATGTCTTAAAAAAGGATAATTGAGAAAAACATCACTGCTATGTAAAACTTAACAGGCATAAAATTATCTTGGTCTACTTGCCTTCATAAATCACATAAAACTGTTTGGATTACCATGACCAGGTTTTGCTTTCAGTTATTTAATGATAAATTCTGTGTAACTGTGATTACTTCAAAGATCTTTTCCACTGATGAAAAATAGTTGGCAACTTAAAACCCAGTGTTTGGCTAGAGAGATACCTTTCCCGAGTGCTTTTTTGCTTTCAAGAGATTTTATTTTCAATCATTTGTGACTTTATCTAAATTAAATATTTGGGCTAAAGATTCCCATGTCTGCACAAGCTGCTTCATTAAAAAAACTCAATTAAAACCGTTCAGCAATCAAAAAACTATTTGTGTTTAACAAGAAGTTTCATTTATTATCCTCTGGTGTAGAGGTCAGTCCCTCTCACTTGTCAAGGGTGCATGCTTCAATCTCAGCATTTTTGCTGCACAGAGTGTAGACTGTGCCTGCACCTTTGTTCTAGGGTTTTCTCAGGGTTAAAGTTAATAAAAATTATTTCCTCTGTGGCTGCTTCACCCTCCCAAGAGAGAGACCAGTGCACAGTCCTTTACTACTTGTCAAAAGCAGCATAAAACTCCTTATGAAATCAGCAAAAGTTACAGGACAGAAGGCTGTGCTCAAGGTCTACTGAAAGATATTTAAAGGGGATACAGCTGGGATGTCAGAAATTGTGCTTTGTCAGTAGAGAAAATAATGAGGAGACTATCTGCCTGTCAATCTTTTTCTGAAGGCCATGAATAGAGTCTCTGTGAAGGGGGTTCATGACAAACGTGTAGCAGCCAGTGGGTTCAGAGGGATGCACTTCTGCATTCCAGATTCTGGCCCTTGTCTTCCCCAGTTCCCTGAGTGCATTGAACAACATCTTCCTGAGAGAGGGTGTGCTGAGAATAGGTCTTTGAGAGAATGTGAGCACAACCCCAGCTTCAGCTGTTCTCTTGAACACCACTGAACCCTACCAGTTTGCTTGTGTATCAGTTTTGTTTCCAAATTTATTTGCCTTCCTTTTAAAAAATGTATTCTCTTCAATTGCAAAAGTTTAGCAAATCAAGAGGTCTGCACTACAGATGTCAGCCAACATCCATCAGAATTTTACAAAGCGATATGGAGAGAAATGTTTGCCAGGTCTCAACACACTTCCTAATTTATTCTGTTCATGTTTTCTTCCAGACAAGATTGCAAGTAAGAGGCAGAGACAGAAGTTGATGGTTCTGCTGTTGCTGTTTTTCTGCTTCCTTCCTACCTTTGCAAGCATCTGCTCAGCCTGAAACTTAGGACTTGGGGGTATTCCAGAGCCTGTCTGCCTGTTAACACAAATCCTGGCAGTGGCAGGTGGAAACTTATTAAATACATACATGGTAGTGTGAAAGAAAGGAAAATGTTCCCCACAAAGATTTTGCAGTAGAAAATGGAATGAAAATGGAGTGCAATGTTAATTGTGGTACATTCTGGACAATTTCTCTCAAAGAGATCCCACAAAGTGGAAAAAGGCTCTCTACCTGGCTGTGTGACCCCAGGCAGGACTGAGGTTGGCAAGTGCAGATGCTGCTTTGTATTGTACTGTCAGCAGGATACCTCCCATTGCTGTGGTGCAAGGAGCAGGTTTATTCACAGACAGTGATTTGAGAAAAAGAAACAAGGAAAGTTGTAAGTCTTGCTAAAAGCCTGGGCTGATGTAGGGTATTAGAAGTGCTTGTCTGTTTTAGGATTATTTTAGCCAGACCAGAATACCCGGTTACAGTCATGATGAATGCCTTGCTTAACAGTTTACATTTTTAAAAATTTTAATACCTCTGCCATCTGCTCCATTCTTGATACTGCAGAATGGCCCACACTTTATGAATTTTCTTTTAGCCTTATTTGGGTTATATATAATTTCTTAGCTTCTTTTTTGCACTGGAGTGAGAGAAGCCAGAATGGCGATAAATGCTATGCAGAAGTAGTTTCTGACATAGTTCTCACAAGGTATTTCTGCCTTTCTCTTGTCACCCTGTTGACAGCTTTTATTAATCCTTGACAGTGCAGATACATGTATAGCACAAATACAGGCCAGACCATACTCTTTGTGAATGGGAATACCAACATCTGTGTAAAGGAATTGTGGAGTTTATGCAGAGTTAAAGATTTCATTCAACTCTGCCAGTATCTGCAAAAATGTGTTAGATCCTGTGGACCTGCAATATTGGAAAAACACTAAATGTTTGCCTTGATTTAGGACAAGTGAAGCGTATTTTGAGAAGAGGACAGTCAAGTCCATGTCTGATGCTGTCCAAAGTACTTGGAAAATTGCTTTACATCTGTTTACCTTTCAGCTGCCACACACTACAAAGAGTTTTTCTTGTTATCTCCCATTTTGAAGGGAGGAGGGAAAGGAGAGGAAAAATATTTAACTCAGATTTATTTCCATTTTTTTCCATAATTAGGTGTCAGTAAGAGGACATCCCTATGGGAAAAAAAAAAAAAAAAAAAGCATCTTCTAACTGCAAAGCCAGAGAGGGTCCATAAAAATTAAAGTCCAGTCTTGGCCCTTGGTCTTTTCTGGTCCTTATATGCCCCTAAGACATAGCTGAAGGGAGGGGAAATTAATTTTAAATTAATTGAAGTAGTGAGAGAACAGTAATGCAGTTTAATATAGGAGTAGTTTCATAACATAAAACTGTGGAGTATCCTTCCACATATGGGAAAAGGGCTTTGAAGAAATCTGAGGGTGCAAAGCCCCAGGATTAAGTCAGAGGGTTGTATAAGATGATGGCAGCCTAACCTGATAAACTCTTCATCCAATTGCCTTTTCGAAGAGGTCTTTGAGAAAATTGTCTCTGTAATCTCACCAGCTTTTGTTTCAGGACACGGTTATTAGCTCCAAAAGAGTTCCTGAGAGTGAATTAATGTTTATGTGATCTGAACCATCAGGAGATGGTGTAGCCAGAGTTTATTCTCCAATAGCTACAGAAGCAGTTCTTTATTTTTGACTTTCCTTATTCAAACACTTATTTGAACACTCAGTGTACTCACCTGGATGTATTCTGGCATGCAGAAGAAGTAGTGTAGTATTTGGATCTGTGACTACTTTAGGCATCAGAAGTTTGTTATATGAAGAAGTAGATGTTTAGAAAAGCTGCTTTATGATCTAAATACTGTTTTTTATTGGCTCCATCCATTACATTGAAGTAAAGCAATTCCCCAATTTCTGTCCCTGTATTACAATGCCCTTAGGAACCTCTCATCCCTACTGTGATTTTGCATTGCCCATGCCAGCAGTGTAAAATCATACACTGTAATTGATTTGGAGTGATGCACAGACAGATTGCTCAGCAAACTGAACATAAAATGGATGAGTTCTTCCTGCTTTTCTCTCATTTGAGCACTTAAGTTTTTGTGCTTCTCATCTGTCTCTTTTAACAAAACATGGAATTTAATATCCCTGAGACTTCTGCGCTTGTCAGATTCCTTTGCAATTAGTCACTTGGTAGAGGAGAGTGGAACTCGATGATAGACAGGAAAAGCGTGAGCTGCAAGTCTAATTTTCTTAGAAAACCAAGATGCACAAGTGATATCAAGCTAAAATAATCAAAACATTCTCCAGTTCACTGACTGTTCCTGAGAAAAGCAAAGCAGTGTTATATTTTTAAGTTGTATTTGGTTTTATATTTTGCACTGGCTCTTACACAGCTGTTTAAAATGCATCACAAAATGCATCTTGACTTACACTTTATTATTACAAACAAATGCTAAGCAGGAACCATCTGTATCTTCCACTGTTAATGTCTACAGGATGCTGCAGTTAGCCAGCTCTTATAATCACATTCTAAACATCAGACACAATTTTAAGACTTGTTAAATGTCTGTATTTCGTGCCATCATTTTGTAATGTTGAAGTTAAGCTTTAAAATATGGGTCATTGTTATGAAGATTTAGAGTCAAAACACTTCAGAAATGCTGAAGATGGTGCATAATTTTTTAATTTTCTCAGCAACCTTGTTTTCAGTTAATTTAAGTCTCGTGGGTCAAACTGCCTGCTAACTTACATATGGCGTAGTCAGTCACACTGAAGTAAATAGCATTTCATGAAGTAAACATCAGTGAAGGGTTGCCCCATGGCTTTTGTTTTTTCAGGTGCTTTCTACTTATCTATATATATAATGCTGGCCATCTGGAAGGCACACAGGTACCGTTCCCACCACGCTGAACTCAAAGGCAGAAGCTGCCACTTGTTCAACCAGTGTGTTTGGGCCAGGGTACTGGAAGCTTTCATTCTTGCAGCTGTGGGTTTCTGCTGTGTGTCCCTGGGAGATATACCTTAAGTAAGGCTGCAGAACTGAGCCAAGGTTTTTATCATGCACATTTTACTTTTACTTACAGTTTTCAGGACATGTTAAGTCTCTCTCCTTTGAATAATCCATGAAGTCTTCAAATGGGTAGTGTGACCTAATCTGCTGAATGATCTCATGCTTTGTCAGATGTAAAATATTATCCAAAGTGAATGAAATGAGATGGTTTGAAGTTTTGAAAGGACGTCTTTGGAATGTATGAACATATTTGTTTCATCTTCCACATGTAACCCAAATAAAGAGCCTATTACGATGTACTCCCCATAGCATACAGTTCATTATGTTCAGCAACATGTCTCTCCCTTCTTGTATGAAAGCAAAGTATTCTCTTTCATCTCTGTTCCTGATAAAGACCTGCCACCTTTACTGCTTAATAATTGAAGGCAACCTACTACAGAAGCTTAGTGTTGGATGGCTGCCTGCACCAATAATATGAAAAAGAATCGAGTTATTATTTTTGAAGGCTTTAGTAGTTATTAAAGCTGAAGTGTGTATGTCATGACTACAGGAATCTTTCAATGCTACCACTGACTAAATGAAACTCTGGCCTTGTTAAGGTTAATAGGGACTTCTGTATCACTAGAATCTTCGGTCAACAAGTCTCTCAGTTTCACAGTTTCTAAAGGAAATAATGAGTTAGATTGCTATTATTATCCATCTTACAGATAAGTTAATAGAATTACATTAATTAATCAATAGGATTCCAGAACAATATTAATGTCATTGTCAGAATCTCTGTGCTAATATATGTGGGTGAAACTTCTTCTGGAGTTCCTGTAAATTTGCTCACTTTTTTACAGATATGCAAATTTATTTGTATAGATTTGAAATTCAAATATGTATCTATGCTAATTCTGCATTATTATTTTCAAAATGAGTTAATTTCCAGAAATATTTTTTTTTCATAAATGGATTTTCTGAACAAATGGATCTAGTATGAACAAAGAATTCTCAGTCACCTGTGTGTTGGTTTTACTTACATATTTTGATAAATATATTTTTTTAAAGTTAGTTGACCTGGAAGCTAATTCAGGGGTAAATCTGTTACAGGACAAGCAAATTCTCTAGAGCTTGCTTTTGATTTTCTTAAACAAAATCATAGCAAAACCTGTGAAAAAAAAAAAACCCTCATGAAATTAGCATTGTAGCTTCAGTCTTCTACATTCTTAAAACCCAACCAACCAAGCATCCAACCAGTATTTCTGTATGGCTTGCATATATATATGTGGAATATATGTGTCACTCTGCTTTTTATCTATTTGGAAGGTCATTTCATATGTCTTCCACAAACAAATGGAGAATGAAGAGGATGTGAAAATAGCTGATCAGATCAAGAACTACTCTGCAAATAGGATCAGCACTGGAAGGTTTTGTATGCTGGCATATGCTTTCATTTTATCAGGAGAATTTATACCCAGAACTGGAATTTACTGCGACAATGGAGTACATAGTCACACATAGAAAAACTTCAGCATGTTGTTGTGAGGCTGTGAAAAAAGGGAATTAAAAAAATAGAGGAAGAGTTTAATTGAAAACGGGTAGCTATGCATATTGAGTCTTTGAAACTTCCAACACTTATTGTAATAATATACATATAATATTTTTAATTTTACCCATACTATATATTTCACATTTCTGTACTTAGCAAGTCTTGAAAGAGACCCTTTGTATCTGGAGCATCAAATGCTGTTTTTCGATGCACCCTATAAAATGAATTCCTAATAAAAAAATCAAGGCCAAGCAGCATGTAAATGGCAGAAGAGTATCCCTGGAGGCACAGCTGAGCATAAAAGTGAATGTGATAATAACTTTGGCTTATTCAACTCTTAAACATAACTTAGGGTGCAATTCCATTCAGATGAGATAATGTCTAACCTTGGCATACAGGGGAGCTGCCGTGGGCTGAAGCTTTTGCCCTCTTGCAGTTTATATGCAGTTATTATGATAAGCTTTTCTATTGTGATAACTCAAGTGAGTGCAGTTTGCCATTCAAAACAGAACCAACAAAGCTTTCAATAAATGGAATACTGGCTATGCTGAATGTCAGATACAACATAAATCATTAGAAAAATCACTGTATATGCAAAAATTATTGAATGATCATGCCCCAGGCCTGCTTACAAATATCTTTCTTTCAATAGTGTATCCATTGATAATAGAGCTCACTAAACACACATTTCACCTTCAGATAACCATATTTGACAAAGATAAAATATTTAGCTGTGTGCCATGTAATGTATCAAGCACCCATGTTAATACCACATATATGCAAGCAATTTCAATAGAATACCACACATGCAAAGAAATCATCCAGTACATAACAAAAAGGGCTGCATTAGTTTAAAAATTATTTTTGCTGACCCTGCTTAACACATTGTTTGAAATTGAAGATATTAAATTAATCTAGGAAATCAAATGTATTTTCATTTAACAAAAAAATTACACAAATAGACTTTGGAATAATATCTCATGGGTAAGCTTGTTTTAAGAGACGACTAATTGGAAGGTTACATAATGTTGTTAGTAAGCAATTAAAATTCAACTAAGCCTTAAAATTTAGGCCTCAGGGAACCCTGGTTGAATTTACGCATATTTAAAAAATAAAGTACAAACTGCTTTCAAAATGCCATTAGATGCCATGAATATATAAGAGTTTTCTCTTAAATGATCCATTTAGCCTTGCTTAAAGGATCTGGAGAAGTTGACTTTGGAACTGTAAAAAACTGCTTTGCCTTTTTGGTTTTATTATACCCAGTGCATTCCTCAGATGGCAAATTTTGCTTTCTTCACATGTATTAGTGGTTCACTTTTTAGGGTACTCATATTGGCAGTGGAGAATTTTAGGTCACCATGATGGTAGGTATTGAATTAGTGAAAAATTAAAAACTCCCCATCTTATAGTCCTTTTGGGATTGTGGAGAAGCTGGAAGGAAAACTATAGATTATAAGAGAAAGCTGGTAGAAACTTGTGCCTCTGGTGGCAAAGTAGAAGCTGACCAGGTAAGGGGCAAGAGAAGAGGAAAATGGAGGCTATGTAATAGGAAATTATGGTAACAGCAGTTTTAAGTGAGATTGAGGAGAATGGCAGAGTTGTTGCTCAAGAAGCAGTATTGGAAAGAGATACCTGCACTGATTTTTTTCCAGGAAAGTCACAATCTGCCAGTTTATAGCTCCAGAAATATGATTCATCTTCCAGATAGCTTTAGTGGTTAGACCGATAGTTTTTCCCATGACAGCTTCTGGGAAAGCAGATCGTGTTTAGCCACCTCCTCTCTGGCTTCTCCACAGCCCTGGGAGCACAGCAGGGCTGATGCCAGGGAGGAGGCAGGCAGAGGGGATTTCGGTAACTTGAACCCTTTCGCACCATTCTCAAGCTGCAATGAAGAATCTGCGAGTTTGGAACAGCAAGAGCTGCTGTTGGTCTTCAACCTCTAGAGGGCGAGTGATCCCTGTTAAACCCTCCTGGAAGCAGGATTTTGTCCCGTGTTACACTATTGCTTCTACTGTTGTCGCGTTTAAAACTATTATCACCTCTTCTTATTGCAAAGCCTCACCCTAACCCTTTCTTCCTGCTCACGCTGCTGTTTTTAGCTTCCTTTCTTTTACCACTACTTTTTTACCACTTCCTTTCTTTTACCCCTTACTGGTTGTGCTGCCGGCCAAAAGGAGCTCTCTGCTGGCACAGGAGGCAGTGGGACAAGCAATGCACTCAGGGCTCATTATATAGGTGTGAGTATATTATAAAGCTAAAATCTGACATTTCAGCAAAATGATAGAACTCCTCCAATGCTCTTCACTGTCTCTCTGGGCAGTAAGTGCAGTTATTGCATCTACAATTTATAATCTATTTAAACAATCAGGGTTGAGATGTGGATTCCCACTGAAATCAATGCAGGATTTGTAATACGTGGTCTAGGTTGGTTTTCTGTTGTTTTCCACCAAACTGATTATGCCATGACAAAGCTTTGAAATTAGGTTATTTTAACTTGAAAATGAAAGCAAAATCTTGTGATTTTGCAAATGTAGCCAAAAGAAGCTATACTCTAAAGTGCTGCGAAAGTGCTGGCTGGTCTGAAAAGTCAGGCTGAAGCTATTTCAATTGAAACAAAAATGGAAAGACTTTTTCCTAGTCTAGGAAGAACAATGCCTACAGTTTCACAGCATAATGGAGATAAGGCCATGTCTGTATGATACAAGACAGAGTTGTTTTCCAGATACCTTTTCTATCTTCAAGTACTTGGTAGAGCTAAACCGCAGAGTGCATCCCCTGTGTAGAGTCTTGCCTGAGTTATAGAAACAGTGTTATTCACAGACCATGGCAAAAGCATCTCCACAGGACAAGATGTAATGTGACACTGATGCACTTCAAATGTTTCTAGTTTTGTGTCTAGCTTATCCAGCACTCCACTAGTGCAGACACACCTAGAATTAATGAGTATTTGTGGAAAATTGATCTGTGACTATGAAGATTAGCATGCAAAAACCTATGAAGAGTAGAATGATCCTAGCTACCCTCATGGCTTTAAACAGAGAACACTTATTAAAATCACAAGGCTAAATCACATGAGATTTACTAGAAATACCAGTTTACTGTGTACTATCCATTTTGGGCGCTAAACAATACTGTGAACAAAATAGCATATCATCAAAGACAGTATTCATTAGTTAATTAGCTAACAATCTCCAGTCTCTTTTCATTTTCTGTGTCCTTGGTTTTGTGTACCAGTTCACAATCTCATCTTAGTTTTGTGAAATACAATGCAAAGATAGGTATCTAGTTAGTATTTCTATAAAGTCTAGGAGAAATGCTCCTCTCAGTCTGGGAAAGAGGCAATTTCAGAAGGAGAATGACTTGGTTCTGGAGAAACAACCTGAAGAAATCAGAGCCAAAACTGCAGAGGCTCAGTAAAGCCACTCACTTTGGCTGTTACAGATCTGAAAAGAACAAGAAACCAGAAGAGACTGGAGGCCTCTTGACTTCAGATGTAAGAAGACAGAGTTTAAGTGTTCACTGATTCATTAATACTGCCAGTACAAAAAATCACTTTAATTAAAACTCATCCTGTCTGCCAAGGGAGAGGGCACCATGTGGTTGAGCTGGCAGCTGACTTTAGCAAATAGATTGTAGGATTCTATATACAGTATTTTCTTGAAGAACTAGAACATCATTGTTGAATTAATGTTTCTGTCCTTTGCATCCCTTAACAAAGGGAATGCTGATTTTTCTCTAAAGCAATGGTCAATGAGGTTTTCCCATGTACATTCAAGCTCTTGCACATCTTCACAGAATTAAAAGTTTAATTTATAGTTAAATATATACGTGTAGGTAAACTGTGTATTTATTAATTTTAGTTGTGGTTAAAGGTCATGATTAAAGGTGAAAATCTTCTTGCCTGAGGACTTCACATGGAAATGAAAGGACAATATTTGTCCTGAGACTGTCCAAGTGAAATCGGATGAAAATATTTGCTGATGATGAATGGGAAATATGATTTAGAAATGCCTTGAAATAAGCATAGTGAAAACATTATCCATAATTTTCAGTTGTGGTTTTCCAATTAAATCAGAGCATAACCTATTTGACAATTAGCATGCAATGATGCCTGTCCCTAGTGGTAAATAAATATCAGTTTGACCTTAGTATGATAAAAGCTTTTTATTTTTTAACTCTTGTGGAATGCACATGTTTGGAACCAGGCTGACACCAAATACTTCTTACTGAAATATATATCCCACTCACTGAGTGGAAATGTGATGTGGAGTGTTTACTGTGGGTGAAGTTCAACACAAAGGAAAGGGAAATGAGGCCAGTATTGTCAGAGATTTCAGCTGCACAGAAAATACTCTGTGTCAGCAGCAGAAAGTGCAAGGCAGAGTGCTGCATGACACAGGATGGCAGCACAGATCAGCAATACTGACTTCAGCCCGTTGAAAGGATAATAAACCCTGTGTTCTCCTTACAGAAATTTGTGATTTTTGTTGGGGCTATTTTGTTCACGGCATATTGTGAACATGTGACTGTTCTCCTTAAAGGTCATCCACCTTCAACTGGACTGAAGTCAAGCTCATCTCCTATGGCTTGGTCTAACTCTAAATGAAAACACTCATGGGTGAAGAAACAAGCTCCTAGAGAATGTATGTTCTTGAGTGGATAAAGTTAGATGTCCCAGAACAATTCCTGGCATTGTTGAAATTAAATGAGTGGTTTGCTATCAGCTTTAATGGGACCAGAATTTCAATGCTAGGCTAGGATCTTCAATAGATCAAAGGAAAAGATAGTGAGATTCAGGCATTTAAATTGTTGAGTCACTTGGGTTTGAAAGCAGTATTGCAGAGGAGTGATATAACCTGTTTGAAAATCTTAATCCCAAATCCACATCCAATCACTTGCCTAACAGACCTAATTCATGGACATTTTGCACATTTGAAATCTCTTATTTAATGCAAATTTCTCGAGGAAGTGTGTAACCTTGCCTTTAGGCAACGTTATTACAGGGATTTCTATACTTTAAAGGGTTTCAGTTTGCAAATTTCATATATTGTTTTATTCTCCTTGAATTTCTGTTGTGTAAGGACATCCACAAGGTAAAATTCATCTATCATTTCCAACAGAAGAAAACTTTGTCTTTCCATAGATTGTACATAGCAGTTCAGGTTAATTTCTGCATTCCTATCAGCTCTCTTGTGTGTCTGGGTTTCCATTCCACAAATGCAGCTTCTCAACTTTAAGCGTGCCAGTTTTTCTTTTACATTCACATGAAATTGCTTCCATGTTTAAAGTGCACGTTAGCAGAATCAAAGACCTTCGGTAATACACTGTGAGATAGTGCGTGTTCTCTAAATTCTGTGACTCAGTGGGGTGTAATAAATGAATAATGACCTTGCATTTTCATGTCACAATTACAGCATTTCTTTAATTTAATCCATTGCATTTATTTTTCCAGGAAAAAAATCTCATTTAATAGTAATCTTGAAAAAGGAAAAAAAAAAGGGAATTTTCTTTCGTTCACTAAGTCATTTGTTCTTCTTTTATGTGCATTCAGCTCTTGTCCCTCCTGAAAGACTCTATGGTAACTGGAGATAAAATGAAGTTATGACATCTCATGAGAAAAGAGGCTGAAATCTGAACAAATGAGAGAAGAAAGGGTTTTTAGCCACTGTTCTTTTCACTCGTTTTGACTGACATTTACTGAGCAGCAGTATCTACTAAACACTATATTAGAAAATAGGTTTTACTTTCTTGATATAGCTAGCACTGAAATAGGTACTTTTTAACACATTTCATTTCTTGTCTTTTTAATTAAAAACCAAAACTCTTCACCTGTCCTTTAAATGCTGCAGTGAAGACAAAGGTCAGATTCTTTATCTTCATATAAAGATGATTACAATAATCTCCTTACACATTCCCTTCAAAAAGCTGACTTTTCAGTGCCCTCCATATCTTCCTTGCAGTCCTTCTTTGCTTCTGGACATCCTTGTTTCATTCCCATTTACTAGCAATGCACATAAGCACACAGATTTGGTGCAAAAATGACTGCACATTGTGCCCACTATCATTAGATACAGTGAAGATAATAAATGAAAAAGAAGTTAGCTATAAGCAGGAAGAATTCTGCAATGAGTTGAGACAATCTGTGTCAATGTCAAAAGGAGGAAGGACATTTGCACAGCATATATTATGCAGCTCTAAACATTTTCTTGAATATACATTCTGAGCACATAGCCCTTATGATAGAGGTTGTAAAGGAATTTTTAACTTTTAATCCTCAGGGCTCCATCCTGCAATGCGCTGTTGAAAGCCTGAAACACCTTCTGAAATCATGAAAGTGGTGGCAAAATATTAGCTGATTTAAATTATCATATATCCATTGAAGTCTTTCTCCTCATTTCAGTAACATTTTACACCAGCAAAAATCCTAGTCCTCAGAAAACAGAATATAGCACTTCTGGAAATTATTCAGCCCTTTACAAGGTCAGATTAGCAGACATGAACAGCACCATGAAACATATTCCCAAGGAACACCTGGGATTTCATATATCTTGTGTCTCCATAGGAATTTTGGTGCTAAGAAAGCAATCTGCATAATTTGAAGAGGGGAGGTGTGGGGCAGGGGGGAACTGAGCAGTAACTATTTACTAGTAATAATAAGGTGGCAGTAAAGTGGCAAAAATTCTAATCCTGTCATATTCTGATACTCTCAGATTAGACAGTAAGTTAATTTTTAAAACAGCCAAGATGACTAGAGATAATCAAGTTGTCCTCAGTATTTATTTTTTTTTTAAGAATTGTTGATAATTTAAAAATTACCTGGAATAGATCCGGCTGTAATTTCTTAACTCCAAGTAAAAGCAGCCAAGATTACTCCAACAGTACATCTGAGCACTGAGAATTTATATGGATACATGAGGTATAATGGATAATCTGACAAATGTAACTATTATGGTTTGAACACACCACCAAAATAACTCCCTGCCTTCTGGAAAGTAACAGTACGTTTTAGAATAGCCTAGACTCAATTCATATTGATCCACACAAAGAATAATGACCAACCACACTGTTTCAGTAGAATTAATCCAATCTCTTTCCCTAGTTCCCTTGTTGAACCCTCAAGAGAGAATTATAGATTTCTTATACTGTTATGCTCATTCACTTTGTGGCAATGACCTACTTTCTGTTTAACACAGTGAACATGGGACTCTGTGTGAACATACAGCATTAGGCTTATACATATAGTGTAGTGTTTGTCAGAGATAAAATCTGACATCCCATAAATCTTTGATCTTGAAAGGAAATGGGGCTTATTTGCATTTAAGTACTTGCAAGCAATTGCAGGTAATCCAAATCAAAGACAGGAGAAGCTTTTTATGAGTAATTCACATTTAAAAATTCTAGGCAAAAACCATTTTGGGTTTTATTTGCTCAGAGAAGCATCAGCACTGAATTTACACAAGTTTATGAGAATATCTTCTTTCTGACTCCCTGTGACTTTGCCTTTGGTCATTGCAAAAGAAATGCTAATTAATGGAGCATAAAGTGGTATTTATTTGTTTCTTGTAAGTCTCTTACTTGAAAAGATGCAACCTGGAGGGGATGCTGATATCAGTTATTACATAAAGCAAGTAACATATCTCCTCAAATGCTGCATTTTTGCACATGTACCGTAAAGAATGGAAAGTCAGGTAATGAATAAATAACAGAAAGGTTTGGCTCAAACGAGTGTGATCTGCAATATAAAGACTTTACCTGAGAATTACAAGCACAAAAGTAATATGGTTGGCACGTGGTATGCTGGGCCTTATGTCATGGCTGCTTTGGTACAGGGCGAAGCTGTGATAATCCTGCATGGTTTTATGCCAGGGAGAAAATGGATGTGCTTGAAGTGTGGAAAATTTGATGATCCCGTTGTCAATGAGTGATGTCTTTTGTATGAAGTCAGAAAGGATCAAAAAATGAAAAACAGATTTTTGTGGTTTGAAAATTTGGCTTGACTAGAAGAAAAATTCAATGGCAAAAATTCTCTGCAAATAGAATTTTCACTAGATTATTATTATTGGAGAGTTTTTTGTTTTGTTTTGTTTTGTTTTGTTTTGTTTTAAATGACAGACTGGCTTTTTTTAAGGTCACTTTAAAATAAATCAGTATTTTTGCTCAGCAGCACTAGGCAATATTTTGTGACATGGATAGGACTTTAAGTTGTCTTCTAATTCAGAGTCCTCAAAATGAATGCAGACTGTTGTACATACAGATTTTCATGGAATTCATAGTGCAGGGCAGGTTTTTATATTGTTCTTTTCAGTCAGCATTCTTCCAGTGTCTTCCTAAGAGTTGTGGTGAAACTGGGTGTTGATGCTCACTATAGATAAAGATATCAGTATCTGGGTGAGTAGTTAGGACTTATCTACATAAGAACATTTAGCCAAAGATAGAGTTTAGCTACTTGGTCTAGTGTGCATGGCCTAGTTTTCTGCTGGTGTATGCTTGTGAATCATGGCTGCTTGACTGAGGGTGTATATAAAAAATGTATGACAGAAGCTACTCTATTTTTTACTGCAACTCTATGAGAAATATAACTTATTTTCATCTATGCAAAAAGAAAGATACAATGAAAATTAAAAATACCACTTTGTTTCTTATACAGTCTTATCATAAAATATCACCAAAAAACATTTTTACAAATTCTGGAATATTTTTAAAATCAATGTTTTTTTCTTTAAATTCTGCCCTTTCTCATGTTTAACAAAAATATTTTTTTCATTTGAAAATGAAAAAAACTCCATAATAAATGAAAATCAATGCTGCCAAAGGACATTATCAGTGATAGACCCTTAGGTTTACTTTTTATGTGCCTATATGACCACACACTTTTTTTAAAGTTTAGAGCAGTGCTTCTGTAACTGCTACTTGTCCTATGTTATTTGACAACCAAACCTTTTACAGTGAATCAAAGAACATGATGAGTAGTCATTACTGACATGCCAAGTTTCAAATACAAGTTTATCTGGTTTTTGAGTGATCGCTCTGGGGGAAAAGTGCTCATATCACTATTTTTCACAGTTCAGGAAAAGCATAGTTTTTCACCTTCTCATAATTTGAAATACCTAACCAACTTTACCTATGCTGTAAAAGTTAATTAGTAGCTATTATAGCATTCCTTTTACTTTTTGACAAGCCGTATGTATATAATTATGGTTTTACATCCTTTCATTCCGTGCATTGCATCATCTGAACCTGCATGGTAAATGAGAATTATTGTCTCTGTGTTTTCTAGCGATATTAATGTTCAAAGTCAGAGTGAAATGTCCTTCATGTAAAGGAGTTTAATCCTGGAGTAATTATGTTCTTCTTTCATCTTCACTCACAAGATGGAAAAGAGAAAAAAAAAATCCAAGCCACTAAAAACATACTGTCGTTGAATAAGTCTTTTCATGATGACTGTAAGGGAATAGATAGACCGCAAACTTTTTCAAACAGTCAAAAGAAATCCTTTCATGTGGTTTGGATCTCAGAAACCATGTTTGAAAATATGTCATGTATGAAATGAATAATGTTGGAAGTAGTACTGCTATGCTCCAGCAGCTTTGTTCGTAGTGCTTTCTAAGTTGATTGAAAACAATCAGCTGGAAAGACCTGGATACACAGGGAAGTGGCCCTTATGAAGATATGCAATTTCCCTCTTATTATGATAATTAAAGAAAATTGCCTTCAATAATACAAAATGATATATCTATATTGGTTCAATTTAACTAATGTTCCATAGCTGCACAGGCAATCCATGAAAGCAAATAAAAAGATATTCAGCTAGAATTTATGGAGAGTGTTCAAGAAACTCTCCAAAAGGTGGACTGAGGATTACAGTTTCCCCACAAAGATCCCGCTTTATGCTGCTCAAGAGATTTTCTACATTCTTTTTATACATTTATAATGTAACAGTTACTGACTCTCCTGATAAATCTGATTTGGTGGAGACAACATTGCAAAGTGACAAATGCTGTTGTTTTCCTTTGACAAAGAGAAAGTCTGTATTTTTTTTTCAGTTACGTAATTTCACTTACGAAGAACAAGAATAAATAAAAGAGAAATCTCTTTTAAGTTTTTCCCAAGCTACTCAAGGTTCAATTGATATCTTTTAAGTTAACATTAATAGAATTTCAATCTAAGCTGCCTTCTCCCTGATTTAAAGTGAGTAAAGTTATGTTGCAACTACATTATGCAATGTGGAAAATATAAAAGCTGTGGTCAGAACCATAGTTTTATGTTTCCTGATTTATTTCCAAACTATTACTATATCTTTGTGATACACTTTTCATTTCCATTTTCTTTAGGAGATGAGAAAACAGAGAAAAACATATGGATACTGAAGTGTTCCCATTTATTTTGAGCACAGAATCATTCTTTAAGTGAAATGTAACTTTATTGATTGCAGTGATCACAGTTTATGTTCTAGCAGTAACTATGAGAAATCAACATTTTCCAAATGCTACTGAAGAATACAACCCTTTTTTCTCTAAATGTAGGGGATCATGAACTTGCACAAAAAAATGTGAGAACTTCAAGTTTGTTGATTCTGTTGACCCAGTAACTATTGCAGTGTGATTTGCCTATCTACAGGCATGCTAATATAGGTCTATTAAGTCTGGCATCCATAAAGCTTTTATCATTTGAAGGAGGACCCGATTTTCCTAGCACTTTGTGCAGGAGCCTTAAAACACACCTACTGCCAGCTAATGAACTACAGTGATGAAGTAATGACACAATTGTAACTTACATTTGTTAGCAGAGCAACTGCCAAGCTTTATCTTGTGAACTGAAGCTCTAGTGGGAAGTGGAAGGACTCTCAGTGATTTCAGTTTAGGAGCTGAGGCTGTCATCTACAGCAGCAGAATGACCTTGTGCACACTTTGACACTTGCAAAAGATTGGTTTTCCAAGCCTTTTAAATCTTAACTTGTTCTGCTTAGATTGCCAACCAGTCTGCCAGTAAGTGCCAGTTACAAAGTGGTTTCCTGCTCAAGGATGAGGTGCAAGGTTGAGTCTCATGACCAGCCCATGAGGGGTTACACTTAGAATAGATTTTAACCAGTAATCAAAGTTGGAAGATTCTGACTAATTGCTAGTTTCCTAAATCATTAAAGCTCACAACTTTGATCTAAACTTATCAACAATTTGAATTTAAATTTAAATGAATATTTGGAAACTTACTTTAAAGCAAAGTGGTAGCAGGATGAATGAATTACTTTGTTTTGTAGTGTTGGCAGAAAAACGGGCACTGGACAAAGTAAAATATTTCAGCTGTGCTGGCAAGACATTTGCAATGGAAGACTGTTTTATAGTAGTCTGGCTTTTAAATAATGCATGTAAGCTGTATGTTGGGTTCAGTGGTTCATCTGTTTCTTCAAGTGAAAGGGTTTTGTGTAAAATCTCCAATTTTTTCATAAGTAGCTGGAACTCACCCTTTGTCTTCTGACTATAAGCTTTATATGTCTATACCTCTACACCAACACTTATGGGGTTTTTTTGCTTGGTTTGTTGGTTGTTTTTTGTGATCATGGCATCTAAACATGCTACAAGGTTTTATTATACACCTAGAATGCTTCTATTAGGATTTTTTTCCACCAGGATTTTGCTGACATGTTACAGAATAAAAATTCTTCGAGGTCACACATGTTGTGAAACCTTAAGTTTCAAAGAGCATATATCACCTGCCACTCCCTGCCTACGTCATTCCTACATCAAGTCATTTATTGATTTTGGTTCTTCATTTTTTTCTTTCCCTGATGCAACATTAAAAACCTTTTAGAAATTAGTGATGGACCAACAGCTTTTCTTTCTTGCTCTATTTACTTATAATCAGAAGAGAGAAGAAGAGAGCAAAAGACCCAAATACCAGAACCAAGAAGACTGCTGCCAGATTTTCTAAGCTCAGAAGAATGGTCAGATGCACAGTAAAAATCAAAGGGCTGGAAGGCAGACAATGGGGATCAATCTCATGCCCAGAATGCCTAGATGGCAATGCACAGGGGTGTGTGGGCTGAAGGTCTTTACCTTGGACCACAATAGTGGATCCAAACTTCTGTTATGCTGGTACACCCTGCCCAGTCAACTCTACATACTGGTAGCAGATGTTCTCTTTTGGAAACAAGTAACTGTTATGCTCCAGTTTCTTCATTGTATTAGCCCTATCTTGGCCCAATCCATTCAGACTGCCTTGGAGAAACATTTTGCATCACATGTATTCATGTTGTTTGTTTTTGCAGCACGCCAGACATCCAGCTATCCTTGTGGGCTGATGTGTAGTGAACATTGGATCAAGGCCACACTGATCTGGCCATATAGATGACTGAGATGGGAGGGAGGAACAGAGGCACAGACTGTAGCCACCTTACTGAACTGTTGTGTAGCTCTCTGGGAAAAAGCTAAGCCCTGGGGACAGATGGAACATGAACAGTTCTTTTCACAAATCCTCAAAAATGAGTGTGCTTACATGTGTATTTCACTGGGGAAAATCTTGGTCTTTGTATGTGGTCAGACCTGTAAGGCTCGGACCAGGAGATATGAACAAGGCCATGAGCATGCAGCATCTCCAATTACAAGTTAAAGGGAATCAGTGAGAATAAAGTTCATGTTCATGATATAGAGTATAGTAATGCCATTTTTCCATAATCTCTGGAATTGATTCTACTCCTCATATTATAAATTCTGACAAAAATAAGTGGTTTGATTAGAGAAAAATAAAAAAATATGCAGAAATTAAAAGCAAGGAAGAAAAGATTTTCAAGGGGTCATTCTGTGCTGAGAAAAGTAAATTTTTTTATAGTGACTTTTAGGTCAAATTGTGCAAGCTTACCAGTGTTTCCCTCTGAAGAGATCACCCAATCTCTTGAAAAATCTATTTTTAATATTTCTTAGGCAAGGTCTTTTTAACGTCACTTACTGTAAAAACTAGTTCTGATTGATACGTGAAGACAAAGAGATATCAAGAGAGAAAAACCTGTGCTCTTTAGTGAGATGATAGAAATTCATTATTCACAGCTGCATACACACACGATTTTGAGTTCTAACTGCCAGCAATTAGTTTAAACAGTAATACCACCAAGGGAAGCATAACTTAGTTAAAATTTACATTTAAATGAGATCATTTGGAGAAATCAAATGCAGAGCAATCTGTTATTTTTATATAACATTTCATAGTAGATTTTCTTAGTAAGGTATTCCTCACAATATAGTTTTATTACTTGCTGATCTGAAGTTACCATGATACATTTGTACGTATAGGGAAAAAAACACCTCACTTGCCATTTGTTCGTTAACAACCTGATGCAGAGAATTATCACTGTTCAGGAAAGCATATTAACCAAATTTAACTTAAACTCATGCTTGCCCCTGTTGAAAGCTAAGCACATACTTAAGTGTTCAGAATTGAAATTCTAAATGCATTTACTTGCTTTCTTCAATCATATTCTCAACCGACAGTGGTAGAAACTGTTTCTGTTAGGAAACCCTTTGATTTTTTTTGGCTATTTTAAATTCTTGTAACCAGCTGAAAAACAGTGATATATGATCCTATAGTAAGACTTTGTCGAGACTTCATGCCAGACAGAAATCTCTCGAGATTTAATTGTGAACTTCAAAATGAGAACAAAATGAAAATAAGCTCTTCCTTCTTCTGGAAAGCTCCTGTATTTCAGCCTTTTTAAAAATCTGATATTTTTTTACATTATTTTGTTTAAATTTTTCCACATAATATTAATTTTATAAATAATTCTTTTGCTTGAAATTCTTAATTAAAAATAAGTTAATTCAGTTTTGTTTTGATGTACCATTAAATGGCATCTGCCAATGCAGAAGGAATATTTTATTGGGTTTCTGGAATCTCTTTACCCCATTTACCTCCATAGTTAGGTTTCCTGTCTGGATATTTAATTTTTAAGAAGACTGGAGAGTCCTTTTGTCTGTGACACAACAAATTCCCATCTATTAGCTTAGATACAATCCAGGCAAGGAGCAGGAGAAAGCATTAGGGGTGTAGCACTCTTCAAAAATACCTTCCACAAAGACTGGCAGAATTACACCCTTAACTCTGAGCTACCTAGGGAGCACTGCCATCCAGCCTGGGGAAATAAGCATGTTTCTGGACTGGGGACTGTTTATTGAAGTATCTGCAGAATTTTTTGCCTGGGCTGACAGGCAGCAAGGGCAGCCTGCAGGTAGCAGGCAGAGGCACCAACAGGTTTGTGAAGTTTATTGTCAGCCAGGGCTGTATCTCCTACTGGAAGGGCTGCAAGGGTGCTGTATTTATGTCCATGGTCCACTTTTCTGTTTTGGGTAATTGTATGTGAGAGTAGACCAAAAGCACGTAATGGGTCTCTTCATTATCCATTTAGCATGCAAAATAAGTGTTTCACATAGGGTGCAGAGTGAGATGGATCTGTGACAGGAAGCATTTGAATGGACATGACAGAACAAATAATAATGAAAAACAGTTGCATACAAAGAATAAGAAGGCCCAGAACAGGTATCTGAACTGAATTTATATTAATAGTGTAGAGCTCTGTAATCTGTTCATTATGGATGAATCTCTTCCTTCATTTATTATTTTTTTATCACTATTATTTCTTGTTTTCCTTCCTTTTTTTGTTCCACTGACATACTGCAGTGGTTTTTAATACATCAGTGGCATGGCATTCTCTGACTAAAGGCTAAACTGGGCTCTCTGAGCTTTCCTTTCCCTACTAGACAATGCTAATAAAACCTCTTTTGAAAAGCATGAGGTAAACCTATTTTGAGATGGGTAGTTGGATGGGGGTCAATCAGGACTGTGCCAGCAAAGATGTTAAAATACATAACAGTGTATGGTCAAGGCCAAAAATGATGTAAATTAATGAAAACTTGGCCATCCTCAAACCTGAAACCCAGACTCATCACTCATTCCAGATCACTGCTGCAAGCTCCAGTGTAATAAAACAGAGTTTTAAACAGTCTCATTTTGACATGTTTATGCATTTGTGATGCACTCTTGTCTCTATCTCAAAATGACCCTCTGGCAATGTCAGCAGACAGAGAGGACAAGAGTAGGAAGGCATGGAGGCTCTCATCTCTAATGATCATTTGCTTGCCCTGGTCAAGAGTGAGTGGGGCACTGGAGGGAGCCAGCTCTAATACTGATTGTACTGGCCTTGTACTTTGGTCTCCTGTGTACCCAGCCTTGACACTTACAGAAAGCACTAAAATTCACAGTTAAAAATGCCCCTATGAGGAATTTAAGCCACTGACAATAAAGCTCAAAATTATATAATTTGTTGAATTGAGAAATTTCTTTTTATTGCGAAGTCAATCTTTGTTGCAACTTCTGAAACATACGATTTCAATGTTTTATTCCTCTTTTGCACAGGTCCTTGCATAGAATCATATTGCTGTTTCTCTCTCCATTGTAGGTAGAGTGGCATCTTGTCAAGTTTTATTATAAGACTTACCAACAATTCCAAGAGTTACTGGAAATCTGAACATGAATAACTTCCCAGGCTTTAGCATTTTCTTTGTGCAGCACAGACATGTTATGGAGCCAAGTGGTCAGGCTGGGTGGAGTTCTATGTGATAAATATTTGGCTACTTGTCTTGTTCAGTTGATACCAACTCAGCAAATTTGTAAGTGTGAAAATGTTGCAGGACAGATGATTCATTTTCTTCTGGAGCTTGCAGGCCTCCTGGCTTTAGCAGGCTTTGGATCAGATCCTGAGCTTCCAGCAGACCTTCAGATAGCACTCTGCTGAGCACCTGTGAAAGGTAGTGGAGGAGTGAAATTAGAATTAAGTCCTTGCCATGAGAGCATTTTACCACACATTGTCTATATAAGAAAAAAGAAAAAAAAAAAAAAAAAAAAAAAAAAAAAGATGGCTTTTTAGTGTCAAGCTTTCTTTGTTATGTCACATGCGAAAAAGTAGTCTTTCTGCTGTTGCAGCTGGCAAGCACCTTAACCAGATCCTAACCAGAATCTGTAGTCACCAAATCTTCAAACAAGGATCCATCTGACCATCTTCAGCTTCTCCCATACTGAAGTGTATTGGCACCACCTGGCTTTGAGAGAAAACTGAGCTTTGCAGAATGTGCAGACACTATTTCCTTGCTCACAGACACCTGCTTTCCTTGCACAAGCAGGAGTATTTGGCTTTATAAGAACAGTGGGTAAGGCAAATACAAATATAGGCTAGACAAGAAATTCATATCAATCAAAGTTGATGTCGTATCAAGCTACATTTGAAGCATTGCTCTTGATTTTGGTAATGTGACCATTGCTGGCTGTAACGTGTTCATCAGTAGTTTCATCTCCAGAATTGGACTTCAATTTTTCAGCCATTAAAAAAAAATAAAATAGTGAAACTGCAGAAGGAATCACTGTTAGGCTATCTCCCCTTATGCAGAACTTTCAAAAATAAAAGTATCCTGCTGTAACATATGTTTTTTTTTAATTGAACTAGCTGTCTTCTGTTTTTTAACTGGAGAGTTAAATTTGTACAGCCATTTTATCGTTAAAAAGTGCCAAAATTTTTACTTCATCATCTGTAATGGAAAGGAA
Source organism: Calypte anna (assembly GCF_003957555.1). Taxonomy (NCBI): domain Eukaryota; kingdom Metazoa; phylum Chordata; class Aves; order Apodiformes; family Trochilidae; genus Calypte; species Calypte anna. The sequence goes on from NC_044245.1 coordinate 12,558,827, forward strand.
AATCTTCAGGTCTCAACTGGAACTCTTAATAATTTGTACAGTATTGACTTTTTTTCCTTTCAGCGTCTCTCGTCTCAGTATGCATTACATCAGACTTTGGAAAATGAGATAGGCATGTCAAGGAAATGCCATTGCAATGCAGAAAGGTACCAGTTTTCCACTGTTCTCAGCTAACAGTTTTGAGAATTTGTTGGCCTTATTGCTACTGTCACTGGGTGTGAGAAGATCATGTTTATTCTTTCCCAGTCAAAGCTGTTGCACTGCAATACTGCCTGGACAGACACTGGGTAGGTGCTGCTAATTAATCCAACTTTGCTGACTGTAGCGCAGGTCAACAGACCAGGAAAGAAAAGATTTTTTCTTCTCTGGGAAATGCTGCCCTGACTTCGTCAGATTACAAGAGTATTCATGTCCTCTTCATGGGGGGATGACCAAATGTCTCAGAAGTGAAAAGAAATAAGCAGAAGGCATTGATCTGTCATTTGGTTTAGACAAGTTGGTGAATAAATGCAAATATGGTCTTCACCTGTCCTCTTTAAGGGAGCTTTGTTCTATCTGAGCTCTCCCAGGGTTGTGTGGGAACACCATGATCAATGCCAGGCTGTGTACTCACAGCAGTTGCCGAGCTCATTTCTGCTTCAGCAAACAAGAAGTTGGTGCAACGCGGCGGATGGTCTGACACGGGGTGTGCTGCTGAATGGTAATGGAAACTCAGATTAACTCATGTGAGATTATGTTTCTCACTCCTGGTTTTGCTTCTATCTGTTTGAAGTGTAAAATAAACTGGACATGTTCATAAAAAGTTTCAGCAAATGTTTGTTATATCTTGGCTCTCATTCTGGGTGCATGTTGATCAAATATAGACAGATGGAAGCTACTGGTGATTTAGGACTTTAATACAGCCAAGGGCTGTGCCATCACTCTAAACCATATTGTAACCCATGTTTTATATAGATGCTGAGATTCTAGACTGAATGACAGTTTTTCTGTTCAAATACAGGGCATTCACTGTCATGTATAACATAAAGAATGAGAAAATAAATAAATATATGATATTACTTGTAGCAAACTAGAATATCTATTCCAGCTCAAAAAGGTGTCTCAGGCTGTGATTTAGGATGGAAATGATTGCAATAAGTCAAATCAAGCAGGGGCTTAGATTAAACATAAGAAAGCTAACATAGCCAAGATAAATGCATTTGGGTATAGTTACTTACTTGTGGCATTTGCAAAACTGGGCTCAGCAGCTGGTGTACGATGAGTCCTTAATTTTCCTGGTAGCAGAACAGATTTATAGGAACTATGTTTCTTGCTCTATAATGCTGCGAACATTGTATTTTAACTAGAATGCTGTCATAATAATGTCAATTCTGGTAAAAATATCTGGCAAATCAGTTTCAGTATCTGGAATGTGCTGAGATGTAGCATAAACTTGCAAATTTTTGTAGCCACAATTCAAACTCAATTGTTCCATTTATCTATGGCCACAGGCCTTACAATGCCCCTGGATAGGTCAAATATATTGTATGGATGTGTATTTCGACATATTGAGATCCATGTATGTAAATGGTTTTTTATATTATCTGTATTTCTATGTTAAATAACAATAATGTTTATTTTTAACCTATCAATTTTGTTTACTGAGGCTTTTGTCTCAAAGAACATTTTTTGTTACTAATATTTTCTGTCCTTGATCTCACTTAAGACTGTGGGTTGTGGTGTATTTTTATTTTTGAAAAAAGCAAACAAAAAAGTTTATAATTTTGTTTTTTGTAAACTTCATCCTTTTTATCTGATTTAAGTACTTTAAAATTATTTCATTTTTCATCTTTGGGTATACAATGAATAGAGCAGTGGAGAAACTCATAACAGAAATTGAAAACAGTGGTATAAAAAAGATAAATAAGGGAATGTGATAAAAATACTCAAAATAATAAACAGTATTGAAGAGGTAGATCAGGAGCATCTATTCTCCCTGCCTCATAACACAAGAATGTGGGGACTTTAATGAAATCAAAAAGTGGTAAATACAAAGTAGATAAAAATAAAAATATTGTTGTGCAGAGCAGGTAAATATTGACACTTCTTGAAAAGAATGCTGTTAAGGCTGAAGACAGTAAGATTAAAAGGTAGCAGGAATGCGCTATACTTCCCAAGAATATCCCCATTTACAATAGTGAATGATAATATAAATTCCAGAAGATTTAATAAGATTCATGCCAAGGTTTTATAATAATCTTTATCTGTCATGACACTGGACTCCTTCTGGCAGGGATTATGATGTTTCTCTTATGTTCACCTACTTTTGGTGATTCCCTGGGAAAGGACTGCAAATAAGGCTCATGTTCCTATGAGAAGAAATTCTCTTTCCTTACAATATTGATATTCAAAATATTTACTTTTATTCCTCAGAGAACCTAAGTATAAAAATGTAAAGTTTTACAAAACTCGTGGGCTGTGACTACAGGTGGGTATGGAGTCTGAGGGAGCCCCTACCTTTACATGCAATACTGGTTCCTCTTCCCTGAGGAGCTGGGTGAGCAGTCAAGTAGAATGGGTGTTCCCAGGGAGGTGATTGTAGCTGATATCATGACTGACTCATGATCAAGAGTCTTGTGGTACAGCTGAGATTGTGACGACTTGCAATATAGCAGAAGAATAGATTTACTTGGGCACCCTTGAAACAGGAAGACTGAAATGTAGAATGTAAAGTATGTTAACTCTTAGAAATATTGTGAAATACTCATATCACGAATCAGACATTTTAAAAGATATGGCCAGCTAAAAAAATTAGTCACTGTGGATTAGGAAAAAAAATAAGTAAAAGGACTTCTGGATCCATAAAATTATGAACATGTAACAGTGGGAGGAAATGGAGGTTTGGATTCATGAAGCAGTGCAGAGGGATTGGTCATACTAATCATACTAATTTTATTACACATTATTTTTTGCCCTCTCTTATCAGCAATAAGGTGTAGATGGCATTTTAAATGGTCAGTCTATACTACTCCAGCCCTGGCAGCATTCCTCTTGCCTCTGGGCACTTGGCTGATTGCTGTGCCTGGGCCTCACTCACTTGGCTAACACGCATTAAGCATCTTGAATGGGTTTCATCTGACTAGATGTAAGCACCAACCTTGGACATAAACAGTATGGATATTGACAGGTAGAAGGACATAAAGCATAGCTTCTCAATATGAATCTGCTCCAGCACTCACTGGCCTTTTTGACACATGACTTTGGGAAATGCTCACTGTGTGCTATTTCTTCACTATTTGCAAGCACCATTCCCAAACCAGTCATCCATAACTTTTGCCTAGAGCAATAAAACACTTCTGAGAATTTTCTTGCCTTATTGCACAGACCTGTGTTTAAGCTTTTGAACAATACATAGAGAGACTTTCAGGAGCCTATGAATCACTTAAAAGTATTCCTCTTCTGCACATTGTGGTCTCTTCCTCTTTATCCTTCCCTCTTTACTAAATGCTGAACTACCAACTTCCCTTTGACAATCTTTTTCCTGTCCTGTCCTGTCCTGTCCTGTCCTGTCCTGTCCTCTCCTCTCCTCTCCTCTCCTCTCCTCTCCTCTCCTCTCCTCTCCTCTCTCCTCCCAGCCCAATTGTACTGTAAAGTAAGTTACCATCACTTGGTCACAGTGATTTCCTAAGCAGTAGGTATCACCACTTGTTAATCTAAGCCAAGTCTTCCAACTTGAAATATTGGCACATCCCAGTCTGTAGTCACTGCTTTGTCCCAAAATGTTTGTTTTAAACAGATGATAATTAAGATTCAGATGATAATTAAGGTTTAATGACCATTCATTATAATCCACGTGCCAGATGCAAATTTACTTCCAGTGGAGTGAAGTCAATATAGAGTGAAAGGCAGTAGGGATGCTAAACAAGCATTGCATTTATCATGACATAGTGAAAAATCCCCAGTATCAAGTCACACATAGTGAGGTTCTTCAAACACACAGTTGGTCATGATTCACATTATCGATATGGATTAGTTGTCATTTATTACTCCCTTGTTTGACTAACCTGTGAGCAAATAACTGCAGGCCTGACATTATACATAGACTATTATTTGAGATCTTTTATCAGTTCTCTGTGTTCATGATTTGTCTCCACTTTTCTTAATTTTGAAAAGCCATTGATATCTACCTAGTTTAACAATATCTACAATTCAACAATTTCACTCAAGGACCTAGCAAAACCTGCTTGACTTTTGCAGGGATGTTCATCCTGCAGAAGGACCTTGTTTTTTACAAATAGTAAAACTAGCCTTCAAACCTTTTATTCTTCAGGTAATATATTCCTTAACATACTCAGAATCCTTGCTGAACATCTCGGTTCACTTCCTGAGATTTGACCAGAGACCTTCCCTTACTTATTCAAGTAAATTAATTCTTTTTTTAACCAAAATTCTTGGAGATCAAGTCTCCAGATAGAGTTCATGTGTGGAGTGATGGTACTTCAGTAGAGTATGCCTGTTAAGTGAGTGAAATTCTGTCACAGAGCCAATAAAATAAGCCTAGTTCTGTATATATTTCATGACATCTAAATCCAAGAATGATACTCCAAATGCTAAGAGCATTTTCCTACAAATTAAACAAGACTGCTGACTACAAAGAAAAAAAAAATAATAAAAAAAGAAAATAGTGACTGCAGCCTGAGAGAAAATGTGAAAAATCAAATGGGATGTAATAGCCTAACACCAAGGAACATAAAAGGGATGGAAATGTGTGGGTTTTTTTTTAATAAAAAAGCCTTGGCCTTTTTAGGAGGATAAATGTTTACATGGGTGTTGGGTTCTTGCTTAAATTGCTGCAAGAATTGCTTTCCCACAGCATCTATAATTGGCAACCTGAATGAAAAGGGAGAATTAAAAGGACACATTTGGTTTCAGAAAGTATGTCTGTCCTGGAGAAACATACCATGCCTACAAATGTGGCAATGCATTTCAAGTACAGGATAAACGAAGGATAACCCTGTTCTAGTGAACAACTGCTTCACTTTTAACTCTACATCTACTCCTGGATTTAACTGCACTCTACTACCTTAGAGATGTATAGATTATAGAAGCCTAAAGGTACTTAGCAGCAAATTAGTTAAAAGGTGTTTATGGCTTTTCTACATTGAAACAATTTCCTGTCATAACAAGGCCAAGGGGCTTTGAAGTGGAAAAACTCACCCTTTATTCTCTGAATGAAGAGAGAACATAACTATTACTTCAATGGAATATAAGTTTTCAAGAAGGAATGTTTATATAGCCATTGCATGCCTTCAGGTTTATTCCAGTCTGTCCTATAAGTTCACATTGAAATGAGTCACTTATAAGTTACTGTGTTTTCCTCAGGTATTTTAAAGCAATGAGGCTGTTTCTTGCTCATTAGCATGCAATGGCCATGTTCTAAATTATTATAAAAGTGCTAAAATAATTATTCCATTTTACAAGCTTAGGTTCACCTTAATTAATATTTTAAAACACTCAGAGGATGAGATAACATTTGGTTACCATCCAATCTCTCTTGCCCTTCAGAGTATGGCCAGATATTGTATACATGTCACGGATCAGAAACAAAACGTGGTTTTTTAGCTCTTAAATGCATGTGAAAGTCTTTCTTTTTTTAATAGCAATCCTTAAATATTTTTGGTTTGATTTTAAAGGCAAACATGTGTGTCTGAGTAATGACTGTAATAAATTCAGAAAGATATTTCCTTTTTCTTTGTAAGTAGAAGGTAGGTGAGAGTTTAGTCATCGTCTCAGATGATCTGACCAAGGAAACAGTGACTTAGTAGTCTGTGCAATTATTCTTAGTGGAAAATTTCCAGGTTTGAGGATATCTGGCAGTGGGAGGCAGACAGAGTTTTATACTGATGATCAAACGTGGCAGAGGTTCTGGTCCTCATAAATTCCAGTCACATTATCTCTCTCTGAAAAATGATGACTTGCTGTGACAGTATGTCATTAAATACATGCCTCCTAAGTTAGGAACCTGAACTCTGGAGGAGTGAATTTGGGATGGGGAACTGAGGAATGTTAAAGTCTTAACTCTACTTTGCTACTGACCTGTTCTGTGTCCAGGGGCAACGTCATCAGCTCTCAACTTTTACCCCCTTCCAAATGTTCACTAGTGGTATAAACTAAATATTTATCATGGCTAATGAAAATCATCTCATAGCAGGGTGCTATGAGAACAGTTTCAGAGTTCTTTCACTGTAGAAAAAGCATGCATTGCCAGATAATAATTTCTGCCCGGTTTCTTTGAAGTCAGTGGGTCTCTATTTCTTTTTATTTGTGTATTTACATTGGAATAATAAAATTAATATGGTTTTGTTGTTGTTGTTGTTATTTGCAAACCGATCTTTAATCTTAGTTAAAGAGTTAAATAGTCTGTTGATGCATAAAGTGCCCAAGTATAATTTCTGATATATCAGTTATTCTTGTTACATCAAATTCTATCCTCTTCTGTATTTTTGAAAGGTTTTGTGAGATTTCTGGGTCAGATCCTCAGCTGGTTGCAACTGTCATAGCTCCAATGAAGTCAGTGACAATGTCTTTTAAATTAGACCTGCAGGGCCCAAGGATGTCTGCAGCCAACTGCATCAAGCTGTCATACTTCACATCACTCTGTATCAAAGCTAAATGCAAATACTGCTCTTGCACATGATACAGTGCACGGGAGTCAATCAAACCCAGACAATTTACATTAGCAGATTAGCTTGCCTGCTTTGTACAACCAAACACCCAGCATTTGTAAAAACCTCCAAGAAAGGAGAAAAAGATGAATGCAATGGACAGTGAGAGCAGTGAGCAGAGGCACAGGCTGGCCTGGCATTTGGCTGCAGCATTTTGGGCAGTGGGGCAAGAGGGACTCCTGGGGTTCAGCTCTATTGCTGTCACTGATTTATTGAGTGACCTTGGAAAAGTCTTTGTGACTTAGTGACCATCTGCAGCACCACTTAAATACCTTACAAGTTTAATTGCTGATACTAAAGCATCATAAGACCCTTTGGTAAAAGACACTATGTCTGTTTAATGTCACGTTGCTTTATTTGAGACCTGGAAATATTCAGAATATGAAATGCTGAATGTAAAGCTATTCAAAACCATATGTCTTGTCTCAGTAGTTCACTGTAAGTCCCTAGGGGAAACACTGTGCAATAAAATCCCATGTTACCCTTCCTCAGATACTGTAGTTGTAAGTTATCCCAGACATCTGTAGATTTAAATTTGAGCTCTTGTCTCATATTCCCCTTGCTTTTGTAATCTGAAATTAAGAATCTCTTCAAGCTCCTACTTGAATTAAAGGAAGGCCTTTCACTGACTTTACAGGATGCTGGAAATGGCCTAGACAGAGTATTTGAGAAGCACAGCCATTAAGAGGCGTTCATGCAATGCCATCATGTTTCACAACAGAGAAGAGATACACAATCTGTCCTGAGTCAGTGGCACTCAGCTTTTAATGGCAATTAAAATGTGTTCTCTGTAGAACAACTAAAGGTAGAGAGAAATAAAAAAAATATTATTTACACTATGTCGTGAGAAGAGATTCACAGTTAATTTTTATGGCGAACAGTGTAGCATATGATGCCATATATCAGCTTGTTATGATAGGAAACCCAATGGTTGGTTTGTTACAGTGAGTCAGTATTAGAAAGTGTGGATCCAATTTACTTTTCCATCTAAGTACAAAGAAACCTGCTCAACCTCTCACAGTGTTCCTGTCAAATGTCAGAATAAAACTCTGCTTTTTACAGTATGTTTTATTTATATATGGGGGTATGTTCCTAATTACAGTAGAGGGTGCAATTTGTTGAGGGTATGTGATTTGGAGAATTGAGCTTTTCTTTCTGTTAACAGAAATATTTGCAAGTGGATGCTGATGTCCTATAATGTCTGCTCTGAAGTTTGTTTGGTCTATCTCTCTTCCGGGCACTTCCAGGCTCTGTCTGTGGGTTCTCTCAATGGACATGTTACCTTGTTAGAAGCAGTAAAAAGCATAGTGCTCTGGTTTTGTCCAACAAAAAAATCTCATGGAGACATAGTTTCACCAATAATCACGAACAACCTCTGCCCCCCAAATGATAATGAAATTGCAAGGAGATGGTGGGAAGCCATTGTTAACTCTTCAAATATTTTGAATTTAGTGTTCTGGTACATAAGATGCAGAAGTCACTTTGGAGCTCAGGGTAAACTATATCTTTACCTAGTGATCCCCTGCTGAGTCTTTCTGTGCATTGAAAGAACAAGAGCAAAAAAATGTCTGTGGCACTCACCAATGTGAAACTTATGCATGATGAAATAATTTGAGGATTTGCAAATTTATGACACTTGTCCCTTTGTATCTCTTAATTTTGCCTAGCCTTCTTCTTTCAGGAAAAAAATATGTTCAGCTTCTCCATGCTATAGCTGAGCTGTTGCTAAGATCCTAGTGCTGTCATATTTGCCTAAACAGTTGTAATAAACAGCATTATTAATCACTACTTTATAGAGCATTTTTAAACCCTATGTTTAGAGAAAAACAGTCTATAAAATTCTGCATATTTCTATTTGCAATATATTGCCCTCCTGCAGTGTGTGAATTACTTACTGTTCTGGAATTGCACCTAACAGCCTCTGGAAGATACAGAGTGACCCAATGCTCTGCTTTTCAGGTTATGTCCAAATCACCTCAGCTTAGACTGACAAAGGGCAAACGAGTAGTCTTAACAAGGTTTCTTTTTGCCGTCTTAAAGGTATAAAAAGGCTTTAAAGAAGGCATAAGTGGCCTCCAGAGGATATTTTATGAGAGGTTAGGCACAAAGAGCCTTACAGCCTGACTCAGCACTTCAGGGCTGTTTTAGGGTGTTTGAGGTACATTACTGAACACTGAAAGTTGCTGACCCCCCTGCTCTTTAGGGGTCAAAGAAAGGATGCCTGTCTTCTACTAAGAGCTGGACAGACTCTCATACAGCCCCTGCATTTGGGCAGTGAATATAAAGCTGCAGCTTGTCCTTGCCCTCTTCCCTTGCCAAAAGTCACAGAGACCCAGCTCAAGAAATATGCCATCAGATCCTTAGAAAAGGAACTGTGCTGTCTACTGACAGCACTGGAACTAGGTAAGGATTGGAAAGTGTACTCCAAAGTACAGTATATGTCCTTATCTTCCCACTAATTATTCTTCTTGGTGATTTATTAAATCTGAGGTTATTTTAGGCAAATCCATCTTGTAATCCCAGATCTGTCAGAAGGCTCCTGTCTGGAAGAAGCAGAGGCCAGAAGTAAGTGCTACTTAAGACTACTGGTAGGAGTAATTTCCCTTTTAATATCATATTATAAATCGGGTGCCTGCTATGCCTCAATAATAAAAAAGCTGGAGTAATCAAATTTAAAATAGGATGAAAGCAAAACATTTTACTTTGTTCTGCCACATGCTGTTTTTATCCTATATACAAAGGAAGCAAGCATCCAAAGTTGGAGTACACTACATTAAATTTTATTTAACATTAGCCTGCAATGGATTTTCATTTAGAGATCTAGAGAAAGTCTCCTAGCCATTCATGTGTATATCATTTATTTACAGTGCTGTGAATGACACCTATATAAGAGAACATATTTTCTAAACAGATGCAAAGGTGATGCTTTTAGTTGCCTAAAGATCACAACAGCAATATAGTCCCAGACTTTGCCTACTGGATTTCTTTAACTTGTCTATATTTTTTTTTTAAATTAATTTTTAAAAATTATTTTTATTGTTGTTCAAAAGGCATAGCAGCAGGGACTAAAGCAGCCTGGCTGACAGGGGGCTGCAGAGCTGCCGGTGCTTGCTGGTGCCGTCTGGCTGCGGGAGTGCTCCGCTAGGTGACAGTGTGGCCCTCGGAATCGCTTCTGCCGCCTGGGAAGTGATGGGAGGCATTGAACCTTGTTAGGACTGTAATCATCATTTGAAGAAAAATGTCCCCCAGAATAATAACTAGGAAAACTGCATACAAATTACATTGTCTTTTCAGGAAAAAAAAAATCCCCTATGAGTTTAAAATGCGCTAAATATAGAACTTGAATACATATAAGGAACGCACTGGTTATTATGTCCTCACCTCAGGAGATCTATGCAGTTAACTGAGGCTTGGAACAGAATTCAGATTAAAAGACTATTAAAAGAAACCAGGATTTATCTAGACATTTTGTAGGATAAGATGCTTGAGATGAAGGGACAGGGGTGGGGAAAAAATCCTTCCACCCTCGCTAGTGGAAAGAAGATAAAATGAAATAAAATGTAAGTACACCTATCTTCAGAGAATCATAGAATCATAGAATTGGCTGGGTTGGAAGGGACCTCAGAGATCATCAAGTCCAACCCTTGATCCACTACTGCTGCAATTACTAGACTATGGCACTGAGTGCCACATCCAGTTTCTTTTTAAATATCTCCAGGGATGGAGAATCCACTACTTCCCGAGCAGCCCATTCAAATACCTAAATCTTGGGTAACATCAGAAGACAGTTACAGGGAGAGATGTACCTTGTTGGTGTCCTGTAAAACAAGGTGGCCAGACTAGAGGGGAGGAAAGGGTAATGAGGAATTACAGGTTCAAAATTCAAAATTTCCCTTACATCCAAAGAAACAAGTTGCAAAATTAGCACAATTCTGCACAATTCTCCATCCATCTTCTGCAAATCAGAAGGAAGGTTCAAATAAGCAAGCTGATCGTGGAAATCAACTTAGAAGGAATCAGGGTGGTGTACTTCAGGATCAAAGTATAGGAAAATAAAACAATGTGACTCAAATCCGGAAGGCATTTTCACTCTGAAGTGTTGATGGAGATGAGTTGTGCTTTTGCTTTCAGCAAGGCCACATGCACTGAAATACCTGACTGAATCAGAGCAAGTGACAGAAGTAACGTAACAGGAAAAAGAACAGCCTGAGATCCTGCAATCTCCTGGAACTTGCACATGCCCTGGGAATTATTCATCACCTGAATGAAAGGGTGTCATAAAAATAGCCTTTCTTTACATTAGTCTACAGGGTGATTTCTTCTATGGTGACTTAATAACATTAATAACATTTCTTACATTTCACGTCATCCTATGGCTTCATCAATATCAGCGTTTTCTCGTCAGTAATTGTGGTCATAGCTTTTTATGCTGGGGTTTTTTTTGTTTGTTTTTTTTTCCCTTTTTGGCTGCTGATGTGAGTGTTCTGGGTATGGATGCAATATTCGGGAAGTTGTGCATGTGCAGTGTGATTGCTGATATCAAGTGAGCTTCCCAAAAGCACCAGATTTGGTTCTAAATCAAGCTGAGCCTCCAAGCTTTGGGAAGTGGCTGATAGCACAGAGCCTCAGGAAGACTGTAAAGAAGGATGTTGCCAAATGGCACACATCCAATTAACTTCCTCAGTGGCATATTTAAGACAATTAGGGGAGATTTGTGAATATGGGATACTTGTGGATGTGTATTCCTTTTTGTTTTCTTTTTTTGTATCTAAGAAAATGTACAACAAGCTATATGTTCTGGTAAAGTTATATGTTCTGATAGCCATTTTACCTCAAATAGCATTGTGTTGACTCTAGATAGTGTAGTGGTGTTACATTCCTAAGAATCAAAGGCACAATATAATTAGGAAAGGTATTATTTTGTGTTTAGCAGAGCACTAAATTAATGATATATGGGCGTGATTCCTCTGGTGCACATCCCTGTTACTATGGCAACAATATTATGTCATGTGAGTCTGTCCTTGGTGTTACTTAGAGCAGCAAGGTCTCAGCAAGCTCCTCATTTATTTCAAAATCCTAAATAGAGGCTTTCTCTGTGTGTGGAATGAAATAAGTTTCATTATAGCTACAAATGTTATATATTCCATTAATTGCTTCTCTTATGTTATCGTGTTAATTTACTTACATAGAGCATTAGCATTAACATAAAACAGATAATTAGTGAACTGCAAATGACTAATGTACCCATATTGTGCAAATTTCTCTTTTCATATTCAAAGCACTACCATGTGCTCCAACTTCTTCAGCCCCAACTATTAACCTCAGTGGTTTGCAGACCAAAAAAGGAGATGGAATCAGTCCAAGAGGAAACATTCCCATCTCCAGAAGCACTATCTGCTGATTCACAAAGAAAGAATTTCAGAAATCCAGCCTCTCTCCTTCCCCCATCACTTCTCCTCCCAGTTTCTAAATAAAAAGAACCAGCAGATTTTGGAAAAATATTTGCTAGGGGCACGTGGTGTCAGGTTCAGCCCTCTGTTGTCCTGCACTTAAACCAAAGATCTTTGATCAGAGTCCCTGAGACCACCGAAACCCTGACAAGGAATTGCGGTGTGAATAGGGACATATTAAGACTGTAACCAGATTAGATTTTGATCATTTTGATTTATTGTTCTGTTTTTCCAAATGTACTTTGATTTGCAATAGTAAGCTCTGAAATGTCTGAATCAATGTCACTGTACAGCACACTTCTCTCAGGTTAATGCAATTGCCTTAGCTAATGAGATCATTTTGGGAAGCAGCAGCCAGCAGCCAGCAGCTTGCCTGAGACTGCTTCAGCCAATAACTTTTTTATAAAATATGGGAAAATAAACCAAAGATACATCATCTACTGTGTGTGTACTGAGAGGCGGGGAGGAGAGGAGATGTTTTGCAAGTCAGAATCTACAACTAAAGGAAAAAGCTTTTTTTTTTCTTTTTTTTTTTTTTTTTTTTTCCATAACCTAGATACCTTAATCAGATTTGTTTTCTTATCAGACATTTTTGTACTAAGTAATTCTGAATTATGCTTAAAACAAAATTATTTTCCCTTCCCCCTCCTCCACTTCAAGCTTTGGATACTTCAGAGAAATACTGTATCTCCAAAGTACCAGCTGGCCAATCAGTTTATCTTGACATTTACAGCTGGGAAGTTCATCTATTAATGAGAGATGCATCATGTACCAAAAGGCAATTAATAATAACCACATATTAATATACAGACTGTACATGAAGCCATATTCCTCCTCCTAAGAAAAGAGAATAGAGCATAAGAATGGTAATACAAAATTTTGAGTCATCCACTGTTTATGATTTCCTGGAAATACAGGGCAAAAGACTCAGCCTGTGTAAATCAATGTATCTCTGATGAAGGCAGCTGGAATGATAGTGATTTAGATCAACAGAAAATGTGACTCATGGGCTTATCTGCAGTTTTTCTTATTGTTACATCTCTCTCCCTGGAGTCCTTTGCTTTCCAAAAAATTCAGTATCGCCCACTGCTAAAAAGGATCATGAAAGTAAGGTAAAGAAAGGGGGGTTTTATACACATTAAAGATAGACATCTTTTTATAGTTTCTGAGAAGACCTGTGTCCTTGCTTAGTCATTTCCCCATTTTGTGTCACTGCAGAAGATTAACACCTTCTGCACAGGAAGCTTTCTGCATACCAGAGCTGTCCTTAGTCACAGGAAACAAGAAATCAGTGAAAATGGAGGATTTGATGAGTATTACTGCAAATGAACACTTACTTTATCTATATCTTTTCACTGTGCCTGACTCAGGTACTGAAACGATGGTATAGAAATGCAGAGAAATACAACAGTATTCTGAGAAACAAGCCTACTTACCCCTCCCCCATCCCCTTTTATCCTTCAATCATCCTTCAGCCTGATTTGATGCTTGCTAAGGTCAATGGCAAAACACTGTTGACTTACGGCTGAAAATTGGGATCTAAAAGAATGTTTTATCCAAGGTGCTTTTCTCCCATCCTCCTTTATTATTTTCTACTACCATATCCTCTTGTATTACATTATAATAGCCCCCGAGACTACCTCCATTTTACTGTCAATCAAGTATCCCTCATTCCTGAAATGTTAATGTATAACAAGGAAGGAGATTACTTGCATGACTCCCTGAAGAACATACATCTGTGTACAGTATCTGTGCCACATAATGTAAGCTTAATTCATACAAATGGTCCCATTGATTTTATTTGGGTTACTCAAGCTTTTGCAGTCCAGGCTTTTCAGTGCTAATGCAATAAGAGCTGTATGACCAATAAACCTTTTTGTTTCCTTCCCTCTAGTTCATCTCCTTTACTCTTTTAAATCTCTCTTTAAAACTTTTTTGCCTGATGTCAATTAAATGTCCCTTGACAGAAACTGATGCTGTCACATTGGTTCCATCATTCCATTGCCGTTTGTCTGATAGAAAGTGAAATATCAGTTCTGGCTGCATACACAGCATAAAAAAAACATGCTCTTAATAAACAAACAGAAAAATAAGGAGTTCAGTGTTCATATTGCACCTTTATTTGTTTTCTCTTCCTTCTTTCCTTCTCCAAATAAAATAGATTGATGTGTGATTTGGTGAAATTGTTAAAGGGCAAATTACCAATCCCATAGGTAACACTCAGAATAAAGAATAAATGGCAATAACAAAAAATCACGTTCCCTTAAGCAAGCTTTCTAAAATTAAATCCTTAGCATGTCTGCCTTTCTGCTTTTCTTTTCTCACTGAGGAAAGTTAAACATTGTATTATTTAGTTAAATCATTTTAGTTAGGCCATTACTGCAGGCGACACAGGTTAGATGGTTATGAGTTTCCTTTTGTAGATTTGCTGTTCCTTTTTAGTTACTACTGACAGTTCCACCATTACCACAGGGCACATTCTCATTGGAAGGTTGGTTGTGCAGTGGATTTTATTAATGGTCTTAATATGCTGTCATGTCAGTTAATGCATTCACCAAGTGGTGTGACAAGGGTTGACTGAATCTTACAGTGCGTATGGGAGTGTGAAATATGTGTGTGAGGTAACCACTCCCCCATAAAGGCTGTTTTTTGTAGAAAATATTAGGGAAATCCCACAGACACTTGAGACCAGTGGGAGCCTACATAAATTACCCTTAAATCTTTAAATCTGTGAGCTTTGAGAACCTTTTTCGGTTAATATTGTTGCTAATAGGCTATTTCCCATAAATTTTATTACCTTGTTTTAAATATAACCTAAGACAGAAAAGGCCTAATACAGCAAGTCTTTTCATCCAGTGCTTGGCTTCATGAAAATTTAACAGGAAAAATTTAACTTTAAAAATTAAAGAGATACCTAACTCAGCTTTAGTTGACTAATACCTTTTAAAATACTCACCCAACATACAATTGCCTATAAAGTTCCTATGAAATAGCAAGATTTGTACCTTGAATTCCAAAGGGTCAAGGCAGTTCTTCTGCTTTGACATGATCCTATGCTGATTTTTCTGTTAAATAAATCATAAATTATGAGTGTTAAGAGGAAAAGTGCTGGTCAGATTACATTACTGTGCCTCAGAAACACTGTTCATAGCCTATTCTTCTTAAGAGTGTATTTCTATTGATTTCAAAGCTTCAAAGGACAAGAAGAATTGCCTTTTTGAAAAAAAGATAGGATGTGGGACAGGTAGGCAGGCCTAAGGCAGCTAATATGAAGAATATTTAAGACTATAAAGAAAATTCTGAACTGGAAGCTGATCTACTTGTGCAGAGGTCTGCTTGGCTTGGAAGTTCTTAACATTTCCTCATAAAGATTTGCTGCAAAAGATTGATTGCCATTGTTTTTCTCAAAGGAATAATATTTTACCTAAAGTATTGTGTCTGCTTCTCAAAAAATATTCCTTACGTAACTCCAAAAACCCCACAATTAATCACCAATGTATCACAGCATTTTAAAGGGAAGGTGGGAATTATTTACATGTCTTTCATCTGGGGTGATTTACAGTAGAAGCATCTAGACATAAGCAAATTAATATAATTTGGAATTGGAGCAGAGAATAATATCAACCCTTCTATTGTGAAAACAGAGCACAGGTATTTAAAAAGAAAATTATGAACTCTTAGTCTGGAAAATTCCTGACACATTCTCATCTTAGTGGGAGGACAGTTTTATGCTCAGTCAGTTGTTGACATCTTCTGAAACATCAAAAAAGAGGATGCCATAAAACTGTGAACATGGTTGTTTCAGCAGGGTCACCAGTTTCATACAAACTGATGTCAGGACACCAGATTCATCTCTGGATGGCCACCGTGACAGTAACAAAAGACTGTCTTTGTCCACAAGCACTAAAGTCTGCTGGATGCAGCAGTCTTGGAGATATTTTTTAAGCGATTTCGTCACTTTGTTTTTATTGTTCTTCATAATCATTTAAATGCCATTGTTTTTGAGTCATTATTTCTTTCATTTATTTCTTTGCCAGAGTCTCCCTTGCTGCTCTGCCAAAGACTCAAGGGGTTTCTGGACTGTTGTATGGCAGGCATGACAGAAGGTTAATAATAAAAATAACCCACCTTGGCAAAATATCAAATTAGATGAAAGGAACCGCCTAAATCCATGCACTTGCCAAATAAGCTGGCAGAGAACCAGGTTGAATGGTTACAACTGGTATTATTATTTCTTGAAGAAAATAGTACAGCTGAAGAAGATTGAGAGGTCCTCTGAGCCTTGGGAAGATGTATTTAGGATTTACAATCCATTTCAAGAGAAAAATGAAAGAGATTTCACTAATGATGGATAGAATTAAAACAGCAAACGGGGGACACTGCTGAATTTACCAAGTCCTGCTTTGCTGCAGTGAAGGCACTGAAAATTCTTACTGCTCAAGTAGATGTTCCTCCAACATCCATCACAAAACCTAGGAGAAAGGGCAGTCTCTTTTTTTCTCTCTCCAACAATTCCAGTGTTGGAATTGGTGTTAGCAGTTGCAGTATAAGGCCAGTATAAAGAGGTCTGAATGAGAGCCTGAGGCTCTGATACGTCTCACACTTGACAAAACTCAGATACCGTGCTGGACTTTTGATTTCAAAAGAAGCTGTAGAAGGACCACTCAAAACCTGCAAGGTGTCCAGGTTAAGGCCACCCAGTATTTACTACAAGGGTTCTGAAGAGAAACAGAGGTCTACATGCCTTAAATATCCTTAATATTTTTCTAAATTATAGTAGCCTCTGAAGACTGTCAGTGGATTATTATGCAGACTATCATCTAAATAATTTTTCTTACATGGTCTTATGCCAGGGCTGTAAAGGCAACACTTTCTGGTAGCTTTGTTGTTTTCTCTAAGTAGCTTTTTGAAGGAGGACAAGAGAGTGGATTAGATACTAGTTGTTTGGACTAATTTTGTGAAGAATTTATTGAATGAGGTGTGAAAAGCTGAGTGACAGCTTAAATTTTACTTAGCCCTACCCTATACATACTTCTAAAATTAAGTCAGTGGGTGGGAGTATACTTGCATTCTTCATTGAAAATCACCTGATATTTAAGCAGAGATTAGATTACTTAGGAAGAGAAAACAATTTGATGTAGAGCAGCAATATTGACATAAGTCTGCAGAAGATATAGACCTTGGGTAAAACCATGGGAATACACAACCAGCTTCATCACATAACCTACTCTGGCTAAACACAATGGAGTAAGATGCTGACAGTGCTCTTGCAAGTTGCAGTGAAGCCTCTAAAAACCAGTTGTGGATTGTTCACAGACTTCTGTGCTCCAGATCTGTGCTCAGTAACAGGCCTGGGGTAGAACTGCTCTTTCTAAAAAAGTGCCACCTAGTCATCCTGCTGCACAGAATATACTACACAGTCTTGAAGAAGACCACGTACTGAGGTCATCACCATTTTGATATTAAAACCACATTTATTTGAATTTGCTATACTAAAACTGACATATTTGTACTGATTTTTTAACAACCCAGGGAAATGTGAATGCTTTCTGTGTCACTTGGCTATTTTGAACTAACAAAAATGTTTAGTAACTTCTAAATCTGATCTGGTCCATTGAGCATGAGGCAACATGCTCTATTTTTATATCACTGACACTATTCAGTAAGCATTAAATTTGTTTCACCACCTAACACATGGTCTGTATTTATGAATCTAACCTCCTTTTAAGGATAACTTGCTTTTTGGCTGAGCTGCCCTCCTTTTCTATTATTATTACTTGCTTTACAGTTTCACCTACATGTTTTCCTGTTGAGAACATAGCATAAAAATTCAGTAAGAAATTAAAAATCAAGATGTGTAAAGCTATATGGACAAGAAAATTGCAGTAACTTCCATGTAGCACATTAAGTCTGTTCATCAGTGACCTTGACAATGGGATAAAACATAACCCCAGCAAAGTGTTCATTTGGCACCAAAGCAGACAGAATTGATAACACAGAAAAGGGATCACAATCAGCAAGAGAACTAAGTAAATACAGAATTAATAAAGTCCAACAAAGAACAGTGAGATGGAAAGAACCTGAGATGGAAAAAACCTTGCAGTGGTCTGGATTGGGAACTGACTGTCCAAGTGGCAGCTCTGCAAAGAGGGCTTGGGAGTCCTCATAAATAATCACCTGGGAATGAATTAGCAGTGTGCTCTTGCAGCCATGAAGGCTAGCAGCATGTTGGATTGTATTAGCAAAAAAGTAGCTATCAGGTTGAAGGAAGATGTTTTTTTTTTCCTCTAAACAACACTTGGAAGGCCACCGCAGGAGCAGGGTGCCATGTTGAAGTAAGTTCAGCAGAAGCCACCACTATGGACAAAAGGCTGCAACATTTGCTGTGCTGAGCAACCAAGAGAGCAGAGTTTTTTCAGTCTGGAGAAGCAAAAGCTCTACTAGCTCTCTTCCAGTGTCCTGGTTAGTGGTTGTATGCTAGACAGAGCCTCATTCTTCACAAAGGTGTATGGCAAAAGGAAAAATGGCAATGGTCACAGAAGGAGAAACTCTGACCAGATATAGGGAGAAGATAACAGTGGGAGGGGTTGAGCACTGGAAGCATATTGTTCAGACAGGCTGTGGGATTTCCATCTTCAGAGATACTAAAAACTTGTTGTGGTCTTGAGAAACCTGGGCTAACTTTTAAGTAACCTCTGCTTTTAGTACAGGGCTGGACCAGGGGACCTTCATGGGTCCCTACCAAGATACATTATTCTATTGTCTATGACTTTATATTATTTCATGAGATCAAGGAAAAGTCTAGTTAGTACCTTAATGGCAAAAAGACCAAGCCTCTTCTGGAAGCAGGATATTAATCTATTATTAACAGAAACTGCTATTTCAGTATTAATGACTGGCAGAACAGGCATTTCCTGGCATTTAATGACCTGTTGAGTGCCTGAGAAGTAGATGAAAGCCCTTTGCTTGGCTTGTCATTAGTTGACAGAAAATGACCAACTTGGAGAGCACTAACACTATTGTAGGCACTGAGAACATTTGAAAGAAAAAAAATACATTAATTGGACTAAATTCTTTTCTCAGTTAGATAATGTCAAGAGGGTTGAATGTGTGTTACCAAGAGCAGATTTGGGGCCACAATCCTTTTTCAAATATTTTTTATTTGTTGAATAACTGAAGTAGATCCTCACATTGCTATGGCTACTGTGTTTCTAATAGACAGCCACTTTCCTTGCTGATGAAAATCTATTGAGTATGTCCTGTAATTGCTAAGGGCTGATGTTGTAAGGAGCAGGATGGCAGGATTCCATTCTCATTATCACGCCTCTTGTACAACATTGTACTTTCCCTTCGACCACCCATTACATGTCTCATTCTTCTGTTCTACATAGAAAAGATATAGCTTTTCCATGGTAATTACTTTATTTGAGTGCATAATCAGTGCAGCTCACAAACATTCATTGCTTTCTTTCTTTATTTTAAGTAAGAATGGCAGTAATCTAGCATGTGGCTATCAGCAATTGTCTTTTTCTGGGGCTGAGCTCTGCACTTTGAGCACTCTGTTTTGAGTGTCACCCAGGAGAGGACTGGAAAAAGTGAGAGGGCTGTAGGTGTGGTCCTTGGATGCAAAACATAAAGGTACTGATCTGAATTCAGGGCTGTTGGGCCAGTCTGCTGTTCCAAAAACTTTTTTACAGGTATTGCTGCTATTCAAAACAAACAAAAAACAAGAAAAGAGAGAGAGAGACCTGTGCTATAGCATACACAAGATGAACAGATAACAGTTATTTACTTTTTTTCTGAAATAACTGGGTGGTATTGAATGAAACTAACATGCATGAGGTTCAAAGCAAGCAAAACTGTTACATATGCAGATACAGCTAAGCTCTGAAGTTCCTGGCAACAGAATGATGTGGATGCTGAAAGTCCCATAGTCCACAGGGTTAAGTGGATGGGTTAGTGGAAGAGAAATTAATCTGGGACTACCGGACAAAAAGTTGAATTGTTTTATAATCTGTACCTAGCTAGTGGCCAGGAGACATGTCTGGGGAAGTGAACAGTTCGCTCTTCCTCTAGAACTGTGTGATTGCCTGGATATTTGCTTTTGAGCATCAGCAGAAATAACTGGGATCAGTGTACCTGACACAGGTATATTGACTTTTGTTTGACACAGTATGCCCACTTCTGTAGCTGTTTCCTGGAAGCAGAATATTGCATATAAAAGGGAAGACTGTTTACTTATAAGGTTCACCTGAGTCACTTCAAATTAACAGCATCTAGTTGGAAACAGTTCTAAACACAGAAATCTCATTCAGGACTACAAACAAGCAGTGCTTATTCTGGAGAAACAGTATGGCACACAATAAAAGGAAACAAAAAGCTATATTCATCTGTGAGACTGGTACAGCATTCTCTCTGAATTGACAGGATCTATGTGTGCATCAAATCCAAGGAAAAAGTAGGTAAGTAGTAAAAATAGATCCAGACACCCATGAGAGGAGAATGATCTTACTCACAGGAAAAGCTGAGGTGTTTGTTGCCTATTCAGTCCTTTGTCACAGATTCCTGAAGGACAGATGGATACATCCCCATATCTAGTCAGAATTGAAGGGTAATAATGGATCATATAAACACAGAGTGGTAGGGGTTGGAAGATAACTCTGGAGATCATCGGATCAGATCCCCCTGCCAAAGCAGGATCACCTAGGGCAGGTCCCATAGAACCGTGTCCAGAAGGGTCTTGAAATCCTCTAGAGAAGGAGACTCCACAGTCTTTCTAGGCAGCCTGTTCCACTGCTCCACCACCCTTATAGTAAAGAAGTTTTTCATTCTACTGAGGTGGAACTTCTTGCATTCCAGTTCTTGTCCATTGCTTCTCATCCTATCACAGGGTATCACTGAAAAAAAAGACTGACTGGATGCTTTTACATTTAGAAGTACTCTGGATTATTTAGATTCAGAATGATTAGTTTGTGACCTCTCAGCTACTCATCATGTACAGAATTCATCTGCCACTGACACTGAGAACATATGATAGGTAGCATAAAATATTACAATATTACAATATTACAATATTCTTACAATACTAAGAATTTTCTGAAGTGAACTTTTAGGGTACAGGTGCATAGTGGAAAGAATGTGGCCCTAGTAATTTTTACTTGCCTGAAGTGTTTCTTTCTGAAGTACAGGTAGTTCCATGTTAAAATTCCAAGATGATTTCCAGTCATGCCACAGCAGTCTTTCTAGAAGTTTTTTGCATATCAATTCCTTGTCCTTGTGGCAGTCTGCTATATAATCCCTATGCTCCTTTTTCTGTCCTAATGTGCAATCTTTCCTGATGTTCATTACCAGGAAGGAATTGTGATATAAAAATTAATTCCTGGGCCCCTTACAGGAAAAGCCCCAAAAGTATTAACCTTAAGAACAACTCATTGGGCTCATTTATTTTCATGTTATTTGGAGAGGGAGTGGAGAGAAGCAGGTAGGAATTATAGATGGGAATATAGGACTTTAATTTTGTAGTGGGTAGTGCAGATGATTTATTGGCTGTGTTTGTGGGTCAGGTTTTATCTGGGTGAGTTTATACAGGAATTGCATTAGGCACTCTGGAAGGTAAAAATTAAGAAGAATGCAAAAACCAAAAAATGCTGGAGGACTTTGGGGAAACAATCCAAAGGCAGATGATACAAAAAATGTCAAATTAAACATCTGAATTTGTTTTTTGTTCATTTTAATAGTCCTCTACGTCATGAATTACAAAAGTAATAGAATATTATTTAAGACAACTTAAAAGCTTCCCTGTAAAGGAATTTGAAGATCATTATTTTCAACATTACATTCTTTCTCAGGTACAGTTTCTGATATTATACACCACTCAAAACCCTAAGCCATCATAATCTGTAACTCAATTTCCATTTATACCTGAAAAGCTTCTGACATCTGTTTAAACACCAATATCTTCACAAGTGCATAGAAATTTTACTCGTGCTGGGTATTAAGTGAAAGAATCTGAAGTTTAAAATTACACTAAGCTTAACAAGCAGCTCCTAGTGATTTTCTGCTGATGTTGGTATTTAAATGGATTTTCCCTTCAATATTTCCTGTTTTTTCAGTGGCCTTAGATTCGTACTGAGATCTTTCAAATCGACACACAATCTCTTGATACTGCATATTGAAATAATTTGATTAAACTTTTCAGCCTTTTTCGTTGTAATTAGTTATCACAGGCACAGGGCTTCCTTTTCAATGATTCATCAGATCTCATAAACAAACAGCATCAGCAAAGCAGGAAAGATGAGCTCTGAGACTAATAAATGGACTAAGTAAACGAAATTTTAAAAATCCAACCTCTTCCTCTCTTTGGCAGTTGTGCCTCATCTTTTACATGTACAGTTTGTATTTGTTTCCTTGGCTTGTGGGCAACAGTGCAGTAGAAATAAATACATTCATACATATGATAGAGTCAAGTAATTTACTCAAATAATATAAATTTAATCACAGCTGAAATTCTGTGCCCAGACTATGAATTTCCATCCTCCCCCACTGAGCAGAATGGTTTACAGCAGTTACAGTGTCCATTTTACCACAAATCCAGGAGCTATACAGTCTGCCTTGTAAGCCATAACATTTGATCTTGAAGATCAGTCTGTTGAGCTGTACCAGTATGCCAGCTCTGAGATATCTGGCTGGTTTCTTTCTTCTTTTCAAATTATTTTAGGATCCTAGAAAGGAGCTGTGGAGGTTAAATTTGGGCCAGATACAGGAGTCAGCAAGGCAATATTGATTTCAGATGTTTATCCAGTTAATAATTCTATTTTTCTAACAATATTAGTAATTAATTTATTAATTTAACTCAAAAGGTACTTATCTTGACATGCCTATGCTTACAGTCAGATGTCACATCTGCTTTTTGGTACAGAGATGATAACTGGTTCTTAACTGAAGGTCAAGATTATCCTTGTTATAGTCTGCATATTATTTCATTGTGGTCAAAATCAAAGGTGAGGGATTAGTGGAAGCATGGCATTTTAAAGCTCCCTGACAACTGCTCTTTCTGCATGCGATATTATTATCATTTTTTTCCATTACTATTGTTAGGATGTCAACATATCGTGTTCACTTTGTCCACTTGGTCACCTTAACAAGCAAAGGTTGTATTAGGATGTAATTCTACTTGATCCCAACCTGGAAAAATGTTTTTTTATGTTGATCAGGAAATAAGAAAAATATTATGTCTTCTACAGTCACATTTGCAAAGATTTGTTATTGTGATGCAGCCAGTTTGACTTTTCTTGAAGAAAGAGTTGACAGCAAGGGTACTGTAGCCTGCTTCTCAGACTGACTCAGTTGTATCCAGAGAAGCCCACTTTGCCTCTGAAAGAAGATGCATCTGTGGAAAGCTAAATTTCCCTGCCTCTATTTTTTCTTGAGTCCTGAACTCATGATCTGCAAAGATGATGTGGAAACTCAAGATTTAAAATCTGAGCCCTTTGCCAGGGGTTCCCCTTTCCCAGCCTCAAGGCTGCAATTGCTCAGCCTGCAACTTAGGAAGGCAAAGCTCAATTTACTTCAGAGTTTGTGGTTTCACATTTGAGTTCTGAAAAACTGAAGTCATCCAATAAAATCCCTGTCATCACCCTGCCTCAGCAGAAGCTGCATTTAAATATTCCTTTTGTTTTGTTTCAAAGAATTAAAATCTTTCATGGGAGTCCTTTTTCTTCTTTTCCTCTTTCTCACATATTTAGATCTCATCACAGCTTCTTGACTGGGAGACATGGACCTGAAGCTTTCTGAACCTTCACGTAGCATGCTGAACTGAGCACATGGAAAAGAAGGTCAGCCTCTGTCCCTAGGGTTTTATTTTGCCATGCCCATATTAACTTTACTATTGGCTTAAAGAGAAAACTTGGCACCTGGACTGCTTCTCTAGTTCAGCAGAACAAAACACTGCCTTCTCAGCTAGCTCAAACGTGTCTTTGGTTCTTTCTTTATATGGAAAATAATTCTCACTGCAAACGAGAATACTGATCCCTAGCATTTAAATAGCACATAATAGCTAAGTTCACAGTACCTCATAAACAAAAAACCCCAAGCATTAAATAAATAAATAAATAAATATATTTATATGTGTGTGCATATACATATATATATATTATTTTTGGTAAAATGGGGGCAGAGAATGTGGAATGGGATTTGCTCAGTGTTATCCAGCAAGTCAAGGATGCAGCTAGGGTAGAATCTGATCCCCTGAGGCTCAGTGCCTCAGACACCAGGGCAGCACTCAGCTCATAAACAAGAAGCTGAACAGTGAAGAGACCACAGCAAGAGCTGCTTCTCACAGCCTGTTTACCACCTTCCTTCGTTTCTGTTGTTTTCAGTCTTTCCATATCACTCTCACTTTTGCATGGTGAGGAATTTAATGAGAAATCAGTTGAAAATGCAGGAGGGTCCATTCAGAGTGAGGGGGAGCTGACTTTCCAGATTTAGAAGGAATTGCAAGTTTAGCACGGCAGAGCAGCCTCGCAGCTCCTTCATTCAGCTGATTCTGCTCCACTTCTCATGCTCAGGTAATGATGCAATTGTTGTGGAGCTATCAATATAGTTATCTCACTCTGTTTTTAGGGATGAAGGATAAAAGTGCCTTGGCTCATCAGAATTCATTCATTCCTTCAGAAGTTCAAAGCTGGGTCAGCAGAAACCAGATCTTCGGCTTGGAAGCATTTAAGCTCCCCTCCCCCACCCCTTATTTTTTATTCTTTTTTTAAAAATCTTGCATTAGTACCATGTTTAACTATGTCCCCACAGAAAAGCTTTTTGGCACAGGAAATCCTCCATTCAAATCATTCTCCTTCTTGTCACCAATTAATCAGACCATTAACTAGGAAGCAAACTAGCTAATCATTTGTCCATATGTGGCCTGCATGTGTAGCAAGCTTGTAGGCTTATAAATGCAGTTGGCTAACAAAGAAACCACTGGCATTTCATTACATTTTTGTGTGTCTCAGCACTTTCTGATGCTGCACAAAAAAAAATGAAAAGCCAAAGCACAGCCTGTCTTTACAGTAATTCCTACCAATGCAATCAGAAACAGAAAAGCTCATCATCTGACATTTCTAGTCCAATTTTCAGAGTTCAGCTCTTTTTAGTAAGTGAACAGTCTCCTGGTCCAAACTTGAGCTCATTTCTTTCAACCTGCTGTTTTCAAAACTCTATGATGATTGTTAAGTTCCTATTGTGAATAAAAGCAGATGGAATTTGGATAAGTAATCAGGGAAAGTTGCAAGTTAGAACCTTATTCTGTTGTTGTAATCTCAGTCTGTCACTTTCAAACTTTTATTACACACTATGCTTTATTGAAGTCTCTGAGCTTTTCCCCATCAAATCCCAATTTAATCAAAACTTTTATTTTGGCTAATTCTCCCCCAGTATTTTCATAGTTTGAGTCTATAATCACTATTCAATAGTTTTAATTATAGCTGCTGCTCAGGAGACCTGAATGATAGCTTTTGATATATTTATGAGATACTTGCATGGAGTTTAGAAGATATCATAATTTAAATTATGTTAGAAAAGCTTTGCATGAAGTGGAAATGAGGCCTGGACCACAGTGAAGACCCATTAATAGCTTCAGGATTTTATTGCTTTGTGCTTGGTTCACATAGCTGTTACAGATTTAACAGGTGGAGGGTTCACATACAACTACAGAACTTTGTGTGGGATTTTGGAACACAACTCTTCAGTTAAATTACTGCTCCATTTTATTTCCTCAAGATTTTCCCATTTTGAGGATTTTTTTCCCCTCTTTTGTTGGTATCACAAAGCTCACAAAGAATCACTGTGTCTAACCTGCCCTCTGCCACAGGACTTTTGGCTGCAGAAACAAAAATGCTGATTAGGTTTCCCTGGAAGGAGTAGACAATCAGCTTATCTTGAGCCTAGTTAACCAGTCAAATCTTCTGTTACAAATAAGGCATATTTTTTCCTAGCAGTGCCTTTCAAAATATCCAGAATCAGATATTCAAGCTTGGCATTATTAAAGTCATGCAATACCTGGAACTACACAAAAGGCAATAAAATTGCTCACAGACACCTCTAGTGACAACTCTTGTATTATTTTATATATATATGTGTGTGTGTGTGTGTG
This sequence comes from Calypte anna, assembly GCF_003957555.1. Classification (NCBI taxonomy): domain Eukaryota; kingdom Metazoa; phylum Chordata; class Aves; order Apodiformes; family Trochilidae; genus Calypte; species Calypte anna. The sequence continues at coordinate 12,585,124 of NC_044245.1, forward strand.
TGTGTGTATGTGTGTGTTGAACTCTTTTATCTGTCTGCCTTCTTGTGTGCTCCTGGATTGGCTTCATCACTTCATTTGAAGGTGATAATTTTTTATTTTGTCTCACTTTTTAGCTCCTCATTTCCTTTCAGTGCTATTCTACCTCCAGACTAATGGTTTTCAGCATCATATCTAATCCTCCAAAACTGAATTCTCCACCTTTTTGGTTTTTATTTTCATTTTCCAAGGCAAAGGAGTGTCTATAATCTTTATTGGAATGAAAGCAGTGGAGACTGAAAACTATATTTATCTGCTAAGGGACATCAGAATCGCAAAGTTTACTGTAATGCATTTGGCATGAAGCTTCTGTATTTTCATCTGTGGATAATTGTTTCTGTGATCAGCAAAGAAAAGTTGAACTAAGAACAGTTCTGCCTGAAAACAAACTACTTGATTATCAGGCTGTGGGAAAAGTGGTCAGAAAAAGGCATTATATTGGTTTGTAGAAATTTCTCTAGCATATGGAAGGAAGAGTCACAGGATTCTGTAAGGATCCCACTTTAATCTGCAGGGTGTTATGAGCCTCGTTTGTTTTCAAAAGCAAAAAACAATTAAGAGAAGAGAGAGAAAGGAACACTGAAGAGGTAGAAAATATTTATCTGGAGAAAAATACACTAATTTTTGAGATAGGTCCATTGCTGGTTACTGAAAGCATCTGTCTGATGCAACATCTGACTGAGGGTGTGCATGACCGAAGAAAGATTACTCTGTATTTACCCTTCTTCTTTGGTCCTAATAAGTTTCTATACTCCTCTTTCAGAGGAAGGACAGATGGCTTGAGCTGACAATGTAGCTCTTCTTGAGGTCAGTATGTCTTGAAAGAGGAAGGGGGGACAGAAAGCAGTAGAGAGTAGAGCTGTGTCAGAATTAGCAAAACTATGGAAGAAAAGTTAGATCAATCAACTCACTGCTGTTTTTCTTTGAAGATATGTTTCCTCAAAAACTGTTTTGTTCTTGGTAAATAATGCTACACTGTAAGGAGGCTTTTGCCAAAAGGAACAAGAACTGCAAGACCTGGTCTCAAGTCAGGACTTCTGCAGTAAATCTTTTTTTTTTCAGTATGGGAGCTGTGTTGGATATCCAGACTGAAATAGTAAAAATGTTCTGGCATTAACCTAAGAGGCAACTCTGACGGTTAGAGAACTGAGCAGTAGAGGGGAGTGTGGTCAGAGATAAGAAAATGTCAGAGGTACAGTTTTCTCAGAGACTAGAAGAATCAGTGATAAACATAAGAAGGCACTTAACACACAGATCTTTAAAATACCTTTAAGAATCCAGGTCTTAGTCCCCAGGATTATCCAGGCTTTTGATTCTGATAAGATCATTTATAAAGGTGCCAATAAGTAGTGCTTATAGGAGTGCAATTTGTGATGTTTTCATTCAAAGCCATGAGTTCAGAATGTGGGACATGCTGTAGAGATAATTTGCAATTGTATAATCTGTTTTTGAAAACTCCGTGCATATAAGTATGATGTGAACTTAAATCCAACTGGAACTCCCTCTGGTACTTCTGTACTACTTACTAAATTTCTTGTTTTTACTGACTGTTACAAAATAATATACCTTCAAAAATCCTTAGCTTTAGCAATATCCTTCTGTATCTCTGTCTGTTATGAGGAAGAATGGCCTGGTGGACAGAAAAGATTTGCTGCCTCCAGTCATGGGATCTCTTACTGTAGTGTTCTGTTACTGCACCACTGTCATCATGCCATCTCTTACATGAGTACAGAATATAAGATACTTGAATTACATTCCCCTAGCTTTGTATTGGAGAGTGGCAAGTAGCATATGACATGGAAATGGACAGAGCTTTAGAAGTTCCAGCAGCATGATGTGCAGGGATTCTGTATCTGAGTTTCCATCAGTTTATCTCTAGCCATGCTGCCAGTATTAGATCTGAGCCCTTTTAATACTTAGTAAAGCCCTTTTCACCACTGCTATATTGTTTCTCACCTCAGTGCCAAACCATGAGCTTTTATTTAGAGCTGTGAAGTAGTTAGTAGAGATATCCTTGTGCTGGAACCAGGTCTTTAGCCAGATAATGTTTTATGAAAAAAAAAATTAAACAGGAACTTTAGCATAAACAATCTCATTTCCCTTTTCTCTTTTGTTGCAGTTTCAGTCAGCTCAAAACTCCTTTACCTATGAATAAGATATTAGTTATGCTGAGCAGAAACTCAAGTCACACTGAATGTAGTTCTGCTACATTTAGTTACAGGAAGGTTAAGTGTAGTTAGATCATTTTAATTATAATAGATGATTTTTTTTTGGCTCAGGGATATTTATACAAAATTAATTGAAGCCCAGAAAATATATTTAAGCTGGTCTAGTGTGCATGCAACACCAATCTGGTTCTATTATTCTCTTGGCTCATCAAAGAATGATGGTGGAGAGTTTTCCCTAGCTCCACATCACAGGCTTAGAAACACTCGATAAAGCGAGAACACAGCTGCAGAAGGAATTTCCTGGCCTGAAGTAGAGGGGAGAAGCGTATAGGAATTTTTCAGTTTTGTTTTGCTTCTTTTTCTAAGACATACTTAAATCCTGATATCCTCCATCCCATGGTGTCATAAAGTTGCTGAACCAGAAAGGCGAGAAAAATGCTGAGGCAGAATATAGTAACAGATCTGCTTGCCACATGTCATTATAAAAGAAGTACAGCAGGTTAGGGAGAACATTTCAAATCTCACATTTAAATTCTCAGTCCAAGTCAGCAAAAGGTTATAATGCAGGTACAACAGTAGGCTAATTTCATAATCCATTTTCTACTTGCTCATCAAAATATTTTCTTTCTATTTTTCAGTTTCTTTTACAACCTTCCCTTGTCTTTGTAAGCTCCTGGGCAGACAGGCTACTCACAGAAGAACTTTTTATTTCATTTCTGTAAATTCCAAGTCTTCCTAGGCTTCCATGATACATAAATAGACTAAAATACACCCATGAAAATAGAGTTTTACTCCAGCCTACAGAACATACTCAACTCTCTACTTCCCTCCCTGTACTCTGCTTCTCCACCTCTGGGTTCTGCACTACCCATCCATACGTCCTCATTCCATTTCATTTAAGCCCCTTCTGCTCTATAGCTAACATGCCTGAAAGAGCATGTCCTTTTTATTAAAGGCAAGGCTAATCTGAAAATATTTTTACTCTCCAATTATATGATTAGTAATGGGAGTTTCATACAATGGATCTCACTTTACTCCCACTCATAGCTCCATTTCACTGCAATATAATCCTGTCAACTAAAGTGGTGTTTTTGTATTGGTACCAGCAAGAAAAGGGAAATGGTCAGAAACCTCTGTAAAGCAAGTTCCCTTTCAGATTGCCATGTTGAGCTCCTCTTTGTGAAGAGCCTCTTTGAATGTGGATATTCAGATTTCAAGACAAAAAAAATCACAGCTGATTTCTTTGCTTAATAATAATGATGATTAATAATAACAGTAACTCTGGTAAACTGCTTTTCAGTGAGCTGTGTTCCTGGGAAGAAGCCCTCTGGAGAGAGGTGTGAGGCACATCGGGGGTGGGAAAGAGTGTGTCAGGGCTGTTTTTCCCTCCCTGTCCTCGCAGAGCCCACTGGGCCAGGAAATCAGTAGGGGAGCAAGCAGTGCCAAAACACTCATCACAGCAGTGTCTGACAAGGGAGCTCAAATGAAAATTGTGATATTATAATAAAAGACTTTGGATAAAAATAATACCATAATACACAACAATGACCTAATAATTTGTAACAGGTTTATTCACGAGTCCTCATTTAGTGTCCACTTAGGTAAAACTCCAGTTAATTTATCAGCTAGTTAATGAAAAAGCAAAATATTTTGTCAAATGTTTAAGAATAAGAAGCCATCTGACTTCAACAAAGGAACATTTGCCCCAACCAGCTGTTGTTTTTATAGAGTTTTCTATAGCCATTTATGGTGTTTCTTTTCTCTTCTGCTCCTATGGGTTTTTTTCTCTTACGCAATGAATTGTGAAAGTAAGATGAACTAGGAAATAAAGTCACCATGTGATTTTTCTTTATTTGTTCTGGAAAGCTTGTAGCTCATTTTATACAAATGTATAAATGGCAGTAAAATAATTGGCTTCAGAGGGAGCTTTATTTGGGTAATTTCTACATAAGGATTTCAGTCTGGGGCTCCCACTGTTTCAAGCCGTTCCAACATACTAAGATATCTTTTTTCACATTGATACAATATCTAATGTTTATTTCATATCTCTACAGACTTGGGGTATTTGGGCAAAAAAAGAGAAGCAAAATGAAAGTACCAAGTGAATGAATTTTAGGAATGCATAATGTTGTATTGTCTTTCTTCAGAGCTTTACTTGTGATTTTAATTTAAAATAATGTGTGGAAGCACCTAGTAGTTCTGATATTTCAATTTTTAGTCCCCAAGCAAAGATAACTTAAAGTGACCTTTCATTCTGAAATTTAATAACCAATATTTTTAAATATCTTAACCTACATACCCAGTACTATTCATACATAAAAATCCCTGTCTCAAGGGAGGATGTGGACAGAGGTGAGGTGACAGAAACTGCAGGAGCTTTGTCCCTGTGGTGGTACAAGAACATAGAAGATTTTGCGACCACAGCTCTAGAATGGTCATTTAGAAGCCTGTGCTCCATTGGTACTGAGGGATACAGCAGACTGATTTTTCCCTAGCACAGCATTCAGCCCTTGGCTGGGTCTAAGACTTTACGTTAATTTCTTATTGCTTTTGTAGAGGAGCAAACAGTCCAGATAAGGACTTCACCAAGGAGCCAAAATGAAGCCTCTTTATCTGCCTGAGTCAGAGAAGAACAAAATCTATGAGGCAGCTAACCCTCACAGCCTGAGAACTGATTTTTTGTAGAGTCTATTCTTTTATGTAAATAATAACTTTTCCAAGAGTAACACTGAATTGTTCTTTTAAATATTTAAACTCTTAAAGAGATTTGGCTTAGCCACTAGAAGAAATATTGGACCAAATATACATCAATCCCACACATTTTATATTATAGTCCCTTCTTCCTACAGTGTTAAGCAGCTAATTTCACAGAAATATGAATAATTACATTGCTGTAATTTACCTGATTCTGCATAGTAAAGTAGAACCAAGGAAGTAGCTAAAGGTGCTAATAAAGAGCAATCAGGAGAAACACTAATTATTTATAGATACAAATGATATGAAATTGGGATGCCATGTGGCATTGCTTTGAAATAATAGTGACTTTCTAATAGCTGTTTTATTTCAGTTGAGCTGTTTTGCTAAGATATTTAAGATCATGTCTTAGAGATTCCTCTTTGGTGAGAGATTGTTATGCTTTACTTGCCTTGAAATTCAGCATTTCTCTCTTGCTACTGTGACTGCCTTTCTAACAGGTGTGGAGATTAAAAGCAAAAAGACGACAAACCCAGAGGAAGAAAATGTTAAAGAATAAGTAGTTCTGTAAAACTTCTTGTGCTCTTCCTCCAGCTCTCACATCAAGAGGCACTCAGGACCCAACTGCAGCAATTGCAATAAATGCCCGTCAGAAAAGTACTTGTTCTCTTCTGTAAAAAGTGATACTGAAGTGCCATTATAGAGACCTAGCTTTTACCTAAATACCACATAAGATGATAAACTAATTCCCCTTGGGCAATTAAGTCCAGATGAAGGGCTCCCATTTTGCAACAAGGAAGACTTTGAGGTTTTGATAGTGGATATTTATATAACTAAAGTACAAGCATCTGAAGTATAAGCACCTAAGCAACAAAGACACAGCTTTTGTGAAAAAGAATGGGAAGTACTGTGAGGGAGGAGAGGCTGACAGTGGTGTGGCCATTTCCTCACCCTCTGAAAGTGTACATACTGGTGAAGACAAAGGAGGAAGCAATAGATTTCTGCCCAAATAGTAAATCTGCCCAATGTATACAATAGCTAGAAGTGATTCTGAAACAACCAGTATGCTTTGTAGAGATTGAAAACTGTATTCACCAGGGCCTCTATCTAGCTAACAGCTTGGAATCAAACCTGTGCCTCCAAATAGGCCAGCTGAGACTACTGGATTTCTAGGACCCTCAGCATACTGGTGAGAGATGTATAAGCACTAACATTATACTTTCTTAAAAAGTAGTGTATCGTGTGCAAGGTAGCCCATGTACAGAATAGACATTCCACTTTAATTTAGAGAGACTAAATTACTGGAGTACTATAAAATAAAAACAGGTTATAAAACATGCAGGAAAAGGAGAACAAGTTGTACTGCCAGCTCCAGCACAGATGCATATGCACAACACTGAGAAAATAAGCTGTCTTTCCTAGCCTCGGTGACAGTAAATAAAGAGCGATGGCTAACAAAAACAATGTGATAAAGGCTGGGTTGTGTGAGTTGCTCTTTTGAAGGAAATCCATAATACAGCATATTCATTAGTCATATTATTGCTAACTGGGCTTTATGTATAGCTCCCTGTTCACCCAAATGAAAGCACAGAATGTACTGTATACTTCTTCTGATGCACTGGTAGCAGTCAAATCTAAACTGGCTGTAGTGTAAGCCAGAAAGGAAAATAAGAGCAGCAGTTTTTAGAAGTGGAGGGAAAAGGAAAGCAAAGGATCAGTAAGGACACATTCACTTAAAGGGATGTGAAAGATGAGGGTACATACCACATCAGAGAAGAAAAAAAGTATGGGAAGTGCTATTCTACAAGTACTAGACAAAATCTATAGCAATTGGCAGTGATTTACATTAGTGTATTATGTTCCCTGGCTCAGCTGCTGCCACTGGTGGTGTATATTAGAATATTTCCTGTACTACAAAGAACCAAAAAGAGCTGGAAACCTATAGAGATGGTAATGTGCTTTACATTGAGAGTAGAGGTAGGAGGACTAATACAGACAATAGAATAACAATTTTCTCACTGGAACAAAAGGACTTTTGATGGTTTTAATCCAGAAGGAAGATGTCAGGTGTCTGATATGCCTGGAGTGTTTTCTGGTTTTATGAGCCTCTGAAGAAGTCACTATTGAAAGGCCTTACAGGGCGTGAGGGCATCCAGCTGCTCAGTGTTTGCTCATCAGCCCCAGCAAGAGGAGTCAGAGGACTTGGCTATGAACACCTACTAGCATTAAATCTTCAATACCTTTAAGAAATTCCCTCATTTCCCAACTTCTTCTTTCAAGTTTGAGAGCTGAAGAGACACTGATGTGGCAGAGTCAGATGTTTAGTTGTTACTTCAAAGGAACAGGTTGCCATGCATCAAAGCCCTGGCAAATGTTCTTGTGAGTGCTCATAGCCAAAGGCATATGTCAGATGAGTTGAGACAATTTAGTCCACAGTGGAAAAGATAAGTGCATCTAAGTCACCATGAACACTGCTTTGGAGCCAACGTTATCTCACTTGTCAGTACTACTCCAATACCTGAATGTTGTCACACACAGAAGCAGAAACATTTGCCATTTTCTCCTTGTACCTCATGTCACCTCCAGGACTGTGTATAAACCATATTTCCATGAAGAGAGATTGTCAAGGAGCCTAAGGAGGTAAAAAGACCTGAAGTCCACAGAAGTTTAGTGCAGACTGAATATTTAACAGATTAAAAGTCCAATTATCAAGGACTCAGAGAAAAAAAATCCCAGATATTGCTGTAATAAATTCAAATAATTGAATAGCACCAAGTCCCATCCTAATGTCACCTAAAATCTCATTTTATTCAGTAAAGCATATAGTTTACCTAAGACTTTAAAAGAAATCCATTTCTCTTGACAGATAGGGTGCTACATTATTTTCCTACATTTGCATTGTCATCAGTGATCAAGTCAGAGTTAACCCAAACTAATTCTATAAAGCATTTATAATATTCTCCCCTGGAAAAAGAAGCACTTAATCCTCATTCCAGTTGACTTTTCTTTAGGTATGAAAACAAGAAAACCCAACAGAATGAAACCAAATATTTGCACCTGCTATTGCACAGGACACAGTTTTATCCTAAATGAATATGACTTGTCCAAAACAATTAATTCAGAGATTCTGTGGTTGTTCATGATGGTTTGGAAGGCAGGCTCACTGCAAAGATTTGTGACATCTACACTGACTTTCTGCAGATCACCCCCTTGAACCAAGGGTTGGCATTGGAGCCATTCCTTGTTAATTATTCAACCAGTGGTGCTTCCACAGCACTTATCGACTAGTAAATTGTTATTCAAAATATGTATATTCCTGAGGTTGTATTCTGGCCTAACTGATCTGCTTGGTGACATGGCTCCAAGCAGCATGCAAAGTTTTTCAGTTTTCTTTGCTCTGGAGACCAGAGAATTCAGTGCTGAGACAGACTTTGATGGAGGCTTACACTATCCATCAGAGGCTTTATTGGCCAAAGGAGAGTCAAGGATTAGAGACTTAATCCTTGAAGCAAATTTTATTTTCTAACTTTGATTCTCCTTACAAAACAAAGTCCCTATAAACCCAGCTGTAGGATTTACTGGGTGCATTTTTCCATCTTGAAAGCAAATCTTTTACTCTTTATCCTGCATTTTATGAGACAGTGTGAGCTCATCAGAGTCCTTCAGTATCAGCCTGAGCTTCATCTTCTTTTGCCTTTGAGCTGCCTTGGCCAAAGAGTCCCACAGGCACAGACAGCAGGAATGGTGGGACTGAGAGAGGTAAAGAAATGGATAGCAAATATTGTCAGATCAGAAATAAAAGTCTGATTGCTATTATTTACAATTATACTTATCAAGCATTCTGTCTCAAGCTACAGTGAAGCACTGAAGAACTGTTTTTTGACATTAAATGTTGCTAAGTGCCCTGCCCATTATGTTGTTTTTTTTTTTTCTTGTAATATATAGTTTTGTACACTGAATGAAATTTACAAGCCAGTAACTCTTTGAAGATAAGAAGAGTTCTTCATCCTGCCCCAAATGGGGACCATTTTGCTGGAACAAGAGTACAGGAGAGCAGAATTTACCCTGTAAATAAACAAACCAGCCTTCAAAAAGCCCGGAAACTGTATGTTAGCAGATCAAGATTTAAAAAGTCAGGTAACACAATGAAACTGAAGATGTATAAAGCCTCCAGCCCTCCAGCTTAGGTGGCAGCCTTCTTTAAAATGTGGACATTAGTGTTAGTGTCAGGTAGAGCATGAAAGGCAGTGTCAGGAAAGACAGAAAAGTTAAACATGCCAGAATTAATTCACATGGTGATGCATCAAAACATTTGGAAGTGTTGCAATGGCACTTCATTCTTTAGACATGCAAAGAGGTGTCAGTAAGCAAAAATTTAGGGAAATCTCATTTTTTTGGGTGTATCCAAGTTAAGATCAATGGAACTTTTACTCACTATGACTGCTGGCACAGAAATGCTCCTGAAATTAAATATTTGGTAGCAAACAGGATCTTAAGAAAACAGTGTAATCAAGTCTTTTCCTAAGTCAAAAAAAATAAAGGGGAGGTATAGAAGCTAGATAGATGCAATGTAATTTTTGCACTGCTTTCTGCCAGGTCTTCTAAAAAAAAGTTTTTAAAAATGAAAAAGAATATTTTTGAAAGGATGATTGGACGGGACTCAAAGGGGAAAAAGGAGAGAAATTCTGCAGTCTTCCAGGGGAAAAACCAGCTGCTCTCTGTGGCTATCCACAGGAAATACAAGTAGAGCAGTGGAAGATGTGCTTTTGCAGTTACTGAGGGTTTCAGTGTAGAACTGACTGCATGTCCTATACCAGCTAGCACAAACTGTACTGTAAACTGGGAATGACAGGCAAGCACTTTCACCCCGTCTATAGCACATTATGGGAACAACAGCACAGCCCAGGGTTGCCTTGACCTAAAGAAAAGCCAAATAGTTTGGCAGAACACACTGGTGGTTCTTCCAAATATGGAAGTTTCTTCTGATCTCTGGGCATATTTCAGCAGAACTATTTTTAAACATAATGTTCACGCTTTTCAAGTACTTTTCTTTGATTGAGAAGCAGAAAATATGGACAGAGTGGAGTAATTCCCATTGTTTCCTTCCATTTTTTGAACAGTATGTTCCTGGTGCCAGGACTAGCAAATAACACTAATGCCTGTATACAACTGAGAGGTAATAACCATGTTCCTTAGCTCACTACAGATGCTGAATTTTGAAAAAAATAAGGAGAATAAAAGGCTAGGATTTTTTAGCTCCCCTCCTCCAACTCAATAACAGAAATTATCATAACTTTGTCGGGCAAAACCAGTGGATATAATACAGCATTACTACCCTTCACTGTTCTTCAGCTCTCTGGGAACCCACATATGAGTTTCTGCAGCAAGATGATAAATGCAGCACCTGGAGCCCCACAGTGGTATTCAAACAGTGTTTTGTCATCTTTTTGTATACGTGAGTATCTCAGATTTCACTGAAAGTATGAGTACATCATCTGAGTGCTCCTGTGTAAGAGAAGTATCCATGACTATGAAAAATGGAACTGGACATTATTACTGACACTGGTTAATTATCACTGTGAGCACTGTTGCAGGCTTGTCAACAGTCAACAGGGCCAATTACAAGTCATGCCAAGCCACTCCTAGATAGGATCCTTGAATATTCGACAAAGGAAAAATCCTGTGACTAGGAACACTTATATTTTTTTATCCCATAGCTCACAAAGATACCTGGCCCAGAAAGGACAGATCTTTTTCTTTCCCATTTTAATTCACACCCTGGTGCTGGTAATGATTAGACTTTTCTTTGGGTTAAGATCATCCTCAACAGTTGGCACAGGACAAGGGACACTCCCAGTGGATAATCTGCATGCCTTAACTCTGCTTTCAGCAGCTATAATAGTTCAGCTCTATGGATGGTGGCCATGTCAAGCCACATGGCTTCAGTCATGAAGATGTTCTGTTCAAAGACATTGTCTGGTCACTTTAATTACTAGAACAGACACAGCTGTTGATGGTGCACAGCTGTTATGGAGAACTTGATTCCACTTCTTTTGCTGGCCAGATCAATTAAAATTTCTTTTGAGTCCTTTTCTTGCTTATTTAATGTAACATAAGACCATAAAAAGTCTTTTCTCAGTTATATTAAAGGTTTATTTAGTCCAAAATCTTTCTCTGAGATAGAGATAAAGCCTACAGATGAGTTTAAGAACAGGGAAAATATAGCAGAACTTGCCAAGAATTCTCTCCAGTTCCAGTGATTTTGGGTTCAGGAACTGCCCAAGGCAGCAGCACTGTCTTGGTATGTATAGCCCTCTGACAGATTTCTGTCAGCATGAATTTGGCAAACCTTTGGATTCCCTCAGTGTCTGGCAGCAGCTAGGTCCATGTATTACCTTCACTTTATGTGAGAACTAAATCCTTTTTTTTTTTTCCTTTGGTCTCCCAGCTGCTAGTTTGATTTGACGTCATTGTAGTGCAACAGGAAACAGCGACCAATCGTTCTGTTTATCCTCTCCATGTAATTTGTGATTTTACAGATTACTTTCCTCTGTTGCATATTAATTGGTTTCTTTTCCAGGAGGGATCAGGTATTTGGTGGTTCTCCAGATGCCACTCTGTAATTCTGGTCACAATTGTGATCCTTCATCCTTCTGTCAGTCTTTTTCAGGTTTGTTTGTTTGGGTTTTTTTTTGTTTGTTTGGGTTTTTTTTGGTTGGTTGGTTGGTTTTTTCCCTCCTACTGAATTTGCATGGTGTCTTGAGCATGGCTGAGTAGGTGCTGCTGTAATGCAATATGAAGGAAGAGCTGTAGATCAAAGGGAAGATCTATGTAGCTATCGAGGCACCTTAGAAGGCAGAAGGTGACAAACAAGATTTACAGAGGCAAGTCTTCAGATTAGATGACTAACTTCTCTTGATAGTCTTACCAGCACAGCAGAACCCTTTTCATGTTGCTGATCTTTTGGATAACAGCCCATAAGTCAGTAATTAAAAGCAATCAGTGATAAAATATACACACAGAAAACAGCAGTTACTTCCCAGGCCAAATCAGCACCCAGAAAAAATGTTATCTGTAGAAATAGAGGGAATCTGGCAAATATAAATAATGTGAATTTTGATGATTCACAGGGGAAAGCCATCCTGTGAATATAAAAGAGGTAATAAAAAAAACACGAGGAAAGGAGGTTCAGCATCTGGATTAATAAAGTGTAAGAAATGAGCCTGGGAAATTATTGAAGTCCTAAGAATTCTTGGAAAGAATTCAGTGACATGTACTATATTTCATCCACAGTGGTGGTTTTCTGTCTCTCACTTCGTGTTTTGCTATACAGTGAGATTGAAAATCAGTTTAATTTTTTTCAATTTCCCCTAATTTCATTGTGTAAAGAAGGGATCATGCTGAATCAGACAAAGTTTTCAGGAGCTTCAAACCTATGTCTCACTGCTTTTTTATGGGGAAATGGGGAAAGAAAATGCAGCCATCACAATACAAAGACACATAAGCTACAAGCTCAAGGACTCTGTGAGTTTTCTGGTCTCTTTAAGCTTTGGAGAACTAAGTTGCTGCTTTGATGTAGAATCCACCTGTTTACAATGAAGCAAGCAAATATACCTGCAAATTTTTTAGCAAGTGTTGAATTTCATGAAAACAATGTATCTCACCTCAGCATCTATTATTTTTTATGCTTATGAGGCTAAGAAAGAAAAACAGCTGAACAGGATTCTCAGCATATGAACCTTTCCATCTGTACACTAGTCATACATGTTTTTCTGATTAAAAAGCTTGGAAGACAGGGATGACCAGGTGGGATGCTGCTACAGAGAACTTGATGTTCTTGACCAGGGTTTCTCAGTGCATAATCAAGTCTTGGAAGAGATTTTAATTTAGATTTGATGTATTTATTTCTCATATAAAAATTTTGAGTGTCATGAACTTTTCAGCATATTGTGTACAGGCACATGCAGAGTAAGTTATTCTCAGCAAGGAGCTTGTTCATCAAATATAGCTGCCCAATGTTTTAAAAATATAAACTTCACTTTTTTTTTTTTTTTTTTTTTTTTTACTGCTCTGGAGTAAATTAATGTTTAGAGTGAATACAGCTGGCAAAACCATGCATGAGCTGACTGGTTTATAGAAACACATGGTAGCCTGTGGATTCCTCCCAAGCTATTTCCTATTTTTAACCATGTGTGCTGTGTTTGTTACTGGGAATTTGTTTGTACACTGCTTGGTTATATGAATTCACCTGGATCACAGCATTACACACATTTCCTAAATGGAATGCTACACTTTTCCTCAACTGCTACTCTATTCTCTCAGTCTGTCTGAACTCTGAGAAAATATGCACCAACGTTTCACTTATTTCACTTATTTCTCTTCCTACTCCTCTTCCTATTGCCTTAAAGTTTTTTCAGCCACAGATTTTATTGTGGAAAGAGCAAGAGAAGGAGTGAAAAAAGGAGACTTAAATGTATAGTTGTCCCTTCATTAGTCCTGTACACACACCACAGTTCAGGGGGTGCAGCAGAGGCTTCTTGACTGTGTTGCAGCTGTGTTTGGCCTTGATCAGAGAAAAGAATCCATTGGATTCAATACTGAGGTTAATGCATGGACCCTATGGTCTGTGTAATACAGAATGTCAGGCTAAAATGACAGAAAAGTCATCACTGGTCTTCAAATCAATAAATTCCAGTGGGTGATTTTTCGAATCATAGTGAAATGAATGTTTATGAGTAGTTTTCCCAGCTGTTGCTATATATAATGCCTGTGGACTGCATGTTTTCTTTCAGGCAGAGTTTATGTACCTCCAAGAGAGGTTTATATAATCCCCTTTCAGATCAGATGGTCTGTGAAAGTGCAGATGAATGCAGAGTACACACTGGAGAAAAACTGGAAAGTATTAAGGTTAGTTGGTTTAATGTCAGTGTTACTGTTTTTGGCTTATAATGTATGACCATTAGAAAGTGTTTCACTCACAACAAACACTTCTGATAGTGTAACAGACTGAAAAAATGAATTTTTACAGGCCCTTACTCATGTAGACTACAGCACAAACTGGATACAATGTCAGGCAAATGGCTTACGCATTATATGAGTGTGTGAAAGAAACACTTCTGTTGACACTGTATAGAAGCCATTACACTTTCCATTGACTTATTTTGCAATTGCAAACACTGTAATCTTCTAAGTGTAAGATATTTTTACTTTCTGTTTTTTTTTTTCCAGAGGAATATTTTATATTTTCTGAAGAAGTGCTGTTCTTAATAAGGTTTTAATTTTTTTTTTTTAGAGAATCACTATTTCTATATATATTCATTATTTCACACATTTATCTCACTTATTGGCTGGGAAAAATACAGTCCTTTAGTGTATACCAGTGCTACTTTACATAGAAAAATATATAGTTCTGAAACATATTTGGCTGGATAAACAATGACGCTTAATTTTCTCTCATTGCATCTATCTAAAACCCCTGAGTATCTGAGCTGTCAAATTTTTTGACCTTTTTTTGACTTTGTTGGTTACCCTGATGTCAGAGTTACTATGAAGGATTTTTGAAATTCTGTTTTCCTGCCATGGTTCACAGCCTTAATTGTGTATAATTTAGAAGAAATGTTTATATTTATTCTTTATTGTAGACACATGCTTAAATGCATTTCTGAATTCGGGCTTTTGGCAAGCAGAGCAAAGAACATCCAAGGCATGTTTTGCTGTCCTGCAACTTTCTGCCATGATAGATGGTTTTGTGTTCATCCCCATATTTGGCTCAAAGCTGGGAACACAGCCATGACAGCTAATTGAGCGACCAGATGCTTGGCCTTGAGGACCTGATGGCCATGGCCCAGGTTGTCATACTGGTGTTCATCAAATAGCAGAGCTCCAGAGCTGACTCACTTGTAAGGCAGCACAAAAGAACCTGAAATCGGGGCAGGGAATGATGGGACACTATGTAAAAGCTCTTTGGTCCAGCAAGGCAATACAAACCTTCTTTCAACAAAAGTCACAGGCCAGCTACAGCCACCTGGTTAGCAAGAGACATTTGTGGACTTGCCCAAGTAGTGACTGCAACAGCTGATGTGTGATCTATTTGCTTCTTTTCCTGGAGGGGAGATGTTAGACCTTATTCAAAGATCTCCTTTGCTAATTTGACCTGCTCATGGCTAAGGATGGTCTAAAAAGTTTTGTTGTTATAATTCTTTAACCTGTTTCTGGCTTTTGAACAAATATAGTTTCATTGGTCTAATACATTCCAAAAAATTTCTCATAAAATGAAGGTTTTAATTTTGCACAGAGACAGAAATAACAGTGTGCAATCATTTCAGAAAACTTAAACTTCAGCATAGTGCATAAAGCAAAATATAACATTTCAAGGTTTGCAAATTGACAGGGAAAATACCTTCTTGACCCTTCTATATTTGAAAAGAGGGGACAAAAAAAGGTGTTTTTCTAACTCTTGCATCTTCTCTATTAATCTGCTTTAGACTTTGACTCATAAACAAGCAACATAGGGTCCTGAAGCAGGATTAACATGGAAGGTCTTTTTCTAAGCTGGTAAAGAAAAGCACTTCTTCATTTATTTGTGTGTGTGTGTGTGTGTGTGTGTGTAAATGCCTCTGAAAATGAATAGAGTCATTCGTCTAAAAAAAAAGTATTGACATTTTTATGGAGTTGCTTTTGGAAAGATTCAACGTTTAATATTAAATTCAACATATGGTTATGGTCAGATTGTGCTCCTACTGTGTAAACTGTATGAATAACAACTTACTGCATTCTCCTGGCCAATATATGGAGAGAAGGTTGATTAATTTAACTAGTATCCCTTAATCTCCTGCCTTGGCTTCCATCCCATTTTGCAAGGCTTGATAAATCTTACATCCCCTGAGGACTATTACAATTCCTAATAGTCCTATGCTGTTAGGAAGAAGCAAGGCTCAACTGTACCAAAACATCCAGCACATGAAAGTGTATAAATAATTTAGCTTTTCAAATATTTTTTTTTACAGCTTTTCTTTTCTGGCAATGATAAGAGATGTTAATTTAGTCAACTGTAAGTGAAAAAAAAAATGCTGTTCAAGGGAACTGTATGTAAAGGTAGAGCTGTTTCTGTCGCTGTTTTCAGCACTGTGTTAGGCTACTACACCAAGGTCACTCATATATTTGACCCCCTTTTCCAAGAAAAACATGTTTTGCATTGAATGAATAATCTCTCAGGACCACCAGCTTCTTTCCAGCTAGGAGCACAAGCAAGGATTCACCATCCTGACACACATTTTCTGTGCATCTGCAGGCAAAATCACTCCATGCTCTCCTGTAGCCTCAGACACACAGTCAAGCTACTTAAGTTGTACAAGTTCCTCTGCATCAGATGAACCATAACAGTTGCCTGTGCTCATACTCATAGCCCACAGCAAATTCAGCTTGACTTATCGTACAATAAAGGAAATATAAGATAAATAGCATAGCCTTGCATTTGTTACAGGCTGAGTTAGCACAAGGACAGTCACCATGTCTCAGATAATGCATATTGAATTGTTCAGCTGCAATATCTGAGTCATGTGACTGAGATTTATACCTCATCTATAAACTGTCTTGAAGGGGAGTTGAAAGGATACGTTTTTTTAAAAAAGCAATGAAAAGGACTGTAAAATTCTCAAATCTGGGACTATAAGAACCATGGAAGTGTTCAAGAGAGACACCATTCTCAAACCCAGGAAGAGACAGTATTTGCCATTTCTGAATTAGGATACACTTTTTCAGAGTACAGTGAAACCTATTTATTAATAATAATGTTTTGAATTCTTATTCAGAAATCTTTCTTCACACACTGTAAAGCAAATCCTATTACATTTGATGTAAGTAAATAGCACAATTCTGCAGTGTCTGGTGCAGAGGTCATCCCTGGAGTGGTTTGGGGGGATTTGGGCTGTGTGGCCATTGGCTGTTAAGGTTTGAGCTGTTAAGGCTGAGGTTCCTGTCAGGTCCACTTTTACACCCCAAAGCTTCAGCAAAGGGGTGGGAAAGAGAAGGAATGCTTGAGTCTCAGTCTAGCAGCAGCTGTTTCCCACAAAATTCTGTTGTGACAATGTTGTAGTGGGGTGTGAAGGTGCAAGGCTGTGAGAATAAGAAGCTTCATGGTGAGACTTGGTTTGTTTTGGTGTAAATTTGCTTATGAGTGGTGTTTAGTTAAATCTATGGCACTTTTCAATCACATGAGAAGCAGCCAATTGTGGTGAATATCTTGTGAAAGACACGCTTCGAATGTTCAGCCTTATGCAGTTTTATGGGGTTTAGGAGTAAAAAACCCTTGTGGGAAGAAAGAAATGGATGAAACCCATTGGTGTATATTTATTGAAGCTCTCTAAACACACAGGAATACTGTGGGGCACTGCAGAGGTTTACATATGAGTAATACTGTAGAAAGATGAGTCCAGCAGTGTAAAGTGGGAAACTTTAGGCCATTCTGTCAATACACATTTGTTTTCAGATAAACCCAGAGGACTTGGTTCTAACATTTGTACAGCCTGAGGGCATGGGGACAGCTTCTGGTCAGGAATGACACAGTCCAGCTGGCCTGCCATTTAAGTCTCTTTCACAGCCATTCTGACCAGGTTCCCCAGGCAATTCAAAATCCCTCTGGACACGTCTCTGTATAAATTTATTCCTATCCAAAAGTTTCAAAAAGCCTGTCTTACCCCAGCCCTTTCAAGGAAATTTCACTTCCTTGTGTTTTTCAGGTTTGTGCTTTCATATTCAGAAAACAGAACACATCATTGCCGGTCCAAAGCTTGGGATAAAACCTGTATATCAACCTCTTCTTCCTTTAAAAAATGCAGATGTATTTATTTCCCTAATCCTAGTTTCAGGTACCCTGTATTTCATATGGTTGCTGTAATAACACCACAAAATACTTCATAAATGCACTAGTCAGTGGGGAATGCTATATCTGCTTTTGATTTTTATGTATCTTTTCTCTAAGCTAGAAAATTTAAATGTAAAATGTAGTATTCAGAGACAGCGAGTGGGGTTTTGTGGTTCTCTCTGGAGGATACTGGTTTCATAAAACAATGAATGGATTACAGTCATCAATATAATTCATTTTTCCATCTGTGGCCAACATACAGTATACTCTTGCTAAAGTGCTTCATATTAATAACCCACCCAAGTATAATTCATTGCAGGTTGCAGCTATAAATCAGAAATAGCCTTTGTTTTTTTCAGCTGTCACAAGTGAGAGAGCATCAGGGGCTAGGGGCTGTTTGTAAAGAGGTGAGAGGGGCTGCAGCACTTTGACCTCTCCCTGCAGTGTAAGGTATGTCACACTGCAGCTGTCCTCAGGGACACATCACCTGACTCAGTGACCTGTCACAAGCAAAAAGCCACCGTGTCACCTGCTGTCGATTTTTTGTCTTGCTGTGTTCTGCTGGGAAAGAGATGCAAAGAAATGCTGCAGAAATGGTGCAATGCAAATTCAAGAACACTTGCCAGAAGCTGACAAATCCCGTGGGCACTGATGCCTCTGCTGCACTGCAGGGAACACTGGGACTGCATGTGCCTATCTAACCTGGTCACAAACTGACCCAGAGGTAGAATGGAATGGAATGGAATAAAATATTATATTTTCAGTTGGAAGACAGCTATCATGATCCTCTATTCCAACTGCCTGACAAATTCAGGGGTGACTGAAATATCAGTCAGTCAGTCCCAGAAAGTCCAAGCTACCTGTACCTTTGCTCTAATGCTGACATTTTGGTGGCATTAGACAAATCACATCAGTCCTGATTCTAGTCCCATTAGAGCCATGAGATTGTTTTTCCTGTCCTAACTTAAGCGGAAATTCACTTAATCTCTCAACTTCCCTGTCTCTGCCTAACAAATTGGGATGAGTATGCATAACTTAAGGAGTTGTTCGGAGGACTAATTAGTTAACATTTGTAAGGCATTTAGAGGGTAAAAACCGATGAACATTGGTATTATCACACCTGGTGGTGTGCATGTGTTGGTGCAAAATGAATGCTGTATTTTCATGGGTAAAACTTGCATATCCGATAAGCTGCTATCTATGCAAATAAATCCTCAGGCAAATAAGAATGCTCCAGTAGTCCTCAGGCAGCATGCAGGAAAGCAGAGGCAAAGTCAGAGTGGAGCAGAAGCAGAGGGAGATGCTGTGAATAGGGAAGATAGTAAGAAGTGTTTGCGGGGGAAATCTGGGAAAAGGGAAATCTCTTTTCTACAAATGTATAAGCTCTTCTGAATCACAGGCTGTGCACATGAAAATATGGTATTTCAAAATTCCTTTTGCATTATGACTTAGCCGTGCATTATATTTTATGGTAACATGATCTCATTGTTTAGAGATTTTTGTTGTATACTATAACAGCCTTTGTATGGCAATAATTGTAACTCATACGTTAATTTTTGGCATTCCTGATATATTCGTTCAGTCACTGGAATGTGCATAGATGAAAACTAGCACATTGTAGCTGAACAAACACTGGATTAAATGTGCCTGTTTTGTTTTCTTTAATAAGCTAGGTGGGATCAAAGCTATCTGCCTCTGTGACATAGTTTAATAATATTTTTATTCTGAGTGCCAGCATTTTACAAAATAAAATGAAGGAACTACAGGAGAAAATACAGCATCATTCAAATACATTTTAATCAGGTCTTGGAAGGATAATAGAAAGCAACTGAAGCAGGTTTGTTAATTCATTTGGTTTCAGCCCCTGTAAAACCAGCACACATAGCTGCTATTTCAGAGATGATCAGCAACAGTCTGTCTGGACCTTCAGCTGTAGAGTGGTTAGCAGGATAATAGCATGTTTAGATGCTCACAAAGATGTAGCAGTCACACTGCTTGTGACAGTTAACATAAGGAAAAGGATGTGACTGTCATGAAGAAGTGAATTGTGCATAGGCATAACAGCAAATGATGGTCCCAATCTATGCAATTAACTGTGAGCTACAAGCAGGAGGTGAACAATAGCGATGCACATTACAGTTACTGCCTTTGTGTTCTGTAATCTTGAGTACAGACATACTTCTCAACATGTCCTAGTCACCCACATAATTCTAAACAAGGATTTAATTGTGAGAGGAGTTCTATATCTGCAATGGGAAAGGGTTACCCCATGCTTCTTTTGAAACTGCACTGTGAATATGACTTTCAGGAATGTCCTCACTGTAATAATAGCCCTGAGCAACGTGTTGAATCCTCAGGGTAAAGGCTCATTCACTGACTACAGGCAAAGGCTGGGATGGAATAAGGAGAAAACAAAAAAGCAAAATCAAATGCAAATGCAAATCCAAAAAAAAACCCCAAGTGTGGAATCAGGTAACGTCTGCTCCTCCTCTCTAAAATCTGAAGTGCTAGCAGGAAGTACTGTAATAATTATTTCTTCTAGCAGCTGGCACTTCAGCCTTCCTTCACATCAGGGGAAGTCAGTACAGAAGAGCTAGAAAGCAAGGTGGAGTCTTAGGGGAGTTTTTGTCACTGAGGATAGCACTTTCCTGGCATGTTTGGGAAAGAAAAAAAATTAAAGTGTGAACAGTTTTCTGCTTGGACCACTTGTCTTTCTCAAGAGATTTTTAAAAGATGGACTATGATTGCAGGGCTGCCTGGTTGCTGTGTTTTTTCCATGGACCATTATTTACTTGCTGGCTTATGTGGACCCCCTTCTTCCTTCTCCTTGTGTCCTCTCCATTCAGAATGCTCTTTATCACTCCATGGATGGTCCTTGCCACCCTACTTGTCCTCTGCAGTTCTGCCAGTCCTACAGTTTGTAGGGACTTGTGTTGAAGCTGACCAGAGGCTAGCCCGAGATAATATAATTCCCAAAGTTGCATAAAAAGGAAAAGTGGAGAGAAAAGGTGTTTTCTAACATAAATCTGTATCTAAGCAAGGACCAGCTGCTTCCTGAAGTAATTCCATAGGTACTGATGAAAAGGGACTGAAGAAAAAATCTTTATAACCAGAGCCTAAAAGGGAAAGAGAAGGGAACAAACCAAACAAAAGAAGAATAAGATCCCCAAAGAATAAAGGAAATTACAATTATGGCAGCTGACTACAGATAAAGAGGTGATGAAGAAGGGGTATTAAGCACCTTTATGTCTCTTTAGTGAGTTTGCCCATGGCTGTGTAATGCTAATTACCACCCTTGGGGAAGCCCAAGACAATTTTTCAACTGTACTTAGATTTTTTATGTTTGCATTTTCCTGAGATTGCTCTGTAAGTATTAGAAATTTCATATGACACTTCATTTAGCTCCCTGTGCATGTGTGTTTTGACACAGACTTTAACTACATGGTCATCTATTATTTTCATTTCTCTGTATGGATAATTATTAAATAGTTCTTTTTATCTTCTTTATTCCATGTCTGGCTCCAGGCCCTATTAATCACAATCTAAACTCTTAGTTGAACACAATGTTATTAAGTTCTTTATGTGTTTTTTATGGTGCTCTTTCTGTAATTTGTCAGTTCTTCACAAACATTGTGAATTTATATTCACAGCAGCCATAGCAATTAGGTGTATTATTACCAACATTTTACAGATGGAAGACTGAAGGAGAGACAAATTATAGCCAAAGCTGTCAAAATCCTATCCTAATTTTTGATGACCAACTTTAGACACCTAGCCTATAATTTCTCAGGGGCAATAGTATTAAATAGTTAATCTACATTCCAGTCATCTATCCATGTGCTCAGCCTTCTGAATTTCTGCAAATTACACCCAGAAAGCAGGGAATAAAAAAATATTAACAGCTGAGAGCTAATTGTGAATGGCTGGCTCTAATCCAAAAGGAACACTGTGTCAGAGGTAGGGAGGTGAAATAACTGCCTTAAGTGCCATTATGGATTAAGTTCAGCTTTGTAATTAAGAGCTAAAGGCAGAAGTTTATACAGTGATTGCCTACAGCTGAGTTAGCCATCTAAGTTCCCTGTGGTGTCCCAATACCCTTGGGGATCTGCTGGTTCATCCTTCCCAGGAGACAGCTGTGTCTGATAGGCCCAGCTATGCTCTCCCAAATGCATTGGTAAACAACTGGTGTGCAAACACCTACCTTGTAGACAACCACCTTTCCTAAATTTGAAGCCAACTCTCTCTTTGGTGTATTTAGTAATGAAATTGTATATTTTCTACAGTATTCTTTCTTTATCCTTTCCTCAATACCCTCCATTTTCCACAGCAGATTGAAGCTAGGATGCCACAGACAAATTTTCATTCATCCTGTAGTCCTTATTCACACAGCACTGCCCATGTCTGCCCATGTTAGTGCTTATTCACATCTAGTGGAAATAGAGCTCCTACTGTACAAAGAGATGTGTTTCTTTTTGTGCAGTCCATAACTGGGCTATATTGCATGATGCTGTGTCTTCTTGCTCTGGTGTTTCTTTTTGACAAGCTCTGCCTTGCCTCTGTAACTGCATTTCTTTTTTAGCTGAATCAAAAATTTAAATTATTAATTCAGTGGGATGTTGACCAGTGAGAAATCAACGGCAGGTATTTTAGTAATACTGAAATTAGGTTTCCTATTTGTATCATATTAGGTTTTTATATCAACCAACTGCTTAGTAATTAGTACATTAAATAAACTTTATTTGATAATTGAACAATCTTTAAATATCATACAGCATAACTTCAGCTCTCTGTTACTAGGACAGATCAATGTGTTGGTATGATTTACAGAATAGTTTAAGATCTTGGAATAAAGAAAACATGCATTATTCCCAGCTTTGTCACTGGCACTGCAGGTGAAATGATATTGACTAAATGCATATGCCCATACTGAAGATATTTGCATTTGGCTTCTGGCTCAGTTGATAGTTAGTGAAGAACTAGTCAATAGAATTGAGGGGGCAATTCATCGTCTCCTAAATTAGACGTCTGAAATAGGGCAGATGATTGGCACCCTAAAAGGGCATATTTTTCTCCAATGACTATTAATGGAGCCCCCAGGGGCTGTCTTGGTTTCAAATGTCTACACTGTTGATGTCTAAAGTCAGGTGAGATGAATCCCACCCTCTGTATCCCCAGGCCAGTTATTTCATCTCTGTTTGCCTTTTATTTGTCCCTCTGAAAAAGACAGTGCAATACCAGAAGCAGCTGAGTAGAATTAACACAGTCTAATTAGTTTCTTGGTAGGGCCTTTTAGAGATCTCTAGTGTATCTCTATGTAGCATGATATTGTGCAATGTAGAAATATCCTAAGTGTTTTTATATTAAGTCACACATTAAAGGTCAATGAAATGACAACATCTTTAATGTAACATGGGAGTTCCTGCTACCTTGTGGGTTCCTTTCCTCTGAAAAAAAAAAATTAAAAATTGTATCAGTGCAATAACAATATCAGAACCTTTTTGGTACCAAAGTTTTCATAGGAATCACATTGAGTTTTTCTTAGCGGAAAACCACTTCTCTTCTTTATGTTTCTTCTGTCTCCAATTTATTTCTTTGTCTTGAAGACACTGAAGAAGGAAGCTTCAGAAGCAGAAGCCTTGTGGCAAGCCAGAATGAATAACAAAGCTGAATTCTGGGGATGTTGCCAAGGAATGACATGCAGGATGCTCTGCAGCAGCAGCTCAGGAACTACAGGTGGAATTACATGATTATGTGTTGCCAGGCTTAAGGAAAACTGAGGAAGCAAACAGAGTCTGTTGAGGAAGCAGTGGGAAGTCCAGGTAGCAACAATTTACCCCTTTCTAGAAACCTTGAAAGTCATTTAATGTTAAATGAGTATGCTGTTGTTTATAACCATGCAGTAAGCCTGTACAAAATGTAAATCCCCATAGAATTTCTTTTTTTTGAACTTGACTAAAGAGCAGTGGTGCATATATTTTTAATATGTTCATGGTTAATTGCACCTGTGGAGACAGAAATCTTTCTCTTCTTATTTCTAGGTAAGACCTATTCACTTGTCTCTTCAGCACTTCTAAGACGTGCTGCCTGTGATATATTGTCAGGATGTTAGAAGTTCAGTAGCCTGAGCTCATTACCTTGTTTGGGAATTCAGGATAGCCCTTTACCTTCTTCTTCTCACAATATCTTAATCTATTCAGACTTTAGTTTGATCCTTTCTAGATGTCAGTTTCCTACACCTCTACTCATAGTTTTCATTACGTGCTGAGTAGTGCTCTTGCAATAAGTGGGAATATCTTTCAGAGACATCTCCAAATATGGCTACGAGAGGGATTGTTTTGGAAAGTTGGACACAAAATCCTCAGCTTGACCTGAGTGTCAGCTCAGAGATAAATAAAATAAAGACCTACTTTGTTCATTATAAAGTGTCAGTATTGTCTAGAGATAGCTATATTAGTGTATCATCAGAAAGGAACATTTGTATATTAACAGCATAGACACCCATTACAGATTTTCTTTCATGTCTACCTTCATGAACTGTAAACAATGTAATTTAAGACTTCTTGAAAATTGAAACATAAAAATAAATAAGTATGTAGGCTCAAACCCAAGTTAATAAAAAAATCACCCCACAGCAATAGAAGTTGACCTTAACCTTGTATCACCTTTATATGTTGTTTTATTACCTTGCAGCAAAGATTTACCATAACACTTGTGTGTGTATGTTTGTGGGATAATGGTGACAGTCATTCACATTTATTTATAGAGAAACAATGAAACACTGCATTTTGTATTTTCTTTCAGGGGGACTGGAAGATAAATTCATATGCCTGCATTCCTGAGTTATGTTCAGGAAAGGACTAGACTCTGGGCCTGCTCACAGAGAAACTATCAGACTCTTCCTCAGAAAAGCCCCTGTCCTTGGAACTTTCCACTTTAACAAGAAAATAGACATAATTTGTAGTATCCTTGTTGAAATCTGAC
Organism: Calypte anna; assembly: GCF_003957555.1. Lineage (NCBI taxonomy): Eukaryota > Metazoa > Chordata > Aves > Apodiformes > Trochilidae > Calypte > Calypte anna. Next base: position 12,609,865 of record NC_044245.1, read on the forward strand.
ATATTTCTCTTGTGGGCAGGATCTGACAGACAGAGACATGCCTACTACCGCACCCCTCTCTCCAGTTGCTTCACGGGATGTGGTGATTCCCCCTCTTCTTAGTCAGTTGAGAGGGAGAGGCTGAGTCTTTGTGCTTGCAAGTAACCACTAAATTTCACTTAGTTTTATTATCTTAACTACTTTTCTGTCAGCAGAAGGGAGGTAAATCCTGTGCATAAGACAGCTCATTTTAATTTTTCTTCTAGAGATGCCAGTGTCTTGTAATGGACAATTTGGTGACACTGCATTCATTAAAGGGAACCTAAATGATTGAGTTAAGCACTAAATTATACTCTAATTTCTAGATGGTGAAATTCAGGTGAAGCACAGCCCATTCACAGGGCCATGCAAAATAAGTATGTCTATAATCTTTAAATACTGCCACATTGAGAGGAATAGTAGAAGAGCAATGATGTGAGTTGATAAAATAGACCACAGTCCTGTGAATGCTACCGTACACTAACATTTCCTGGGAAAAATGTTGCTACACTTGCACAACTCTACTTTTTTTTACAAACCTTTGACTGGTATTCACAAGAGATGCCAGGTAAAAGTAAATGTTTACTTTTAACTCTCTCTTGAGATGAACAAGACTGACAATATGGGGCACTAGAAAAATGTAACATGTCAGTGGCCTCAAACTGAAATGATCTAATAGGCTCAGAAAGAGCTTGGTTTTGTCACAAAAAAAGGCTGAAATGAAAAGTAGATGTTTCCAGAATGTCCTGTCAGAAAGCAAAAAGATTTTCCCTGTGCATGAGCCAGGAGCTGGCTCACTCCTATGACCTCTTTCTTTTTGTTAAGTGCTGGTACTTCCATGCTGTTTATATTGGAAAGGGAGAGATAAAGGAAGAGGGAGAAAGAGAAACCAATATGCTTCTATATAAACTCAGCCAGGCAGGCACCATAGTACAGGAACTAGCCAAAAATACCAAGAATTCCAAGCTAATGTTTAAAGAATAATATGACATTTTCAGAGTTGAAATTCACACTTCACCAAAATAGATTTTATATCCCTTATTTAAGCCCTGATGTGCAGAGGTACTTAGTTGATATTTTAATTTTTGCTTCTGACTCTACTGATTCTAATGGGACTGAAGAACTGTAATATCTAGTTTTAATTCTTCTTACACACTTTTCATCCCAAAGCATTCCAGAAAAGAAATTGCAACCATTATTCCTAGTTAACAGTAGAATACTGACACACACACAATAGAGGTGACCGAGAATTTTCTATTAAAAACTAAGAAAAATTCTATCAGTGTAGATTTCTCTGTTGCAAGAGACACTTTCCAGAGCAATGATTACTAAAGTATAAGAACTTTGTCAGAGTAGCCAATGGTCTATGTTGATTGCCAAGCTGACCAATTCAGATTAGAAGCTCAGACTTTACTCACTAGTATCTAGACATCTCTGATATAAACACATATCATTAAGAAAGACATCCTTGTCTCCTTTGAAAACAGTAGAGCAAAGTAGATATTTATAGGGATTTTGAATTGTGATGAGTCAGCCTTAGACTTCAGTGGCTCAGTCTCCTTTGGCTGTAAAAGCATCCTGGAGTGAGCAGCTCAGTTTCTTAGATATCTTAGTGGAGACACCTGCATTTAGAAAAGATGAATTTTAGTGTAAATTTTCAAAAATTCTCAATTGATTTCTGTTTCCTTTTCTGAAGATTTGCTTAAGTGATTAAAATGGGTCTTTAACTTGTGATTATCCCCACTTAATTCTCTTCAGATCAGAGTACTGTGATCAATTTATAAATATTTGGGGGTTGCCGTACAACACTGAAAGGCATTGATTCCACCATTTTGTCAAAAAGGGCACTTTTTTTGCATTGTCTAACATTTTATAGGATGGGGGCATTTTCTCAAGCATCTGTGTTAGAAAGGTGAGCTAACTTTGCCAAGATTGGCAGCAGAAAATCAGAAGAATTTGTATTTCTTCAGGTTCTTTGCTACACTTTTTGCTTTAATGTTGAGTGCTTCCTCTTGCTTTAAGACATAATATAGATACCTTACATTATAGCATACAGTTGTAGTGGTATTTAAGATTATATAGGAATACTCCAGGCCAATATCAAGGGGATATTTACTTTAAGGTTGTTGGAAAAGCTGCAGTCAGAAGCAGCATGGCCATTTCACTGCAATAATAATAGTAATAAATTATGATTGTTTTTTTTCTTTTCCAGTCTAAAGAAAAGGAAAGTATCTGCTATTGACCTCTTCTACAGACTTGAAGGACCATTGACTTCACATCTCTTTGAAGTCAATGCTAAGGTCAATGATTTCTCTCTGACCAGGATTTTAACCAGTAAGACATCATATATTCTCTCATACCTGTGGATGCTTTTTAATTTGTTGAGCTGATAATAGTAATCAATGAATATTGAAAGAATGCCAAACACATTTGAAATGCATATTACTAGGCATCAAGTAATTGCTATTTCTAGTCAAATATGGGCATTTGGGAATTTACTGATGCTTGTTCATTCCAAATCAATGAAGATTAGCCACAAAGAGACGGAGAACATGCTTGCAGTAACTTTGATAAAATGATGACTGAAAGCATTTTGAAGTTTTGCAGCTGCTTTATCATTTCAATTGCATTCAGATTAGAAATAGTATTAATATTAATAATGAAAATAAATTCACAATCTGTAGCAGTGCTGAAATAAATTTTAAAATCTGGGCTAGAGATCGGGATTGGACACTTTTACAATCATGCTGGCTTTTGACCTCTTTAGGAAGTTTTGTCTTGGGGCCAAAGTTCTTTAAAAATCAAAATTATTTCACTTTTAAAAAGTTTTTGTTTACCAGATATTCCTGAAACTACTTAGGCACTCTGTATGTACTATCTTAAAAAATCTCGAGTCCTCAGAAACAGCTTTCTCCACTACAGTAAGTTTTGATGTACGTCAAAAGTTACAAAGATTATCTCTAGTTGTAAAAACTACCTTTCTATTACACCTATAGTGAATTCATCCCAAAATGATGTATTGAGACTCACAGCACCAGGGTCTTCTTCAGATCAGGGATCAGGCTCATCAGCCTATGCTCTAAGACAGCACTGTAATTAGGCAGTATCATTACTTCAAGAATATTCATGCACATCTGTTGTATGTGAATCCTTAGCATCAACAACTGGTTGAGCAGCTGGTGCTGGTGGTGTGCTTTACAAAACCACAGTCTTCTTTGAGGACTGAGAACTGCTAGGAAGAGTTTGGATTTGACCTAACCAAGTGGGGCAAAAATGTCACTACCAACAGGCTGGCCAACCCTCTGATGAGAGCATTAAAGTAGAAATGATGGGGTAGGAGATGAAAACACAGAGCCAAGTGGGGATATTGTATACTGGCTGACTCAACAGAGCCAGACAAAAGTCAGGCCACTGTGATGGTATACACACAAATAATGAAGTGCCAGAAGTGGAGTACTGGAGGGGAATGCTTTTTTTCTGGGAACTCAGCATGCAGCAAAGAAGAGCGAACAGGAGAGAGAGGGATCCCACCAAAGTCACAGAAGGATGGATGATGGGGTAGAGAAGACCTTCAGCAAAATTACCTAACTAGAACTATCTGATATTCCAGGTAGTTGTGCTGCCATTCATACAGACTTGGAGAGTATGGAGAAATGGGTCAAGAAGAACCTTATGAAGGTGAGCAAAGGGAAATGCTCAAGGCCTGATCCAGGAAAGGAAAGCCCCATATACCTGAACAGAGTGGGAGCCAACTGTCTGAAAAGCAGCTTTGCAAAAAAAAAAAGGACCCTAGAGGCATTGGTGGACAGCATGTTAGCATGTTTAAAACCAACAAGCAATGTGCCCTTGCAGAAGAGCAGGCCAAGAGCCTCCTGAGCTGCATTAGGAAGAGCCCTACAAGCAGGGCAAGGAAGGTGAACTTTTTCCTGTGCTCATTGTTGATGGGATAAACCTAGAGTGCTTTGTTCATTACTGATTTCCCCAGTACAAGAGAGACCTGGAGACACTGGAGTGACTCCAGCATAGGGCCACAAAGATGGGACTTGTGCTTTTGTTAAGGAAAGTCTGGGAGTATTCAGACTGAAGAAGGGTCAGGAAGATCTAATCCACATGCGTGTATGGGGTGCACAGGTCACACCTGGTGTGAGGGTGCAAGGAAGATAGAGTCAGAATTTTCCCAGTGGTGCAAGAAGAGGAGGCAATAGGCAGCAAATGAGAAATTCCATGTAAATATAAGATGAAAATTTTACTGAAAGGTGGGATCAAACAATTCTACAGCTGATTTCCCAGAAATATTGTTTTGTCTCTATCCTGGGAGATATTAAAAAAATGGATCCTGAGCAATTTGCTGTAGCTGTCCCCGCTTGGAACAAGGGCTTGGACTAGATGATCTCCTGTGGTTCCTGATGACCCCAACTATCTGCTTCTGTAACTCTCTGTGTTATGAAATTTGGTGGAAGAATCAAATTTGAACTCAAAATTCTTAAAAGAATTGACTTAAATTAAACCTCTGCAGTCTTGCTGGTGTACCACTACTGTGCATGTTTGTTTTCGTGTACTTTAAGAGTAGATATTCAGCAGTTAAGGAAAGTAATTAGTTTTTGCAGTGATGAAGCCATATTTCTGAACATTTTTAGCTGCTGAATTCCATTTATTTCAAGGAAAGTAAGGGTACATAAATACCTCTGAAGGGAAAATTCCCAGGTGCTGAAGCTTGAATTTGGCTTTTTACTTCAGGCCTCCAAATCAGACTAAATTGCCATGTAGTTTTGACTAACAGGAGCAACCAGAGCTGATACAGTAGTATGCAAATGAAGCTGAAGAATTCATAAACAACTTCCCTAATTTTAGGTGTATTCCCTCAATGGTGCTGTGTTTATGGAAATGAAACTGCCATTGAAAGTCAAATTTATTCCTACAGATTTTACTTTAGGTCTATTTTAAGTAATTGATGCATCTTCCTAGAACTCAGTCAACAATTATAAAAAATAAACTGGTATTTAAGTATTTAAGAGCATGTTCAGTCTAGATAATTTTCTCCTAGAGTAATTTTTTCTAAATATAGAAATTATGAAGTCTCTTTAAGGAGTAAGATTGCTCTTTTTTTAGGCAGTTTTAAATAATTCCAGTGTATTTCCTAGTTTAAGAACCAGGAAGGACACATTGACTTCACTGGTAATACAGGTCTAAAATTATGGACACTATTAAATGCTATTGTGTCTGCTTTTCTCTGCCTAGCATAAACAATACAAATACACATGTTCTTTGGGTTACAAATAACTATATTTACTAAGCATGTACAAACATTCAGTTCTGGATGCATGCCCTCATTAGTTTCTAGTGAATTCTAAAGCAAAACACTGTGAATATCATTAAAGAGCTGATAAAATGTTTAAGAGAGTGCTATTCTAGTTTTGTGTGACATAAATGTCTTCCTGGCTATGTACTAAGTGCTGCAGGCAGGCAGGCAGAAATGGGATCCTTCACCATAATCTATGTATGGAAACTTTACTGAAGAGCTGTATGTTGTAGTATCAAATTTGGCTGGTTTAAAAAGACCTGTGATTCGATGGTACTATATTTTATAAATTAAGTCAACCACAAATTATATTTGGGAGAAGTAAAATACACCTAACACACAGTTGTAAAAATAGAAACCTCTATTTAAAGCCAAAGATATAGTGTTTGTGTATAACAAAGCCAGTGGTTTTTAATGATGTGGTAAAGGCAATCTGGTATATCATTTAGAAATTAATTCTGCATATGTAGATAATCTGAAGCTGAAACATGAGGTACCTTTTCTTGTTTGAAGTGGCACTGGGGTTATAAGCAGTAATTGCTTAAAGCTAATTTGTTTATAATAAGTTTGATTAATTTCAACTTTTATCATTTAATTAATGGAGTGTATATCAATTATATTTTAATTTTCATACTTAGCTCAAAGTAATTATCTCCATTTTCTTGAATTTGGCACTAGCTCAAACAGACCTTGAAGAAACTGCCTCCCACACCCTTCAGAATCTCCTTTCCTTGAGGAAATCCTCTTTCTGAAATTTCCTTTTCATTTCCTGTTTTCCAAATAATACAAGACCAGACTCAGCATCCTGACTGCCAGAACGTGGCCTCAGACAGAACTGAGGCTATTCAATAGTTCACAAGTTCACAAACACCAATTCTTTTATTAGAACTAATTCTGCTGGTTTCACAGGATTAATCCTAATGTACACTGAAGTCAGAAATGTTGGTTGGTTGCCTGTACTTTATGAGCATTTGGTATCCATTTTGCCTTCTTTTCACCTGGTTTAATGTAATGTCTGCAAAGTACTGCAGAAATAAAAAATGAACAGGAACTCCTCCAGCTGCCCAAACTTTTGTCCTGGTAGACCTGGGGCTTTAGAATCTTTCCCCACTGTGTGTGTCTCCAGACCAGATGGGATGGGACATGGACAAAGAGACTACCAGACCTCTCAACTCCCTGTTTCTATCTCCTAGAGCTAATCATCCACCATGGCAGGAGACAGCAATTTACTACTAAATAACCCAAAATTTATTTCCTAGATGTAGATAGAGAAAAAAAAAATCACCATGCCTTCTAAATCTTGAGGTCTTCTGGTCCTTCTATGTACAGACCTGGGAATATCTGCTTATTCTGTTCAAAGATTGAATTTGAAGGATTCAACTCAAAAGGGCAATATTATTTAAATCAAAGTAGAGATGAAGTTTTCCAAAGTAGTCATTTATACATGGTTTACTGAATCCCTGTTGAAGATACGAAGTAGACTTGGCCTGATTTTCATATGGGACCTGACAGAACTCGACATTTTTGAAAAACAGGTTACGCATATTTAAAAACCTGTATTTAGAGTACTGTTTTTGAAACCTTGGATAAGATTTTCATTCCAGCTGTGGCAAACTTAAAATTCACTCAGTCTTTTGATGAATTTTGGCTTGTATCAACCAGTTACAGAAGGAAAGGCAGCTTTTCATACGGCAACAATAATTTGGCATTTTTCTTGAATTGTGTTGAATTGACTCAGCCTGTCTCATGAGAGGATCAGTTCAGTCCAATAGAAAAGGCTTTTGTTAGGCTTTGAGAGAAGCTAGATTGTAGCTGAATATTCTTGTACATATGGAAAATCATGATCCTCCTGCATTTTCCCTTGTCTTTTTAAAACCAGTAGTATTTCTTCTTTGTTTATGTGATTTTTTTTCTCTGCTATTGTTTCCTTCATTGTATTTTCCCATATTTATTTTCCCTATCTACTGTAAGCAGCCTTGTGATAACTTTATGAGAGCTTATTTAATTCCACCAGCCATGTTTTGGAGGAAACTGTTTGCACTGTACAAGGCTTCTCTCATTGCATCAGAAGGGGGACCTGGCATCTACTTTTGCATCCCTAGCAAAGGTCTTGGCACACATCCTGTGAATTGCTCAGTTACTGCGTAAAGTCTTGCTATTGATCTTACACATTTTTTTCAGCTCAAGTGGTCAGTGCTGTGATATGAACCCATCGCTAGTGTTTGGTTGTTCAAGAGGAAGAAACAAGACAGAGCTGTGAGTTTAGATCTCCTGCCTTACATGCAGTGGTGTGTAGGGCTTGCATGCCTGCAGATGGCTATATCACAGAACTGCCCCCTTTCCTGCAGCTGCTGGACCCCCCACAGCAGAGGGGAGTGATGGACAGACTTCTTTCATCCCCCTCTCACCACCTTATTCTTTAGTCATTTTGGATCCCCACTTCACCAGAATGGGTCTTTTTTGCCATATTTGAAAAGGCAGTTGTTTGTTTTTCTTTGTTGAGTGAGGACTGCCATGAGCTAGGCAAAATGTTTAGTGAGATCTAAATCACAGAAAGGGTTTTGTGTATGCATTTTTCAACCAGTAAAGCCAATTGATCCAGTAGTCTCAGAAGCCTTCTGACAACCAAAGCTGTCCCCCTGTCTTTGCTACATGAACCTATTTTGTTTTTAATCTCTGTTGTGTGCTCTCTATCTACTATCTTTCCATAAAACTGAGACATTTAAGAAATAATTGTATCGGCTCATTGCATTCTCAGATTTTTTTATTCCTTAATTCTGGTGCTAATAAACACCAAAATTTATATCCCTCCTGCCAAGTGCTGGATGCCTTCAGGCGCTGGGATAGCTTATATGCACATTGTCTCTAAATTGTAGTAAGTAGACTGCATATTGCTTGTTAGGTAAAGTCTAATGAGCAGTATTATTTTTAGAAGCAGAACTATATCCTTTGATTTCTATTGTATTTTTTTATTGCTGGAATAATTTTTGTTTGTCTTGTGCTCTGCAGCTGCATATCAAGCTGAATGCATTAGGGATTTGTTATTCTCTGCAACAAAGCCTAATATTCCTTCCTGGTCAGTATGTGACTGCACCTGGACCATCTACTGCATTTCTAATATCTGTAACAGATATTTCCTGTTTTGGGATTCTTTCCATTGTTCTCTGCTTTGAACTTCACTTGCCTTCTTTAGGCAAGATGTTTAAATGATTGAAGCCTTAGAAATTCATTCCTGCAGAGTGACCCATTGCTTGCTCTTCCTTTACTGTATGTAATGTAAAAATGTGGAGTTTTTCAGGAGCTTCATCTTGTCATATAATGATATGTTATTTTTAAACACACTTTACACCAGTGCCACAGCAATATTTTTTAAATACATGAGGGTAAAATGATGCAAAACCTAGGTGAGTTCAGCTAAATTATTTTACAATTATTTCTTCTTGATTTAATTTAATTAACTACACATAAGTGTGATTACAAGTGCTCTGGAGTAATTGCTGTCTCTTCCTAAGTGTTTGTGCAGAAGCTAAAACAATGAAGACAGTCCTATGAGTAGTAATCAGTTTAAGGAAGAATGTTCAATTGTGTATTTTAGTGAACTTTGTATGATACATTGTTTATCTTTTCCCTTGACTACAAAGTGAATAAATGCATTAATAAAGACAGACAATATATATATTGCTATATACAGCACAGTGATTCAAAACCCCAAACTGAAAAATTTAGTTTCTTCATTCCAACACCAAACAAGAAAGAGCTTCAAATTCAAAGTTGCTGAATATTTTCTGTCACTGAATTTTAACTCAGCAAGTAAAAATTCATCTAACATTAGAGTCTTGCAGTGAAGTGCTGAAATACTCTTCAGACTAGCACTTGCTTGGCTCTGTTAAGGAGTAAAAGGAAAAAGACAAAATGTGCTAGAATATTTGTGAAGAGAGAAAGTGTTTAGTTGTTGAAAAATTCAGAATTTAAAAGGAAAGATATATCTATATATAGATGTGATAAAATGAAATCACAAACAGCATTGAAGTTGCACTAGGTATAATCACACAAGCTGAATTCTGGCCGAGTATGTGAGATATTATGAAGACATAATGAATTATAAGTGGTCAGGACTAAGATGCTATAGTTGTCTAAAAATGGAATTCTCCCTAATGTAGAGGTAAAAAATGCTTTTAGGAACCAAGATCTGAGTCATCCTTTTTTTCCTCCCCCTCTTTCCTTTTTTCCCCTCACACAGCTGTTGGGGACTTAAGTGGGATTTTCTTGTGTGAGAAAAGATAAAAGTAGCAAGATCTAGTATTCTTAAAATGCTCTATCCAGCTGACTTTGCCACATTCTACTTAATTTATGAAATTTAACAGAGTAAGGAAAAATGAAAGAATAGTGTAGCATTTGTTCAGGCTAAACAGACCTAATAAAACACCCCAGCTTGTAAGTGCTTCAGTTTTTTATTAGCTGATTTTTTATTAGTTCAATACAATGAAGTAAAATACAAAGATAAATGAGTGCACCAGATTTTTAAGACAGCATTGTAACCTGTTCACAGACCATTAAAAGAAAAAATATTTAGTACTGAACATCTGCACATATGCAGTTACCAAATGATTCTTTTATTTTTCTTTGATATATACAGAAAACATTGATCTTCAGAGACAGGGGGAAAAAACTATGAATGAAAAATTTTCCAACTCTAAATATATTGTTAAAAAGCTAAACAGAACCTGTGAGTGATGAACATTCTTCATGTGGTCACTGACAAAACCAGCATAGCTGGTAGCATAGCACCCCAAATCTGGATGTGGTTATGTGTAAATGGTGATCACTCTTTTCACTGAGGTCCATGAGTGTTCTGTGAGTTTTGTGCTGAGCCAAGCATTTTGTGCTCAGCAATATGCTTAGATTTGCCTGCCCTGGAGAGCAGAACACATGAGATTATTATGTCGGTTTTTAGGTCATTTTAATTGGATGTAAACACATTACACTTGAGAGTTTAAAACTTTTCCCTGCTGCCTCTTGGCACAACATGAGGAATGCCATCATGTGCGTTAAAGGCTGAGTGGCCCACATTTCCAATCTTACTTGCAGCACCACTCTGATAGAACATCTGAAAAAACAGCTCAGAGTACAGCTTCCACATACTTGTGATCTTGAGTAATTTATCTTTAAAATGAAGATAAAGATATAGGAGGACAGAGGTCAGTGAAATGCCAGCGGAGTTACAGGCCTTTGCAATTTTGCAGCTTAACCAAATGGTGACTCTCACTGTATGTCTTTTCACTCATGTCTATCCCTTATGTGATCTCTGCCAGATCCTTGCGGAGCAGTGCACAGAGAGGAGGAAAGATGGAGCATGGACAAACCAGGGAGCACAGAGCAACATATTTGTCTGTACATATTCTCCTTTCTCACCAAGCACATGATTGTCTTGAGTACACATAAATAGATTTTGTTTCCTCTACAGTCCTTTATCAGATGTGCACTTTCAGTGTGACCCAGCATCTAAGGTACTACATATTTAGTCATGTATTGAAGAAAAAGAACCTGTTTATCACATCACATATTTTATGGCATAAAATAGTATCTGGGGGAGGTGTACTTGCTAAATCAGATAATGATTACAGGTAATGCTAACCCATGAATTCAGGAATTGCAAACACCATTCTGCAGAAGACTGAGACGCAATACAAAGAGAGACCCTCAGACTCCATACATTCAGTCTGATGTTGATATTCCCCTGTGTGTTTGTCTAATGGCCAGTCTATTTCTTTAGGCATAGAGTCATAGTTTTATTTTGTTAGTAAATGCACATATTTTATATAAAAGGGGAAATATGAACCCATTGACTTGCCAAGTCCAATCACACCCTGGTACTCCAAGAGCAGAACATGAATGTAAATGACTTAGTCATGAAACAGGGCAGGAATCAGATACTCCAGCTCACTGCAGGATGAATGTTTCTGACATTTAGCTGGTGCAAACCATCAGTCGTCAAAGACCAAGATTTTCAGAATAATACTAAACCAGCTGAGGCATCAGTTAAGGAAATTTTTCTAAGTACACCTTGAATATACAGCCCCTGTGACATGACTAACAGCACGGATACTGTTTACAGGCACTCCACTGTAAACAAGTTCCAACACTGTAAAGCGTGAAATGTATGTGTCAAGTTTATTATGCGTCCCTTGCCTCAAGCTGATTAGTGCAAATTAATATTTCACACTAATCAGCATGAGCAGTTAACACACAATTTGGATTTACGGAATTCAGCTGATTGCATTAAAAATGTATTTAGGCTATTTTTGCATTGTGCAAAAACTGCTTCCAGTCAAGATTTTTTTTTATATTAGATCTACAGTGTTAATATCACCCTTCATATAACAATATACTGTTGACTAGCAGTGGTTTTATGGATTTCCAATACTTATAAAATCTGTGGTTCTCACTGAATGTAAAATTCATATTATGTTAAAAATTTTAAAAGGAAACTACAAGTCTACTTTAAGTAATTATTAATATATTTAAAGTAAGCTTTAAAAACATGTAAACAACTAACAGGTAGTCTGAAATATGGTCCTGAAGCTACTTAAGAAACTGAATTCTCAGGTGCAATAGTTATTCTGGATATTATTAATATAAAGTGGTATTTTCATTTGGCTGTATGAAGCAACACAAGTTCCCTGCTGTGAAAAAGAAACAAGAATAACCACTTGCCACAATAAAGACTAAATACAAAACCCACTTGTTTACTCGAGCTTTCCAGAAACAGCACCCATATTTGCACAGGTTTTTGTCAAAAACAAATGCCTCATGCAGATGTCCCCATCAAATTTGGGGACCATATAACCCAGTACTATTTCTCGGAAAGTTACTGAGGAAACACTCAATAACTTCTGTGGAAGCTGGCTCAGGTGCAACATTTTCGGAACTTAATTTAGCTGATAGCTCTTGCAGTTGCCTGGAAAATCTTTGCAACATGGATTTTAAACACCAATTGGATGGCATAGGAACTGTTAGATCAATTTTTCAGATACTGTAATGGATTTCTAACAAGAAGACATTCAAGTATTTTGCACTGACTAAAAACGTAAGCATGCACATTCACACACAAAATATGATTCCAAAATAGGAATTGAGTTTTTCAGAGTAAACTCAACATTTGTTTGGACCAGTCCCCCATCACAGCTACAGCAAATTGTCTGTATAGCAAGAGGGTAAGTTGCCTCTTGTAGGTGTTGCCAATGATGTTTCCATGTTTTACCTGTTGCCAGACTCCAAAGCTCATTTTTTCCTTCACTGACATCTCTGAACTTATTGAGACCATCCAGACCAACTCTGGAACCACAGTGGCATAATGTCAGTTTTGGGCAATACCCAGGTGACAGATGCTCTCTGTTATCCCCTCACTAACCTCCCAGAATCCTCTAAGGCTCCTCCCCTAGTGTGGATACCTATTGTATGTTGTGAAATGGCCCTGAGCTATCTGCATCTCGGTATGAGGTCTGCTTTGTAGAACAAAAATCAAATAAATATATTTAATTGCCTAATAATTATTCATAATGCACATTCCACCATTATCATTTAAATGAGGTCTCTTCGATTTTCTTATTTGCTGATCCAAATCCACCATTGCTATTGCCTTTGATTTGCTTGGTAATACATGTAAAAAATAATGTAATTAGGCTTGTCAGCACAAAGAACGTGTAATGTTCTTACACATACTATAATTGAGGTCCATTTGTCAACAAATGACAACTTTAATAAGAGAAGTGCTCACATTGTATGGAATGTCCACAAACTCCTTTAATAAGCAGTGATTGAAAAATTTACTGCCACTACAAGATGTTTTAGGGCTGTAGCAAGAGGAGGAGAAAAGTTCAACCATAACTGAAAACACATGTCCTGAAGCAAGAACCCAGCTTTCAACATTGTCAAATCCTATTGTCAATTTAAGTTTAGGCAAGTACATATAGTGAAGTATGCTAAACCTGGGAACCTGACCTCATACATGGCCAGAAAACTCAATTAGAACTGCCTTAATTAAACTGTGTCGAAGTGCTGTATCTCCTCTGGATCCAAGATGAATTAATGTTATTTGGAGCTTTCTGGACTGCTGACATTTATGCAGCTCTCATGCTCCTTTGAAACAGTTCTATACTTAATGTGTGTATGCAAATGAAAAAGAGACAAGGTGTTCTGTCATTGGTTGCTCTCCATGTTTGGCAAAGAAAAGTATAGACTGCTGTGGAGAGCATTTGATACCTCTTTTGGCTGAAGGTTCCTATTTCATATCTTAACATCCTGATCCAGACAGCCACAAGCTAAACTGCAGTTGAAATTGCAGACTTGCAGGACATCGTCCTGCTCAGTAAAGCATTCTATTTAGAAAGTCAGACTTCAAGCTTTCAGCAGAGATTAGGAGAGTTAGACAGCAAACTTGTCTTTGTTTCTCTAGCAATGCAACACCCACCTCCTTTAGGTTCTTTGAAGATCTTGACATAATTTATTATTCTCTAATTTGTTTATTGAATTCTCTGTTAAAGCAGGGTAAGAATAATTTACAGGAGAAGATGAATGATGAGGTTCATATGTTTCCAAGCAGAAGGGATAAGATAGCAGCAAACTAAAGCTTTAATGAGAAGACAATGAATGATTAGTTACTCTCCAGTAAATAATAGTACAGCTGATGACCAGCTAATACGATAATAGAATAAAAATCTATGTACAAAAGGAAGTGTCCATCATATTAGCCATATTTAACCAAACATATATGGAGTAAAATAGGTTAAAATCTACTGATTAATCAATTCTATTTATAGTTTTGTAGAGTTTTTTTGGTTTTTTTTTTTTTTTTTAAGATGAGATAAAAATATCTCAAACCCAAAATAACTCCTTTTCTTTCCCTGGATTCTCTAGGTAGCTCATCTCAGGTGTTTTTAGTCCTTGCAATATCCTTCAGACAACTGTTTGGAATTTTCTATCTTTGAGCATATAACATGCCCTTTAGACATTATGAAAGCTGCACTGTGCTGTAAAACTCATTCTGTACTTATCCATCCCTGTTTAATTGAATAAGTAAAAAGAAAACATTGTGGAGCCCTCAAGGTCTCTTCACTGCTCTCATGCTGGCAGACCCAGCTGGTTAGCTGGTTATTGCAGAAAGGGGCAGAGGAATCTTTAAATAAAATCACTATGGTTGCAGTTGTGCCATGGATGTTTATCAGGATGGAGACCCAGAATTAATGTGATCACTCCCAGAGCTAAAAGCCTACTCTGCATCCTGGCTGCATCCGTCTGAACACGATCCTGAAAGGTCAGGGTGACTAATACACATAGCACATCTATGACTAATGGAGGTATATACAGTTCCCTTCCAAGTAGATTTGCTGCAAATGCAAGATGTACTCCTTTTCAAATGGAAACAAGGACGTCACCTTTGTGCCTACCCTTCTTAGCATCATGTGAATTAATTTAAAGGTACTTAATCCAGATGTGCTCATTTCTGCAAGTAAACTCTGAGTGGAAAAATAAGTAAATATGTGGCAGCTCTGGATAGATATCCTATTAATGTATGTAGAGCACATGAATGGCAAGCAAAGGCCCAAACTGAAGGCTTATGAGTGTTGTGTTCCAATCAGTCTTCAGAGCCCAGTAGCTATAAGGTTATGGTTCCACAGGCTTTGACAAGAAGAGAAACAGATCCCTAGATAGAGATGCCAAAAAGGAGGAGAAGGTGCTAACCTCTTCTGTTTAATGACCAATGACAGGACCCAAGGGAATGGAGGAAGATGTGCTGTTGGAAGTTTAGGTTAGATATAAGGAAAAAGTCACCCAGAGGGCAGCTAGCAGTGGAACAAGCTCCCCAGGGAAGCAGCTGTGGCACCAAGCCTGCCTGTGGTCAAGAAGTATTTCAATGACGCTCCCAAACATATGGTGTGATTCTTGGGGTGCCCTACACAGGAACAGGGGTTGGACTTGATGATCCTGATGGTTCCCTCCCAACTTGTCAGATTCTATGATTCCATGAAACAATACCTTCTCTCATCCCTACCATCCATTTCTGACAGCAACCAAGTCATGAACATCCTATAGAACATACCCAAGCAATACTGAACCTGTGAATTATGATTTATTCATTTTTTCTTGAAAATAAGAAGCCTGAGAGAAATCTCTTAATGAACTTGGTATGCTGGGAGATCCAAAATCATTAACTAGTATAAAACTAATGACTAAGTTGAATTTGTTAAGAAGAAAACCAATGCAACTGGAAAAATCAGCCAGATCAGGAATATTTACTGAGTGAAAAAAAGTCAAATTATTAGTAAATGTTGTGCATCATTTTTGGCCATTGGAATTACCTTTATCTCAAGAAAGTTATATAAATGTGAGCATAAATAATGTATAATGATCAACTGTATATTTGAAAGCTTTTCTGTAGTAAAGGACCATATTGGAGAAGGACTTTATCTGCAATAATTTGTGTTTGAAAAGTACATTTTAGCTTGCCTATTTTAGGGACCACATGGAAACTAAATGAAAACCTGTCTCAGCTGTGCTCTAAAAATACAGAAATGTTTATAAACTGTGATACTGGAAAAAATTCCATCTTGACCTTTGAACTCTTGGTATAACAACTTGCTAGTTAGTGACTGCGGTGATAGTGCCAACTGCAACTTCAGAAAAACTGTGAAATACCTAAAAGAAATATATAACCTTGTATAAAGAAAACAGTTATTTTTCACTTATTTATAAATCATCTCATTGTTATTAGTATTAATTCTGTCAGCTAAATTCAGCTACCTGTATGATAATTCACAAGAAGCAGTCACAGAGGAAGGTTATTCACCACACTTGTTTTTCATGTTTCTTTGGGTGAGATGAATAATTTTCAGGAAATGTCTCTCTCTCCCTTTGCTGTAGTGTGAACTTATGCAACCTGTTTAGCTAGCTGAAATGAGCAAAATAAATTGAACATAGGTGAACATCTGCTGAAAACTTATTTTACCAAGAGAAACTAACAACCACAGGCTACAAAAAATGCTGTAAATATGATGATACTGTTACAGTTTACACAAAATTATGTATTAACTTTATATATTCATGCACATGCTCATTCAAGAAATAGATTGTATAATGTAAGTTTATGAACATGTGTGTGCAGTAGTTATAATTCATTATCCATAACATTTGATCACTGTAGAATCAGTTCCAAGAAGTAATTTTAATGACTGGAATTTTCTTCTGCTTTCTTGTATTTTGCATCTGCTCTTATTTTGTACCTGTGAGAATCCTGTCTGTCCAGATTTCAATAGAGGAGACTAAGGGGATACATGAAGGAAAAGCATGGCCACCTCTCTGCTTACTAGTACACAGTATTTAACAATAGCTCAATGCAAAAATAAAAATCAAGCTGAGTTGAATATGTGTGTACAGAAAATATTTTTATGATAATAAAATTCTATTTTGAGGGCATATTTTTTATATACAAAGAATTTTTTATTAAAAATATTGTTTAAAAGGCTGCAGTGAGGATAAAAATGTACTTAAAATGAATTTATAAATTAATTAAGTAGTTCTGTACAGTGAAGAGAAAGTGTAGCTTCATAGCAGTGGAAAAGAATGAATATTTAATATATTTAAGGAAGTAAAAGTAAAGAGAAAACGAAAGAGATGTGAAGATACCTGCTTTCTGAAAAGAACTTTAGTATGTTGTTATTAGGCCCAGAATGTTCTGGCTTTATTATTTGATGCCCCCAAAACTGCTCCCACTCTTAATCACTGCATTACTCAGCTTCTCTGATAGTGTCCATTGGAAGTCTAGATGCAAACCTTCTGAAATCATCTGAAGGTGTAAAGGCACAGATCTTGATTAGTATGAGAGATTTGGTGTTTAATTCTGCCAGCACCTGAAACTCCTATTGACATCTGAAAATTGTCAATATAATATATCCTTTTAAAAATGTAGATCAAGCACTCTGAAAAGAACTCATGTATTCTGATTTTTCACTAAAATAATCTAAGTCTAGAGAATAGGGAGTTTTATATGAAAACAGAATTTTTTTTCTTTTTACCAAGTAAATGTGATTTTCTTAATTTTTTAATTGATATAAAATAAAGCTGTTATAAACACAATCAAGTATATAGTATAATGTAAATATCCTTTCCACAAAAGAAAAGTTTCAGATGTTGATTCTAGGAGGTGCAGATGTTTCTGATGCTCAGAGGAGGATTAGTCTGACCACATGTTGACTTCCACTATGGAAACATCTATCTATGGGCTACTCCCATCTGTTTGCTTCTTTATGACTGAGACAAAACAGTTATATTTATGGCATGATAGCTTAGTATGATGCTGTACTAAGTCAGATGACTCATGCCCTAAGATGCTTTTCCCTCACCAACTATGTTGAGATCCTAATAAAACCATTGAAATATTGATGCCTAAGGTTAGCCTAGGTGAATCACACCCTGAATGAAGAACCTTTATTTTGTGATGTCAAGTACCTTAAGCTTTTGTGCTCCATTTCCTGTTCTCTTACTTTCCCTAAACTATTTGCTTCTCTTGTGAACCAGTTCTTAGGAGGATGGAAGATGCAGTGATTTAATCCACAATCATCCTGTTTCTAAACCTTATCCATTAGGAAACAAGGTATTAAAATAAGACAGAGGTGAGAGAAATAGTAAGCTACTCATGAAAGCTGCATCAATCTATCAGTGAACATGACGCACATTTTAACACAATGAATACCAAGATAAGCCTGAGTAAAGCCTCTTGGAATTTCTGGTACTTCATTCCACTTCAGCAATTCATCCCATCCTGAGACAGGACTTGCCCTGCAGAGGTGTCTGTGTCTCTCTCCAAAGGGTGTAGGTTAAGCCAAGACTTTGGAGGTTGCCCTCTTTAAAAGAGAAAAGTAAACTTCATTCACATAATAATGTTTTTCTTCTAACATTTTTGCTGGTGTGACAATGAGTCAATACCAATGCCTAAAGAAGTCACTGAGAAATTTTCCAGGCAAGTGGGATTTGCAGGGACAAAGGTATATAACTCACAGAGCATTCATTTTTAGGCACTCAACTACCTTTTACAATCTGGCCCTAAGCTAATCAGATGAAACTTCTGCTGAAGTGAAAAGTTGTACTTATTTTCAGTGGGTGCAGGATGTGATCCAGATGGGTAAGGAACTTGTGATTTACAGACATAAGCTATAGAGCTCTATAGAATTATGCATGAAGAAAAAACATTATATGTGAGAGTATTCCTTTTATTTCAGCATGTCTAAAGGGACACATATGCTGCCTTATTCATTCTTAGCAGCAAGGTCATTTCTCAAAGGACATGGAACAAAAAAAATTGATCTACGAACAGCTATTATAGCAGCTACTAAATGCCTAGCCTTGAAAATCACTTCTAAAATAAGAGGATGTATTGTGTTATGGTATATTGTATTTTCATCTTTCACTACCAGAGTCAATATTTCCACTACCATCAGTCACAGAATTGCACTGTGTCCAGCTGTCTACATTCAATTGCATAAAAGATATTCAGGTGTTACTAGGAGATCTATTATCTGTGTTTGAGCCTTTGTCTAAGACAAAAAAAAAAGGGAGGAAAACCTTCTCAGTTAATTAGGAATCTGATACTAGAAGGTTTAGCAATTTAAATATTTTTCACATGTAGGGAAGATTCTGCCATCCAACAAGAAACTGCAAAACTGGGCTAACAGCACAGGCTTCTTACCTAGTAACCTTATCCACAAGTGGATAAGGATTTGCTTAGCTATCAAACAAGAATAAAGGGATAGGCAGGAATTAAACAATCATGGATATTGGCAGGGTGGCGAACTTAAACGTGATGCAGAAAGTAAGTGGAATTGAGCATAAAGGAGAACTAGAAAGATATTTACATAAAAATGTGAATGGGAGGAAGCAGATCCTTCCTGAGTGTTAGAGGAATGAGCAGATAAACTGGAGCAGAAATAGCCACTGTATATCTGTGTGTGTGTATACACAGGTGTGTGAGGGGGAGTTTCACTCTTCTTGAGAAAAAAATATCTGAAGTTTTGTGGGAAATGTTCCACACTGACAAATGTTTTTATTTTCTATTTAGAAGCAGCAAGAATCCGAAATGTAGCAATGGATTCTATCTTGTAATCTGACTGTACCACAAATTTCTTTTGTTGTTCCTTCCTCCTCAAAAAGTAGTGATATAATGCAAGATTTTGCAGTAGGAGTAACTACACATTAGAGACAAAGGTGATGGATCAAAATAGTTTGTTACTTATCTAAGCTTCATATTCTGCAAACAATTTTAGCTATCTTTAAAGGAGAGAAAATGTTCTCAAACAATTCTAACTACTAAATAATAGGAGGTTTATCTAAAAATTGTTGGTTTGGGGCATGTAAAAATAAGAAAAAGAAGCACAGAACATGTTCCGTGAAGGGGAAAAAATGATACAAAACTTTCCTATTCTTTCAATATCTCTACCATCAGGCATAGTAGTAAGACAAAGCTGCCTTCATCAGCAGATTGGCTGGGTTTGTGAGCCCTGGCCCTGACCCCAGCTGCACGAGCTGATGCAGCAATGTGGAGAATATAACTTTTTCCAAGGGAACTATGGGTGAAACTTCTGCTATCCCTTGTGACTTTACCACAAAATATCCTGGAGTTTCATTTTTTTACTTATTTAATTAGCAACGGCAATGAGAGAGACATTCCAGAATCTGCCCTTTTTGTTTTGTGCCTTAATGACACTTGTAAAAAACCTGGAAGCAGTTAAACAGTAAGGAAGAATCAGGCTGCCAAAGAAGTCCAAAACTTATTATGTAAAATCTTTCAATTTTTATGCCAATCTTCCAATACTAGGGTTCTCATTTTTGAATGCTTTGGATTACCAAGGAGGATTATTCCTGTCTGTTTAACTTCATTAACTGGAGAGTATTAAAATATTATTACATCTCAGTTTCCAACAATATATTTGATTGAAAGCAAGAGGTAGGGTACTTGAAGATGGAATCTATGTCATAGAATCATAGAATGGTTCAGGTTGGAAGGGACCTTAAAGATCATCAAGATCCAACTCCCCTGCAGGGTCAGGGACACCTTCCACTAGATGTGGTTGCACAAAGCCTCATCCACACTGGCCTTAAACAGTTCCAGTGAATGGGCACCAGCAACCTCCCTAGGCAACTTATTCCAGTATCTTACTATCCTTATGGTGAAGAATTTTTTTCCTAATATCTAGCCTAAATCTAATCTCTTTCACTTGGAAGCCATCACCCCTTGTCATATCACTACCCTCTCCACTGAAAAGCCCCACCCCAGCTTTTCTTCCAGTTCATGTACTGGGAGGCCATTAATAAGGTCTCTCCAGAGCCTTCTCCAAGCTGAATAGCCCCAACTCTCTCAGCCTGTTTTCATAGCAGAGGTGCTCCAGCCCTCTGATCATCTTTGTGGACCTTCTCTGGAACCTCTCCAACAGGTCTGTATCTTTCCTCTGCTGGGGGATCCAAAGCTGTATGTAGTATTCCAGGTGTGGTCTCACCAGTGCAGAGTAGAGGGGCAGAATCACCTCTCTATCTGCTAGCCATACTTCTTTTGATGCAGCCCAGGATGCAGTGTGTGCAGGGAGTGGGATGCACTTGTGATTGCTCTGTGCTTGACAGTATTCTTCCTTTCATAAAGTGGAAATCAAAGCATGGGCTGGAAGGAAAAACCAAGCTCACCAGCACGTTATCTCATAGCCACAAGGTTCAAAGCTATTAGAGTCACCACCAGGCAGAGCTGCTTGATCCTCCTCCTTGCAGGGACCACCCCTGCTCAAGTGGGAACCCTCACCTCTCTGCCTCCAAACAAGTCCAGGACTATTGCACTTAATTTGGGTTAAACTCAAAGACCTGTTGTGCCAGGTGTGTAGATGGTGGGCCCATCCCCCTGTGTGCAGGTGTGGGGAGCCTGTGCATGCTCTGACACAGCCCAGTCATCCTCAAACTTCCTTGCAAAAATATGAACTGAAAGAGCACTATATATATATATATTTGGATACATAAAGATACAAGGGCAGTACCAATTTCAGATCTAGAATTACCCATATATTTAAATCATATGGAAAGCAAAATGAACTAGTTATTCAGGCATTTCTAAAATAGCCAACCACTTCCTTAGGTCTCTGTCATCATTATTTTCTATAGCATCTTGGAGGAGTGAGTAAATATTTGTGTCTGTGTCTCTTCCCTCCCTCTCCCAAATTTCATCTTAATCAACAAAAAATCATTGTAGTTTATTATTTGTGCTGCACTGTTGACTAGAGGCCAATTGCACAAAATACGATATATGATCTCTGTCCTTAGATTAAAAATGAAGGATATTTATTTATTTATTTATTTATTTTATTGTGGTATAAAGAGGGATGTACTGGGTCAGGCCATAGGAATATTTGACTCTGTAAAGTCAAAGAGAGTAATTTCCTGTCTGGTGGGTTGAGTGACTGCTACACACATCACTGTGTGGATGACAATATTCCTGGGTTGCAGCAGATGGCAGAGGATAAAATGTAAATATGTTTAAATCATTGGGAGTTTCCCCCTTCTAATCATTACATTATTATATTTCTAGTCTTTCAAAAACAGTTTACTTTTTATTAGGTTCTGTTAACTAACAACCTACATCAGAAATATGACAAGAGAAGACAGCTTTTTGAGTCACAAAAGATAGATATCTCCCCAAACAGCTATTGTTTTGAGTTCCTGAGTCTACTAAATAGATATTTTCAGTGCAAATAAATGATGTAACCCAAAGTGAATCCAACAATACACTGGCAAAGTAACTTGTATGGTTTTCACAGGAGAAAAGTCAATCTGTGCAAACAAACTGCCATCTGCAAACAGCAACATAAATGGGAAGTGTATGTCTGATGTGCCTGTTCATTGGATCTCATCCTTCAGGGTGTTGTACACCCTTATCTTCTTTTGATAGTCTTATGGGAGAACATTTTCAAAGAGTCTAATTTCACAATGAGACTTAGAAGTCTAGGAAATTTTCAGATGGGATGGGTTTTTTGAGATCACTTGGGTGTTTTAGTAAAATCAAGACCCTGGGCTCCCTTTAAGATATTTGGTTTTTTTTTTAAATCTGCTAATTGTTCACTGCTAAATTCAATGAAATCAAGAGCAAGTTAATCCACTTTTTGAGTTAAAAATAAAATCTATTGAGCAGGACGCTTTTTAAATAAAAGTCTTAAATAAACACTATTACTTAAAAATTCCAAGACAAAAAACACTTAAAAAAATTCTTTTGGTTTACAAGGAACTTGGATTACAAAAAACCCAATAAAAAATAGATTAAAAATTAAACATTTATGACCCAAGAAGCTGCTGAACAGATTCTGTTCTGAAGAACATTTGTAACAATTACACACAGAATCTCAAAATTTGAATTTCCTGTTGTGCTTGCTTAATTACCGAACACGCTTTTTAGTGTCTGATATGGTAATGATGCAGTTGTAGCAAATATTATTCTCTTAGAGATTTTCACATGTAATTTCTAGGAGCCTAACATTCCCCTCTTGACTTGCACACACAACTTCCAGTACCATTAATGGAATTTATGTGCTCCATTCAAAGGGACAGTGCACCCTTGAGTATGCAACTAAATCAACAAAACCCCCTGTATTACAATAATGCTAAAAGGTAGGACATAATCTACCAGAGAAAAATATTCAGAGGTAAAGAGAGAGCAAAATTTCAGCCTTACTATATGTATTAATGGTGATGCTATATTCTGCCAAGGGACTCAGACTGCTCTTTATACATCTAAGTTATAGGGCTAAAACAATCGAATGGAATGGATCCTTGGTGTTACTGAGTGTATTAAAGCTGTTTCAGTTTTACCTTTGTCTTTACTTGCTGTTGTCGAGTATGTCAGCTTCACAACACAATAACACTACTGAAACTTTCATCCTGCTTCTAATTTACACTTTGCTCTGGCAAATTGATTTTACACCCATGATCAGGCCATTTTTACAGTGCTGGAGTAACTGAGTGAAAATGAGAATGAGGCTCCCTTAGCAACAGGTTTCGCCTTCAGATACATGGAAACTGAAAGCTTAACTGGAACCATTCGGTTGTTCTTCTATATTATTTTAAGAAGAATTACAAATTCAAATTGGGATATGCTCCCTTTCCTAATATTAATTTCAGGTATTATTTTTCAGTACCAAAATTAATTTTTTACTATATAATGTTAATCCTGACTTAATGAATTACTCCTAAATTGGTTTTTAATCCCCTTATTTGTATTAAGAGCTCTTATTAAGTCATTACCTTCTTGCTTCTTAGTTATGTAAAGTTTAGAGCATACAGATGTTTTCCATGAATACATGGATCATGATGCTTTGTTCACAATTATCCAACATAAACAAGCATTTAGGAAAGGGAAAGGTCCATCAGGTAGGCTGAAAATATTTTTCTCCTGTGTCTTCAGGTTTACTCATCAGATATCAATAAGAGAGATGTAGATCTGTGTGTCCAAGCCTAGCAATGATGCTGTTTTTAACTTCTGCGTTTTAGAAGGTGACAGGTATATATGTAAACAAAACATTTCCTTCTTACTTTTGCCTCCCACATGCAAAACTAACCATTCCATATCTTTATGCATAAGTTATGAATTTCACTTTGGGATAGCTGTCTAATTAGATCCTCGTTCTAGTAGCTATGTTTTAAAGCAATGCTTATAGTAGCAGGCAACTGAAGAAAAACATGTAAATAGAAACAGGAATTTGAAAACTCCTGAGGGAACAAATACATACCTGGGATATTTTGTGTAAACTTTCTAAGTGACTTCTGACCTACCAATATATCCCTCTAAAGTACTGAATGAGGCACAAAAGAAAAGTCATAAAATACACATGAAATATATGAACAACACTCTGCATCAAGCCATAGTTATTAAGATTACAAAGATAACAATTCCTTTTTTTATTTAGGATGGATTTCCTAATTGCAAAACACCTTATGATTTATTATAAAGACTATGATTAGATTAGACCAAACAAATCAATATGTCCTTAATTAGTGGCTTAGTTGCTGCTTCCCCATGACCATGCTAACACCATAGCTCAATGAGTTTAAGATACCAAGGTTCTGTAACAATGTTCTTCAACACTGAAAACTAAGTTGTTTTTTTGTTTGTTTTTTGATTCTTTTTCCTTTCCATATCCAGTGGAAGCCACTATGCCAGCAAAAAACCCACAGAGAACAGTTTGTACAAAAATGCATGAGCTGCTGTGTACATTCAAAGCAAAATTATCATCTGTTATGTGCCATCAGGTAGCTGTGGACATGCAATTGTATTTCAGCAAATAGCTTGTAGTACTGCACATTGGATAATATTTCATATTAATTGGTATTGCAACCTTCTAGCTTTTTTCTAAAGATGTCATTATATGATTGGATACCACTGAGTCACCTAATCAATGAAACAAAAATTACTAACACAGAACAATTAATGGTGACTAATCAGTCATGTTAAATTAGGAAACAAGAATGGTCTCGATTAACTCAAGTGTGCACAGACAGTGACCGAACTCAAATATCTATGTTTAACAATCAACAGAAAGGTTATAGACAGGTGCTTTTCTAAATAAATATAACAAATGGTGACTATTTTCTAATCTCAGAATTTTCTATCCTAACTTATTAATATTGTTGTAATATTAAGGAATTCCAGGGCAGTGGAAAATTATAACAGAAAAAAAAAAACCACAGGAATGCAAAATTTTTAATAGTGAACAATGTACATGTATGGAAATGTATTTCATGTGTTTACATGTATTTCATTTGTATGCAAAATACAAATTTTTATATGCAGAAAACTGAGGTGGGTAATAGAAGGTCATGTGGAGCTCTGGGATTACTAGAGTGCAGAGGTGCACTGGAAAGAGATGAGGTGGCTACTTGGTCATTTTGTGATAAAGCTCTTTCCTTTAGGCTTGCAGAAGATGTTTAATTTGCTTATTAAGAGATAGGAGTTAATCTCTGCTGCTGACATGTGCACTATTCACTCAAATAACTACAAACGTGTATGTCTCTATTTTCTCTCTCTGTAATTTGGGATAGACAGATGATTCTTCTATGAAAAAAAAGAAAAAAAAAGGTTAAAACTGCTCCCAAACCACAGCCATTGCCACTGTCTGCAGAAAGATGAAAAGAGACAAGCAGAAGAATGTGTTCAGAGGATACCAAGGGTCCAAAACGTTTTTATTCATCCCTTTCCTCCACAACTGTGTCTCCTCTACCCCTTATTTGTATAAATCAGGGGATGAGAGCACCCCATTATAATGTCAAAATTTTACAGCATACGGCTGAATCCCTCTCCTTTATCTGTCTTCCTTCTCTTGTATGTCTTCAGGAAGTATAGGAGCCTAAAATATGGTCACAAACAATGACTATGAGAAAGATTTTCTTGATCTTTAAAGCTTTGCTTATTTGTGAGCAATCTGCAGTTTCCTTGCTCTTTGGTTAGATTCCAGTTCCTTTCCTGAGGGTTCGTGGACTAAGCTATGCAAGATTATTTACCCTCTCCTACCTAACCCTGAGTTTGTTCTTCTCTCTGACTCTGTCACTTCTTTTAAATTCCCTAGCACAAGTTTTTACCAGTCTTGTGTGTTTTTTAAGCTTTTCTATTTAGATTCAGGAAATCAATTATTAAAAAATCTCTATTAAGATGTAAGTAATTCCATCATTGCTACTCAGATCTTTAAGTTAAATAAGATACATATGTTTTTCACAAAATAATCAAGAGAATTTGACCAAACCTAAATGATCACTTTTAGCTTTGCATAAACAAAATAATACTCAAAGCCCTCAAAATATGACTTGGAACAAAATTCAAAATTCTCTTTAAGGTCATCCAATGACTTATTTGTTGTGTTTATCATTTTGAAAGCATAGTTTTCTGTGCCATAAAGACTGCTGACATATCTTCATTTTAAAAAGACTTTAAAATAAAGTAGTCTTTCACTATTGTAGAAAAGTTCTCTTTTTACAGAAATATCAAACTTTTAAATAAAACTCCAAAAAAAAAAGAAATTAATTTTTCTGATTCATGTGGTTAAAAAATACCTCTGCACACATTTTACCTCCTCATGTAAAACAAAAGTCCACAAGAATTTAAAAGGAGGGGAAAATTCATCCAAGTTTAATTTTTAGTATTTTCTTTTTCCCATTTGAGCAAGACAGAAAAAAGTTAGAAAGCATTGATTTGCCTTTTCTTTATTCTGTATTCTCACTGCAATGTTTTCTCCCTCCCCCACCTTCTATCTCTATCCCCTTTCCTGCAGAGGTGAAGGAAAAAAGCCAGCCAACAAGCCAACCAAAACCAAACCCAAACTATGCAGAGATGGGATCTTCAGAGAGTTTTGCTTTTTTAAATGAGGAGAGAAAATACCATGAAACTCTTAAAAATATTTATTTTCTTCTAAAATACATTAGGAATTATCATTAGTGTCAGCAGTTCTTCCCAGTATAGCTGAAATTAAGGCTGGCTCAACCTCCTCTATACCCTCCCACTCTGTATGTAAACACCTGAATAAGATCTCCCTGAGCTTCCTCTTCTCTAAGCTGAACAGTCCCAGCTCTCTCATTCTCTCCTTGTATAAGAGATACTCCAAATCTTGTAAACATCTTTGTGGCCTTTCCCCTGACTCAGTCACAATGTCCTGGTCTCTCTAGTACCAGAGAACCCACCATGGGACCAAGTGCTCCTGAGCAAAGTTGCTCCCTCATACAACTCCCCCTCCTCACCTTCCCAGCCTGTGCCTCCCAGAGAATCTGTACCCCTGCAGTGCTCAGTTGTGGGATCCCAGTGGCACTTTAGCCTTGCAAGTACACACAGATCTCTAATTCTCTCTGTTTTTTTTTCCATGCTGCATGCATTAATGTACAGGAACTCCAGAGAGCCACCCAGGGCTGCTGCTTTCCCAGAAAATGCTCCATCCACCATGCTGTGCTCTTGGCATGGCTTTATTTGTGTGTGTGCTCTTGGGGTTACCTATCTTCTGAGCTCCAAGGAGAGCAAGTGGAAATTCTTTGGCCAACCTTTTTTCAACACAATATGTGTCCTTAAGAGAAGCTAATGACAACAAATGCTTCTCTCTTCCTTCCAGAGTAAAGATGTCTTTTTTTGCTTCTGATGTGAACACAGTTTTTTTAACTTACTTGATACATCATCCTGGCCAGAGGACATTAACTACTGTATTATTGCATCTCCTCTTCAGCTGATGCTTAAGTTAAAATACATATATGCACACGTGTGTACATATACATATGAGAAAAAACAGACAGAAAGCCACGATACCATTTCTCACTCAGGCTAAAGACCAAATGACCTCCTGTGTAACTGGACCCATTCCAACTCAGCAACACTCCAAGCTTTTTATCTTCATTTCCAGACCGCAGCCTGCTGTGCAAATAATGGAAATCAGCAATGGGTATGGCTTTTACTCAGTCAGTCTATGAATACATCTGGTTATCATCTCTGAAATCAAAAGTGTTTTTTAACTAAGTGGGGTGATCCTGTCAGAGAAAGTTTTGCTTCAGTATCAAGACACACTGCTCCAAATTTCAGGTATTTAGGAAACAGAGAAGGTTTAATTTCACCAGGCAAGATCCCAGGGTCACCTAAAAGCCTCTCCTGACACATGTCAATGTCTCAGGCAGCTCAAAGAACTATAATAAGTAATATCTATTTTCCAAATAATCATAAAGGTCAGCAGCCTTTAAATTACTACAGCTAGAAGTAGCAAGCCTGCAACAGTCTGGTGGAGAGCTGTTGCCTTAAATTGACCAGGAGACAAGCAGAGACCTTTACACACAAATGAGGTAGGAACTTAGGCAGGAGAGAGATAGGTGTATCTTTTTCACTTACATATTAAGCTTACAAATTACAATTTAGCTTATATGTTAACCTATTATTATATAAAGACTCATAAGTTCCAGTTCAGAGAAACTCTCCAGCCAGGAATACTAAAATTGCTTTTGAATAGCCTCACTATAATAACTAGAAATGAGAGCTATTTGGCCTTAAAGAGTATCAAGTGAATGTGAATAGCCTTTATGAAGTTTCAAAGGCAGTGCATACACATAGATCTTTCTTCATTGGGTGTGCCTGTGTTAGTGCTGATGCTTGAATCAGGACTGAGATTTTAAAGTACACCTTCCTGTTATTCCCACCTAGTAGGCTTTGGTTCACACTGCTGATCTGTGACAGTTCACAAACTGGATGTTTAAGTGGAATTAAGCTTTTCTATATTAGCAAGTCATGCAGTCAAATGAGAATGAACCTACAGAGAAAAACAGCTGGTGCTCAGCTTCTGATCCTCAGCCTCTGTAGGTGTCAGGAGTTTTATTTTATGCTCTCTCCGGTCCACAGAATGAGTAGTCATGAGCAGTTATTAGCAAATATAATTTGTTCAGAGTGATTTATCCTATTTGTTCCACTAGGCTTTCCTGAAAAATTGCAGTAAGGATTTCCTGAGAAGATTTTATTTGGTCACAAACTTCCTATTTTCCCTACTTTTTTCCTTCATAAAACATGTGCCTTATTTGTCAGGGAGGTAACACGACCTCTTGCAAATGGGGTTATCATCTCCCTGGATCAATGTTTTACTAAAATGTACTTTGTGTTAGGGGAAATTATAAGATTCATTTTCTGCCTGCAAAACCAGCCTCCAGTTATGCCTTTGGCCAAGAAACATATGACTTTAGATTTCACTATTAGCTGATAATTTTCTAAATATGTTAAAAATTACTACTTTCCAAAGTGCCAGTGGGTACTCATAGCATAGAAATGAGAATGAACTTGGAAAAAAGAAATTAGATTCTGTCAATATGTAAAAGGCCTTAACACCTAACCCACAAATACTCTTGTTCTAGCTTTGCTTTATTTAACTTTTGTATTTTCCTACCTGTTGATGCCTGAGATCACCCCCTTTACTAGAATGAAAAAATTAGTGACTCAGACTGTGTTAGATGAGACAACACCACTTAGACAATATCAACATGGTTCAAATTCTACAAAATATTCTGTAGCTCTTGATTTTTGACCCGGATTCTCTGAGAATATTTAGCCAGAACCAAGGCCAGACCTCTAACACTGTGGCTGGTAGAAGGAGTCAGACATTAACTCTGTGTCTTGGTCATACTGAAATAATTGGTGCAAAAACCAGACAAGCTAAAGCCATTGCTACTCCATTTCTCGTGGGCAGAGCACTGGTGTTTGCAAATAGTGCTGTCCACCACCTCTACCCTCTCCGCGGATGAAAGTAACACCAGCAGTAAGTCAAAGGGCCTAAAATATTTTCATGTAGTCTATATTTCTGCCTTGAAAGTGCATCAGTGAGATAGAGATAGTGCAAATGACTTGTAAGAACTTAGGTTTTACCTGCAGTCTACACAGGATTTAATGAATGCAAGGTTTGGAAATGCAATTGTAACAGTGATCATACACCTAGACAGTGTTTCTGCTCCTTTGCTTAAAACATATGTTTGGAAGAGATGACAAATCCCCAGAGCCACTATTCCTGTCATCCCTAAATGTGGTGTCAGTTGGAATAACAGACACAGCTCTCTGAGACCCCCTGGCTGTTCCTTGGATCATGCCCTGACCTTTCCCTCTTTACATCAGTGGAAAAATCTCAACCTTAATTAGATCCCAGTTCCTCATCCCTGAGGTAGTAAAATTCAGTTTTGTGTGAGCAAGTACTGTTCCACAAGAATTAAGGATCATAGATTCATTTCCGGTGCTACCTCCAAGCTTCATTCAGTCATTGTGCACATCTCATCCTTGCTTTCTGAACAGCTACAGTATGTAGTACAAAAGGTCAGTTTGTGGTCTTTCAGACTTAAAAAACCTGTTGTCCTCTCTTTGAATCTGTAGCTTCATAATGTGCTTTTAATTACGGTTTATAGACATGTTTCTGGCAGAATATGAGCTTTCTTCAACAAAACTATGATCAAATGAACCCAAAAACTTGCTGTTTCTTCAGTACTATTAGCAGAAATATGCCAGTGCTGCCAGGTCCTGCCAATTTTCATGCACAAGCAAATCTGTGGAATTCTGAGTTGCTCATACAAGCTGTGTTGCTCATGTGTAGTGACAAAATTTCACACAGTAGTTCTATTGATTACATTTAGATTGTTCCATAAATTCGTAAAACATATTTGGTAAAGGCATTTTCGTACAAAAGGTGAAACACTTATACAGAACTGTGAAGTTCTACCACAGTGTATCAAATAATTAAGGGCTTTGAAAAGAGCTAAAAAATCTGCCTGAGCGATGCATTCAGATGCACTGCATTACATCATCTGAGAAGTATTTCTGCCTTGCAAGCAGAACAGTAGAAACATGAGTTATTCTGTGCCCTAAACCAAAGCCATTTCCCATTACCACTATTCACAACTGCCTGTGAAACCACATGGCTCAACAAGACACTTGGCACCTTCTCATCCCATAACAGAGCACGAGGCACCTTGCTTGCAGCATAGGGCTGGCTGGGGCACCACAGCAGAGCCCCCAGGCCACTTACAAATGGCACATTTGTACTTCTGGTGGAATTAAACCCTATTGAGTTGTAAATATTCACTCAGCAGTGTGACTGCTGTTTTCATTTTTTTTTTTCACTGAACAATACCATAAGAGATTATTAGGCTTAGCAGCTGATTTTTGCTCATAGGATGGATCAATGATCATTGATAACAGAGTCGCTTTATTGTATGCTTATTTTAGTCAACAAACTGTTGTGGCAAGGCAACCATGATTATTCAGCTGTTCTGTAAATAGACTTTCCTTCCTCATACAAATAAAGGAGCATTTTTCTTCCTTTCTGACTCCGTGGGTTACAATTATTAGTCCTATAAGAAGACTCACATATTTGCCAACACTGGAAAGTGACAGAAATAAAAGTGATGTTTCCATTGCAGAAGATTCTCTGTTCTTTGTACTATGAGCAGCTACCTCATAGTTTTTTACACAAAAGTCCCAGCTAAGACAGGAGGTCTGTTATGGTGCTTCTGGTGACCTGGACTTCATAAAAGAAAGTGGCCTTCTCTCCACCTCACTTGAGTTTCCACTCTGATGCTAAACATCTTCAGATAATATTGTCTTCTTTGTCCCTAGTGAACAGGTTAATTTGTAGCAGTGGTTTTGTGCTTGATTTGAAGAACTCATTTCTTGATTGGCGCATCTTGAAGCAGTAACATGATCAATAATAATAAATCCTACTTAAGGAAACAATCTGAAATGAAGCTTTCCAATTGGAAAGCAGTTGTTCCTGGAGGCCATAGAGAGTGTTTCCATGTGTCAATAGTACCCAAGCAACACCTAAATAGTTAATATTTACCACAATAATCATAACTGGTCAGAATTCTATTTTCTGCTGAAAAAGTACATGAAAGTACTTTTATTGTTATTATTATGTTATTGAAAAATGAAAAATAGATCTTTCAGTTGTAAGAAAAAGCAGGGATTTTTTAATTATTTAATCAGGCTTTTTAAATGCAGAACATTTTTCTTATTACAGTACATGTTTCTAAACACTGCTTAGCAGAAAAGAAGAAAAAAAAAACAAAAAAAGAGGAAAAAAAATCCACTAGTAGTTGCAAAGAGTACTTCATTCAACCTCACTCCTCAAATTATAGACCAAGACATAATTGCAGCATTTCTTCGATACTAATATCCAGTAGGTTAATATGTCCATGAAAATGTCATTGACAATTCAGAAATACTACATGAAGAAAAATACATTAAGTAAATTATTGGCTATTTATGACTTATTTTCTCAGCCTTGCTTATTACAGCTAAACGACGTAACCATTAGATATAATAACTATTCAGGCATGAAAAGAAGTAATTCATTACAACTACACACAGAAAAAGTAAATGTAAGGATGTAGCCACTGAGGGCAAGACATCTTTTCTTAATAGTATTTACTGTAATGAAAACCACAGTCCCTGCCTTGGCTACTATTGCTTCTTTTTTATAACAGAGTTATGAATTTCTGTTTTATAACAATAAACCCCCCAATCCTTAGAGGGTAAAGGCACAAACATAAAATGGATCAAGCAGTATCCAGAAGCAGCCTATACAGACTTCTAACTTATAATTGCAGTCAGACAAAGTTAAGCCTTTAACCTGCTCTTTGCTGATGTTTTCCTCACTGCCTCAGTTTCCCTATTTCTCATAAAAATGGCTTAATGTTTGGAAAAGAAAAAAGAGACAGGTCAAACACCCTTCACTGCTTTCATCCCACTTAAATTCTTTTGAGTTGTATGCACAAACTAAGCTGCATAAAGACTTTTAGTGTCAGGAAAGAATATTCTGGTTTTATAGTTAACTGCTTTTATGGATCCTGTATTTTATACGCAGTTTTGTGTCTGAGCAGCTCTATTGGATTTGCTCTGGTGAGGCAAGAGCAGTCTCCAATGCACTGCGTGCTGCATATAAAAGACTGCTAGAGGTCTGAAGCACAGGCTGGTAATACCCTGGGCAGTTGCTAGCAGGAGGTTTCCCTGTGGTTTACCTGGTAATGACACTGCCCACCCATCACAGGGAGCTGGGGGCTCCTGCTGGTCAGGACTTCACCACAGCTCATATTTTGCGACGAGACCTCAAAAGAAAAGTATTCCATGCAGTATTAAACAGTTATATTTTCATGTACATAATTATAAATAGAATGTCGAAAATGTGTGAGAAATATGGGTTTAAATTTGAAAAAGGACAGTAGTATCCTTGTTGCGACATAACAGTCTGCAATCCTTTCATGCTCGTGGAATGAGCCAAATTTTGTCTTCAGTTACCAGCAGCTAGTACCTGTGGACTAATCAGGTATGAAGCCTGGAAGCTGGGTCTTTCTCAGATTCACTAGGGAGAAGATGAAGGATTCATTTTGTTGCTTGAGTCTAAAAGAACCAAACTTTGACACTTCCTTTCTGTGTCATAATGCAGTATTATCTCCTGACCCTTTGTCCTTCGGAGGAATTGTTGGAGGACTGTGTTGGCAAGGGGATTACTAATGTGCTTCTCTGCTCTGTTAGCTGCTCTCCTCCCTTAATTTACATATTCAGTTTGTGGAATATTTGTGTTTGTTTTATGTACAGCCTCCTTTGGCTCTGCCCCAGCTGGTGTCCCTTATCTGTCATGCCTTATGCTATGCTGTATGCTGCAAAGGAATCTGCAAAAGGAGAGTATAGCAGCTCTGAAACCAGTGTCTTCTGGCAATGTGTCTAGGATGACTGGATCCTAGAATCAAAGAATGGTTTGGGTTGGAAGGAACCTTAAAGATCCCCCAACCCTCCTGCCACAGGCAGGGACAGCTATCATTAGATCAGGTTGCTCAAAGCCCCATCCAACCTGGCCTTGAACACTTCCATGGAGGGGGCATCCACGACTTCCCCGGGCAGCCTGTTTCATAGCAAATATTTTCCTCCTAATACCTAATCTAAATCTCCCCTCAAGTTTTAAGCTATGGCTCCTTCTCCTCTCACTGCACAGCTGTGCAAAAAGTCCTGACCCAGCTTTCTTGTAGGCTCCCTTCAGGCATTGGAAAGCTGCTATAAGGTCATCTTCTCTTCTCCAAGCTGAACCCCAACTTCCTCAGCTTGTCTTCATAAGGGAGTGATAACTCAGGTATGGAGAAACATGGTGGTCTCTAGTCCAATCGACTGTCCAAAGCAGAGTGTGCCATGAGATCACACCAGGTTTCTTAGGGCCTTGAAAACACTCAAGGATGGATACTGAGCAGACTCTCTGGTCAACCTTTTGTCCTTTACTTCGCTTCATTTTATTAGGACTTACCAGAAGGGTGACATCCCAAATCTAACTGGCTAGGTGTACTGAGCAACAATCTCTTGTACACTCAGTCATCAGTCAAGCCAGAACACACCTAATTTTACAAGTCTCAGCAATAACAAGAGCTTCAAATACCTGTTTTGAATTTTGATAAACCCAGCTTCATTCTTCCTGTTTTATTTCTATTTTGCAGTGATAATATGACATTCTAACAGAGGGCCAGAGGAAGACCTGGCCACTGTATATACATGGAAGACAACCTCTAATATTAACTACACACTGAGTATGTTTTGAAGATTACTTTTTAATACTAACAATGATTTTGGAGATTCTTGAATGAAAGATGTTGAAAAAAATCAATGCATTAGTACTGATAACATACACAACAGTGGCATGATGCTATCATGTGGAACCAAGAGACAGTTCTCCCTTTGAAGGGTATACCAAGCCCTGGACTGTGTGCATCTAGATAATTAGCTATCCTATTTGTTTTCATCTCTAACATGAAGGGTTGTCTTATCTCAAGTTATTTCTCTTGAGGGGTGCACTGTCAATTCAGAACTAGATACCTAAATGAACTGGACAAAACTGTTGATGTAAATCCCAAAGAGTAGCAATGCATCTTCATTATATCAATTATGTGTTTTATGACTTTTTTTTTAATATAAAATGGTTAGTTGAGCTTTAGTTTAGATTCAAAAGAAAGCCAGGTTCTTATGGCAACGAAATCTGAGGGAAACTCAGATGAAGTAAAATAAGAACTGTATTTAGGAATGTTAAAACTGGAACAAATGATCTGGGTCAGATCACTCTACCACAGTGAGTGTTTCTGCATGTAAAGACACATCATAAATCAGATCTACTGACCCCACTGCACAAAGTGAAGAGGCAGGAATGAGAAAACAACCTCTGGTTCCACAAAAACAATATGGTTTATAGAGAAAAAATATCCTCCCCTAACAACACACATCTCTGATGTGTCTAATTAATTTTCCTTTTAGAGTCTTCAAATATCACCACTTGCAATTTACATTTTTGAAATGTTTCCTTAATTCTGGTGGCACCTGCTGTGTGTTGCTGTTATTAGTGGCTTGACAGATTTTTCACTGATAAAAAACACCTTGAGGGATTTTTAAGATATCCTAAAATTCAACCTGTGTAGAAATTCAGTGCATAAGACCTCAGTGAGAGAGTGATAGAGAATAGAAGTGACAAGGACAAAATAAATGGGCAAAGTGTAGGAAAAGAATCTGAGCAGATCAAAATTAAATGGCACAGGGGTGAGAAAGACGAAGTCAGAAAATCACAAATTGATAAATATTTTACATGCTTTTTTTGTTATCCAGAAATCTATTTTTACAATCACATTTCTGTCAATTCTTAGTGTTTGAAGATTATGTATCAAAAATGGTAAAGTCATGAAGGGTGAGAGTATGATATTTGTGATTTATTGGTAAGTGTAGCTGTGCCAGTCTTTGCATCTACATTAAAGTGGTAGAGTTAAAGAAAAAGGACAGCCCAAATAACAAAGCATACCATCCAGCAGCTATTATTGGGCTAATAATCCATTATGTTGTGATGAAACTTATAAATATATACATGAAATCTTAACAGTGAGATCACCTCACATGCTTCACTGGAGAAAACCCTTAGTTCAGTCATTTCTTTCACACTTCTTTTTTATCCTTTTCTGGCACTCTCCATGAACAGGACATGGTTCTCAGTCTGGTCAGGAGAGCTATTATCTTCAATTTATTCTAGTTTCCCAGAAGTACTGCCTCTGTGCTTCAATGAGATTAACTAACCACTATTTGGTATAGAATCTGAAAATAGTTTGTCTCTGAAAAATATTACAATAAAGATCTCTCAAAAGAGATATCTAGAGAGGAGTATCAGAGTAGATGAAGTGGAGAATTAAGCTTTTATGTAAAAGAACTCATGTGGGAACTATGTAATTAAAGAAGGCAAACAATCTTGACTGTTTTGTAATCATGTCATCCAACAGCTATATGATAATGACATTTCAGTGGTTTTGGAAACACATTTTACAGACATAAAAATCTCCTAACTTGTTTTTTTTCTGCATTTTTCCTTATAGAATCAAATAATTTTATGCTCAGAAGCCCTGAAAATCAGGTTATTCATTGGTCACTCAGATTATTTTTAAGTTGGTTCTCGTACTGCATATATTTTCTCCTCAAGGTCAAGAGCACCTGAGGAGCAAGCTTCTCATTAGACTTGAATCTTGATCAGCTTTATCATATCATGCAATTGCTAGAGTTCATCCAATCTACAATCATGAACATTCAGTTCATCATATCCATAAAACACACCAGTAATCAGAATGGACCTAAAGTAAGGTCAAGCATGAATTGCTGCCCTGCATGTCTGAGGGATGTCCACTGTAAAAAGAATTCTATTTATTTTCTGGAATCTGGACAAAGAGCAGTTTTGTGGCAATCAAAGAGTAACAGTTACCTAGCAGGTGAGTGAATGTTTATTACAACTGCTTTTTTAACCACAAAAAAAACAAACAAACAAACAAACAAAAAAAACAACAACAACAAAAAAACCAAACAAACTGGTAAGTTCATTTATCTAGGTAACACTGGCTGGATTTTCAGAAAACGTTGGCTGGATTTTGTCTCACCTTCCTTTCAACACCCGTAATGCAGATGTTAACATCACAGCCAGTGACCTAAATCTCTCTTAACAGTAAAAGGAAAGAAATAGATGCCTTAGGGATGGGATTCATCTGACCTATTTTAGACAGATATTTACCTAGGAGATGAATTGCATCTGGGACTTCACTAAGTATATTGACTAGATCTTCAAAGACTATAAAGATCATAGGCTGATCAGTTCAGAACAGTAAATTTCATCAAATGGATCCTATCTTGTGTCAGAGTGCTCAAGGTTGGTACTGAGTCAGCACTCCAGGTTCTATGAGCCCAGACAGTTTCCACCAGAACGTTAAGAAGTGCATTAGAAGATGACTCACAACTTTTGTGGTCTATATCCCTCATTAATCCAATTTAACCCCTTGGAATATCTGCTATCCTCCAAAGTGTTAAGGAATAGCTGTCAAAAAGGCCAGTGCCTGCCTAGCCTACAGAGATGTCACAGATGTGAACGTAGATATCTGACACAACTATGTTCAATTTTTAGATTAAAGAGGTGATAAATTAGAAGGATAATTTTGATGAAATATGATTTTTGTAGTTTTTAATTGCTATGCTAGTTTTCAAAAATATCCAAGAAATTTCAGAAAACTTCTGTCTGCCTGTGAAATGCCATGCACTGGTTGCAGAAACTCTACTAAACTTAGCCAATAACTATATATCAATTTTCTTTTTTTTAACCAGTAAAAATTACACTGTGATAAAAACGAAGTTACTTTACATGCTAAAGGCAGAGAATGAAACATTACTTTTTTTTTTACAAGGTCATCAGAGCTCTTAAAATATTGAGAAAAATAATGTTTGTTTTTTCCATTTCCATGAATAAAAATACACAGTTCTTTAGCAGCCCCTAAAATAATTTTTTAAAGTATTCATCTGTAGCTACCATGGTTCTCACATTGCTGTGAAAAGCACTTTTGTTCCTTTTTTTTTTTTCTTGTCTGAGGCAAAAACCAGAGGATGAGGGCCTTGTGAGAGCTCAGCATGCACTTCAGTTTTCTAATGCAGCACAGTAGGAGAGGGATATGGAGAGAAAGCAAGCATGAATAATAACCATAAGCTATAGGAATAATGGAAATATGAGCAACTGGCATGCAGGAAGATGAGAATCTGAGTATCCACTCTCTTGACCTTATAATATTGCACTGTAAGGTACCCAGTCATGTTTACTGTCTCAGACTTTTCTTTCAGTTACCAGAGACTTCTGGAATTCCAGGGGTGTTGGATGACAATCTCAGCAGCCAGTTTGGTTTCCAACTCTTTGATTAATTTTTTCTTTTGTTATCTGTCCTCTTTTCACATCTGTAAAAATGAAGTTAAATGATAGAACTGAAACAAAATTGAAAGAGCTTCCTTTAGACAAGAAAATTGAATTTGAAGTTAAACTTTTTGTTTGCTGATGTCACAAATGTTACAATTGTTGTATCAGGTCTATACTTCCATGCATTCAGTGACAACTGGAATAATTTCTTTTGTTGTAAGGATTTGCTTGATGTGATTATGGGGATAGCACCTTTTGAGCCATGACTCCTATTCACACAAGAATAATTTCTGATTAAGTATTAGTCTTACACATTAAATAGTCTCAGCTTAATCCAGAAGCCAGGGTAAGGCTACATATTTGCATGAATATGTGTGGCTATTCAGGTTTTCTTCCTATCACAGAAAAGGGAACAGCCAGAACACACACCAAAACAGTGTGTTTTCATCAGATGCTGACATATGAATGATCATACAATATATAAAGGAGGAAAAAAGATTTTACCAACATAAGATCAGTTTGGGTTAACACTTTATTGTCAGGTCAAGGGCTCATGCATTTTTCATACTATTTCAAATTGACTGAAGTGAATTGCTGGCAATATTGCACAAGGTTCTCCATACTGAGTGGCACTTAAGCACACCAGCTGATGTTACTTGGGATTCTAACACAAGCGATACATGTTCAGACTAAAGAATCAATCACTCAGGTTTTTTTCACTTTTAAATCCCTATAAATCCCATATAGACTCATATTCAATAATTTTGAGTCCAAAGCCATTTAAAATAAAAGACAATCATAATTTATTTGGAAACTATTGCATGAATAGATTTGCTAAATAGATTTCTTTAGTAAATACTTAGCATAACTTCACCACTCTTCATTATGTCTTTAGGGATCACAAGCCCAGACAAAAACCACAGAGTTTAATACTGTACTCTCCTTGCTCATGGTGATACAAAGCATCCCACTAACTATTAATAAGCTGATTTACAGGAAGTATTGGCAGCAGCCTTGGTAATGTATTCAATGCAGAACAACTCGATTCTGAATGTGTTATCATCAGTCTTGATAATTTTCCCTCATTATGATACAGTTTACTAAAAATAAGTAGTTCTAAGACAGCTAAATCAATTTATAAAGGCAGTAGTTACAACTGGATTAGTGATTGACTCAGTACCAAGAAAACTTCTTGAGAATGGGAATTCAGTTCAGCCTATAAAGCTGATCCCTGACAGTTCTAGTGCTTTTCCACAGAATTCCCTGGAAGGTTGGAGAGTTTACATCAACTGAGGATCATTTGTATTTTCCAGTCTGTTTTGGAGAGTAAGAAAATCCATGAAATAAGCATGTGTGAATCTTTGTGAGGAGGCCTCAGCAACACAGAACAGTTATAGGCATATTCTATTTACAATTATCAACATAATCATGACTGGGAAGCAGACTTGATAACCTAGAAAGCTCCTTCACTTCTACACTTATATTGAGGTATCCTTGTTTAATTAATCTTTTCTTCTTTTTTGGCAAACACAAAGAAACCTAAATTATATTATTGAAAGTACGGAGAAGGAAGGCAGAAGATCCTGTTACAGGAAAATCTCTATTCTTTATATTGATAATTTCAGATAGTTCAAGAAAACTTAAGTCTTTTTTAAAATGGATACATCTGTCAACTTGAGTTCAAGAAATATGTCACTGGGTATTTCCCAAATGTGCAAAATACTGTAATCTGTAATACATAATGTACCTGTGACATGCACTCCTCTCTAAGCCCTTCTTTGGCTCCTCTTGAAAAATTATAGACATTCAGATACCTTTGATCTTTAAAGTCACAACAAACAAACCATGTGCAGTTTACATCTTTCAGCATTTTGTGCACATAACTCACAAAGAAACCTGGATATTTCCTGGTGGATTTTGATGCTATTTCAGGTCAGAGTACCCTTCTTCCTCCACTCCCAGTTCACAATTGCCTGAGAATGATTTTTTCAGGAACTTTTGTTTCAATAAAAATAAACCACTTATTTTTAAAATCTTTAATCTTTAATTGTTTGTTAACATTTTTAACTGTAAATAATATAAAACAATATAATTTTATAGACAATTACTTAAAAGAGTCAAAGAAATTGCCTGAATGAAAATGAAAACCTTTACCTTCTGAAACTGATCTCTCGCTGTCATCAGAATTTATTCACATGTATCAGTCAACAAGTGTAATTCCAGTGAACATAGATATTAATTTATTTCAGAATAGCATTACCCATTATAAAAATAGTGATATTCGAGGCTCTTCAGCTGTCTTCAAAAGCAATAGTGTCACTTGAGTTTCATAAGATTAAGTGCTGACATAAGTTATATTGCCATATGCTGGAAGCAAAGTTATTAAAGCCAGTAGGATTCAACTGGTGGGAAACCTTCAGAAACATAACCATAGTCAAAGCATAAAATGAGTAATTCTTGAATGTGGGGGAACAACAAGGAAAAGAAAGGGTTGTAAGTTGTTAATAAAAGTGAATTAATTATTCAATTTTTGCATTTTTAATATCTAATATATCTTGATAGTGCATGCTGCTCTAAATCTATCATGTTTTTATTATTTAATTTCTTTAGGTAAAGTATAGGTTAGTAGGTTGTCTCTTGCAGGAGGCTGTCTGCTTAGGAAAACTATTTGTTGTAAAAACATGTACAAGTAAAATAAACCAGATGTGTATGCCTAATTTATCTGGTATCATCAAAGCACATGGAATACTAACCAAAGATTAATAGAAGAGTGATATTTTTCTCTCTTATTTCATTGTAAAATAACTGCAAGAGGAATGGAACGTACATGTGAATAAGCACTAATACAAACAAACACCTGAAGCCCAGGCACATAATGAAACATTGGAAACTATATTTTATTCCACAGATATTTATTAATATTAATGACACTGCATGGAATAATTATTAATACAATGGTGACTTGGAACAATGCAAACGTAAGTAAGTAAGTACCTAAATTATTTTCAATTTAATTTCTGGTATCAATCAAAATTTTACTTCCTTTTTTTTTAGCACCTACAGTATATTGGCCAGAAAATTCCACTGCGATGCCCATTTTATTTTTTCCCCCAATCAATTGCTTAGAGTTAATTTACAACCTAGTAATGTGTGTAAGCAGTTCAAATTATTCCATCCCATGTTCATTACCTTGTATTTGTCATTGGAGAATTCCATCTGCTGTTGCAGTGCCCATTCATCTAAACAGCACTAATGGCACTGGAGAACCAGCTACTTTTGAAGCAGTGTAAAATAAACTGTGAAGTAGGTGTCAAAAGCTATTTCACCTGTTTTACATTCGAATCCTTGCTTTGTTTCATTCACTTTGCAGAATCAATAACAGCATTCATGATGGGATACAGACATTCAGCTCATAAGCTTTCAAGATATTAGCTTTTTTCACTTATGAAGAGTGGCTGGGGAGAAAATGAAATAGTAGGCAAATGTGTTTTTCCTCCTTCTCCAATGACATCTCTCATATTTATTGCAGTTTGTGAAGATATTAAAGCATTTACTTAAAGGTAAATTTGCCAGATTTGACAGTTTGGCAAGGAAAAAAAAGGGCAGCTTTTATAACTATAAGAAAACAGTTTCTCAAGCTTCTTTTTTTTTTCCTCCTCTATTATTGGTTTTTAGGCATCAAAATTTTTCCTAGGATGTGTGATATGTTGCAGTTACATGGCATAAAACCTTACACTGATTAGTAGTATTCAAGCTAGACAAGATTTTGCTGGGCTTCATAGTTGTATTGGGTGTTGCTGCCTCATTACTGAAATGCCAGAGTGCTGTAAGTGTCTGCTCATCTATCAGACTGCATCCTTTGTTCTTTCTCTTCCTTGACCCCTCTAGGTGTAACTGCTAGAAAATAGGAAGGACACAAGGTCCATCTTTGTTGCTAATTCTGTCTGGCTCCCACCACCTTCCTACATCAGGTGGTAGGTCTGGTCCTGTTATAAACAGTGCCTTTACCTTAACTTTGCAGGGAGGCTTGGCTGTGGGTGAGATTATTGGGCCAGATTACTGTAAAAGGTTAGTAAAATGAACCTGGAGAGTAAGAAAAACTTAAAATGGATGAAGGAGCTTAAACCCATTAAGCTCTGCATGGGGAACTGCAGTTCTTCAAAATGTATAGAAAGTTAGCATGGACTACATTAAGTGTTCCACAGGGTATTGAGATTAGGACTTCATATGCATCTTTTTACTGTTATGTAGAATAGTTTGCACCAGAATACTTTAAAATTATAGATTCACGTTTGTTTGTGTTTGCTTTATAAGGCTTCTTACTGTTACTTTGGGTGGCTTATTTAAAGTAAGTCTAGCTGTTGGCAGATACTTATAACTGCTCTTTTCCTCCTTCTGAAGATTAGAGGACAAGAATATAATACTAAAAGTTGGACTGTGTTGGAAAAATAAAAAGCACACCGGCATAAATTGTGTTTCTATACCTCTCCTTCTCTCTTTCATTGTTTTCTTTTCTATCTCCTGAATGCAAACATCCCTAACAGTCAAACAGGATCAGACTTACTGGTTATTGATTATTAATAGAATAAGAAATAGAAGCAACAAGCCACAGATAATAAGTATATAGACAGCATATAATATATGGAAGGGTCAAGTCATTCAGTAGCCCAAATAAGGAAAATGTAAAGTTCTCTTCATGTGTTGTTAGAAATTCCTTATGAATTTGCTTATTACTTTACTCAACTATAAAACTCTGGTTTCATACACCAGCTCTTATTCACATTAGTACAGTTTGATTTTGACATTACTCTATTTAATCTCAAAGAGCAGACTGGAAGTTCCCGTCTGCATGCGCATCATCATCACACGGTATCCTTTCTATGACTGAAACAAGTCAGAACCCCAAAACCCCTTTTTCCCTTTTTTATCAATTAGGCTGTTTCTGTCACACTTGCAGGCAGTTAAGCCACTGCTCAGAAACAGCAAAACATATATGCAATTTAGCTGATTTAGGTAACATTAGGTTACATTTATTTATTTCAGTTCACTACCTTAGAAT
Source organism: Calypte anna (assembly GCF_003957555.1). Classification (NCBI taxonomy): domain Eukaryota; kingdom Metazoa; phylum Chordata; class Aves; order Apodiformes; family Trochilidae; genus Calypte; species Calypte anna. The sequence continues at coordinate 12,653,027 of NC_044245.1, forward strand.
CCAAAAGACATAAGACTTCCTGGCTTTAAGGCTGCGTAGCTCTCCTATCCCATATACCTCAGAAACTTTTGGGGAGAGAATATTCCAAGCCTGTTCACAGGTCAGAGAAAAATCACTCAAAATGGAGTTTGGCTGGGAACACAGATTGTTGCAGTACTGGATCCACTGGTTCCTGCTGTTTCACTGGAATGGGCAATTAGGGATTTGGAGTATTAAACAGACATTACAACAGAATAGCATTATTGCCTTATTTTAGTTCATATGTTACAGTTTCAGCAGAAAGTTGTACTTGAATTGCTTGTTGCTTCCATGCAGATTAAGAGACAGATTGGTTGAAACTCCTAATTTCTACCTTTACAATTTATTTATACCTTTTTTTTTTTTTAATAGGTCAGTTTAGTTTGTTTGTAGATGTTTTTCACCTCTGAACAAACAGTACATCACAAGTAGACAATACACACATGCTTCAGATGCAGTTCTTTATTTTTAAGTATGCATAACCAGAACAGAAAAACAGTAATTCAGGTGAAGTCTCACAATGTCCTTTAAAATCAGCATTAACATTTTTCTATCTGTAATCATAAAAGGAAACAGTTCTCCCACCCACAAGATGCCTTAAAAGCTTCCTGGCGTCATCTTAGAGATAATTCTGCATTTACCTTTTTCATAGCTACATCGTATTTCATAGCTACATCTTGTCATTAACCCATCCTTCTCCTTCTCATTTATATTCAGCACAGGGGAGGTAGCATAAAATTCTGCCAAGTGCATGACCTAGCATTTCTCATGAGTCTTCAGGGTTATCTGGTATGTTCTGCATATATAGTCTCAGTTCTCTCTGATACCGACTCTGCTCCCAGCTTTGTGACACTGTTGACTTTCCTCAGGATGATTTTAATATATATGTGAAATAATTAATTCAACCAAAACCTAGGAAGTCAGCTAGCATCTACTCTTCAGTTTGATGCTTCTCTTTTCAACAGTCCCAGTGCCATCTTCTCTTTTCTTAGCTGCCTGCCTACTTTGCAAATCTTAGATTTCATATTCTTTAAATCAGTTAACAGCTTTCTATGTGGCACATGTGAATAATTACAGAAGTCTGGGTAGAAGAGAACTCCTGTATTCACTGTATGAAAATGCAGTAGCTTGGTTTTTTTACTTGGTTGGATTTGGGTTTTTTTTGTTGATTGTTCTGGTTTGTCCGGTTGCTTTTTTAATGTTTCTTGGGGTTTTTGTTTGTTTGTTAATTTTGTTCATTTTGTTTTTCAGCAAAAGTCTTCTATAATCTACTGCTGATAAGCTCTCTTTGGAGGGCATTTTGGTTTCACCTCAATATTACGCTTAAATATTTCCATCTTTAAGGTATGATATAAAGTCTATTCTATTTAGAACATCAGAATTATTTCATGAGTTTTGGGAAAGAATTACTGAATTCAAAGTAATCAACAGCATTCCAAGGAATTTGCTCTTGTGTAAACTGTGAAGAGTGTGGAAATTCCCTCTTGACAAAGAGAAAAGGAAATTCCTTCTTGATAAACAGAAGAAGTAGATAAAGTATAGCTCTTTATTGTTATATGCTATGTAATTCTTTGAAACACAGTATTGCTGTCTTTAAGTGAAAGGTTTGCCAAGATAGCCTAAGATGTATTAGAATATTCATTGTAGCTATACTTGTAAGAAGAAATATTTAATGTGGCATTTTATCCTCAGCATTCGACATCAGTTTGCTAAGAACCATTTTGCTCTCTGGCTTTTGAGTACAGCCCATGCTGAAAGGGAAAGCAACTGAATATCTTCCAATTTTGTAATGCAATTATTCTGTGATAAAATAAGAACATATCTGCTACACTACTGCAAGAGCTGGACATGAAGCTTTATTTAACAGAAAAAGAAAGCACCATGTTCTTTATATATGAAAAAAATTTCCATTAGTCAAGTATAATATACTGTTATCTGTTGGCAGTTTATATGAGATATTCAACAATACTTCAGAAAAAATGACCAATATTAAAGTTCCCAATAAAGCACTAAAGACTCTATAGAAAGTTTACTACTCTTCAACTTCATCATAAAACTAGATTACAAAAGAAGCACATACAGTACTGAAAACAATAGCTAAAGAACTGAAGAATGATTGAACTGATACTAGAGAAATTCTTATTTAGAAAAATTTGCTGCCACTTCTCTGCTACGCTCCTTTAGAGAAATTATATAAATTTATTTTTTCTGGTTAAGCTCATTCCATCACTTCATGGTCTTGGTATCAGTCCTGGACTCTCAAGAAAACAATGAAAAAGCAAAATGCAAAAAACATGAAGCAAGGAACCTAATAATTTGCAAGCATTGCAATATTTATTATTTTTCCCCAGAATTATTCATTTAAATGTACTCAGTACAGCAACAGTGATGTATCTATTCAGATTGCAGGCTGGTAAAGTGGTAGTGGTTCCTTTCATGATTTGGATGAACTCACCTGTTCAGAAAAAGACAGATTATCTGACTAAACCAAGCTTCACTGTGACACTTATTACTAGTCCAAATGAGGCCAGGCAAATGTTCAGACAGGCAATAATTGGAATTAGCCCAGTTGCAGAGTAATAAATCATACAGAATTCCACAATAAAAGTATTAAAGAGAGAAGCATTTCAGTAATGCAGGAGGCACAGTTCATGTTATTACACTACTTAATGTTAATGTATTATAATAGCTCTAATGGCTCAGCATAAACCACACTGTGTTAGAGCATCATCTGTAGGATGGTGCCATTTGTGCTAACCTCAAATTTATATTAAGCAAGTATAAGGATAAAAGTATAGGCTAAATGTGTTCATGCTACAAGGGCTTCTGCCTTTGACTTGTTCTGCAAGATGAGAATTTATGACTAACTAACACATTTCGTATCATTAGAAGAAATAAGAACAGCATCTTACAGAAAACGTAATCTGTAATTAATTGATTTTTCTCCATACCACTCTTATGTTAGTAATGAGAGGTACGATTGTGATATTTATTGTACTATATATTTCGGTTGCTAAAAATGCTATCAGCCTGAAAAGCTCTACCATCTCCAGAAAGGGAACACCATAGAATTGCAACCATCTTGCATACAGATGAAAGCAACTGATCAGCTTGTCATGTATATATATATATATATATATATAAGTATATATAGATCAGAGGATTTCACTCAAGAGTAGCACTGAAAAAACAAAACCAGACTTGAGCCACTGGAAAGATAAATTTATACACAAAGGATGAGATTGTCCTTGCAAGGTTCTTTGGTGAAGTTGCTTCTGATATACACCAGAAAGAAAGATTAAGAGAATTAAAAGGAGAATTAGATGATCAGTCTTTTCTGACATCTCCACAGTATTTAATTGAACAGAAGTAAGGTCTCTGCCAGCCCTAGTCAGATAGGAAATGAGGATTTCAATCTATCTTTTTATTTTCTTCCACAACTGCTAGATGTGTTAAGAGTGACATGGAGTTAAGAACTGCGAAAAAAAAAAGATGTCAATTTTGAAGGTGCCTCTGATCAGTAGCCAGGTCATTACTAACCTAAAAATTATTCTTACTCTGCAATATTATAGAAAAAACATATCTTAAGTCCTTTTTCATCAATGAGCTGGTAGGCTAATATATGTAGCAGGTAGTCCACTGCCATTTTATCTCCTATTAACTGATGTACTGTATCTAACTCACTTCAGACTAGCATAATTCATGGTTTTTAGTGGTTTCTTAGAAATTACTCTGTTTTGAGCACATATGTCATTGACATCACTTGTCTTTTTCTGGTTTTACACAAATGGTTTGAACTCTGTACATTCCAAATACATTTGCAGTACTCATGACAGTGAGTACAGTAAGGATGTATCACCATTTTCATGTTGTGTTGTGTTTTTACTTCAAATCATGTAAACAGAAGGAAGTTCATGTGTGTTAGGGCACAGAGATACAATTGTAGTACCTCTGCATAGGAGGACATAGGGGTTTTTTTCCCAGATTTGTCTCTTCAAACTAAATACAACAAAAGCAAAGGAATACCATTCTGTGTTGCATTACTGCACCATGGAGCTTGTTGCTACATATTATTATGGAGGAGAAAGGCCTAATGTTTTAACTCTAATGGTGATTTCATTGATTTGTTTATTCTAATATAAGAAGGCAGACAAAATCTTTGGGTCAGGAAGGCATTTAACTGCTTATTCCCAGGAACTGTGAAAGTACAGCTAGAAGAGGATTACCCAGTGCTCACCTTGTTCTTAAATCCTTTCTTAAGGCTCCGTAACAGGCTATTTAGTCCAGAAAAAATTTCTCATGATGCATTTCTAATCCTTCCACTGCAAATACATCTCATCATACCAGTATTCTTTGTTCACCTCTGTCTTTCCCATAAATCTAATATTTTGGGAAACTTGAAGACAAGCACAGCACTTTTTGATATGAAACAAAATATCAACACAGTCTTTGATGAGGAAATGTGATACTTCTATTTTTTACCAGCCACAAAACTATAGGGTAAAAGCAAAAACATAAAAGAGATTTGAAAGCTTGGCTTGAGTTTTGGTCTGGATGAGTAAAGACGTCTGTCACTGGAATTGCTATTTATTATGGAAACAGGCTGTCCATACCTTATTAAAAGCAGAAAACAAGTAGATTATACACTTATTGGGTCATATACAACCATATGCAAATCTCCCACTAACTTCAACAGGAATTTTCCATGACCTCTCAGTTGAAAGATTTTTGTCTTGATCAGCTCAGAAATAATGAAGAAAGTACAATAATGAAACAAGTCCTATTTCCCCTCCATAGGACATGTAACCATTTATTTAATGAAAATGAACCGAAGCTCGACCTGGGTTACCACAGTTGTGTTTCTTTGGCTATTGATTACATGATGGCCTGTCCAAACAAAAACTTTCAAACCCCAGGCATGAGATAAATAATGAGCAATAGGACACCAGAAGGCTTGATTATTCTAAGAGCAAATTACAGACTGGAACATCATTCAAGGTTGCATGACCTGCAGTCAAGCAACATCTTTCACATTCCTGCAGGAGAAGTCGAATTGCCCCCACCCTCCCCAACACATTTACACTTTTCTGGTTTTTTTGAAGGCAGTGTAGCACTTTATTACAGTTTCAAGCTATGAAATACCTTGGCATGCCTGATTGACCTAAGAAAATTAGAGCAAAATATTCTTTCAGTTGAGTGGATTTTGATAAAAACTATGCAGGTATCAATGAAATTTCCCAAGTAAGCTCTTCTTGCCTAGAGACCCCAAGATTGATGACATGATGCTTGATTTCTCTTCACAGGTTTGCTACTGACCTGTTTTGCATCCTTTTTAGTAGCTCCTTTCTTATCCTCCCACCCAGATGTGTGCTTAAATTGTAGATATTTCAAAAGAGCAATTATCACTACTAAAAGTGACCAGAACCTGCAAATTGCAGATAGGTTATTCTGGAGCAACTGTGTAAATATTTTAATGTGGATTTTATTTGCATCTACACTTAGCAGATATTGAGATGGGAAAAGATCATAAATATTTTTCTTGACTCCAACAATTTAGTACACATTTCTGTTCTCTGATGAACCATTTAAATGTATTAATAAAATCCTGTTGAAAATGTCCTCACTAGCATCTTTTACATCTCCAACTCATCAGGGAGAGAAAGCCCTTGTCACTAGAGAAGCCCTGACAGGACTTGTCATCTTTTTTCTTGTCTTTCTTTTCAGCATCACTGGATTCCATTGCAGAAACTGGTAATTTAATAGCATGTATTTCATATTGGGGTGCATCAGATACTGCTGCTGTTCTTAGGATGAAAGAAATTCCCTAAGTATAACATACAGTTATGACTGTATATTTTATATAAGTTTAGAATAAAATTAAAGAACATAGCTGGGCTGGGTTTGTTTTAATTTTATTTTTTTTAACATTTTTCCCCCTATCTTTTCACTTTATTACTTGATCCAAGAAAAATAGACATGATCCAAATAGAAACAAGAAAACAGAAAAAAAAATCCAATATTTAGATGGGATTTGAATCCAATCCTATGTTGTTTATGGTTGTTCCTATGGTCTGTGTTAATAGCTAATTCCTTTGAAAATCTGTAAAATAAAGTATTACAAGGGGTTACAATGCTCTCAGTAGTATTCTTCAATTATTCCTAATGTACTTCTACCTTGTCTTCCTTCTGCTTTTCCTTTCTTCTTTAAATTAAGCAATCCTTCCTTTCATTCTTCCTCCCTCATGTGTCTAATGTCACATGTTCCTGACAGACTACAAATAAAATGAATGAGATATTCCAGATGTTAATGTCTTATTGTTTTAACCTGACATTAAAAATATTTACTTCTATCCTGTTCTTTAATCAACCTCACAAATACTTTTTAAAGCAAAAGTCCTGTTGAGCAAATAATCTTATTAAACTCCATACAAGGCAATGTATACAATACAACTCAATTTTCTTGAGTAATTTTACAGCAAGCTCAGTGCCCATTTATCTAACTGTCTTAAGCATTTAGGAAGTCCTTTAAAATATTCCTTAGCACTGAGTGGTTAAATTTTTTTTTTTTTTTACATCTCAGATGTTACCATTCCTAAACTTTATGCCATTGAGACAAAATGAGACACGGGGTTTTCATAAGGGTGAGGTACTATTTATAAGAGCATGGCTTTAGATACTTACAACTTTCCTGTGCTTCACACAGGGGAACTTAGCTTGAAAATACTCGTGATGGGCACTGAGGAGCAGTGGGAGAGATAGTGCATGTGGGTAGGATAAAACAGGAACATCTGAAACCAGATTCCTTCCCATGGAAGAGGGGCCATATCTGAGGCCCCACTGTGTCTATGCCTTCCTCACACATCTAATCTTCACATCTCAGAAACTTCTGCTTCTAAAAAAGATACGGGAAGAAGCCATTTAATTAACATAGACCTATCTAGATTATGATCTGAAAGTGTTACCAGATGAACTTTACTTTAGAAAAACAGAGAAAGACTTCTTAATCATTTACCCAGAGGGCAATTAGTAAATATTTACCACTTTTAGTCTAATTAAAATAGAAGCAAGAGTACAGACAAGTTAAGTCTGTCCTGGAGGTCATTCCAGTGCTTCTTGGCAAAAGACGTTTATGGGAAAGCCTGTAGATAAACAGATCCGAAAACTTACTATAGAAAACTCTTTTTACTACAGCATGTAAATCATTTAACTGTAATCTCAGTAATTGGCTTTGACCAGACACTTTTTTATTTTGGTTTGTTTTGGGTTTTTTTCCTGGGTAAAAATAGCATGTTACAATTTTTCAATTTTGTTTTTAATCATTGAGGTTGAAGAAAGGAATGCTGGCACACTGATTTAGTGTGCCAGTAGCAGTAAGCATAATGCAGTAATCATACAGGTTCTTCACATTACCTCTGACCATGTGTAAAATGCTGAGAAGAGTTTTCTAGGGCCCCAAAGACATCTTCAGAGATGTGTTGCAAGAAGGTACATTGCATTTAAGTGGCATGGACTAGAGCCACATCTTCTTTTGGAGTAATTCCAAACACATGCGGAAATCAGATCAGAACCTGAACTTACATTATAAGGACATCAGGCATACAAACATTTTATATGCACACACACATGCAACCAATATCTGAATCCTCAAAACTCTATTCTGAAGAAGTAATTTGCAAGAATCTTTTATCAGACTTTTCAGACTCCTGTATCACAACTCTGATTCTACAATTGAATATCAGTGTTTGAATAGATATATGCCTGGAGACGATTCTATATATTTTAAAATATGTTTTTCATTGTGATTTAAGTTTACCTGCCAAAAGTTAGAGGAGAACTCAGGCCAATATATTGATTTCTGTAGCTTTCTATCCATTATATTGTTCCCTAGTGATGTGTTTTGCAGTTGAATGCAAACATAAACCTGCACAGGGCAATGGAAAGGTTGACTAACCACCTATTGTTCCCTCCAAATGCCACAGTTGCTGTAGCAGAATACAAAGTTTGAAATATCTAGTTCCATGAGAAACAAAGAAAAAATCCTTCGCTCATCTAAATAAGCATCTGTAAACTTCTGCTCTATTCTTCATGAAGGTGTGTTTGTGTTGACTAACCAGTCTTTCTACTTGCATAAAGTGGGATGGGAGTTTGTGCAGGAAATTAAGGACTAAAACTGAGTCCTTAGTTGTGAGCCCATTTGCCAGCTCATGATTTGGAAAAAAAAAAAAATTCAATCACTGTGCCAATTACTGAAACACGGTAGAAGAGCAACTGGAAAAAAACTGGTGACTTAATAAAAGAAGGTGAGTGAATAGGAATGTGAGGCATGCTTAAATTATTAGCACAGAAGTAGCTGAGCCATTAGGACATATTCTTGTATTAATGTATATGTAGATCTCATGAATAACAGTTGAAAAAAATACCATTCTCTTGACCATTTCCATTGTTTCAAAAACGTTCTCAGTCTTTTGGTACTATGGGCAAAGTAAGTGACAGGTAAATGTGGTCCAAATGAAAGCAATGAAGATAGCTTCCTTGTCACATTTTTTTTCCTTCTTTTGTGTCAAATAGATTCATAGATTCTGCAGAGAATAGGCTGGGACATGGAGTTCCATGTAGCTTTGTTTCTTGCTTGTAATGCAATGTTCCAAGTTACAGAAAGCCCAGGTGCCATTTCAGTACAGCAGCACTTAAAATAACAATAGTCTATTTCCATATATTTCAAGAGATGGAGAATCTATTGTTTATTAGAAGAATTCTAAGTAATTGGCAGCCATCACCAGTCTCCAGCTGGCTTAGTGTTAATGTGCTATTAGCCAAATATCTGAATATTTTGTAAGCTTTATAAATAGGCCTTGGGCAATTTTTTCCTGGTTAATATTAACATACATGTATAAGTATATAAATACATGAATATGTGAATGCTCCAGTAAATATTCTCTGCATTTCATTAAGAGTTTCTCATGTGCTCTGAGCTATGTAACTGGGGATTCAATCTGAGAACTGACGTGACACTGTTAATGGATATGGCATGCTGTGACTGACTTGTGAACCAAGATATCAAGGGGTTTCCTATGCAAAAAGAGAAACTCTCAATATTTCATTTTAGTTTGCCTCTAAAAGCTTGAAAAAAGCTGGATTGTTGTCTTTGGGTCAGCTAACAACAGTCTACTCATAAAGGCCATCAGACATATAGTTCTGGTGGAACTGTCAGACTACAAGTAGAAGAAATGATATTAGGTTTTCAATTCAGAATAAGTATTTTTAAGGCTGGTTTTCCTTGAAATGCAGTTTTAAAAGCTAAAACTAATTATGGTATGATATAACTTGTTTTACTTGAAAAGTGTCAGTCTACTTAGATAAGTTGAATAGTTATAGTGCTATTATTTGAGCTTAACAAATGTTATGCCAACAATTCACGTCTAGCTTAAAAGGAGGAAAGGAGGGAGACAAGAGATTCCTCTAGCAAGTCAATTTATTGCCTGCTATGTCAGGGCATTAAAATTAGTCTCATAACTCCAAAATATTTCCTCAAAGAAATTTTAAGTAAATTAAATTATGGAATTGAGTATTACAGTTCAGTTCATCCTCTTGGGACCTATATAATGTTGAAAAGCTTATTCAGATCAGGAGGTAATTTAAAATACTTTTTTCCATTCTTTAATTCCATGTGTAACTGTACCATAAATATTAAATCATTTATATTAATTTAATCAAGGTTACAGCTAAAAAGTACAAAGGGACACTCTTCCACTATACACACACATCTAGCCTTTCAAACTATTTTCCTCACAGGCTATGATTGTGATAGCCACAGTCAATTTTGCTCGTATCTATTGAAATTTTTCAATTGCCTTTGATATATTCAAGATCTAGTAGCTCATGTTAATAGGATAGCAAGCTCTTTCACTTCAGGTTGGCCTCTACAAAATCAGGTTTTTTTTCAGCTCTATATTGCTACTATTCACAAAGTTAAATGGTAGAGCTGTGACTTCAAGAGTGTAATATCATAGTAAGATAGATCTTACTTACCCTCAGCTTATATGAGATATCCAAATTTTACTTTCTTAATAGCCTGAACTCTTTCAATGGTGAATAGACAGAAATCTCTAGTGTATTCTGTTGTGGTTGCTTTAGACTCTTGTCTTAAGCTGGGAAGCAAAATCAGTGGGTCTTTATCCAATACTGAACAGCAAAATTCTTTGACTGGACACATACAAGATATGTATCCTAAGATATGCATACCTAAAGATATGTAAAAACAACTAAATGTATGTGAGACTATTTTTAATATGTGACCCACACAGCTTAGAAAAAACCATGTAGATTGATCTTTGTTAAGATAATGTGGCTCATATCACTCTTAATCACAGTAATTTTATTTAGATGAAGTTTCTTGTAGAAACACCCTTATGTCTATAGAGAAGATGTCATGCAGGTCCTTAAACCCAGCATTACAACATCACTTTTCAGGTGTTTGGACAACAGGTGGAATTTGCAGCCCTCAGTAACACACAAAGTATTCACATCATCTATGTTAGATGACTAATTTAGGAAGAATTAAGAAGACAAAGGTAAGGGATTAAACTCAGTGGGGAGAGGAAAAAGCCTCTTTTATCAAAATCTGCTTCCTTTTGTATGGAGTAATTAAATATTTACTGGACCAAAGGAGAAACTTAATAGCTGGGGAGAGACTTCATCTCCAGGCAAGTCTTACATTTCAAATAAAATGGAACATTTTCAATAATAGATAAAAAGTGCTAACCTGAAAACACTTCACCTTAGTATAACAAAGCAATATGCTCTTTAGATTCAGTCTTCCAAATCAAATAACAAACTGGAGATCCAGTATCATCTGGCTAACCAGAGATACCTGTATTTCCATTTTTGAGGCTCAAGTGAAATTCTGTAATCATAAAATGCCTGGGCAGAATGAGAAGTATCTTCCTTAACTCTGAGCAAAGAGGAAGAATGTTCAGAATTTTCTTATCAGAGAAGATTGTAAACTTTACTATGGCTTGGAACATGTGCCAACACATGCAGAGCATGCAAAACCAAGAGTTCTGCTTGGGAAACAAAAAAGAATTGGGGGTCAATCCTGAAAATAGGAGGTGTATCATTCCAAGCAGTTTTGTGAATTTTTAATTGTAGGTTCATATAATGAAAGTCATATGCCTACATCTTATTTCAGTAGTTCCACAGTAAACAAAGCCTGTATTCTTACAGAATCAACACAAGGGATGAGTCACTGTTTTCAGGGAACACCCCTCTCATAGCTTTCCCACATTGCTAAATATACAAAGAAACTCCCCTTTAAAATATTTCTCCACCACTGGGAGGGTTAAAACATCCTAATAGTAATGGGAGGATAAAAGTGTAGGAGATATTTCAACACAATTCAGAAACACGTACTACCTTTTCCCTCTGACCTCTTAAAGATTTTCTACATTTTCCAAGAAACACTCCCTTTTTTGCAGAATTAACCAACTTGTGATCATTGCTTTTCTGTGCAGTATGTTATCTGAGAAGCTGAAAGAACCAATGCTGATAAGGGTAAGATCAAAGTCTCAACAAGTGCTGTTCTGCTCTCCTTGTATGACATGAAACTAAATCCTGCAATAGTTTGCCTAATGCATTAGACAAACATTTATAATACTGATACTAATAACACAGTTGGAGTTTTATGTTAAATATTGACTCATGTCTTGCTGAAACAAACATGTACAGAATGAAAAAAATGGTCAGACATAGAACTGTACTAAAATGACTCATAATAAAACTTTAATTTTCATATTCTTGTGTACAAAATAAAATGTTTTCCTTTCTTCAACTGATGTTTCTTTTTCTCACCTTTTGTAAGAAAAATGGAAAGTTTTGCTTCATCTTAATGTTCTCAGCTGAGCTCCTAAGATCACATTAGAAAAAACTGTGAGTTTTCAAGAGTTATTACAAAGATCTTAATTTCATATAAACCTCTAGCTATCATCACCTAACTGTCACAGGTTTTTTTCTTCTTTGTTTTTTGGTTTGTTTTTTTTTTTAAAAAAAAGATTGACATTTGCAATATTTGCTCACTGCTTTAACCCAGAGAATTGAACTGACCCAGCAGGATTAATCCAAGTTCTATAAGGCATTGGCAATACAGTTAGTTACTCTAAGTTTAATTATGTACTGTCCCTTGTGGTCTTCTGAAAAATACTACTTTAAAAAGAAAAGGATTTATGTCATACTAGATCATGGGTTAAAAAGCAAGTACTGAGGATAAGGCATATCTCTGAGTGATTTCAGTAAGATGTTTAGAAAAATCAAGGATTAAAAAAGTAATTTACTTGATTATTCTAATGCTTAGATTTTTAATAGCAACTTTACTCAAGCCATTTACAACTGCGTTTTCCAAGCTCAATGAGCATTTTAAGAGAAAAAAAACATAGCACAGCTAGATCCCACATACCTAAACAACTAGAAGAATTTTGTAATCTAGGACTTTAACAGTGAAAATGGGAATTTAAAATTGAAGATCATAGAATCATACAACCATAGAATTGCTCAGGCTGAAAAGACCTTCAAGATAATCGAGTCCAGCCTCATCCTAACCCTATTACTTTATTCCCGATGGCCCACCATTAAACCATGTCCCCTTGCACCAAATCCAGATGATTTTTAAACACATTTAGTGATGAAGACTCAACCTTCTTCCCGGGGAGCCTGTTCCAGAGCTTAACCAGCCTTTTGGTAAAGAAGTTTCTCCTGATATCCAATCTAAAGCTCCCCGATGCAACTTGAAGGATTTCCCCCTGTTCTGTCATCTGTCACCAATAAAGATAATCTGAGAATCTTATCTGCCAGAAGCCAGCATTTATGTTCATTAGAATAAGAGAGTGAAGTATTCTTTCATGTTCAGAGTCCTCAGATGTACCTAGCTCATATGGGGGGGAAAAACAGATTATCCAGTTTGAAGAGTCAGGAACAGATGAATTGTGTGAGGGAGAAGTTTGCAACAGAGGTATAAAAAACTAATTCACAAGGTTAGTCAATAAAATGGGGCATTATGGAGCATTTACCTTCCTTGACAGCTCATACTTTCTAAGCAGTAAATAGTAAACCTTTGTGTAGACTCAAGATAGTGCTAATCCATTGCTTAGATGAGTCATCTTGTGTATTTTGTTGAATGGACAAGAGCACATTCACTGCCCTTGTTGGTTAAACAACAACCATAAGTTAAATGCATAATTAACTTCAATCACTATTAGTGTTTAGTTCTGAAGTGATCACATTCCAGTATCTGCTAACCTTTTATTTCTGCAGAGCAGACAGCTCCTCTTCCTGTAAGTCCAGTGGACACCCTAAGGAGGAAAGAGCTGTTGCACTCTTGCACGTAGACTCCAAGGCAGCAGCTCAGACAGGTGACTGACTCTGCAGCCTCTTTCCTCTCCTATTTGCTGTGCACTCTGGTCACTGGTATGGTCTATAATACACACACCAAGAGTTAAAATTACAAATGAGAAGAGAGTCTGCTGTTATGGGTACAGCCCTTATAAAAAGTTGCACTAGAATCTGGTGTCTGGTTTCCTGTAAGGGAAATTCTTCCTACAACATCTGCCTTGATGCGTGCAATGTCCATAGGGTGTGAGGCAATGCTTTGTTTAGCCTTATGGAGAAGGCAGATAAAGTTATCTAACATAAGCCTTTTGAGAATGTGATTTCACACAAACCTGTGAAGAAAGCCACACAGCAACCAAAAATCTCTTCTTTATTGCTATTATCTTAAGTCATAATCTATTTACACCACTTAGCATGACAAAAATTTTAAGACCCTCAAATGCATTCAAGCTCATTAGAATTGTTGGCATGTGTTTAAATGAAACTATATACTGTGCTTTTTATAACTCTCCATAGAATATATTGCTTGTATGATTTACTCTCAAAGAAAATTGGTTCTTTGGCCAGTGGTCAACAGGGAAAAGTTTGAAATCATGTTTGATTTTTTTCCTGGCAAGTGGAAGTTAGTGATACAATTTGAAAAATAATTGAGGTTTAGTCAGTAAAGTAAAAAAAAAATATGTTTTACTGAATACAGCTACAGGAAATATCTTTAGAAAAGCTATGGTCAATCAAATTACTTTCAATTACTACATAAATGGCAGGAACAAGAAATGCTGATGGAAACTCCAGATAAACCAGGAATCCAAGATAAAAAACAGTTTTGCAACCTGTGAAGGTACAAACATTTTACTTTTCCAGCATAAACATCAAGTTACTGAAATTGAGGTGGAGTTAATGTTTATGAAACTAAAAGACAGTAATTTTTCTGTCATGATCTTTTTTATTTAACTCTCAGGAAAGAAAGATTGGAGGAAAGGAGTTTTTCAAGAGTTGCTTCAAAACTCTTAGTTTTGGAAAAAAAAAAAATCGAAACTCTTAAGTTTTTCATATAATTATTAAATTAAATAAAGAATTTAATGTAATGAGAATTTCCAGTATATTTGAGACACATTTTCATCCTGTCTTAGGACAGAAATATAAAATACCAAAAGTTGTCAAATGTCAAATTGTTCCATGTATGCTAGAAATGATGAAACGCTATTTTGAGGGAAGTAGTAATTCCTCACCCCTTAGATTTGTATTTTCACTAAACAAGTAGTGTCTTTCCATACATTCGAATATGAAAGGAATTCTGCAATGTGATTTTTTTCCAGGTATTTGCAGTGCCACAGAAACCGCATCTTAGAACTAGACAGTGAAGGACATTTCCCAGTTAGTTCTACAATTCTGTAAATATAGTCACCTAAAAGTTAGATATCTATTCAGTTCTAATTGTCTACCTTATCTCTACAAGCCACAAATTAAGTTCCCTTGAGAATACGTAATTTCTTCTTAAGACAAACTGAGAACAAAAGTGGGCGAATGTCTATCCATTATCTTCCTCTCTTAACTATACAGAAAGCCTTGTTCAGATTAAACACCTTTTTTTAAGACTGTTAATAGAAAATAACTACATATACCATGTATTAGAAGGTTGAAAGTATCATGATTTATCAATAAAGTAAATACTGATCTTTATTTTTAATTAATTTTTATTATATTTTTATTGTATCATTTTTTTTTATTGAATTTTTAGAAGTGAAATTTTGTAAGTAAATAGATGTAAAAGTAGTTCCCTTTTTCGGTCTTTGTCATTGCTCTACCTATACCCTTTTAAAAAATGAATTATGAAAAAAAAGAATTAGCCATACATGGCCCTTTGAAGGACTTGAACACAATAGCAATTATAGATACAAACCTTTTTCTTTTATTCTTAAACATTTCAGATAAATAATATCCTAATAACACCACCATTTTTCTTTGATATTGAAATTAGGATTTAATCTTAATATGCCTTTTAGGATGTCTTCTATCTCTGGCAAAAAAAGGCATCTAGCAGCACAGATTCACCCTTAGAAAAGCTACTTCAGTAAACAAAAATGCACAGTTTAGGAGTCTCCTGTATTGGTAAGTACTTATAGTCATAGATAATAAGAATGTGGGATAGGCAGCAAGTAAAAACCTTGCACAGATTTTTTTCTGAGATACTCAACAGTTTCTGTTGCCCTTAATCTTTCAGTAGGACTCCAAGTTTGATGTCTTTCAGGACTGAGACTGTGGAGAAGCCAACTTTCCCACACAGTACGATGCAATGATGCTTGGGACAACAACTGTTTGGGACAAAAACTGTCCAGGGAAGACAGACTGAAACTGTTTGGGGCTGCATCTCTAGCTAACTTCATTACAAAAAGTTTCAATTTGCCCACAGCTTTCAAAGTCCCTCCTTCAAGTAACACAAACCAGCTCAGAGGTGACGTGCTCTGAGTGGCTCGGAGACGGCGTGACATTTGTTCCCATCTGAGTCACCAAGAGCAGAGATCATAAACCTCGTGGTGTTACTTGTATAAACCCCACATTCCTTGTTGCCTCACTTTACAGTTTCTTCAGTACCTGGGGTGTAACTATGGCCAAATGGTTGGCGCTCTGTGTGTGCATAAGTGAATCATTGCTATGGTGTATTGGAAGACATTAATCACTGTAGCAATAAGGTTAGGAAATATATATATCTGACTTTACTCTGTAGTTCCCAGAGTGAATCATGAGATCTTATCTACAATCCAGCCCTCCCCTTTGCCCCCAAACAAAACAAAGGAGACAAAAGTGGGTGTGTTAGGAATTCCTCTTGCATTAAATAGATTGGGAAATGTCAGACAAATGCTCTCCTCCAGTGAAATGAGCAGTGGGCTAATTGTGTCATCTGAGTGAGCAAAGTAGTAAAGTGCTTCCATCTCTGCATGTGCACAAAGACAAAAAACATAATTACACACTCACATCTGACATGCACTCCACTAGAATATTTAACTTCTTTTTTAAATATGATTTGTACTTCAGAGAAATACTTTGCTAAGAGGAGTAGAGACTGGATGAGTACTGTTAATACAAAAACTTTTCAGAACTTCTAAAGCATCTTAAAAACACGTCTTACAACTCTTTTCTTTGTTAATGCTTTCTTATGTGTCTAGCTAGAACAAACAGAGCAGACTGCAATATCATGATTTATTGCTATCATAATCATTGTAATAAATCATTGTGAATGAGAGCTTTTCTGGTTTTCTGTGAAGCAAAAGATATTCTTAAATGTTACAAGATTTCACAAGTGTTTCGAAATCACCAGAAAAAATTGAAAGAAGAAAACAAGTATGCTGAAGCTCTTACTAGGATAAAACCATTTGGCTTGTCCTTCATGTGGTATAATATTGAGGTGCTGAGCTTGCAGAAATAAATACGCTTATTTTTAAAATTTTTATTAAAGCAGATTGGAATATAAATTATCTTCTCTTAAAGCCTAGGAAGAAAATTCTGTGCTTAGACAGATTATTATTTGATATGAGAGTAGAAGGGAAAATTTTAAAGAATATACAGTGAGATTTTTTGTACCAGTAGTGCCAAATAAGACTTGAAAATGCTCCTTTTTGCTCATATGCATTCAGCTTACAGACTTTAATTAACGTTGCATTTGTAATTTACAGGACAGATTTTTGATCTGAGTTTTATTCTCTTCCTCTTTTATATGTTATTAACTGAATACTAGAAATGTGTTTTGTAGTTATGACTGATGCTACAAACCAGATGACATAATTTCCATTTCCTAACTGAATATAATAAACTCTTAACATCAGGTTATATGGTTTGGAAAAGCCTTTAGTAGCATGAAGTTTCTCAGAGAGAAGTAGCAGATAAAGGGGATTGAGGATTTTTGAAATATTTTAAACCTCTTTTCTTTCTAGGCAATATAAGCCTTGCCTTAGGGATAGTTCCTAGAAAAAGACTGCACTAAAATTGTGTGCTGAGAACACAGCAGTTTAAATTAATTTTAGATTGTTACAACCACAAAATGTAATTATGCATACTTCTGTGGTTTCAGCTGTGTAAAATGCAAGGGATTTCAGCATGTTGCACCAAGTACTGAAAAGTTAGGACCTCTGCTCGACTGAGACATTTTCATGATCAAATGCATTACTTTCCTTTTAATGGTCATGTGCAACATTTAAAGAGATGGACCCAGAAAATGAAAAAGAAGTCAAAGGGAAAATTTGCAAAGACATTTTCCACTGGACTGAGCATAAGGAAAGACAATTAAAAGCTGTCAGGATATTCCAGGTTAATGCCCTTACATTGTTCACCTAATGAGCACATTGAGTAACAGGCCATGCTCACACTAACTCATTGAATAATTTAGGAAAAGTGTGAAGGTTGTTAAGACTACCATTGCTAAGGGCTGTTTGTGCAGACCTAGTAAATATAGCCTACTGCTCAGGAGTTTATGGGGATAAAACTTCACCTCTTGTGGTTGCCAATTTACACATTTAGGTGACTGAGGGAGAGACTTTCAGAAGAACAAAAGTTTGTACATTATCAAACTGCCCAAAGGAATGCTGAAGACAAGGGCATGAAAAACCTTTTCACTTCCTTCAGCTATCTTTACCTAAGATTAAATAAATGCCACAGAACAGATCGATCTTGGAGGCTTAAGCCTTCTGTTTGGGCAAATGCTTGTGTGTTTGAGTGTTCATTTCTAGTGCATAACGATGGAGGGAAAATAGTATAACACAGATGTTGACTGAAAGTTCATAATAAAAGTTTAGGAAGTTAGGTATAGACCTCATAATTCCTTAAAGAACAATGGTAGAGGATTTTTTCTGCTTTTACCGAGGTCTGTTTTGTATTTGGTTAATTTTTCGCTAATTATTTAACTTTTAAAAACTTCGTATGCATTCTGGAGGGTTCAATCTGTACAAATAATGGGGAGATTTCTATTTGTTCAAGGCAATGTTCTATTTCTGTTGATCAAGTCTCAAGTCACTGTTGACTTGTCACTGAATGCGTATGAATAAGATCCTAAACTCTCTGGATAGGTCCTGTTAGAACGTGTTCCATTCACATCACAAACTTGTTGCCTGATTAGTAATATTGCAAACTGAATAAAAAAATTGAAGCTTGCTGTTTCAAAAATCGAAGTTTTTGGCAAAGTAGGAATGGTTGTGGATTACTTGGAAATGATTTCATTGAAGATGGAAAGTTTGAAGGAGAAATAGCAGTTTCATAGGAGAGAGACTTTGATGGATTCTGGTTTTCAAAACAGATTTCCAGATCAAATTTTTAAAGGACCACTGAAATAAACCATTTAAACTAGATCACATAAGAAAATACTTCTACCTTTCTAAGATAAAAAATCGTTTTTTAAATGCAATCACAATGAAACAAGATCAGTCCCCTTCAGTGTAATATAATGTAATTAAATGATTTTTAAAATAATCTCACAGAACTATCAGCCGAAATGTGGTTAAAATACTATATTCAATGAAAATAGAAAACAGTGCAGCATCAAGGCTGATTCTCCACTTATTTGTGACAGTCCAGTTTGCCAGTTGGTGAATTCATACCAGGATTCTTCTTTGAAGAGAAATACTTCATGTGACTAAATGTTGTGTATGTAAATTGAGATGAGCCTTGCTATTGCTGTTGCTGCTGTTATTATTATCATCATCACAATTATTAGTAGTAGTGTTTTAAGCTTCTGAAAATTTCATTTCTGTGGAAAAAATGGAATTTAGCAATTCTATACCATGTGTGTCTACCAGTATTAAAAAATTAAGCCAGTTCAGTTTTAAAACCCCATGCTCTTTGAGGATGTTTATGCTAGTCCCGAAAAAAATAGGAATCATTTCTAACATGTCTTAACAGCCACACATCATACTGACAAATAATATCAACACATAAGAAACTCCCATATGTCTGATTATTATGGAAGCATAGCATACACACACCAGACTTTGATCCAAAGCAGGCACAAAGCTCATTATTTCTAAGCCAGAAGCACTATCCTCAGTTTTAGTAGGCCAGCCTATCATGGAAGGTTTTGTGCTAAGGTGTGACTTCCTGCATTTACTGGTTTATGCATAGATGACTCCAGTTATCACATGCATTGCTCTATGCACTTCAGCAGTGAAACCATTCATCCTGTGGGAACTTTGAAGACGGTTTTATGAGCAGCTGACTTTCAAGAAGTTATCTATTCAGTAATATTGAGAAAGCCTCAACCAAATGTAGTTTATTAATATTTCCACATTTTCCTCTGATACAAATGCTGGAAAGAAGGCTTGGACATTCATTCACTATTTCAAGATTGGGAGTAGCATTCTTACCATCCTACATTTCTGTTTGAAGACTCAGTAAACTTAGTTTAATATTATTAATGTTGTAAATATTATACTGTTAGTATTATGTAATAATAATTTAATATTATTTAATAATAATTCATCACTACATGCAAAATCCTCTGCAGCAACTTTCTCTTTTCAAAAAGAATATTATACTTCTGAAATAGAAGAGACAGTTATTTGAGTTAGTATGATAGGCTGTGAAAAAAGTGCAATGAGAACTGCCAATAAATGCAGGATTTGGCAGGCATAGCAAAAAATAATAATCCGATTGAAATAGTACTTTTGACAGTACTCAGAATTCTTTAGCTCTATGTACAATTACACCCTGTTACTATAAGCAAACACAATTAAAGTTTTATTGAATATATTTACACACAAAGAGACCCATTTCCTCATTTCTACAAGGTATGGTAACATTTTTCATGCACAGTGCACAAGATAAACTGTTTCCTTTGCACCTTGCCCATATCCCCTTGAAATTTAAGGTTGCCTTGACTTCATTAGGGACCAGAATCTCACCCTGAGACTGCACTGCTCTAAGTTGAGCATACGATGAGTCCTAAAAGTAATGCTGTCTTTTCAGGTACTTTAAAGCCATAAATCCATATTTAATTAGAAGTGCATGAAATGCTGTAACAGATAAGATCTCTCTTCTAAAAATGAAATAAAAAACCTGGGCCTTTGGCTTTATTCTCTGACTCTGAAGCATAATTTAATTAAAACTGTATATCGTATGCTAAAAATCTCAATGACAAGTCTTAGTTGAAGAATTTGGGTTCCTTGTGGTACCTCAATCTGTGATTTCTATTTTACTATCACATTGTTCCTTATCCTCTTCCCCAACCCCTCTGCTCCTCCCACCTCTTCCTTTTTTGTTTCTCATTAGCAAAGTCAGTTCCTCTGAGATTTAATGCTGTAATGCTGAAGTTTGAACACTGGCATCTTACTATCTTAATGGGTGTTTTTCTTGACAATTCTGTGAATTTTAGCTCTCTTCTTTAACAGAATGTATTTGTGGGAAAAGGCTGGCACTATATTTAAGTGTAGGGAGCTCAGGCAGGCTTGAAATGGAAACCTAGCTAAAATAGCTGTGATTCCTTCCTATTGCATTAGAAACCAGTGTAGGCTTCAAA